>NC_056003.1:26596363-27251363 GCF_018446385.1 Zingiber officinale
CGTCTTTTGACAGGGAGAGAGAGAGAGAGAGGGGGGAGGTGTGGGTTGACGGGGGAGGAAAAGCAGCCCTCTTATCTTTTATGGCCTATGTATTTATATGTAATTTTCTTTATATCCGTAGATCGACGCAACTTTTTAAAATGAATCATGTTAATTTTTAATGTTCTTGATTTAATTTCTCAATTCACTCAAAATTGATTTTAAAATAATTTTTAAAAAGTAATATAAAATTCAAAATAAATTTCTGTATAATTAAGAATTATTTTTTTAAAAAAATCTCTATAAATATTCTAAATTATTTGGAAGTTTTATTGATTAACTAATGTTTCAGATACTAAAGTACCGAGTCTGCTATGATGCGGACCCTGCTCCGTGCGACTGTGCGGAGCTGGATTGAATCCGACGGTTTTAGATTGAATTCGGATGTCTGATGTCTGGATTAACTCAGAATATATTTTTTTAAGTTTTTAAAAATATGTTATATGTATTTAATATTTAAGAGTTAAATTATAATGAGTCTGAGTCAATAAATTTTTTTTCTATAGGTTAAATTTGTTTTATTCAAGATTAAAATTTGTAAATATATATATTTAAAATTTAAAATTTAGACATTAAGTTACAATGAGTCTGAACTAATAATTTTTTTTTTAGAATTCAACTTTCCTATTAAATTATAATGTTCAACATAAAAAAAATTAAATATCATGAATTAATGTTATTTCTCAAAAAAAATATTTTTAAAAAATAAAATGATGTAGGGATGCAATCGAGCCAAGTTTTTGAATATTTGAGTTTGACTCGTTTATAATCGAGTCGAGCTCGAGTTTTATTTAAAGAATTATTCATGGTAAATATTTTTTTAATTTTTAAAAATATCTTAAATGTATTTAAGATTTAAGAGTTAAATTATAATGAGTTTGAGTCAATAAAATTTTTTTTTCTAGAGTTCAGATTTTCTTCCTGAGTTATAGTGTTCAAGATTAAAATTTTTAAATATATATTTAAGATTTTAAAATTTAGACATTGAGTTACAATAAGTATGAAATAATATATTTTTTTAGAATTTAGCTTTACTATTAAATTATAATGTTCAACATAAAAAAAATTTAGATATCATGATATAATGTTATTTCTCAAAAAAAATATTTTTAAAAAATAAATTAAAATTTAGATACAAGATGTAATCGAGCCAAACTTTTAAATATTTGAATTTAGCTCATTTATAATCGAATTAAGCTCGAACTTTATTTAAGGAATATATTCACGGCTCACGAAATACTCAAACTTTTATCGAGCATAAATGAACTTAATCAATATAAATTATAAATTTAAATATTTATTAAAAACTAAATTATATATTTAAAGAATATTATAATATTCTTATTAAAATTTATAATTTTATTTTAATAAATAAATTTAATATATTTATTTATATTTTTTATAAATAGAATATAAAATCTATAAATTCAATATTAAAATTATTATTTTTTATTTAAAAATTGATTTATAAGTTTATTATCAAACATGTTCATGAACTATCGAACTGAGTATTATAAAATTTGATATTGATTTATTTATCTTAACGAGTCTTATTAAACGATTTCAAATAAACTTTTATGGTATCGAGCTTGAAAAAAATTTAAGAATAACTTGATTTATTTACCCTTGTATCCAGATGTCTGATCCAGCCACTAGATCGCTAGCCGCGCACACGGATGACCAGCGTCGGTTCCACAGCAGAGCAGACAATCCAAATATTATAATAATAAAACAACAATTGGATGACTGCGTGGCCACGAGTTATATTTCTGAACATTTCGATACGAATCTAGTAAATATTTATATCTACAAAAAAAATATAAATATAATACAGTAGAAACCACGAAGGGATATTCAATTTTTGAGTGTTTTTTATAAATATCCTTTTTAAACTATTTCTGCACTATATATAGGTGACAATGGACTATGGATGACAATGGGTCAGATTCAGGTTGAATTCTATATCCTTCGTCTTCATACCCATCGGGTATAGGATCTCCGATGGGTATACCCATATCCACTAAATGATCAGATATCTTCTATAGTTATAATTTTTCTTCTTTCTATTCAACTATTATCATTCAATAAAAATATATTAAAATTAACAACCTATTAAAAAAAATATATATAATTAAAAAATAGATTAAACATCTATATAGTCTCCTCCTAATATAAAAAAAAATAGTAAGTTGATTTTGAAAAAAGAAAATTTTCTTTAATATATGTATATATATTATTTAATCGGGTATTTGGGTCGGGTATCGGGTATTGATAGTCCCTCCATACCCTCCTCCATTCAGGTCGGATGTCGGATCCTCCATCGGGTTTGAGTGAAATTGCCATCTCTACAATGGACGACATTTAATGTCACGATATGACGTGATAAACAATAATTTATTTTTAGAAAAATTTGCATCAACTCTTCAATTATAATTTAAATTTTACTTAAATTTATATTGCAAAAACATTTTATTTCCACTCTCCAACCAAATATAATAAATACTAGTGTGATTGTGCACACACGTTATGTAATATAATAATATATAAATTATTTAGGTCTTTGAAAATCTGAATTGTTTGAATTTTTTAATGTCACCCTTATAAACCAAGAATTAATTATTTGGGTCGTTAGACCCATGTAATAGTGACGCTAGAGAATCCCAGTAATAAACTATTGTAACGAATTTCTCTATGTCAAAAATTATTTTAATTTAATATTATACTTGTCTTAATAAAAAAAACTAAGAAAAGTATATTTTTTAACATCGTCGACCTAAAATATTTATAGAAGTTTCTTTGATCATAGTGTTGTCAATTCTAAGATATGGGACTAAAGAGAACTATATTTTTTTTATATAAAACAACCAGAGAAAATTAATGATGAAAAAATTCATAATAATACGCTGTAGCTGAGTCTCGAACTCTATATCACTGATTGTTTCGCTTGTGGAATTACTAATAAACCTTGGAATTATTTTTAGTGTAAATAGAAAAAAGAACATTAACGTAAACATTTTAGGCTTCACCAAAATTAGTTAGTAAAGGGAGGAGATTTTTAATAAAATAGTAAGATTAATTTAACAAATTATCTCTTATATTTTTTAAATATAAAATATCTAAAAATAAGTATAATTTCTCTTAAATTTAATACATTATATTAGAATCTATTATATTTTCTATCAAATTGAGCACGATTTTTTTTTCCACTTCAATTGGATGAAAAAATATACTAGATTTTTTAAAAATAATAATTGGTTTGATAAAAAATATACTAGATTTTTTTTAAATGATGCTGAATTTAGAAGGAATTATATTAAACGAAAAAACATGATAATTTTCTACTCCCTAACCAAACTTAATAGATACCAATTTACCTAATTGCCCTTCATATTTTTTAGATATAAAATGTCTAAAAATGACTACAATTTGTCTTAAATTCAGCATATTAAATTAAAATCTAGTATATTTTCTATCAAATTAAACATGATTTTTTTTCCACCTCAATTAGATGAAAAATATACTAGATTCTCTTTAAATAGTACTCAATTGGATGTGAAATAAACTAGATTCTCTTTAAATGACGGTGAATTTAGGAGGAATTATATTAAATGAGAAAAAATTATGTTCAATTTGATAGAAAATATACACGATTTTAGTTTAAAGTGCTGAATTTAAGAGAAATTATACTCATTTTTGGACATTTTGCACCTAAAAAATATGAGGTGCAATTAGATAATAATGATTGCATGAGGGAATTAAAGCAAACAAAATTTTACATGCAGGAAGTAGAAACAAAATTTTTTTGGAGATGGAGATTGAATACAAAGTTGAAGTTGTACTTAGGGATTTCTTTTTCCAATTGACTTTTTTTAATCCCATTATTATTTGCATGCGACTCTCTTCTATCTCCTATATACAAGTGATGCAGCCTCTTTTTTCTCATGCATGCAAAGTGATTCTTGATTTTTACAGACCAGCACTAAGTTGGTGCTAGTTTGAAAAAAAAACAACATTAATGTAGTACTAATTTGAAAAAAAATAGCATCAACGTAGTGCTGTTTTGAACAAAAAAACAGTACCACATTGGTATTGGTTTTGAAAAATACCAAAATCAATTCCTCCTCTCGGTCCCTATTGTAGCCTCTTATTTATAAAGCCTTATATCCATCCAAAGCTCAGCTTCTTAACCAAGCTTAAGGGCCGGCCATATCCTTGCTTGGAGCTCAAGCTAGGGTCGACCAAGCCTTGCTTGGTGCCTAAGCAAGGGGCCGGCCATATAAGAAGAGAAAAGGAAATAAAAGGGAGTTTTTATTTTGTTAAAAAGTTTCCTTTTATGATGCTTTCCATATGATTTTAAAAGAGAGTTTTAAATTTTAAAATATTTCCTTTTATATCTTTCTACAAAAGATTAAAAGAGAGATTTGAAATCTTTCCTTATTTGTAGTTATCTATAATGTTTAAAAGAAAGATTTTAATTTTAAACTTTCCTTTTATTAACCATGATATAAAAGGAGTTTTATTTTAAATCTTTTCTTTTTTAGACATCCACAAAAGGATTTAAAAGAGAAGATTTTAATTTTATAAAACATGTCTTTTATAGCTAACCACAAAAGGGATTTTAAAATAGAGATTTTAATTTTTGTTTAAAATCTTTCTTTGTTTAGACATGATGTGGCCGACCATGTAAAGAAATAAAAGGAAGTTTTAATTCTTTGTTTTAAAACTTTCCTTTTTTGAATTCACCAAGGATTATAAAAGAGAGGGAGAGGGTGCCTCATTGAGAATAACCTAAGCCTTGCATCCTCTCTATTGTGGCCAAAACTCCTCTCCTCTATTCCCTTGGTGGTCGACCCTCTTTCTTCTCTCTTCTCCTTTTGTTTTCTTTCTTGGAAGCCGACGACATCAAGCTTGGTTTTCTCTTAGTGGCCGGTTGCTTGAAGGAGAAGAAGAAGAGAAGGAAGCTCTCTTGTCTAGCATTCCTTAGAGGTTAGTTGGTGGCCGAAACTTGGAAGCAAAGGAAGAGGCTTGGGTGGATTTCATCTTGGTAGATCGTCGCCCACACGACGTCCAAGAGGAGGAGAGGAATACAACAGAAGATTAAGAGGTCTATAAGCTACTAAGAAAGGTATAACTAGTTATTTGTTTCCGCATCATAACTAGTTCATCTTCTTTGCATAGATCTTGAAAAACAAAACACAATAGACTATCGATTTTGTGTTTCGATTTCATGTTTTGATATTGTGCTTCTATTGAGGTCTCTGTAGTTAAACCTAGTTTACTGCAAGAAGTTAAATATCCGTTTTCTTTGAAAGGCTTTGTCTAGGAAGTAGTGGATGATCCCATACCCAAGAAGGTCTAGTGTCTCGCCATGTTTAATCTGGAAGCTGATATTTAAAATAGATATTTAATTAACTTCTGTAATATGGTTTAACTTATGAAGACCACATCGGTTAAACTTGGAGTAAAAATGTTAAGTATCATTTCCAATCCAAGTTTAACTTCTGAAGGACAATTTGGATTAATAATGTTAAGCATCGTTTGCAATCCAAATTTAACTTCAGTAGAGCACATGGATAACTAGGATAGTTCTATGTTTGTATAAATTTTTGTACAGGGGAACTAGAACGATATTCCGAGTAGCAACCAATAATATTATATATATATATATATATATATATATATATAATTTTGATATGTTGAACACTTTATGGCGCACATCCCATGTGCATCTAATTTTTTTTTCAATTTAAAAATTTATTTTATGCTTAATATTAAAACTCAACCCCTAAACCCTAAAGACAAAATCTAATTATATATATATAAATATAACCTAACTCGACAAAATCTTATTGACATAATCGGGAGCTTAAAATAATAAACAAAAAATAAATAAGATATTGAGATGTTGACGGTGTGCGATACAAAAATCAAAATAAATAAACATTAATTATGAACAATAAAAATGAATAGTAATTATGAACAGTAAAAGTAAACAGTAATTTTGAATAGTAATTATAAAAAGTACGGTGTTTTTATTTGAGAGAGGCTAGGTTAAGGAAAATTTTTGTCATGTCCTTTTGCCGTAATTTTTTTTCTTTTTTGTTTTCTAGTGAGCATTACCTATTAAGGAACTCACAGTTTAATCATTGCCTCGGCTATATTTAGGAATTGAGATAGTATGCCTTCCTTACTGAGCATGCATAGGACTTATCTAACCAAACTTTATGTTATTCCTTATATAGTTATTATTCCCCTTTTGGTTACTTAAATAAGGACTAAGGAAGTTTTTAGGAGAGTAAATATTAGTTAAGGAAAACAAGATAAAGCCTCCACTAACCTAGAGATGGTTTAGTTCTCTATAGAAATAACTTTATTAAACATAGAGATATTACAAGAACATAAAACAGGAGTTAATTACATAGATGCGGTATAGACAGATGGAAAAATATGGACATTACATCAACTCACTGAACTTAGGAACAAACAGACGAAACTTGCTGAGCTGAGACTGCTTGCACGTCGGGGGTCTTTGTCTCTTTGGGTCGAAACTAGAAGAGCTTTTATAGAGGAAGAGAGTAAAGAGAGGAAAGACAATTGTTGAGAAAAGGAAGGAGGCTTTTACGGAGAAGAGTTCCTTCTTGAAAGAAGAAAGACAGTTGTTGAGAAAAGGGCAGGAGGTCAATTACTGAGTAAAGAAGGAAAGACAGTTGGTGAGAAAAAGGAAGGGGCCATTTTCTGAGTGAAGAGCATAGCAAAGAAGGCATCTAGATGATAAGAGAGAAATAAGGTGACAAAAGGAGATGGAGCTGTAAAGTCAGTCTGTCAGAGTGGTAGTGGTGTGTGAGACCCTTAGGGTTCTAGCATGTTTTCAAGGTTCTGTTCACCTATAGAATCCATTGATGAAGTAGAGCACTGGTTCCCTGGGCTTCATTGAACTGGGCTTGTTGGTTGTAAGAGTTGTTGGCTTGGGCCTCACTTCTTTGGGCCTTGGCGAGAGCTACTCTATAAGCTCTAGCAGAAAGGGCTAAAGTTGCTCTTGCTTTATGAGCCCATCGTTCGACTTTTCGTTGGTAGTGCTGTAGTAATGTTGTATGTTGGGTTATGAAGGAGAAGGGAGAGAACCTGATTCTGATGTCTCTGGGCTAATAATTTTTTTCAATATATGTTTCTCCGGCTAGGAGGTACTCAATGGGATCTTGTTGTCGATCCCATGTCCGATTGGACCCTTGGACAGAGGCTCTCCAGTGTTTGACTTGATCCATTAATGAAGGAAAGACATCCCAATCAATATCAAAATCAAAAGTACAGTCATCAAATTTTGATTGTTGTCCATTAAGCTCATTAATGTCTTTTTTTTTTATAAGATGTCTAGCAGGTTCAATTTTCAAATCTACCCATTCTGGAGGAGAGTTGTCAATAGCACATATAGCATATGTCTCTTCTTCTTCAAGAGCTAAAGAGATAATTTGTCCAAGTTTTTTTGGAAAGTTTTGAATAGAATCAACCTCATGTACCCATAATTTATAAAGAAGACCATAGTCTATTAAGAGGAATGGAGTAATCAACCTGTCTTTAACTATTGGAGCCTCATACGTATCAATATTTATATGCACTTCTAGGAAAAAAATAAACTAGTTGACATTGACACCCATATTTTTCTGAAGTTTCACAAGTTTTGTTCTTTTTTTGACATTTGATTTTGGAGCTGAATTCTGCTTCATAGATAATTGTCATTCCTTTTGGGACCTTTTGATGTAATAGTTTCAAGGCTACATAACTCAGTAAAAATCTAGAAGGTAGATATTTCGGCCATCCTGCGTATGTAGATGGCAATATCTTCAGGAATAGGATTGGTAAGGCCTAATATTATTGCTTTTGATGTCCTTTGTGCTGAAGTGGCTTCTGATCGAACTTTTAACTGTCCCAAAGTTAGATACTTTGGTCTGTGGATAGTAGGTTCAGCAACGTTGAAGCTAGGCATTGTTGCTAGGGCATGTGCATAAGTCTTTTCTAGTTCCTCAATTTTCATTGGTGCTTTCCACCAGTTTTAAGTAGAGTGCTAATAAAGAAATTAGGGCTAATGACTGCTCTTGCTGTAGTAAAGACTTCTTCCAGGGGGTAGAAACCTTTAAAGGAAGGATGCTCACACCCTTGGAAAGCAATAGTTACTTCTTCCTAGTCATAATAGACTCCTGCTTATGTATCAGAGTATAAGACTCCTGCTTGTGTATCAGAGTATACTACATAACAAGAAAATTTCTTTACAGCTAGTTTTTATATCATTGTTTGAAAGTAATTAGTCAGGGCATCGATAATAGCGATCTTGTAATTTGAACTGCCTGAGATTGTAGAAATGTTCCATATGTTATCAAGCAAACAAGTTTGTATATGGTCAAGCTTTTCTCTTGTTGTAAAGTGGAATTGTTCCTCGTAGCGAGTGAACTATGGGAGTTTCTAATTGCCAAACCTTATGATTTTCATGGAAAAAGTTTTTTACTTTCTTTTGTCTATCCGTGCTTGCAAAAGTCATGAAGTTAATGTAAAAGTCTAGAAAGTGTATCAGTCGGAGAATTATTACTTCCCTTAATTTGTTTCCATTGAATCTTTAATCCTTTGTTGATAATTATGTCCATAAATTTTAACCATATTTTGGTACTAAGTCCTTTTCTTAAACTTTTATTTGTTGACTATATTTTACTATAGCTTCATAGTCTATCCGGATTGTGTTTTCTAACTTGCTATAAATGAAAAGTCGAAAAACATCTAAACAATAGATTACTGTTAAAATTTCATAATCAAGAGAAGTTAAATGACCTTTTTTTTTCTTTGTACTAACCAGAAGCATATCTGCATATGACTTCTATATATTTTGGTTCATATTTGGATAGTTTTTGGTAAAGAATATCTCTCCATCCTATTTTACAACCATCTGTTTCGATAATTAGGTAATAAGAATCAAGTGATAATGTTAGTATTGGGATTTATTTTACCATGTCTTTAGTTTGTCTGACTAATTGTAGGTCTTGTTGATTAAAGTATTTTTATCTTGTTACTGATGTTTTGTTATATAAAAGTCTACTAATTTTCCCTATATCTTTCAAATATTGTATGACATAATTGAGTAATCCTAGTAATCCTAAAAAATACCTAAGTGTCTTAGTGCCCTCTATTTTATCAGGAAAGCTTAAAATTTTAGAAGTAATATGGAATTGAAGGGAGATTTTTCCTTGTCCAATTTCTACTCCCAAAAAGTCTATGTGTTTGATTGCAAGCTTCATTTTACTTCTAGAGATTATTAAGCCATGTGGTTCAAATAAGTTAAATACTAAATATAAATGTGCATAGTATTCTTCCTTTGTTTTGGAGAATACGAGAACATCATCGATATAAACATATGTACAATTGGCTAGAGTTTTAAAAATAATATCCATTTTTCTTTAAAAGATCTGTAGTGTTTCTTTTAAGCTAAATGACATCACTAACCATTCAAAATGACCTTATGAACAAGAAAATATTGTCCATTTTATAAAGTCTAGATGCATCTTAACTTGTCAAAAACTTGATTTCATATCAAATTTAAAATATCATTTGGAATCTTGTATTTTGTCAAGTAGTTGATCTTTATCCAGAATTTTATATCATATTCTTGACAGTTATCATTCAAGCATTTATAATTGAATATCATTCTAGATTGTTCTTTTTTCTGTTCAACCCCTTTATTTACTATGAAGGTTAGACTTCTATACCTTGACATACTTCGTTGGATGACTCCAAGTTTTAATAATTGTTGGATATGTATTTTACATTTTTCTGTTTGCCAATTAATGTAACGTGAGTCTTGCTTTTATTGCTAAATCAGAATTTATAATTGCCAAGTTTGCAATATTTTTGATCCCTTTCCCAATATTTAGTAGGATTGCCACCTATAATTTCTAACTTTTCGAATCTCAAGACTAGATTGTCTATATCTGTTTGGGTAGATATTAAATGTACTAGCTTTGATGTGGCTAAAAAATCGACTAGTATTCCAAAGTAATTGAATAAATCCTAAAAGATTAAGGGCTCCAAAATACTATGTTCGACAGTGTCAGAAAAGATATGCATTAGGCAGTAGTTAGTACAAGAATTTTTATCCAAAAATTGACAGTCTGAACTTGTGGTATTACACTGAGTTTATGATTCTTAGACTACAGTTGCAGGCTTGGGTACTACCTTGATAGGAGGTGCACAAGGAGCAGGAAGATTGGACGGAGGGATATCATCCTACGTACCTATAGTGGAAGGATAGTCAGAGACAATAGGGGAGAGGATAAAAGTAAAAAGAAAAAGGGCATAATCTTTGGTAAGGAGAATGTCATGATCTGATTGAACCAAAAAGTTGAGGCCAAGAATAAGATGCATATTAGAGTGTGAGAGGGGGTTGATCCAAAGTTTGAAGAGGGAAAGAGGACTATAAGTATCACAATTGGTGTAAAATTAAAGATGGATATTGGCAAATTGTGTACTAACCAAAGGATGAGTAGCAATTTTAACAATGTGGCAGGTAATATTGATAAAAGGGTTGCTTCATCAATAGAGTTGGTAGCTCCACTATCAAGAAAGATATGTAATGTAAATGTATGACCGTGAATATTGACAAGACAATGAACCTTGATGTGTGTGTACATATCTTAGGTAGGATATTAATATATATCCTAATATATATTAGGATATATAGTATAATATAAGATATTTTAGTATTTTCTTAACTTGTTTTTATAAAATTATCTTTTTCTAGAGGATAGAGAACTCAAGACAAAGTGAGAGAATTTTATTTTATTTTTGTAAGAAGGAGCACCCTATGTTTACACCATCTCTAAATAGAATCGAAATACAAAAAATGTGAGTAAAATTTTCTTAGGTGAATCTTTAAACAAGATATGTCCCACGGACACTTTAAACTATACTGTTTGATTAAAATATATTCTTCTTTTGCCTAAATTAAGATAAGAAGTTCGGGATAAATTGACACTTTCTATTCTAATCGAATAATTCAACATATTCCACATTAATAGGAGTACATTTATATTTATGCTTCATGAATATAATATTTTAGGGACATTTCTGATAAATATCAAACATTATTCCTATCTTTGCATTTGTAATTTTCATAGTTTTAGCCCTAGTTAGAAAAGGACCAGAGAAACTATCTAGTTATAAATTGGGTATAGAACCCATAAAGGATGCTTGGTTACAATTCCGAATCCGCTATTATATGTTTGCTCTAGTTTTTGTTGTTTTTGATGTTGAAGCGGTATTTCTTTATCCATGGGCAATGAGTTTTGATGTATTGGGTGTATCCGTATTTATTGAAGCTTTCATTTTTCATGCTTATCTTAATTATTGGTTCAGTTTATGTGTGACAAAAAGGAGCATTGGAATGGTCTTAACTAAAAATAAAAAGAAAAGAAAAGAAAAGAAAAGATTACATTGAGACCATTATGAATTTGATTCAGTTTCCCTTACTTGACCAAAAAAAATATACCAATTCAGTTATTCCAACTACATTGAATGATCTTTCGAAATGTTCAAGACTTTCTAATTTATGGCCGCTTCTTTATGATACTAGTTGTTGTTTCATTGAATTTGCTTCATTAATAGGCTCGTGATTCGACATTGATCATTATGGATTGGTACCAAGATCGAGTTCTAGGCAAGCATACCTCATTTTAACGGTCGACACAGTAATAATGAAAATAGCTCCTTCTTTAGTAAGATTAAATGGGCAAATGCCCGAATCAAAATATGACATTGCTATGGGAGGTTGGACTATTACAAGAGTTATGCTTAGTACTGATTCTTATAGTACTGTTCATGGAGTTGATAAGCTCATTCATGTTGATGTCTATTTCCTAGGCTGCCCACCTAAACCGGAGGTTGTTATAAATGCTATAACGAAACTTCGTAAGAAGATATCTAGAGAAATCCTTGAAGATAGAACTGTCTTAACAGGAAAATTGATGACTTACTATCAATAATAAGTTTTATATTCAGCGTAGTATTCATACTGAAAATTATGATCAAGAATTACTCTATTAATCTGCATCTACTTTAGAGATATCTTTTAAAATATTTTTTCAATCCAAAAGTTTAATATCTCCCCCGAATTAGTAAATCAGGAAAGCTAAATTCTTTTGTGCAAAATAAAAAAATAAGTCACTCTTTTAAAATTTCATTGTAAATTGAAATATTCACAACAAATAAATACAAATGTGGGAGAAATAAAAAAGATGCAACAAGACCGTTTATCGATTGGTTAGTAAAACATGAGCTAGTTCATAGATCTTTGGGCTTCAATTGTCAGGGAATAGAAATAGTATAAATAAAAACTGAGGATTGGGATTCCATTGCTGTCATTTTAGGGGGCGTTTGGTTTAGGGTAATAGGAGTGGGGAATGGGAATGGGAATCATTGATTCCCATTGTTAATGTTTGGATTATAGGAATAGGAATACAAATAAGGGAATGAATCATTGAAATTGGGTAATAACTCATTCCCATGTAGCTCCCCTTCAATGAGCCATTACCCTATTTTCATCAATCAAAATATTCCCTTATTCCAAAAATACCCTTGACTTAAAACTAAAATTTTCTCCATTAATATCAAATATCAAAATATATTTATTTATTTTTTCTTTCATATCACTTATCTTTCCTTATTCTCTCTCATCATATTTTCTCTCTCATCATTTTATCACACACTTTCTCTCTCCTTAATCTCTCCTATCACACTCTCTTTCCTCTTTTTTTCTCATTACACTTTCTCTCTCATCATACTTTCTCTCTCCTCAATCTCTTCCATCGCACTCTCTTCCTTCTTTTTTTCCTCATCACACTTTCTCTCTCCTCAATCTCTCCCATCACACTCTCTTTTTTCTCATCACACTTTCTCTCATCATACTTTCTCTCTCCTCAATCTCTCTTATCACACTTCCTCCTTTTTTCATCAACACACTTTCTCTCTCATCACACTTTCTCTCTCAATCTCTCATCACACTTACTTTTTTTTCTCACACTTTCTCTCTCATCATACTTTCTCTCTCACCATACTTTCTCTCTCCTCAATCTCTCTCATGACACTCTCTCCTTATTTTTTCTCACTATATATTCTCTCTCTTCATCCTCTCCTATCATACTTTCTCTCACATCATATTTTCTGTCATCATGCTCTCTCCAATCACACTCTTTTTTTTTATTTTTTCTCATCACACTTTCTCTCTCTTCATTCTTTCTTATCACACTTTCTCTCTCATAATACTTTCTCTCTCATCATATTTTTCTCTCACATTCATCTTTCTCTCACATCTAATTTTTTCTCTTATTTTCTTTTAAGGGTAAAAAAGGAAACTTTGATTTATTCCGATAGAAGATATACAACTAACCAAACATTGCTTTTAAGAGTGATATCCATGCTCATACCCATTCCCATTCCACAATACAATGATTCCCATTCCGATTCCTATTCCTAGGAAAGAACCAAACGCTCCCTTATATATATATTGTTACAATTATTTACACTCCCAGTGTGTCTATGATGTAGCACCAGGGGATTTTTAGCTAGTGTATATCATTTTATGAGAATAGAGTACGATATAGATAAATCTGAAGAAATATGCATAAAAGTATTTGCTCCTAGGAATAATCCAATAATCTCGTCTGTTTTCTGAATTTAGAGAAATGTTGATTTTCAAAAATGTGAATCATATGTTGGGAATCCTTTATTATAATCATCCACGCCTTAAACGTATTTTAATGTCTGAAAGTTATATAGGTTGGCCTCTGCGTAAGGACCATATCATCCCCAATTTCTATGAAATACAAGATTCTCATTAAATGATAAGAATAAGAAATTAATGTTTAGTTATACGACTATGACACCTTTGAGAGCTTTACAACACTAGCTATCAAGAATCTTAATTTTCCCACCTTTCAAATTGCTCAACATGATGATATTTCTCAAAATATCAACAAGCACGCACATTTAAGGATACAAAGATTCTCCCAAACCTTACTAGTCGATTCTAAATAGATTCTAAAGTGATATATCATGGTCGGAATTGTCTTTGGCCATGAACTCCACTGCACTGCCATATCGCCAAATGTCCGTGTCCTTTGTGTTAATAGGTATAAGATGTTCTTGCTCTAGAGATCTCAGACATGGAATCCATGATGCTACTTGCCTCCTATTAATTAGTTCTTCCCCTAGATAAACTCTATTCGCTATCCATGACGCTTGTATATTTGAGTCATAACCCAACGTCCGGTTCCATATAACATAGCAGGTCTATCCGTCGTTTTGAAAAACTTCCCTATAAGTTTTAAAGGTATATTACAGTCACAAAGAACAAACTACAAATCTTGTTAAATTGGAGGAACAGCTCAATCCCTAGTGCAGTTACTAAACTATCCTTTTACTGCTTTTGATTCAGGCAGTTCTATTTCTTTCATCTTTTTTCTCCTTGCCAGATTCTATGGCATGATCCTACTTCTTTTCGAACACCTATCAGCATCATTGTCCTAATTCATCGATCGACATCTGAACATCCATTGCAAAGTAGGAAACTAGTTGTTGATTCTTAAAACTGATGTAGTTTACCTAAATCATCTATAAGCTATTCAAGAGTCTCAACATGCTAAATGTATTATAGTATCTGACCTATTCTCTTGATATAAGAAAGAAAATGTAACAAAACACCATCACAAATCACAAAGAAACAAACAGTAGATCTAGTATTAGTATATTGTAGCATGAATGAACATCTCATAAAGTATAAACATTCCAAGGATCAAAATAGCTGATTGTTTAATTTTCATAAACAAGAACTCAATTGTTCATATTAGCAATCATAAAACAAGAATGCATTCAATAAGTAGGACTTCATTTGACTTGAGACTAACCAGATAAGCTATTGAACACCAAGTGTTACTATAGAAGAGCAAGCATGAACACTGAAAACACTGTCATGGATGAGCGAAATTGTGCATCAGTAGGAATTCTATGGCAGTAGTTTTAGCAGTCAGTTGATCAGTTCATCTACAATTCAATGGCAGATCTTCGTAATCTAGAAAACAATACCAAAGCAAGTGCTATGATCACAACAAATGGTGGAACGGAGACTCTAAACCAGAGAAGATTATTAATTTCTACGATTCGATTCACTCTTTGCAAAATTCTCTGTACAAATATAGACAAAAATTGCACTTTGAAGGGTGAAATCAACCACTCACCAAGATGTTTCCTTTAGCCCTCGTAGAAGGCAGTTGCTCCGATCAGTGCAACCGCGACGGAACCGCTCGCCAATCCGACCCAGAAACTCCTCCATGCACGGGCGAACCCTCCATGCTTCGGTTGATTCTCTGATGGAGGTCGATGAAGATTACCGTCGTTCTCTTCCTGCATCGGCGGTGTGTCTGGTCTTGCCATAAATGACGAAAGTCTAGCAGCGGTCTCTTCGGATGGATAATTCGGCGGTTGCCTGCCGTACTCTTCCGAAATCGGCGGCGCATTCGGCTCTATTCTGTAAAATTCCAACTCCCCGCTAGTCGCCGGAGCCATGGCAAAGTGTTCGGGAAGCCAATCATAGCACTCTACTTGGGGAGCCGCCTGCGGCGAGGCACCGAGGCTCCAAAGCACGCGTGTAGAGATGCGGAAGAAGCCCTCGGAACGTCTGGAGGAGCGGATAAGGGGAAAGGTGAGGGTTTTTCCTGCGGCAGCGGGCAGCGAAGAGAGGGGGACAACGGCGGCGCCTTCCAACCTTGCGTTAGCACCACCGCGGCCGAAGGGGAAGCGAGATGAGAAGATCTGGACAGTCAGGGTGGATTGTGCGTCGCGGAGGACGCGGGGGGAGAGGGGGAGGTGGAGATCGGGACTGGGGCCCTTGATGGAGAGCGACTTGGTGGATCGCTTTGCGGTGGGGTCGATCCAGGCGACGGCGAAGATCTTGGGCTTGGAAGAAGGGAGGAGGAGGAACGAGGAAGATCCCCTGAGACGGTTGCTTCCGCCGGCGGAGTGGAGGAAGATGGTGAGCTCGAGGGTGGCATCCGCCGCGTCGACGTCTGAGAACGGCATTGCTGCAACCCCGCGGCCGATACGGCGCGTCACGGGTATGAACCGGGGAGTTACACGATTCGTGACGCTTTTGGAAATAAAATCAACGACGATTACGGAACCGCATTTGACTATCCATTTATTTAATGAATCTAGGTTTTGGACAAATAAAACTTAAATAATGAAATCGCCGATAAATCAAATCCAGTCATTATTGAAATAAAAAAGACCGTTTTGTTTATTGACAAATGAATTTATTATTAATCGGAACACAGAAAAACCATGGGAGTTGCCCCGATGAGAATCTGAGAAATCATCACTATAAATAAATTTAAAAATACCGTGCGGCGGTCATTCCTGGGCGAGCGGAGATAGAGGTTTAGCGGTGGCTCACCCAGTCGAGCTTTGCAATGACTGCATCAACGACTTCTTGGGTGGTGCTGCTTCCTCCCAAGTCTTTGGTCCGGCGCTCGCCTTCAGAAATCACTCTCTTGACGGCAGTCTCCAGTCGATCGGCGAACGACGGGAACCGCAGATGCCGCAGCATCATGGCAGACGAGAGCAGCAGCGCCACAGGGTTTGCCTTCTTCTGCTCCACCAGCTTCTGGTTCCCTACGTTGCCGGCTGTAGCACCTTGCTCGAACACTGCATGTTCTTTGCCCACGTTTCCTGGCAATTCAAAATGCTTAGTTTCATACTATAGTGAAGACCATATTATATTAACAATTTTAAACTATGGCAATGAGGTTTCTTCCTCATCAAAACATGGAAACTGACTCGTAGTTTTTGAAAATTGTTTAACTTTTAAAGCTCTAACTAAATTAATCAATATGTTTATTGCTATTGTAAGTGTATCATTTCATTGTTCATGCTAGTTTTTGTAATTTGTAGGTTGCACATCAGATGGCCAAGAAAATTTTACCTCCTGGCATAACTCCACTGCCTCCGGCAATTCCAGCAGCCGTGTTTGCCACTAAATTGCCATAAAGATTTGGTGTGACCTGCAGAATAAAGATATCGCCACGAGACCAACTATGTTAGAATAGCATAGGATTGCTCCTATCTACTAGGAGGAGACAATACAATGGCTAGGGAAAACAAATTTAATTAGGATATGATTTACTTTGCAAGGATAGGATCTAAATTATCAGTATAAGCAACAGAGATCTTATCTCATCAAGTTACACATTAGGTTATAGTGCGGTAGGACCTACTTTTAGATCGCGGTAGAAACTAATTTTATCTTGAAGATTGAGATATAAAGCACGGGAATGGATACAAAATAACATATGTACATTTCAAGTTGAATATCATATGGTGCAAAAACAAATGAAAGATAACAGTCTAAATCTCTCTAAAAAACACATGCATTGCAAATTCACTGGAAAAATATATTAAATCTCTTTTTGACAGTGTTTGCAAGATTTCCGGTGTTACGAAAACAAAAGTGAGACCATTTTGTTAGGACCAAAAATTTCATTGATGCTCAGGGTAGAATTCATAAGCAAGCAAGATGCAATCAACCCAGAGTATGTATGTCAATAAGCTCATCCAATCCATAATTCAACACAAATTAAAATGATATATAAAATCCTTTGATAAAACTAACCCGGTATAGGATAATGGAAAAAAAATCTTAAAATCTCTATGAAATGAGAAGGGGCTAATGCCAGTAATAGTTAGATTGCTACTATTTGAATGTTTTCATGGGTCTACATATGAGTGAGCTGCATATGGGCCCATATCACCATATGGCATGTGTGGGTTCCAAGTTCCCTGTTGCATATGCAAAGGCGGCCTCACAAGTCATATATGGATTACTTTTTAAAACACAGTTGATGCTAACTACAAACAAAACATAACAAGCTAACCAACAATGCTGTCAGACAATAGTAAAGTGAAGTACCTCCAGGTTCGTCCATGATTTAATTCCTAAGCATAATTAGGATAAACAGTTTGAAAACTCAATACTTAAATACAGTATCAAAAATAGTGTACAAGCACTAATCAAACATGATAATTAACTCACAAATTCTTGATTGGCCAGTTCACCACCTGCGGTGTAAAATAGGAAGGAGGTCTACTTTATACACAAAAATGAAAAACAATAAATAAATATAGTTATCTACTCAATTCTAAACTATGAACGATCAAAAAGATGTATAAAGTTGAACTAGCGAACAAATTTTGGTCTTGAGTTGAATCGTACAACTTGAAATACTCTTTCACTGGAAGGTGAAAAATTAGAGAAATTAATAATATGGCGAAGCATTAGGAAGCATACCATGACATCAAATTGTTCAGGCTTTGACACAAGTTGCATGCAACAGTTGTCAACTATGATTTCATTATATTTTATCCCTGGGTATTTGGTTGCAACCTCACGGCAAGATTCTAAGAACAACCCATCAGCAAGCTTCATAATGTTTGCCTTATGCACTGCTGTGACTTTCTTCCTGTTGTTAAGGTAAGCATACTCAAAAGCATACTGCGCGATGCGCTCGGAACAAAATTTTGTTATTACCTAGCCAAAAAATTAAGAATTTAATAAGAAGTAAGAAAATATCACGGGTGAAATGCATGGCTAACCAATGGTAGCAAAAGCTGGAATCCCAGCGGCCCAAACAGTCGGCCCCACGACCAGATGTGTAGTTGGCCAGTGGGGGGACCAAGATATCTAACATAGAGGAGCAATAACTCATGAAAATAGCAAGTGATGATTTTGATAGGTTCAACATCGAATTTTGATGGCTAGCCTTAATCAATGACAGATCTTGCTGAGAAGTTTGGGGCTATTATACTTATAGTTCGTCGTCCAAAGAGAAACCGTTCAATTTACTAACCATTTGAATCTCTTTTAACCTAGACGATAAACTCAGAAAATCGGTAAAATTTACCATAAAGTTTATGGTGCAAAAAAAATCTAATGGACCCGAAAATCAAGCGGCATACCTTGAGGCTCTCAACGACGCCAGGCACAACCTCGTGCTCCAAGCCCGAGTACTCGCCTTCCGTGTTCTCCCTGATCACCACAATGTCCACATTCTCATGCCTCGTCGGCAGCCCGGGATGGTTGCAGCAATGAACCAGCGAGGCGTACAGATCGAGCTCCTTCCTCAGATGCATGTTGAGGGAGCTCACCCCACCTCCCACCGGGGTGAAGAGTCCGCCCTTGAGGCACACCTTGTTCCGCCGGATCGACTCGATAACCTCCGGAGGAAACGCGGGCATATCCCCGTGAACCTCGAACGTCTCAAAGAACACCGGCGCGTGCATGGCCTCCATGATCTGCTGCACGGCGCCGGTGACGAGGGGCCCAATCCCGTCGCCGGGGATCAGGGTGACGATCCTGGGAGATCCGTCGCCGGGCCGGGGCATGTAGGTGACTGATCGCCGTCCATCGGCGCGTGGCAGGAGGATGCGGCGAAGAAGAGAAGGGGATCGCCGCATCATCGCCAGTAGCTGTGCCGCGCCCCGGAAACCGAAAGGGAGGAGTAGGCGGCGGAAAAGACTGATGCAGCCTTCGATCGGCCGGAGTTCTATAAACCGTTTAGGAGGGCGTTTTGGTCATTTGGGAACGTATGCGGCGCTTGCGAATCAATTACGAAGTAGGGCTCGGCGAGGAAGGGCGAATAGGATTCTCGCGTAAATGGAGACAAAAAATATTCTTTTTTGATATTACATTAAAAATATTCGAATTGATCCTACACAGCAGGAATGTGTTCCCATCCGTCCGTTTAAAAAATATTTTAAAGAATAAAAATTATTTTTATTCTATCAAACAATTACTAAGTCGTAAATAAGTTAATAAGTTTTATCTTGAATTAAAAATAATCTCATATTAAAGATATTTTTAATTAATTTTTATTTATATTATTATGTGCAAAAGTATAATAATTTCTCAAAAAGACGTACCTAAAATTTTAGAATTCACAAATGGGAGATTTCATTCGTTCACAAAAAAACATATCTAATTCTCAGTTTACCCTTCCATCAAACTTTTTTATCTTTTCTTTCTTTTACTTGTCTCCATTTTGGAGACAATATCTTTCATCTCTTCACTTCCTAGACGTGACCCCAGGTCGGTCGGGTCCGGCCCGGACCCGCCCTCGCTTGTGACAAAGTCAAAGTATTGATTGCCTGTTGACCCGAGTCACAGGGCCGATTGCTCGTTGACCGACATCATCAGGCTGAACCAGATGTCAGACCGATTCCAATTCCAAACCCCAAAATCAATGGAACGGGACCCCCTAGAGATAGTATAAGAAATAATAAATACCGAACAAATTCAAATTAATATAACACTAATAAGATATAAATGTCAATACGTATATGTATGCATGTACATGTAATCATATTAAACTAAACAGTTAAACTATTATAATAAAACTCAAAGATTCAGCTAAGAAATACAACCATAAATAAAAGTAGTGGAAACATAAATCAAACGACTCAAAAAGGAGAATCCAAATGAGTGGGACCAGCAGCCAGGACCTTTGAACAACATGACACATCCTCTACTTGCTAACCTGGAAATAAAGGAAAAATAAGGGGTAGTGAGTATAACAATTCAGTGGGTATAAGAAGATAGTGCATGAACAATATAGTGTAAGGAAATCAAATGATACAGTCTCAAGGAATGATACTTACTACAAAAGTAAGAATACCAATATAAAATCATCTACTAAACAAATCTTAACCAATAATGTAATCCTCCACTAACCTGCTCCACTAGGTATAACCAATAAATCGGGAGTATATACAATACATCCAAAAACCACTAGCATAAACTCAACACATAACAAGTATATAACAAGTCTTAACTAGCACAACAACATGCTACCACGAATGGCTTTCGTGGACAATCAGGGTATATAACTAGTCACTATCAGTGGAAAAACGCTCTATCACGGATAGTCTCGTGGGCAAACAGGATGAGGTAGTTATCAAGCTCCCCAACCATTGATTGCGGGAGAACGCTCTACCACAGATGGTTTCATGGGCAGTCAGGGTATGTAAACAGTCACTGTCTGCAGGAGAACGTTCTACCACGGATAATCCCATGGACAGATAGGATGTATAAGTGGTTACTGTCTGTAGGAGAACACTCTACCACGGATGGTCCCGTGGGCAGTCTTATGTATCATGGTCGCTGACAACTCTTTTAACTACAAATATGAGACAATGGTCGACAGAATATATACCCACGGTCACTAACGACTCTCTCAATCATAAATGAGAGACAAAGGTCGTCAGGATATAACAACGTAACGATAAGCAAAAAATGTATAATCACATCTAATAGAATCCTCTATAATCACACCTCGATCTAACTTCACTAGCATATAAACATGTGTTGGTGTAATTTGCACTAATGATCCAACTCATGTTTTGATAAATGACACGGGGTCTAAAGTTAAAGTGTTTTGTTGTCTAACCTTTTTACCAAGTGTGCAAGAGTTGATTGGTCTAAAGGACCTGACACCATACTGAAATCTAGCTAAGTCCATGGGACCCGATAGCTGGTTGTTGGTGCAGCGGAGACCGGCAAGAGGGGGTGAATTGCTGTAAACAAAAATGAAACTACTCTCTCGGATTTCAACTCAGAATAAATGCAGTAGTAAAATAACAAAGACAGGAAATAAAAGCAGAAACAGAAATTTAACCTGGTTACAACCAAGAGGGTTGTTAATCCAGGGCAGTGAAAAGCGCACTAAGAAAATTCTCCTTCTCTGAAGGCGGAGAAGCCTTTTACACTCTAATTGCTCAGAACTACTGCTAGGAATTGCTTATGGATTGATTGCTTGAGTTGTTGTTTAATTCCTAGCTCCAGGGGCCTTTATATAGCTCCTGGAAAGTCTATCCCGAGGGTCCAAGGCGCCTCCAACAAGGTTCAAGGCGCCTCCAGCTCGGTCAGCGGATAAAACTTTATCCGCACGCAAACGGTCAAAACTGACCTGTTGAGGGCGCCTTCAAGCTGGTAGCCTATTTTCCAGCTTGGTTTCTTCAGCTTCCGACGCTCCGTTCTTTTGGGTGATTGCGGCCAACCGGAATAGGGCTTACCCGAACCCAATTCTCGGCCTTCTCCTCGAGCAGTCTTCCGTCCCGGCTTAACGTCCCTCGAACGCCGTGCACGCTCTTCACGCCCACCGGAGTACTCTTCCGCAGCTCTCTCGTCCTTCGGACGCACCGAGCCCGTCGGCTCCCTTCCTGTGCCGTCCTTCTCGCTAGCTGCGTTTTCCGCTCGACTTCCTGTATTCCTAAGCTCTTGCACACTCAGACACAGGGATCAAACACAGCAGGACCTAACCAACTTGGTTGATCACATCAAAACTACCACGGGGTCCAACACTGGTGTGAAATTCAGATAGGTCCGCTGGGCCCGATATCTGGCGGGAAGTCGGTTGGGTCTGCGGGACCTGACAACCGGTTGAAGTCCAATTGGATCTGCGGACCTGACAACTGGCGGGAAGATCTGGTGGGTCAGAGGTAAGTCAAGTGACTGCAGTTGGTAAGTGAAAGTAAGCAACTGGAGGAGAGATCCAGTGAAGACGCGTTCCCCGTTGAGGGAATTGTAGGTGTCGATCCAGCTTAGGTCCATTTGGGAAACCTAAGCTGAGATCTTGACTAGATCCTGGTCTAAGAGAGACAGGATCTAATTACTACTCATAATTTATCATGTTGTGCTAACTCTGTTTTGTAGTAATAAAAATAATTTTCTATTACCTGGACTAACCTTTTTCTGCAGGGAAGAAGCTGTTGAAGAAAAGGGGTCTGGGCGCCTAGAGTCCGGGCCCCCGGACCAGGCTCGCCCGTGTAGGACCAAGGGTGCCCAGGCGGTCTAGGCGCCCAGACTCAGTCAGGTGCCCAGACGTGAAAAATGATCCATAAGCTGATGTGGAGCACATCGATTGATCGAGCCACGTGATCCAGGCGCCCGGAGAGGTTCCAGGCGCCCGGAATGGATCTATTTAAAGGCCTTCGACCAGGAGCTTAAAAACAACAGCTGCTACGACTTTCTCTTATACTTAGTGTCCAAAAAGGCTCCTGTGACGTTGAAAAGCTCCTTTTCTTTTGTTGTCGGTATTACTGTTTTATAGTTCTTGTATTTGAAATCTGTAACCATTTCGAACTATTAGTGGATTGCCCAACGAAAGCACTTGACGAGTACGGGCCTTGGAGTAGGAGTCGTCGAAGGCTCCGAACCAAGTAAAAATAACTTGTGTTAGCATTGTTTTTTTTTCTTCCATTTTCTGCTGCGTAACTTAGTTTTAAATCAAATTTTCAACGATCGTTATTCACCCCCGCCCCCTTGCTCTAGCGAATTTTCGATCCTACAAGTAGTATCAGAGCAGGTATAGCTATGAATTGGTGCAATGACCAATCAGGCAAGGGTTGATTTTTTTTTATTTTTAATATCTCTTTTCGTTTTTGAGTTTTTTCGATATAATTACCTCTTTGTATAAAGTTTTTTTTCGTTGCAAAATACTTTGAATTGGTGCAACACCAATCAAATTTCTAAATACTTTTATTATCTCTCACACCGCTAATCCAAGACCTAGTGTTGGGATCTCTTTTTTTTTTTTCATTTATTTTATGTGCAAAGGTTACTTAAATGGCCTAAAACGAAGGATACAACACTGTTCGTCCCCCCTTTTCAACGATGATGACTTCCCGTACTAGAAGATGCGGATGGAGGTGTATTTGAAGACCAGCTTCGACCAATGATTCAGCGTTACCAAAGGATACAAGGCATCCGTCGACAACGCCGGAATTCTAATGGACCTGGAAAATTGGAATCCGAAAATGAAGAAGAAGGCTCAGATTGACTTCAAGGCTCTCTACACAATCCAATGCGGGCTAACGAAGGAATAACTAAACCACGTCGGCTCACACGAAAATGTGAATGAGCTGTGGAACAAGCTCATCGAACTACACGAGGGAATCAACGACGCAAAGATAACAAAAAGGGATCTATTTTTAAATAAACTATTTAATATAAAAATGCAGGAAGGAAAATCTGTGAGTCAACTACATGCGAGGATAAAGGACATCCTCAACGGGTTCCACACAATCGGTAATCAAATGGAGAACCGAGATTTGATAAGGTATGCTCTAAACGTATTTCCTCGAAAAGCACTGTAGGCATTCATCGTGGATGCCTACGAAATTTCTAGGAACCTATCTAAATTAAAGCTAGATTAGTTGTTTTGTGAACTTGAACTCCATGAACAAACTAACTCAAAGTAGGTTGAGAAAAGTATTGCACTTTTTACAGATCCCTCAAAAGGAGCTAAACACAAGAACAAACCAAAGTCAGAATTTGAATCAGACTCAGAAGAAGAAGAAGAAGAACTTGTGAACATGGTTAGAAAAATATTCACAAGAAGAAAGAATAATTTCTTAAAGAAGGACCTACAAAAGGTAATCAAGTCAAATGACACGAAGGTGAATATCACATGCTATGGGTGTAACAAGAAAGGGTACTACAAGCACGAGTGTCCAAAGATGAAAGACGACAAACCCAAAACAACCAAAAAGAAGAAGGCACTCAAGGCGACGTGGGACGAATCATCTTCAGAAGAATCGAATGTCGAAGATCAGAAGCATCACAACTACTACCTTGCATTGATGACAACGGAATCGGAATTAGAAAGCGAGTCGGAGTAAGGAGACGAGTCCGAAGACCAATCAAGCCACGAGTTCGCACTCGTTTCTGAAGGTCCGAACGAGGTATCTTCTATCCTAACCTCTAATTTTTTTTAGAATAATTACATGTTTAAACAAAAAATTAATCAAGTATGAAAAACAAAATGAATCACTTCTTGAGGAAAATCAACGTCTTAAGGAACAAATTGAAAATAAAAATCCAAATCAAGATGTAACACTTGAAGAGGAAAACACAAATTTAAAAAAATGAAATTAATAAACTTAAAGGATTATTAGAAACTTTCACCACTAGATCTAAAAATTTAGATTTAATTCTTAAAACTCAAAAAGTTGTATACAATAAGTATGGACTCGGACACATGTCCAGCTCAACAAATAAAACTTTTATATCACTAATAAGTCAAAACAAAAACCTAACTAAAGCTTGGGTTTTGAAAGTGTATTTAACCACACAAGTAGGACTCAATCAATTCTATGTACCTAAAATTGGAATTCATTATCTAAAACCAAATCCAACTAAACCTATTAACTCAAAACTAAATCAAAATAAACCTTCAAAGCTAAATCTCAAACTTAAGAATAAAATCAAATCAAACAATAGAGAAAATAAATTCAAATAAAAAAACTAGAAAGATAATCTAAATTACAATCAAGTCTAATTTAACTATAAAAATAATCGACATAAAACTAAAACCTAAAATTTTAATTGTAGTATCCAAAATCACTTATTTAATTATGGGAATTTATTGAATTAAATTATAATGTAATTAGAATCCAAATTTATTTAATTAAGAGATTTATTGTATTAATTATAATTAGATTTTAAATTGCCCCCAGGGCGTAACGCAGACGGTGGGCGCATGATATCTCTGGCGTAATGGCCAGGGGTCGATTCTCAGGAACTGACGACCTGGGGTTTACCCCGCCATGCGCCTATGACCTGTGTACCTGCATGAACCTCCCTCCATATCCGTGGGGCCGACACTAGAGGGGCCGCTAAGGTAGCGGATCTACCTTTATAATTAGATTTTAAATTTATTTAATTAAGAATATTTATTGAGTTAATTGTAATTGCTCATTTATTTACATAAATAAATTTAATTAATTCAGCTAGTCCACCATTATGTAAATTTGATTAATTAAGTATATCAAGAAAATAGTAGGATTTATAAAGATCTAGTATTTATATAACATATGTGTATAAATTTTTATACATATGATTCATCTAATTAATATAGAAATAAAACATTAGAAATATATTATACATAATATAAAAATATATAACTAAACAAGAATTAGAAGAATATAATATATATGTATAACATGTATTATGTAGAATATATAGTATATATTATAATTACGAAATTGTAATATCAAAATATACGAATTATATATATTACCGTATATATGTGATGTATACATGGATATATATAATATGAAATTAGTATATGAATATAAATATATATACAAAATTAATGCAATAGTTACCATGTATAGTTAATATAAACATGGATATATATAAATATAAAATTAGTATATGGATATAGGTTTCTATTTATACTTAGTATTAAGTTTTATAAAAATAATATAAAAGATTTAACATTTATAAAACCTATAACTTACGGATTTTTATATATGTGGTTATATATGGAATTATATTAAATAATAATAATAATAATAATAATAATAATATACTAATATACAAATATTTAGTATTTATATAATTTATGTGTATAAATCATTCTTCTAAATGATATGGAAATGAAATATAAATAACATATTATATATAAAATATATAATATAAATTATATATTGTAAATAAAGATTAAACAAGTAAGAAATTAAAAACATGTGGATAAAGCTTAATAGATAGGAATTAAAGGACTTAGCATTTAGGGATAAAATTTAGTATCTATAAATTTATAGAATTATTCATCTAATTAATATAAAAATAAAAAATATATATAATATATTATATAAAATGTATAATATAAATTATAAAGAATAAATAAAATTAAATTATATATATATATATATATATATATATATATATATAAAAGAAACACAAGCGTGTAACATATTATTTCCAAATATAATATATAAAGTATATAATTAAATAAGAATAAGAAAAAAAAGATTTGATATATTATGTATGTAACGTGTAACATATATAGAAATAAAGTATATATAAAAAAGAGATAAATAAATTATGACTTGAAGGATAAAATTTAGATAAAATCTTCATCTCCATCTCTTTAAAATAAACAAAAACCCTACCTCTGAAAGCCCCATCCTCTTGAATGTGTCGCCGACCCTAAGGAGCTCGTCTCATTCCCATTGTTCTCCATCAGAGCCCCAAAGGAAGACAAGAAGTGGGAGTTGGTAGAAGACATGTTCCTAACCTTGTTATTATGGTAGTTAGCCTCTTGTGTAGTTTTGGAATTTTTATAGCTTGTAAGGTTAGCTTGTTTTCTTGTTAATGATATCATGTTTCAACCTATATGAATTGTGCATGTTCCCTACTTTTAAAGCTTTAATTAGTCTCTATGTCTTGTGGAATTAGTCTTGGGCACTCTAGGTAGATTTTGGGTTCTAGGTTTTTGCTAAGTTTCAGATTAAGTTTAGGCATGTGTATGTGTCCTCTTACTTTTTATCATAATAATGTTATAAGTGATATATATGAATTTTGGATTCTAGGTTAATGTTTATGTTCTTTTTAATTCTTATCATGATAACTTTATACGATAAGGATTAGTGTCGGTTAGGGCTTTAGCATGCTATGAAAATAATCATGTTTGATAATATGGAAGTACATGTTAAATTAGGATTTTTACTGGTTGATTAATTATCATATTAGCTTGACTAACGAAATTAATTAATTGGGTTAATGCATGGACCAGTAAAAAAGGGGTGATTACTAATTTAAGGGATTAATTGAACGCGTCAAATTGCTGTTTGTTTTCGATTAACCATCGTTAGGAATGGACTAATGCATGGATTAGTTACAATCGGGATTTCTGAATTTAGGGATTAATTGAACATGTTAATTGGGGTTGTGTATTGTTAGGAATGGGTTAATGCATGATTTAGTTTAATCGGTGATTTAATTACTTATTTAATTGAATTTGTAGATGAATTAATTATTAAATAATTAGCTGATTAATTAAAAGGTTATTAGGTGAGTTGAGTGATTTAATTACAAATTTATTGAATTTGTAGATGAATTAATTATTAAATAATTAGCTGGTTAATTATAAGGCAATTAGGAGATTTGAGTGATTTAATTATGGATTTATTAAATTTGTAGATGAATTAATTGATAGGTAGGGTAGATTAAGTAATTCATTTAGTTGACTAATGAAATAGCTATACATTGGTTAAGAAAGCAGCTACAAAATCCTTAAAGGAAATACAAAAAAAGGATAGATTATGGACGTGTTAATTAATTAGTAGGTAGGTTAATTAAATGTGTCACCATACTTAATGAGTCCATTTAATTAATGGATTAATAAGGCATGTATGGGTTGCAGGCCACGAGGTGTACCTATTTAGATGTATCTCTAAGATTTGGCCAACCTGTTAATGAAATTAGGTTATATTGGTTCAAGCATGGAACAAGAAAAACGTGTTACTAATTAGATTCGGTAACATTAAATATTATATGAGTTTCGGATTGTTGATTTGGAACGCTATGTGATCATTCATGTTTAGGTAACATTGCAACATACATCAATATCAGGTAAGTTGACTATAATAAAGTAATAATAATAACTATAAAAATGAAGATATCGTGAGGGAGAAGGTCCTAGAAGGAGCCTATTTACGGAAGAAGGCCCCAGAGAGAGCCCGTGCATGGGAGAAGGCCCCAGAGGGAGTCCGTTGATAGGAGAAGGCCCCAGAGGGAGCCCAATATCGGTAAGTCTATTGCGACAACATGATGAGGTTTGATGGGAATACTGTGAGGGAAAAGGCCCCAGAGGGAATCCATTTATGGGAAAAGGTCCCAGAGAGAGCCCGTTTATGGGAAAAGACCCCAGAGGAAGCCCGTTTATGGGACAAGGCCCCAGAGAAAGCCCAATATCAGTTTCCATAATATGTTAGGTTCAGGATAAACTAAATTCAGATCCATGTTATGCTATGAATACGTTAAGTCCATATTATGTTATAAAAATGCTAAGTTCACGAAATGCTATGTTCATGCCCACGATTAAGTCTATTCATATGCTTATATTATGCTTATGTTCATGCTCATGATTATGGTTGTTAATATGCACACTCATGTTTATTCTCTCTTGCTTATATCGGTGCCTATGCTTACGTTCATAGTATGCTAGTAGAGAGGCCCCAACTTACCTTGTATGTGATTCCTCTTAGTACACTAGATTATATTCGCTAATTAATACATAATACTGTTTCGAACATGCTGAGTTTCTCGACTCACAGATTATATTTTTTTTCAGATAATGAGAAAATGAGACATGAGGCATTGGCCAGTGAGCCAGCTCGGAACAAGGGCAGTACAACCCGAAGACCATCCTGATTAAATTCTGTATTTTGTTATGTTTACTTTTGAACCATCTATGTAATTTGAACTAAGAAACCATTATGGAAGTAAGAATAAGTGACGTCCACGTTTATGTTTTATTATGTGTGTTTTTTTTTAAAAAAAATTAGGGGCGTTACATCAATAATTCAGGGGAACACTCTAAATTAGTTGACACCTCTAAAATAATAATTTACCTAGTTTAGGTTAAAAAATGATAAAAGTTTAACTTGAAAAAAATAATACTGGAGAAGTTTTGGATGATAGTAGGTTAGGGTAGTTCTGTCTATGCATGTCTAGGAAGATATGACTTCAACCTGGTGCATTTGGCTTAGTGGAACTAACTGAAGCTATCCCTTACCAATCGTAGCTGGTTAGACCAAAGTTTTGTTATTAAGTTCAGTGGATATGACTATTTGGAAAACATCAAAGGCGTGGTTATTCTAATAATGTCCCAGCGACTCACCACAGCTTAGAAGTTTATCCAGAAAATGTCTATTTGTTAAACCCAAAGGTAAACTTGAATCTAACACAAATTTAAACCAAATCCTAAAATTCAATTTAAACTCATCTTACAAAATCATAGGATCCCTCTGTCTGAAAAATTAGACTGGTGAGATGAATAAGGATAAACTAAATTAAATCTAAATAATTCATCTAAAATTAAATAATCAATTCCTTAAAAATTTGCAAATAATTATAAAGATATTGCTTGTTCTTGAAAAATCTTATATTAAGATGGAGGATATTTATTCGAATAATTTTTAAATCCTAGGAAAATTATTTAATTATGTTTTTTTTTAAAAAAATTCTATTTCTTTAGTGTTCCAAAATTTATTTTGGCCTTAACCTAGATTAAACTCATAGAAAGCATGATCCTATAGATTTAGGAATTGAGCATCTCACAAACATACTAGGTTTACCTTGATTGTGTATTTATAAAAATAGAATGGTGTGAGATATGTAGGCATTTTGCCTAGACTTCAGATGCTTATATCAGTACATCAACATAAATCTGGATGAAAAATATACCAGTATATTGATAGTCCTTTTTTGACAAATATCTAATTGGACATAATACTTGACTAGACTAAGCAGGTAAACATTACTATCTTCTGATAGTTAGTTAGTAATCAAGGGTTAGACAGTTAAGGACCAATAATAGATGAGTATGTTTAACTAAGCTTTTATTACTACTATTCTTAAACATAATTAATTTTCTATCCTAAAGTTAACTTAATCTTTAACTGGCTCAAATTAATTTTTAATTAATTAATTAAAGAAATTAACTATTAATTAATTCTTAATTTATGTCTTTCTTAAACTTTAATTAACTTCTTAAGTTAATCAATCTTCAAATTAATTAAATTTTAACTTAACTTAACTTTTTAAACTCAATTAATTCATAACTTAATTTTAAATAGTTTGTTAAATAATTCAATTATTTTTAATTGTTACTTTTTGAACTAAACCTCACCTTAACTTAATTTTTTAATTAATTTTAAATAACCTCATTTTCCACTTACTTAATTTTCAAACAACTTAATTTAACTAATCTACAACTCAAATCAAATTTTCAATTGATCCTCAATTTAAATTATAAACCTAACTCAAAATAATTTTCAAACTTAATTAATTTCTTAATGCTCAATTTAAATTAATTAACTGTTAATTCTTAATTAATTTTTAATTCTTAACTGAAATTATTAATTAAGCTTTAACTCAGTCTTAAATTAACTTCTAAAACTTAATAAACTCCTAACTTAATCAATTTGTCAGTTAAACCAACTTGTTAACTTAGTCAATTTTAACTTCTTAATTTATTCAATTTTCAAACTAATTAATCTTTAACTTAATTTTATTATTAATTTTTAACTTAAATAAATATTTAAACTTAACAAAAAAAAAGGCACAAACGAGGTGCCCAAAACCATGGGCGGGCGCCCCTGGTATGGGAATTCAGGCGCCCGGAAACCACCCTATAAAGAGGAGGAGGAGCCCTTGCCCCTCGCCTTTTCTCTTTTGCAAAAAGCTCCTCACCGGGTTTTAGAAGCAAAAGCAAAAAAAGAAAAAATAATTTTTTTTCTAAACTTTTCTACTTCGGTTCTTAAGTCGTGCATTATAGATCAACCGAGGTCATCAATTCTTTTATAAATATTCACGATGAGTCGGTAAAATTTTTAACCTTAAAACTTTATTTTTTTTTGTTGTTTGTTACTTAGAATTTCATTTTTTAGGATGTTGTTTGTTAATTAGTAAACGATCACATCCTGGTGCTGGTCTCTCGACTGCTAGTACAGACCCTAGGTTTCCCACTAATGAACTTAGGATTAGGTTTTTCTCTACTATATATGTTCCTTTACCCTCTAGACATTTAGATAGATATTTTTTCATGCGATCATGCATCTCTTCTGCAGAGATTATTGACTATTATAGCTTGCAACAATTAGTTTATTGCTCTAGTTTAGTTAACATAGGTCTGTGTGCTGAGCTGTATAACAACCTAGTTAGAGTCGATGATCTTACCTACACCACTAGGGTTGCTGGTACAGATATGACGTTATCCTCAACTATTATTCGAGACTTTTTGAGATTGCGTCCATCTGCATGTCCCTTCCAGTGCTACCCTCCTCTGGATCCACCATTTAGTGATCCCTACTTGCATATTATGTTTGATACGATTTATTCATATTTTTTTTAGGGTCAGCGTGTACCGACTGTGATCCCATTTAAACCAGTCACCCTTAGAGTCCAAGACTATGTCCTTTATAGAGTCCTAGTCACATGCATTTGACCCTTGACCACTTGCGACGTAGCGATGATGTGTCTTTTTCATTCATTTCTCCTTTATGCATTATGTCATAGGTTAGATATAGACATTAGTTTGCACATATTTCATACCATCCTCTATTCAGTTGGTATTACCACTAGTCGGCGGGTCCACATGCCCTATTGCCATATTTTGACCGCCTACATGCCTCATTGGGCATTGATGTCACCACAGCTAATGTCAGAACTCTAAATAAGTTTGACATGCTAGGTGCTAGGAACTTTTCCTTAGAAGGTGTACATATAGATGATGAGGGTGTCCTGTCCTGGAGGAGAGATGCCCAGCACCAGTCCGACCCAGTCGCTCAGCCTCTACTTGATCCAGCTGCCCAACCCCAGCCTGATCCTACGACCTAGGATCAGCCTGATCCAGCTCCAAGAGAGGAGGCAGAGCTAGATGCATACATCGTTGATCTCTTTGGGGTACCAGCACCTCCAGGCCCTCATACGTTAGACGACCGAGTTACCAGACTTGAGGGATCCGTGACGAGTCTTCGCCAGGAGGTCTCTGATCTTCGACGGGAGAGCCAGGCTTGTCATGCTAAGTTGCTGGAGTTATTACGCTACCGGGATTCTGGCCCATCTTCCTCGTCTTCGTAGTAGTACAGTTTTGACTACTATTTTGTTGTCTGTTGCTTACTTCCTACTTTACACAGACTTGATGTCATTTTACTCTTACTTCTATTACTAGTATTTAGTTTCCCTTTAGTCACTTTTATTTTAGTTATTTGACTTTGTGTTGCCTATTACCAAATGCTTGATATTCCATTATGACTTTATTATATTAGATTAAGGGGAAGGATTTGTCAAAATAATTTAAAAATAATTTCATTTTTTTTAAAACTCTTTCTTATTTTAAAAACCTTTCTTTATTTATTTTAGTACTTTTAAAAATAATCTTAAAATGTTATGTCCTTAAAACTACTTTAAAAATACTTTTTAGAAAAGTGCAAATCTCTTTGGAAGGTTCCTTGAAAATATTCTACAAAAATATTTTAGAAATAAATTTTTAGAAAATAGCTTTAAAATGTCGTTACTTTTAAAATCTTTGAAAAACTTCATTCAATATTACTTATAAAATTTAGAAAGTCTTTTAAATTACTTTGCAAGTACTATAATTTCTGTTAGAAAAATTTTATAAAATAATTTTGAAATTTTTACTTAGGAAATTTTTGACAAATTTAAGTTCAAACCATTTACTTAGAAAAATAATTTTTTTTTAAAAAAGATCTACTTCAAAAATTCTCCTAAAAATAATTTCTTAGAAGATTTATTTTTACCTTTAAAAATATTTTCAATCTTTTTTAAAAAATGTTCTTCAAAATTATTTTAAAAATTTTGACAAATTTTACTTAGAAATTTCTGACGTTTCCTCATAACTTTACTTACAATTTTTTTTGGAAATCTACTCAAATATTTCAATTTTATTTAGAAATTTTGTTTTAAATATTGACTTCAAACATCTCCATAAGTTTAAGATATACAAAGTATTACCTTCAGTTATTTTTTTTATTACTGTATGACATTATTTATATTTTTACATTTCTTTTACCCTAGTTTTTTTTAATGAATGCCAAAGGAGGAGAGTAAGGGTTAATGTAAGAAAACAACAAATAATGTAAAATAAAAATAATCATTTGTTTGTTTTTTGTCTCAATATTATTTTTTTCTAACTTTAACACAGGTTGTCATTGCATCAAAAAGGGAGAGATTGTTGGTGCAATTTGTAATAATGATCTAACTCATGTTTTGACGAATGATAAGGGGTCTAAAGTTAAAGTGTTTTGTTATCTAACCTTTCTACCAAGTGTGCAGGAGTTGACTGGTCTGAAGGACCTGACATCAGGTTGAAATCTAGCTAGATACGCGGGACCCGATAACTGGTGTAAAATCCAGATAGGTCTGCAAGGCCCGATATCTGGCGGAAAGTCTAGTTGGGTCAACGGGACCTGACAACCGACCGAAATCTAGCTAGGTCTGCAGACCTGACAACTGGTGGAAAGACTTGGTGAGTCAGAGGCAAGTAAGTGACTGCAGTTGGTAAGTAAATGTAAGCAACTAGAGGAGAGATCCACTGAGGGCGCGTTCCCCGTTGAGGGAACTGTAGGCGTCGGTCTAGCTTAGGTCCATTTGGGAAACCTAAGCTGAGACCTTGACTAGATCCTGGTCTCAGAGAGATATGATCAAATTACTACTCATAATTTATCATGTTGTGCTAACTTTGTTTTACAGGGTAAAAATATTTTTCTATCGCCTGGACTAACCTTTTTCTGAAGGGAATAAGATGCTAAAGAAAAGGGGTCTAGGCGCCCGGACCAGACTCACCCGTACAAGGCCAAGGGCGCCCAGGCGGTCTGGACGCTCGAACCCAGAAAATGTTCCATAAGCTGATGTGGAGCATGCCGATTGGTCAAGCCACATGGTCCAGGCACCCAGAGAGGTTCCAAGAGCCCAGAATAGACTTATTTAAAGACCTTCGACAATAAGCTTAAAAACAACAACTGTTATGACTTTCTCCTCTACTCGGTACTCCGAAAAGGCTCCTGTGACGCTACAAAGCTTCTCCGACAATCGACGATCAAGATCCTTTTATTTTGTTATCGATAACACTGTTTTATAGTTCTTGTACTTGAAATCTATAACCATTTCAAACTATTAGTGGATTGTCCAACGAAAACACTCGACAAGTGCAAACCTTGTTTAAGAGTCGTCGAATGCTCTCAACCAAGTAAAAACAACTTGTGTTAGCATTGTTTTTTTTTCTTCCATTTTTTGCTGCATAACTTAATTTTAAATCGAATTTTCAACGATCGTTATTCACCTCCCTCTAGCAAATTTTCGATCCTATAACATGAACATAAATAAAAAAACAAGGATATAGTAGATACTCGATTTCCTACACTACGATATGATCGTTCTGACAATAAGTACATGCCCAAATCATCAACCAGGTCTACCAGGATACTCAAAATTCTACACTATGTTGGTGCAGGATTATTGGTGCAAGAAGCATCCGACGACCGAACCTAGGTTTTGATAATGACAAAGAGATTCAAAGTTAAGATTCCTTGTTATCTGACATGCTTAAATGAGGTTTCAGGAAAGTCCTAACTGTGGTTAGGTAGGTGAAAACCCTAGGGGGTGGTAACCTTAGGTGAAGGAAAACCCTAGGGGGTGGTAACCCTAGATCATAGGGGGTGGTAACCCTATGCGGAAAGTCTTGGCGGGTTGAGAGCTTCAGGCAAAATTCCTAGAGGGTGGTAACTCTAGGTGAAAAGTCCTGATATCGCGAACCAGGTGGAAGACTGGACGGGTCGGGGAGCGGGCGTCCAGCAGAAAGTCCGGAAGCATCGAGCGCCGAGCAAAAGTCCAGTCGATATGGAGGATCGCACTGCAACAGGTAACTCTCCTGAGAGGAGTAGGTGATGACGCGTTCCCCGCAGAGGGAACAGTAGGCGTCGGGTCGACCTACGGTTTCCGGTTGGAAATCCGAAGTCAGACCCAGGATAGTCTGGAGACTATCAATATTTTATTTACTGTGTCTATTGTGTGCTAACTTTATTTTACAGGGTATGTGTTTGAGACTAACACATTTTGCAGGAATAAAGGAGCAACTTTCACCTCGGATGAACAGTGTCCGAGGTGCCTCCATGGAGCTTGGAGGCGCCTCGGGTGCAAGCCGAAGCCAGCTGTGCAGAGGAGCTGGAGGCGCCTTCATGGGGACTGAAGGCGCCTTGGATCACTGCTCGACGGCGCCTTGGAGCGACATTGAAGGCGCCTTCAGGTGGATAATGAGCAGCAGTTAAAGCTTGATCGACAGCGATCAAAGTGGGATAAAACTTAGGGTCTAAGGCGCCTTGGAGCTTGATGGAGGCGCCTTGAACACCCTTTATAAGGGAGTCTCTACCAGCAGCTCAAGATATCAACTTCCGAGCAATCCTTATGCTACAAGCTGCTAACGAGATGATCCCGAAGTGTTGCAACATCATCCCGACAACCCTGAGCTTCAGATTTGATATTCTTGTTGTCGGTACTACTTTTTCTTTATAGTTCAAATTGTAATTAGTTTGTAATAACTTTTCGAGCTTATAGTTGTTGCCCACCGGAAGCGATCAACGATCGCGGACCTTGGAGTAGGAGTCGCCACAGGCTCAGAACCAAATAACTCCTTGTGTCTTTGTGTGTGATTGTTATTTTAATTTCCGCTGCGTTTATTACTTGAGTTTTGCGATTCCGAAACGAGTGAAAGTCACGAGCGTTATTCACCCCCCCTCTAGTGCTTCTCAATCCAACACACTATAGTATGATCGTTTTGAACAATAAACACAAGTTCAAATCATCAATCAAGGATTAAGCAGGATACTTAACATCCTACACTATGGTAATATCATACTTATATAAAAATCAAGTATGAAGAATAATGAGATTGCATAGATATAACATGGATCAAACTAAGATCAAACAATAAAAGGTCAAGCTTAAGAAGTAACATAAAGTAGATATCAAAATAAAATAACAACTACACAATCAATGCAAATAATAGGACCATACACTAATGTCAAAGAACTAAAGAGGTCAAAGTAGAAACTACCCACCTCAAATGTAGAGATGTGCCTTATCCATCTTCAAGTCTGAATGTCACACTGAGCTCGAATCCTACAAGTATAGGGTACAGAGCGAAATCTAAATGCTAGAGTAATTTTATTAACAATCTAATTAGCTCTCAAGTTAATTAAACTAACTTAATTAACTCTTAATTAAAATTTAATCAATTATCCATTCAATAATTCTGAGTTAATTAACCCTATCCGAATGTAAACATTAGCATAACTTCAAGTTAAATTGATTAGTTGATTGCTCTCAATTAATGACACACTTTAATTGATTATTAGTTAATCACATAATAGGTCTAATAATTAACCTATTAATCAAATAATGAATTAAATAGTTACCATTACTCTAACAACTCCTCTTTGCTGGAGGAGGAACCTGTCACGCACAAAAAAGGAGGATAGCAACGGTGGCGACGGTGCTGGAGGTCGCAAGCAATCGGTGCAGCAACGAGCGGTAAGGATACGCGGAAGCACAATGAAAGGCTACGGTGTGCGTCTGCTTAGACAGAACGACGACCGACGACTACCATCAGAGGAGTCGAGGAAAGGGAAGGGACGTGGCATTAGCGGATCATTGCTTCTTCCCTAGCAGCGGCTCATGACATTGGTGACACACGGTAGGTGACAAGAGATGGGGTTAGTCGTGGGCTGCAACAGCAGTAATGCGTAACGCCGGCAGGTTGTATCCTTGATCAAGTACATGGTCATGTCCATCAGCTCCTGTGGTAGGGGAACGCTGTAGCGACACTACAGTGAGGTGCGTGACGCGCAGTAGGCCAACGAAACAGGCATCGGTGAGGCACACCGTGGTTTTGCAATGTTTTCTCCATCGATGACTCAGCTCTCTGACGATTGCATACGACAGTCGATGGTGGCTTTCCAAGATAGGAGAAGAGGAAGTTGGCATCGGGTAGCAAGGGATCACACACGTACGACGACTACTGTTCACGTGTGAAGTAATTTGGACCTAGGGTTTTTATTATTAAAACGTAAGTTAAAGTTCAAACAACTCCTCATTTAAATGAGCTATTTTAAACAAGCTTTATTTTTGACCCATTTATCTATATAAAATCTAAAACGACTTATTTAAAATTTTAGAAATTTTTAAATTTTTTTAGAAAATTCTATAAAGTTATTTCTCCAATAATACTTATTGTCGTATCTTACATTCTCCCTCACTAATAAAAATTCGATATCCAAATTTACTATTCAAACTCCAGAATTCTCATCCAAAAGTAACAACTAAGCAACATACCCATATACTACTTCATCCTAGTATCATGAACAAATCTCCAATTATGAGGGATTAAGTGTTCCCTTATGAAACTACACGATGATCCATTTTCAAAAAGATAGTGATGACTCTGTGGGTTATGAGCTCACCCAACTTCCACTTCTCTGATATTTTTATTTGTTGTAGTAAGCAAAGTCTACCTTTGAAATTCATAACGCACGTTGTTCATCTGTCTAAGGGTGGAAAGTTATAATAAAATAGAGCTATATAATCTCTATCCAGTATGATACTCAGAGGTACACCATGAACTCTGCTAATCTATCCAAAAAATATGTCCCACAAATCAGTAGAAAATGAGAAGATTTGGTTAACCAATAGTCTCACAATAAAATACATTGTAATATGCTCTCATTTCCATTTCAGTGTATCAATCTATTGAAACAATCCTACTGGTCTCTGATGTTCAACCTCCGCTTACTGACATACTAGACATCGAGTTACCAAATCCGTAATGGCTTTCTTCATGTTGTTCCACCAATAGGAGCACTTCGAATCTCTATTCATTGGGTACCACCCAAAATGTATCGTAAATCCAAATCGATATGCTTTTTGGAGTAAATCCTCCCGGATGGAATATGACCCAGGAACACACAATCTCCCATGGTAATAAGGAATCTCGTTCTCATCACGCAAGAATTCTATCTGTTGTCTTGAGATTACTCTACTACATATAAATCAAAGTTGTTGATCACTAGCTTGAACCCTCTAAATATGCTCAACAATAGATGACTAAGCGACCATGAACACTAGAGGCGTTCGCTCTGTCAATCTTTGCTCTCGTGCTCAATAATAGATTTTCATCGGACAACCTTACTCTCGACGAGTGACAATTTATTAGTATTAGCAGAGCCCAGGTTGTGAAGCCTAATTTCGAATTTTTGATTTCATGGTTTGTTTTCTTGATGTGACTTTTCGAGTTTGGGACCAGACAACTGTAGGACATCTCCAAACTATAGGAAAGTAAGGTATACTTCTAGAGATTATCTTATCTTATCTTATCTTCTATGTTCACTACCTTGATTATGTTATGGTTAGACACTCTAATTTAGTTGAATTGTGTATTTATTTCTATACTTGTCTGGTAGGTATTCACTGACTTGGTGTAGTATGATGACACTTAGTCAATTAACCCTATTTGTAATTGTGGTCAGGGTCGACCACGGAAGCGACTAGTTGACATGTTGAGGACTCGACCTTGATGAAGAGAACGTTGTTTCTCTGGTATCGTCGATTGATACCGGATCAGAAGTCGAGGATCGAATCTGTCAATAACCTAGTAGAGATCACGGAATTACAGTCTCAGGGAATATCATATATAAATCATACCAACCCCGATTACTACGAGATGGGTGAGGAATATAACATGTATATTGTTGTTGGTTTGATCAATAGAGGACCGACTTACTCTATTTCATGGAGATTCCAATTCTTGGATTCCTCATGCCTAATTAGATTACCTAAAAAGCACATTTGAGTACATGACTTATATATATGTAGGAAAGACTATTTTAGCTGCATACCATCTATAATATTAGACTGTGACTTGGTAGGAAATATTAGATGATGATCTTCGAGGGGCAGAACGCCAATTGACAGTTATTTCAACAAGCTATCTAGATATAGAGCTCCTCTACCCTTGTGTGCATGACTTGTCACTAGAGGTTCCTGAATCCTAGGTGGAGCAATCATAGTATGATAAGTTATAAGACAATGGTTAGATAACTTAACTAACATTGTCTCTATCATGTAGCACAAGACCTTGACCACGTGATCATTTATCCAAGGTCTTGAAGTCTATATGTCAAATCAGAGTGTTCGACCTTTTAGTGACATTTGTCAGGGGACATTTACGAGGGCCTGATTATGGGAGTTGTGGAGATACCTTCTTAATAGGTAGATTCTTAGTTAAAAGTTAAGTAACCCGTTGGACTTTAGATTGTCATTTCATTTTATGGATATTTGGGTACTTGAGATGATGAGATTTGACATACTTTTTGGACTTATACTGGTTGGTCATTTATTATGCTATACTCGACGGTCAAGTAAGGATTGTAACCATGCAACCCTTGTGTTGGTGCAATTGACCTCTAGGGTTTCGATGTTTGACAATATGACCAAGAGTTGACCTAAATAGGACTTGATGTTTGGGAGAGAGAAGTCTAGTTAGGACTAGATGACTAGAAAAGGTAAGTCCTAACCAAAGGTTAGGCAAAGTGGAAGTCCTGGTGAGTGAAGTCGGGCCCTAGTGAGTGAAGCTAGGTGATGGAAGTTTCGGTGAGTGAAGTCGGGCCCTAGTGAGTGAAGCTAGGTGGAAGAAGTCCTGGTAAGTGAAGCTGGACCCTAGTGAGTGAAGCTAGGTGGAGGAAGTCCTGGTGAGTGAAGTTAGGCCCTAGTGAGTGAAGCTAGGTGGAAGAAGTCTTGCTGAGTGAAGTAAGACCCTAGTGAGTGAAACAAGGTGGAGGAAGTCCTGGTGAGTGAAGCCAGACAACGGAAGTCCTAATGAGTAAAGCTAGGCAACCCTAGGAGGTAACCCTAGGTTATACTTGCATTCTGTTAATACTGTGCTAACTCAGTGTTACAGGGAAGTTCATCTAGGTCGACGGGCTGACCGGATAGCTGGCACAAAGCCCAGACGGGTCGAAGGGCTGACCTTGATGTCTGGCAGGTAAATGAAGGTAAGTCACTGAAGGGGAGTGACTGTGAGGATGCGTTCCCGGGAAGGGAACATTAGACGTCAATCTGCCCTAGATCCATTTCGGATATCTAAGTCGAGATCGTGACTACATTCCGATCTCGAGGAGACGGAATCTAATTTCTATTCTGTTTGATTTTTAACTGTGTTAATACTCTGTTTTACAGGATATATATCTTATATTTGCCTCCGGACTAACGTTTTCTTGTAGGAAAGAATCTGCTGGAAAATAAGGGTTTGGGCGCCCGGGATGGTTCCGGGCGCCCGGAGGTGAAATTTTATCCCAACGTCGCCTCGCCAAGTGGAGCTCACTGATTGGTTCGACTACGTCACATCCAGGGCGCCCTGAAGGTTCCGGGCGCCCTGAACCTCCTACATAAGGAGGGTCAAGGCTGGAGTCAGAAAAACAACTCATGATTCGATCTCTGGTGCTCCTGCGACGCTGCTGACAACGCTCTGCTTCTTCATCCTTCTTTTTCTTGTCAGTATAATTTTTTTTATTAGAATTCGTGTACTTTAAGTTGTAAACATTTTCAAATTGCTAGTGAATTGCCCATCGAAAGCACCCTTGCGTGCGGGCCTTGGAGTAGGAGTCGACACAGACTCCGAACCAAGTAAATTTACTTGTGTCATTTCTTTCTGCCTTTTCCTTTTCGCTGCGTATTCTCGATAGTTTGTTTTAATCGATATTCACCCCCTCCCCCCTCTATCGAACGCTTATGATCTAACACCTTGGACTAGCCATATTTGAAATTCATCAAGACTAATGACGAAAAATATTCTGTTTCAATAATATAAGCCAAGCAGTTACTATCTCATAATGTTGGAGATATTTACTATCATTAATAGGATTTAACAAGGATAGTATGTTACTTTGTTTGGAAGTTTGTATCGTCCGAGAACACCTAGATATGTTTCTAGATGAACTCCTTAGATTTCTACCAGAAAGTCAAGTGGAGTTCATGATGAGATTTCGAGTACAGCTTCGATACTCTTTGTCAAAAAGAAGAATGGATGATTTCCTTTAATTCTATCATTGCTTGGGAAGTTATCAATTTTGATTGATGTCAAGGATGATTTATGATTGATGGATATTGTGAGATCAGATGTTGCAATATGTTATTTTCTGATGATCTATTAGTGGATATTTGACTTGACGATCTATTATTTGGTATTTGTTATTGATAGTGACATGGGGAGTAGCATGTTTGTGATATTTATATATTTGATGACTTGCAGTTGGTGATCAGATTATAAACTCATTGCCAGTGATCTTACGGTTGAGTATGCCCAATGTACGGACATTATGAGTTCTCGGTAATGTCATTTGGGCTTACCAATGTTTCAGATATTTTCATAGATTTGATGAACCAGGTAATCCTAGGGCATTTAGATTAGTTATCATTGTCTTCATTGATAATATTAGGACATATTTCCGATTCGAGGTGGATCAAGAACAGCATCTTTGTATAGTTCTGGAGATGCTTCGATGAGAACCTCTCTATGTGAAGTGTAGTAAATGTGCATTTTGACTACCTTCTGTGAGATTTCTAGAACACATTGTATCTAGTAGAGGTATACCGGTGGGCCCACAAAAAATAGAGATTGTTACTGTTGGATCGAGATGCACGTGAGAGGGGGGGGTGTGAATCAAGTGATTTTGAAAAGCTTGTCCTTTTTCGTTTTAAAACACGAGTACGCAGCGGAAAAAGAAATAAACAGAAATGAAAAAGACACAAACACAAGGATTTATTTGGTTCAGAACCTTCGGTGACTCCTACTTCAAGACCCAGGTCTCGCGGACCTATCATTTGGTAATTCACTAAATCCTCTTCCGGAAGCGTTGGAAAAGTAATCGAATACAAAGTAACCTTTTACCAAACACTATTTATAGTCAGTCGAATTGAACTCGGTGTTTGGACGGCTTCTCGACGACAGTCGAGCATAGTAGAGTCATAGTAGAGCAGCAGGAGTAAGCCAAAGCAGTTGGAAAGCTGATCGAATGTCTAGAAGCTCGTATTAAAGTTGTGTACAAAGCCTTGGGTGAAACACCCTTATAAAGAGTGTGGCAGGCACCTTCCATAAGCCAAATTCTATCCCGTGTTCATTGCTCCTTATCTGTGACGAAGTCTGAAATTTTATCTTGCAGAAGGCGCCTTCCATTCCACTGAAGGTGTCTTCCATGAATAGTACAGAAGCGCCTTCCATAGTATGGAAGACACATCGGACACTGTTCATCCGAGACCTTTTTTACTCATTTTGCCATGCAAAAAATATTAGTATAATAACCTGTAAGACAATGTTAACACAATAATAATAAGGAGTGATAATTAAATCTTGTCTCCCTGATGCCAAGTTCTAATCAATGTCTCAATTTAGGTTTTCGAAATAGACCTAAATTGGACCAGTGTCTACTGTCCCTTCGAATGGGGCACACCCTCACTTAGTCATTCTCCTCCAGTAACTTACCTCTACTTACCAAGTGTATAGTTACCTTCCAGAATCACACATCCGAACTTCGGGAATTAAACATTTTGATCTATCGGAATCATACATCTAGTCTTCTCCAATCGGGAATCGCACATCCTGACCCTTGCCAGAATCCCACATCTGGGCTTCAACCTATCAGGAATCGAACATCCTAACTTATCAGAATCACACATCCGGTCTTCAACCAATCAGGAATCAAGCATCCTGACTGGGGTTAGTCAACCCTACACACTCGGTAACAAGGTTAGATTACAACACGTCTAACTTTAACATATTTGTCATTCATCAAAATTCAGGTTTGATCATTGGTGCTGACTGCACCAACAATTATAAGCCGGGAGCAGTCGAAGGCAGCATGGAAAGTTTGTAGTCTTCTATATTAGCTAGATATTATCGAGGACTGTTGAGGATTTTTTCAGCATAGTTATGTCGTTGATTTGTTTGACTAGGAAGGGTATGGAATTTTTCTGGACAGAGGCTTGCGAGATCAATTTTCAGGAGCTTAAGCAAAAACTGATAACTGTACTCATTTTGGTATTATCTTCTAATGTAAATGAATTTGTACTTTACACGAATGTATTGTACCATGAATTATGTGCAGTTCTAATGTAGCACATATGAATAGTATTATATGCTTCTCATCAGTCGAAAGAACCTAAAAAGAATTATCTTGTTCGTATTTTAGAGTTAGTAGTCATTATTCTCGCACTAAAAATTTGGAGACATTATTTGTATGAGATCACTTTCAAGGTTTACACTGATCACAGGATTGGTGCAGAGTTTCAAGTTAGAATTTTTTTTAAGGACCATTGGAACCAGCGATTCCTAGCTGTTGGAACCGGTGATTAACTAGCAATTCATAGCGGTTGAGGGGGGGGGGTTAGGTTTTTTTTTTTCAACGGTTAAGATTATTTGATAGTTTTTTTATCAATGGCTATGATTTAGTGTTCGTTACTATCCAAACTCTATAAATAGGGAGTTCATTTCATCATTTTCACACACATCTTCTATACTCTCATTTTCAATTTCACATTCTCTATGCGTTTTCGACTCCAAGTCTCCATTTCTATGCACTTTCATTTCCAATTTTCAACTACAATGGAAGGAGGCCATGGAGGTTTATCATTTTAATCTTGAAAGAGAAAGAAAATAGTGAATCCACAAGAGGACGCCAACATTCAATCCATCGACGATGAGATCGAGCACCTTTCAATTTCGACATCTGAAACACAAGGAAATACTGATACAATAACTTCTAAGGTTCGAGAACTTTCTCATCTAAAATCTTTTATTTTTATTAAACATTTTGAGAAGGTCACTCTTCCGTCAGGAGAATTGCGTGCAAAATGTAAGCACTGCAATGCTTCCTACAAATTCCAAGCCGGCGACGTCTATGGGTCATTAAAACAACACGTAGAAACAAAACACCCGACGGAATATAAACTCGACCGTTCTCAAATACAACTATTTAGATTTTCTACAACCAGCAGTAGTACTGATTTCAATTTATTTTTATATTTTGATAATAAATTAAGAGAATCATTAGATAAATTTATTTCCGTAGAACATCTTGTTGGTGTAATCGACCCAAGTTTGATCGGTATGATCATGGTTTTGATGTGTATGCCAAAGCGTTTAAGTTAGGTTTTCATATTGATTTGATATGTGTGTTTGAGTCATGCAGGACTTGGTGAAACACACATGAGAACTTGGTGTGACCAAGATTGAAAAACTCATCCAAGGGTTCAGATCCTTGAGTCGGTGAATGATGGTGTGGAAGACATCCGAGGGACCGTCGGACGAGGAGCAATGGAGTGGAGCCGAGGGAAGCGGACTTCAAGACAACATGAAGGATGGCACGGAGAGGAGCCACAGGCTCGGGTGCATCTGAGGGATGAAGGCCGAGGAAGAGGACTTCAAATGCGACTCCGAAAAGGAGGAGTGTGTGAGAATGTAATGGACCAGTCGACTGGTCATAGGACCAGTCGACTGATCCAATTTCACAGAAAGCACAGAATGCTTCTGTGCTCGTCGGCTAAGGGGACCAGTCGACTAGTCCCATGACAAGTCGACTGGTACATAGCCGTTGGCAAGATCGCGGATTCTGTGGAGTGCCGTTGGCTATGCCCAACGATCACACCAGTCGATTGATGCATGGATCAGCCGGCTGGTGTAGGGTTGAGTTAATTGTTTGATCAACTCTCTCCACTTATAAAAGAGGAGCTTTGGGGCATAAAAAAAGTTACTGATTATTATTGAATCACTCCTTTGCTATAACCCAAAGCTTCCAAGTGTACACTCTTCCTCCCAAACCTAAACTTCATCATTGTAAAGAGGAAGAGATTCTTTGTGAGAGGTTTGCTCCACCGAGAAGGAGTAAGAGCTAGCCGGATATTGCCGGGGATTGATCCACCGAAGGATCAAGGGTTCGTCCACCTCAAGAACATGTCGTGGAGTAGGAGCAAGCAATCTCTGAACCACGTAAATGAATCGTGTTAGCGTTTGTATTCTCTCTTGTTTGCTTGCATAGTTTTAGTTTTCATATTTCCGCTACGCACTAATCTTTTGTAGAGAAGAAATTGAAGTTGGGGGTGACCTAGCTATCCAACCCCTCTTCTAGTCGGCCACCGATCTCCTACAAGTGATATCAGAGCGAGGATGCCTCCAACGGACTAATCACCGAGAAGAGCACTTCATCAAAATGGTCGGTTCAAGCATCCATCCACCTAAATTCGAAGGAAAATTCTCTTGGTGGAAGAAGAGAATGAAGGTATTTTTTGAAACCGATTTTGATATTATGCTAATCATGGAAAATGATTTTGAAATGCCTAGGGATCAAAACAATGAGATATTGGAGAAAATAAGATGGATCAAGAAGCAAAGGGAAGTGTTGGTTACTACTCGGAATATCGTACTGGTTCCCCTGTACAAAAATTTTATACAAGTTCCGAACCTTTCCTAACAACCTATTGTGTTCTTTAGAAATTAAATTTGGAATCGCAAACAAAACTTAACAATATTGATTCCAAATTCAACTTATCTGTTCTTAGAGGTTTTGACTTGGATCACAAATGATGCTTAACATTATTGATCTAAATCCACCCATGTTACAAAGTTGATTAAATATTTATTTCAAAGATCGACTTTCAGATTAAACATGGCGAGACACTAGACTTTCTTGGGTATGAGATCATCCACCACTTCCTAGACAAAGTCTTTCAACAAAATTTAATATTTAATCTTCTTATAGTAACCGTAGGTTTAACCATTAAGAACAATCAAATCACAAGATCGAAAAACAAAAGAAACACAAAATTGAAACATAAATTTGATTGTCTAGAATCGTTAGCCTCTTGTGTTTGGTAATTCAAAATCTATACAAAGAAAACTAGTATGATGCGGAACAAGACAATTAGTTATACATTTCTTTGTTAACAAAAACCTCTTGATCTTCTATTGTATTCCTCTCATTCTCTTGGACGTCGTGTGGTCGACGATCTACCAAGAAGAAATCCACCAAAGCCTTCCTTGCTTCCAAGTTTCGGCCACCACCACAATGCTCCAAGGGATGCTTGAAAACAATGCCTCCTTTCTCTACTTCTTCACCTCCAAGCAACCGGCCACCAAGAGCTCCACAAGAGATGATGTCGCTGACCACAAAGAAGAAGAGAAAGAGAAGAGGAAGGGCCGACCACCAAGGATGGAAGAGAGGAACAATATAATAGATTGTGTGTCTCATGAAGGCACCCCTCCCTCTCTTTTATAATCCTTGGTGAATCCAAAAAAGGAAAGTTTCATAAAAAAAATAAAACTTCCCTTTATTTCTCTCTATGGCCAACCACACCATGTTTAAACAAACAAGGAAAGATTTAAAAAAAAATTAAAATCTCTCTTTAAAAATTTCTTCTGTGGTTAGCTATAAAAGGAATGTTTTATAAATTAAAATCTCTCTCTTTTAAATCCTTTTATGGGTATCTATAAAAGATAAGATTTAAAAATAAAACTCCTTTTATATCATGGTTATAAAAAAGGAAAGTTTTCTTAAAAATTAAAATATTTCTCTTAACATTATAGATATCTACAAATAAGGAAAGATATCTAATCTCTCTTTTAATCCATTGTAGAAAATTTATAAAAGGAAATATCTTAAAATTAAAAACTCTCTTTTAAAACCATGTGGATAAAAACATAAAAGGAAAGATTTTATTAAAATTTTATTTTTAATAAAATTCCTCTTCCCTTTCACACTTGGTCGGCCCCTTGCTTGGGCACCAAGCAAGGCTTGGCCGACCCTAGCCTTAGCTCCAAGTTTGGCTTGGCCGACCCCTTGCTTGGGCTCCAAGCAAGGATAGGGGTCGACCCCTAGCATGGGCTAAGAGGCTACGCTTTGGGTGGATATAAGGCTTTATATAAGAGACTACAATAGGGACCGAGAGGAGGAATTGATTATAGTCTCCCGATGAACTTGAGCTTCCCGTGTTCGCCCCGAACACCCAACTCAAGTTCATCAATAATAACTCATACCACTAAAGAGTTATTATTGAACTACCGCACCAATCCCAAATTACATTTTGGGCTCCTTCTTATCATGAGTGTGTTAGTCTCCCTGTGTTTAAGATATCAAATGTCCATTAATTAAATGAGTTACTGACACTCACATAATTAACGTCTAGCTCCAAGAGTAGTACCACTCAACCTTATTATCATGTCAGACTAAGTCCACCTGCAGGGTTTACATGACAATCCTTATGAGCTCCTCTTGGGGGCATCATCAACCTAGATCACTAGGACACAGTTTCCTTCTATAATTAACAACACACATTATAAATAATATTATTTCCCAACTTATCGGGTATATTGATTTATCAAACTAAATCTCACCCACTGATAAATTAAAGAAATAAATACTAAATATATGTGCTTGTTATTATATCGGGATTAAGAGTACACACTTTCATAATAACAGAGGTCTTGTTCTTTTATGCAGTCAGTATAAAAAGAAACTACCTCAAATGGTCCTGCTCAATACACTCAGAGTGTACTAGTGTAATTTTATAGTCAAGATAAACTAATACCAAATTACACTACGACTATTCCAATGGTTTGTTCCTATCCATCTCAGTCATGAGCTTCTATTTATAACTTATAAAGAACTAATAACATGATCTTCTGTGTGTGACACCACACACCATGTTATCTACAATATAAATTAATTAAACAACTACACTTAGCATATAAATATAGAAATTTGACCAAATGTGATTCTTTATTTCAAAATAAATGTTTACAAAAAGCTAGGCTTTTAGTATACACTATAACAGGAAGAGCATCTAGCAAACTCAAAGGACTTACATCATCTACTAAATGTCCTTCCCCAACAAGAAGTAACAAGTTGGGAACTACTCAAGTGCCAAGGAGTTATTGGAGAAACTAGTAGAACTTCATGAAGGGACATCAGAAGCAAAACTAGCAAGAAGGGATCTTCTCCGAACTCAACTCAACAATATCAAACTCGAAAAAGGAGAAAAGGTATCAATAATTCATGCTAGGATTAAAGAAATTTTGAATAGACTAACAAGTGTAGGTGAGAAACTCTTAAACCGAGATATCTTGATGAAAGCCATCAATGCTTTCCCAAGAACCACAACTTGGAGCTCCATTGTAGATTCATTCTACATTTCAAAGGATCTAGAGAAGAGCTCTCTAGATGAATTCTTTTCAATCATGAAGCTTCACGAGACTCGAGTTGAAGGATTAGATGGAGAAGCCAATAGATCAAGAGGAGTAGCCCTTGTGATAAACAAGGGAAAGGGTAAGAAGAAGAAGTCATCATCCCTACCATCCTCTGACTCCGAAGAATCAAGTGCCTCAATGGATAGTGATCAAGAGACATATATGATAAGGAAAATGAGAAGGGCATTTAAAATGTTTTCAACTAACAAATCTCATGCTAGGAAAAGCTCAAGAAGCAAAAGTAGAACAAGGAGGATTATTTGCTACAATTGCCAAGGAGAAGGGCGCATGAGAGATGAATGCCCTCTCTTGAAGAAGAAAGAAGAAAGGGAGAAGGAAGAGAAGAGGAAGTCAAAAGAAAAGGGGAAGAATGTCAAAAACCTAAAAGCAACATGGGATGATCCATCGTCATCGGAGAAAGAAGAGCACCTTGTGTCTCATTTTGCTCTAATGGGAATTGACGATGTAGCCTCCACCTCATCCGAACAAAAAGAAGGAAGGAGCTCAAGTGAAGATGAAGAAGGGAGCTCAAGTGAAGGGGGCGGTCAAACATCAGATTCGGGCATCTTGGTAAGTGAGGTACATAATCTTCCTCCCCATATTTTAATTAAAATTATTGCAAGTGTAAATGATGATTTGTTTAAGGCTAACAAGAAAAATAAATCCTTGAAACATGATATTTTCATGCTTAAGGAAAAATTAGAATCCATACCTATTAGAGATAATGATATGCATGCTTCTTCTACAAATTCAAATGACTCATGTTTAGAAGAAGAAAACAAGGCTTTAAGGGAAAAGGTAGCATATTTTACTAATGCCCTTAGAAAATTTGAAATTAGATCTAAAACCCTAAACATGATAATTGGGAGCCAAAGGGAAAGTTTCAATAAAAAGGATTTAGGGTATAAGAAATCCAACAATGAAAAAGTCTATCATTATCTAATTGCTAAGGGGCAACCCAAGATAAAGACTATAGATAGGAAATGGATTCCTAAGGAGTATTTGGTAAACCCAATTAAGAAGAACCTCTATTGGGTACCAAAATCAATCCTCAAGGGTTAGAGGATTTTAGGTCAAGTCAACCATGGAAATCATAATTCTAATTTTTTTTTGTTGACTTGAGACCTTAAGGGGGAGCACTTAGCCTTGATAGAAATTCATGATAAAAAGGGCTAAGTAGAAGTTACATTTATTTCATCTCATAATGACTTGCATTATTTTCTAAATATAAATGTGAGATGATAGGATGATACTCATAATTCACTTATGTTTATTGCATTTTGATGAGTTATAAAATGTATCAAATTTTTGAGTAATCATAGACCAACTATGGGAAAAATAAATGTTTAATTAATGGACATCTTGCCCAGAGATCATAGTTGGACATTTCAAATATTTTGAAAATAATTCTATGTTTTATTTACAATGAATAGTTATTTTGAAACATATGATTGCAAAACTAGGTATAAAATTGATACATAATTACATGTGTTTCGAGATTTTTGAGATTTGGTTAAAATTTCAAAAATACTTTGAATTTTCATGAAAACATATTTTTCCTAGTTAAAGGACATTTCAAGAAATATGTTTTCCAAATTTCATGATTTTTCAAATTTTCTAGAATTGTTTATGCATTTCTGAAATTGACTGCAGAAGACTGAAATTCGGTTTTAGAATGTAACAGTCGACTACATCAGTTAGCAGTTGACTGGTACCAGCCTTTCAGCATTCTATTGCGTTTTGAATTTAAATTTTTTGGTCAAAAGTTTGTCAGACTTGATGCCATAGAATGTATGATTGTTTGGTTCATTTCTTTTTGATGACGTCAAAGGGGAAGAAATGGATAGGTTTAAGTTAGAAACCTTTATTTCCATACTTGTGTGTAAAACTTGGAAATTAAGGTTATGAGCATATGTTTAGGGAGAGCTTGGTTTTATACTTCATTACTTGTAATTTTTAAAGTTATTATTTGTGCCTAACTTAAACATATTGTCACACATCAAAAAGGGAGAAATTGTTAGTGCAATCGACTCAAGTTTGATTGGTATGATCATGATTTTGATGTGTGTGTCAAAGCGTTTAAGTTAGACTTTCATATTGGTTTGATATATGTGTTTGAGTCATGCAAGACTTGATGAAACACACATGAGAACTTGGTGCGGCCAAGATTGGAAAATTCATCCAAGGGCTCAAATCCTTGAGTCGGTGAAGGATGGTGTTGGAACCTCAAGGTGTTTTGATATGATCAAACAAGTTAAGTTAGGTCATGTTTATTTTAACCCCCGTGTCTAAGTGTGCAGGAGCTTAGGAGCACAGGAAGTCGAGCGGAAGACGCGGCTAGCAAGAAGGACGGCACGGGGAGAGAGCTGACGGGCTCGGTGCATCCGAGGGACACAATACCGCGGAAGAGTACACCGGTGGACGAGAAGAACGTGCACGACATTTGAGGGACGAGAAACCGGGGAGGAAGGCTGCTCGAGTAGAAGGCCGGAACTTGGGTTCGGATGATCCCTATTCTGGATGGCCGAGATCACCCAAACTAGCGGAGCCGGAGCGAAAGACCCAGACCAAGATGAGCTGAACCGGAGCAGAGGTCCCAGACCGAGAAAAGTCAACCCTGTTGACTTTCCTGGTTCCGGTGACTGGAACCATTCCGGGCGCCTAGACCCGACTTTTTGACCAGATCGAGTTTTGACTCGATCTAAACATTAGGGGATAAAGTTTATCCCCCCCAGGGCGCCCGGACCTTTCGGGGCGCCCGAACAGTGCTATAAATAGAGCACTGATTTCCACAGTTTAGAACAACAACTTGTAATCCAGTTCTTTCATTTCTGCTTTCTCTTTTGTGCTGTCAACACTGTAAGAGGCTACTCCGCCCAAAGGAGATCATCATATAGTGTGTCATATTTTCCTTGGATTAGTAATCCTCTGATTGCAAACCAAGTAAATCCTTTGTGTCTGATTTCATTTAATTAGTCTCTTTTTGTTTTGATTACAAGTTTTATTATTAGTTGAAAATCTGAGAAAGGTTGGTTTATTTTTTTAGGGCAATTCACCCCTCCCCTCTTGCCGGCCACCAAAGGGACCAACAAGTGGTATCAGAGAGAGGACGCTTCCGGAGGACTAACCGCCGATCGAAGCAACGAGATCGTCGGACCAAGCATCGTTCCACCAAAATTCGAGGGGGACTTCTCACACTGGAAGCGTCGCATGGAGGTATTTCTGAAAATCGATTTCGAAATTCGTTAATGATAAAATAAGATTTTGTAGCTCCTACAAATCAGAAGGGAGAAGAAAAAGAAGAAAGTCTTTGGACGAAAAAGGAGCAGAATGATTCCGTAGCAAACAACCGAGCGGAGTATCACTTGCTGAGCGTGCTGCCGCCTCAAGAAGTCAACCACATCGGAAGCTACTCGTCGGCTAAAGAACTCTGGGAGAAGTTCCTAGAACTCCACGAAGACACATCCGAAGCCAAGCTCATCAAAAGAGACATCCTTCGGAACAAATTGACAAACATCCGTCTGGAAAAAGGTGAGAAGGTAGCCGATCTACACGCGAAGGTAAAAGAATTAATTACCGATCTCGAGAACCTCGGTGAAACGGTAACCAACTGGGACACCATACGCTACGCACTCATTGCGTTTCCCAGAACTCCAGAATGGACCTCAGTCATCGACGCCTACTATATTTCAAAGGATCTGGAGGTAAGTACCTTAGAGGAATTATTTTCTACTATTAAATTACATGAAACCAGATGTGCAGAGACAATAAAAGACTCAAGCCAGATTATGGCGCTGAACGCAACCAAGAAGGATTAACCCGAGTCAGACTCAGAAGAAGACCAAGAAGCATATATGGTAAGGAATTTTAAAAAATTCTTTCGATCTAATAAATTTAAAGAAATGCAGAATAAGAAAAATCCAAGAAATAGAAGAAGGGTTCCTTGCTACCAGTGTCAAAAGGAAGGACAATTAAAAGAAAATTGCCCAGAATTAAAGAAGGACAAAGTCAAGATACCCAAGAAGCACAAGATCCTAAAAACCACTTGGGATGACATTTCATCATCTGAATCTGAAGTACAAGAATATGCCGGACTAGCACTGATGGCGAGCTATGAAGGGCAAAGTACATCGGAGCCCAGCATCAATGAAAGGGAAGCAACTTCAGACGAATGCAGCGAAACAAGGGGAGAGTTAGGCTTCAAGTCTGATATGGTAAGTGAGGTATGCCTCTTACCTCCTGATCAACTTTATTTTAGTATTAAGGCTATGGAAAAATCCATGTACAAATTAGAAAATAAAAATACCAAATTAAAAAAATAAAATTTTAGAAATAAAAAGAATTTTGGCAAAATCTTGTCTAATAGAAGACTTTGATAAAATAAAACTTACTTAGAATTTTTTTTTTTATTGAAAATATATTTCTAACTTAGAAATTTTTTTTAAGTTACTTATTCCGTTGCACACAATTTATTTTTAACTTTGAAAATTAAATTTTCTTTTAACTTAGAATTTTTTTTAAAGTTAATCTTAGACTTGTTAAGGAACCTCAATGTTTTATGTGATCAAAAGGGGAGAAAAATGTTAAACTAGGGGGAGGTATAATTTCATTGAAAAATCATATTTGCACTTATTTGCAAACTTAATTGTTTTTAATTTATGTTTGTTTTACCCTATCTTAACTTGGGTTGCTCACATCAAAAAGGAGGAGATTGTTGGAACCCCAAGGTATTTTGATTTGATCAAACAAGTTAAGTTAGGTCCGTTTCTCCCCTTGAACTGCAGCTTTCTTCCGACATGACTCCCCCTTCATCGATGCTCTCGATGCTCATTTCGGAAGAGCATGACTCGCAGTCGTCGTCTTGATGACTTGCCATTAGAGTAAGTACGGAGAATGCCTCGACTTTCGACTCCGACGACGTATCGTCCCACGTCGCCTTTAGGGCCTTTCGCTTTTGGATAGACTTCTTACCCTTCTCCTTATCCTTGTTCTTCATCTTGGGGCAGTTGTCCTTGATGTGCCCTTCTTCATCGCAGTGGTAGCAGCGGATCGTCCTTTTCTTTTTCCCCTGCGGATGATTAGCAGATCTATATTTACAAAGTTTCTTGAATCTTCTTACCATCATTACCATTTCCTCGTCATCGAGAGAAGATTCCGATTCAAGTTCGTCTCTTGAAGCTTTGAGGGCGATGTTGTTCTTGGACTCCTTCGAACCTGCACGTCTTGATTCGTGCACTTCAAAAGTCGAGAAAAATTCTTCTAACGAAATCTTTTCTAAATCTTTAGAAATGTAAAAGGCATCTACTAATGATGCCCATTTGATATTTCTAGGAAAGGAATTCAAAGCGTACCTTAGCGAATTTCAGTTACTTACATTTTCTCCGAGATTCGAGAGTCCGGTGATGATCTCCTTGATTCTTGAGAGCAAGTGCGCAACCGTCTCGTCTTCCCCAAGTCGTAGGCTGGTGAGCTGATTGCGAAGTAGATCTCTTATGGCGAGCTTGGCTTCGGACGTCCCTTTGTGCAGCTCGAGGAACTTCTCCCAAAGTTCCTTTGCCGAGTCGTAGTTCCCGATCCTATTGACTTCTTGAGGCGGCAGAACACTTAGCATATGGTATTCTGCTTTGCCGTTCGCCACGAAGTCGACCTGCTCTTTTTTCGTCCAATTGTTTTTCTCCTTACCTTCCGGTGCTGTAAAACCAAATTCCATTGTAAGCATTAATTCAAAATCGGTGGTAAAGAATACCTGCATCAGCTTTTTCCAAGTGGCAAAATCCCCTTCGAATTTCGGTGGGTGGATGCTTGGTTCAGTCATCTCGTTGTTTCGTTCGGCGGTTAGTCCTCCTGAAGCGCCTCGGCTCTAATACCACTTGTAGGACCGTTGGGCCGGCTAGAAGGGGGGTTGAATAACACTAAAAAAAAAATTAAAATCGACCCTTCTCGATTTTTCAAACCAACACTTGAAGAATAATAAAATAAACAGAAAATAAAAAACGAGGCACCGGATTTGACTTGGTTACAACCGGGGAGGTTGTTAATCCAAGGAAGATGATCGCACTACTATCTCCTTCAGGCGGAGAAGCCTCTTTTACAGCAGTGTAGGCACAGAAAGAGAGAAGCTAATCTAAATAGTGGAAGCGCACAAGTGTTGTTACAATTTCTGAATGCATTGAAAAGCTTTTGGATCAAGGCTATATTTATAGCCTTGGTCGGGGCGCCTGGAAGGGTTCCGGGCGCCCTGGGGGGGATAAAACTTTATCCCCCAATGTTCAGATCGAGATTGACTCGATCTGGTCAAACTTCACGGTCCGGGCGCTCGGAAGGGTTCCGGGCGCCCTGGGCTGGTCCGAGCGCCCCGGACTGTTCCGGGCACCCCCGGACTATTCCAGGCGCCCCGGACCCCCAAGTCAACAGATGTTGACTTTTCTCCGTCGGGACCTTTACTCCGGTTCGGTCCGCCTCGGTCCGGGTCTTCTACTCCAGATCCGCTCACTTGGGTGATTTCTGCCATCCGGAAAAGGGCTCACCCGAACTCTTCTGGCGAGCTTGGCTTCGGACGTCCCTTCGTGCAGCTCGAGGAAAAGAGCTCACCCGAACCCAACTTCCGGTCTTCTCGAGAAGGCTTCCCTCTGGCTTCTCGTCCCTCGGAATTGCTGCGTATTTTCTTCTCGTCCACCAGCGTACTCATCCGTAGTCTTCGTCCCTCGGTCGCGCCCCGTGCCAACCTTCTCGCTAGCTGCGTCTCTTGCTCCCCGAGCAATCTTACACACCGGCTTTCGTCCCTCGGAACCATCGCACGCTTCCTTTTCATTCACCAGTGTACTCTTCCGCAGCATCTCATCCCTCGGACGCACCGCATGTCGTCCTTCTCGCTAGCTGCGTCTTCCGCTTGAGTACCTGTGCTCCTAAGCTCCTGCACACTTAGACACAAAGTTAGAAACATATAGGACCTAACTTAATTTGTTGATCACACCAAAATAACCTTGGGGGTTCCAACAATCTCCCCCTTTTTGGTGTGAGCAACCTAAGTTAAGATAGGGTAAAAATAGACATAAAATAAACTTAACTAAATTTGCAATTTAGTGCAAAAATAAAACAAGTTAAATTTTGGTCTACCTCCCCTTAGATTTATACTTTTCCTTCTTCCCCTTTGATCACATAAAAAATGAGATTCTAATAAAAAATCTAAGGGTAAAAGCTTAGAAAATTTTGAGATCCTTAAAAATAATAAAGATTTTTACAATAATAAATAGTCTCTGTAAAAATTTTTTAAGTATAATTTTAAGTAAATTTTCTAAGTGAAAAAAAATTCTAACTTAGACAGCTTTGGAAAACATTTTTTTTAAAAGTTTTTATAAGTATAAAAGAGAATTTTTCCAAGAAAAAAATACTCAAAATTTTTTTTTTCTAAGTATAAAAGAGATTTTTTTTTAAAAAAATTCTAAGTTAAAAAAAATTATTTTTGAAAAAGAGATTCAAGTCTTTGCAAAAATTATTTTTGAAAGAAAAAAATCCTAACTTAAAATTTTTCTAAGTAAAAATTTCAATTAAAAATATTTAAAAAAAATGTTTGAAAAACTTTAAAAGCATTAATTAATTCTAATTTTAATGCTTTAACTGAAAGTTAATTAAACATTTATTTCAATATTTTGGCTTCCAAGTCGTGGCAAGACACTAGGCCTTCTTGGTTATTGGAGCAACAACCACTTCCTTAGACAAAGCCTCATAGAGAAATACACTGTTTAATTTTCTTACTAAAAGTATTAATTTCGTTTAAAATTTAGACTAAGCAAGATTTAGGAACCCAATATAGTTTCTAGCCTACTAGATTAACTAAATATTTCTTAGGAATATATTTTCTTGAAATATTCCTAATTTGTCCCTGGTGATATCTATAATACCAATTTAAAATTTTAAATTTTCTAACATTAGATGAGCATACATGGTTTTTCAAATTATCTACTTGAATTTTCAGATCTTTATTTTCTGATTTCAATTTCTCATTTTTTAATTTTGATTTTGTAACAACCCAAATTTCCTCATTTAGAGTCCTAATAGTATTTAAAAATATTTAGAAATACTTTAGAAATATTCTAGAGATTTTTAGAAATTTTTAGAGTATTTTTATGTAATTTTCGGAGTTCGTTTGGTATTTTTACCAAAAGAAACAAGTTGCAAGAAAAACAAAGAGGTTGAGCCGAGGTTCGAACCGGAGACCTCTGGTTAAGCAAAGTTTTAAGTTGTTTTGGATGACCAGGAAACCAGCAGGGTCGTGCTGATCAAATAAAAGGCGGAAATATTTTAAGCAGTGATACGTAACGGAAATACCCTAGGTATTAAAAAGGGATAAGTTAAGAGGGGAAGGGGATTAATTTTGGCCGTGACCAAAACCTCTTCCTCATATCCCTCTCTTGCGCGCAGTGGCTTCTCTTGGGCAGAAACGGAGAAGGAGCTAGGGCTTCTCTCCGGCGGTCGGCCAAGGACCCAAATCTGAGAGTCTTCCACGCCATCACGATCCTCTCGTCGAGGAGAACTTGTTGGCACGAGGAAGGGGCCGAGATTTCAAGTTATCTGAAACCCTAGAAGCCTTCTTCTTCGGTGGTGAGTCCAAGAATGCAAGGGTAAGTGCTTCTTACCTGCGGTAGGAGTAGCTTTTGGAGTTTATTTCTTCTTGTTTTTCCAAAACATGATGTAGGGAGCAATATATGTATTTGATGTTGCTGCCGTGAATCTCAAAGAAAGGAAATAGATTTGTTTGTCTAGCATGTGGTTTGTTTTCTTCAGGCTTTGTAGTTAGAAATTCGGATTCTTTTTGATGTAGATCCTTCTGTTTGTGATCTTAATGGGTATGAACAGTTCATATGGAGTTCTACAGGTTTCCTTGGATTTTTTCTACTAGGAAATGAATATGAGATAGTATAGATTTGTTCTTTTAGCATGAAGGTTGATTTGTGGTCACTGCAATGAACGGTCATGTGCAGCAACTAGGTTCCTTTTGGTTTCCTTGCCGTGGCACTAAGCATGAAGAATGGTTATGTTTTTGTAGGTTTCCAGTGGCAGATTCGTTACCAGTTGCATAGTGTATAAATTTCTATATAACTTGTGAGCATGCCGTGGGTTTTTGCCTCATTTCTGGGTGTATGTGTCATGAACAGATAGCCTTAGTTTTTAGTTCGTAAAGTAAGAAACTTAGCATTTGTATGCAGATTTTTATTAAACTTTGTATGCAGATTTCTGTTAAACTTTGTATGCAGATTTTTGTTAAGCTTTGTATGCAGATTTTGTTAAGCTTTGTATGCAGATTTCTGTTAAGCTTTGTATGCAGATTTTTGTTAAGCTTTGTATGCAGATTTTTGTTAAGCTTTGTATGCAGTTTTAGAATCAGTTTAAGCATTACAATTTGGTACGAGGCATTCTTTTATTAGAAGTATTAACAAGAACAAGTATTTTACTTGAAGAGGCTAGTACCCGACTTCTGAGGTTGTCGTTAAACAAATCCAGGTGACCGGTTCCGAGGTCTCGGCCCTGATAAGACCAAGGTCTTTACCCTCATAGGACTGGTGGCTCACTACCTTAGTTTCTATTAGGGAGCGCGCAATGGTACTAAGCCTGAGCCCAAGAGATTATTATTTTGAAGTATAAAAGTATAAGTTTTTGAACAAATGGAATAAGCTTCCCATAAGTTTAAAAAATCAGCAAGTTTAGTTTTCTTCTATTCTAGCATGTTGTTTGGTTTCCTTACTGTTATGTGCTATTAGATGAGCATGAGTAGTGTTTCTTTTAAGTATTCAGTTCTTAGATTTCTTCCTGTTCATATGCATATTCGAGTTTTGTGAGTTAGATAGCGCTTACTAAGCATTTTGCTTATAGTTGCATTTTCCTCCTACTGCAGATAAAGGAAAAGGAAAGCTATAGTGAAGGAAGGCGACAAGGAGGTGTGGATGTATGTGTGATGTCTGGACTATGGAAGCTTTGGGATTTTGCTTAAGAATTCATTAAGATTTTGTATTTAGACTGTTGGGATTATTCTTTCATGTTGCTGGATTTGTTCATTGAATAATTTAAGTTTTAGAATTCTTCCTTTTATTTGCTATGCATATTAGTTCCGCTATCTGAGTTGTATTATTGTTGCATGCATATTCAGATTAATATATAGTTTTAGCATGTTCAGATTAACATATATAGTTTTAGTTGAGAACAAATAATTGAGTAGAATGTATTAGATGAGTTATTTATGTTTTCAGCTGTTACTTATTGCATGTTTCGAGTTTGCAAAGAGTTATAAGTATAACTATCAACATGTGAGCAACACTAGTTAAAAAAAGTTAATTGTCAAGTAACATCCCATCCTCACAGACTAGTAGGGAGGAGGGTGGGATGTTACAAGTTGGTATCAGAGCAGTCCCCATTCTCCAGCATCACACACACATCAACATCAGCCTTGCCGTTTTCAAGTAAGAAAGTACTTAAATTCTTTTATTTAGTATGTCTTTCCTTATTATTTGTAGTATAGAGGAATCTTTAGAAATATTTGCTTATATGTGCTTAAGCTAGATAAAAGTTTTTGTTTGTCTTTCTATGTTTTTATATATATCTAGAGAGTATAGAGACAATTTCAGGTTTTCTCTCTCTACATGACTAGATGTCAAGAAGAGGACGTCCCCGTACCACTCATACTAAGGACCAAGCACAGGAGAACGAAGAGCTCAGAGCAACTAAACCAAATCTCTCTGAAGTTGTTGCTCAACTCCAGAGACAAGTGGCAGAGCAGCAACAAGTGATCGTCAATCTGATGGCTAATCGACAGCCAGTCCCTCCCACTCCCCCAACTATCAATGTGGAGACCCCAGTGGTGACTGAAGTTCCACCAGCTGCCCTGGAAGTCGCCACAGCACCTAAAAGACAAGAAGCATATCTAATACAGTGGTTGAAGCTGAAACCAGAAAGTTTCTCAAGCACGACTGAGCCCTGGGATGCCCAGGCTTGGTTCAAGACACTGGAGAGCACAATGGAGCTTCTTGACTGGCCAGAAGTCGAGAAAGTCAAGTGTGCCTCTTTCTGCCTATCTGGAGATGCTCGTATGTGGTGGGAGAGAGTTAAGAGCAAGAGAGCAGCCAACCAGATGAGCTGGGCTGACTTCGAGACAGAGTTTTATGAAGAATTCTTCCGCCAACGGATCACCAATAAACATTATGAGGAGTTTATAGAATTCAGATAAGGTGACCTGTCAGTGGAAGAAGCAGTCAAGAGATTCAACAGGCTAGCTCGCCTCTGCCCAGAGCTAGTAAGTACAGAGAAAGAACGAGTTAGACTGATGCTCCGAATGTTGTAGCACTTAACGTGAGTAGTGGAACTTGTTGGTGCGGTTAGCACTAACGATTTAACCTAGGTTTTGATGAATGACAAATAGGTTAAGTTAGTTTTGTTGTTGTCTGACACTTTGATCGAGTGTGCAGGAGAAGTCCAGATAGGTCGACGGGCTGACCGGATGTCTGGCACGAAGTCCAGCTAGGTCGACGGGCTGACCGGATAGCTGGCGAGAAGTCCAAGCGGGTTGACGGGCTGACCGGACGCTTGGCAAGAAGTCCAGCTAGGTCGACGGGCTGACCGGATAGCTGGCGAGAAGTCCAGACGGGTCGACGGGCTGACCGGACGTCTGGCAGGTAAGTGAGGTAAGTCACTGGAGGGGAGTGACTTTGAGGACGCGTTCCCGGGAAGGGGACATTAGGCGTCGATCCGGCTTAGATCCATTTCGGATGTCTAAGTCGAGATCGTGACTAGATTCCGGTCTCGGAAAGACGGAGTCTAAGTCATACTCTTTTTATCCATATGTTGAACTTTAACTGTGCTAACAATCTGTTTTACAGGATGTATATTTGCCTCGGACTAACTTTGTTTTGCAGGAAAAGGGAGTTTTCTGGAACAAGGTGGTCCGGGCGCTCGGAGGGGATCCAGGCGCCCGGAAGGCGAATTCTATCCAGCCAAGTCGTCGCCATGTGGAGCATCTCGGTTTGAGCAGTTACGTCACATTCCAGGCGCCCGGAAGGAATCCAGGCGCCCGGAACAGCATATAAAAGAAGTACCAGGCAGGAGCTTCAGAATCAATTCATCTGAGAACTCTTCTACTGCTGGTCTTGCTGCTCGACGTTCAGTGCGACGCCAACAACGCTCCGACAAAGTGCTCCTTCGGCTTTTATTTAATTTCCTTGTCGGTATTGCTTTATTTTCACTAGCATTTCCTGTATTCATTCTTTTGTAATCATCATTTCGAATTGCTAGTGATTGCCCAACGAAAGTGGTCAAGGACCACGGGCCTTCGAGTAGGAGTCGTCACAGGCTTCGAACGAAGTAAAACCATTGTGTCTATTTTACTTTTCCACTGCGTTTATACTCTTGTTTTTCGAATCGATATTCACCCCCCCTCTATCGAATCTAACGGTCCTACAGAACTCACCGACCACAGACAGGTGAAGAGCTGGTCAGCAGGGCATTAGTCGCTGAGCACTATCTGAATAGTATCAAGGCACAACAAACATAGCTCAAGTCGGTCAAGATAGAGGACATGACAACAGGGAGTCAGAAACCCCAGGCAAGCAAGCAGAACTGGAAGGGCAAAGATAACAAAAGGAAACGATGGAATACATGAGGCAACCAAAAGGGAGGTTCAACAAACAAGCAGGCCAAGTTCCCTCCCTATCCTAAATGTGGGAGAGTACATCCAGGAGTCTGTCTTTTGGGTATGACTGGATGTTATTCGTGTGGTCAAGAAGGGCATCTGGCTAAAGCATGTCCTAACAAGCTCAAAGCACCTCAGCAACAGACAGCGCAATACGGGAACAAGCCTCAGCTACACTACATGCCTGCAACTCTGGACGGACCTCAGCTCAGTCAAGGAAGGTTGGAAGCTCCACTAGTTTCAGCCTGTGCCAGAGTATTCTCCCTCACTAAAGAGGAAGCTGTTAGTGCCTCCACGGTCGTAACAGGTCAAGTAGTTATTTTTCAGCATGTAGCTACTGTACTATTTGATACTGGGGCGACCCATTCTTTTGTATCAGTACCCTTTGCTAAGGAATTTCATGTGCCTACAGAGAGCATGAACTCCAAGTTCTTGACAACCCTACCTTCCGGGGAAGTCATGGAGTCCAACCAGTGGCTTTGGGCTGTACCAGTCAAAATTTCAGACCGAGAGCTATATGTTAATTTAGTAGTCCTTGCGATGTAGGATTTCGACGTTATTCTGGGTATGGATTTCCTCAGTAAGTACAGCGCTTCAGTGGACTGCCACAGAAGGAAAGTGATTTTCAGCCCAGAAGGTGAACCATCCTTTGAGTTTACGGGAGTGCCGAAGAGGAAGACTCAGAAATTCCTCTCTTCCCTAACAGCTCAGCAAATGTTAGCTAAAGGGTGTACTGGTTTTCTTGCGTACATTGTGAATGCAGAAGAATAAGAAGGACCCGAGCAGGAAGATGTTCGGGTAGTCTGTGAGTATCCAGAAGTATTTCCAGAAGAGCTACCTGGACTACCTCCCAACCGAGAAGTGGAGTTTGAAATTGAGTTGGTTCCTGGCACCGGTCCAATTTCAAAAGCTCCGTACCGGATGTCTCCAGCAGAGCTGAAAGAGCTACAAGAACAACTCCAGGAGCTGCTTGACAAAGGTTTCATTCACCCTAGTCATTCACCATGGGGAGCTCCAGTGTTGTTCGTTAAGAAGAAAGATGGATATATGTGGATGTGCATCGATTACAGAGCGCTGAACAAAGTGACAATTAAGAACAAGTACCTTCTTCCCAGAATAGATGATTTATTTGTTCAGTTAAGGGGGGCAACAGTGTTCTCTAAGATAGACCTGCGCTCTGGATACCATCAGTTGAAAGTGAAAGAAAGTGATATACCCAGAACAACTTTCAGGACCAGATATGGACACTACGAGTTTGTAGTCATGTCTTTTGGTGTGATTAATTCACCTGCAAGTCTTCATGAACTTAATGAACAGAGTGTTCAGAGAATACATTGACAAGTTTGTCATCGTGTTCATCGACGACATTCTGATCTATTCAAGGACCCCAGAGGAGCATGACACACACTTGAGAACAGTACTGCAGACCCTCCAACAGAAGCAGCTTTATGCCAAATTCTCAAAGTGCGAGTTCTGGTTAGAGCAGGTGGCGTTTCTAGATCACATCATTTCTAAAGAAGGTATCCAGGTGGATCCTGCCAAAATAGAAGCGGTTAACAATTGGTGTAGACCCAAGAACGCCAGGGAAATCAGAAGCTTCCTTGGTTTAGCTGGGTATTACAGGAAATTCGTGGAGGACTTTTCCAGGACAACCTCTCCACTAACAACCCTAACTAGGAAGAATAAGAAGTTTGAATGGTCAGACAAATGTGAGCAGAGTTTTCAAGCATTGAAGAAAAGACTGACCAGTGCTCCCATTCTGACTGTTCCAGAGAGTGACAAGAGTTTCGACATATACAGTGATGCTTCTAAGATGGGCCTTGGAGCTGTTCTCATGCAAGAAAGGAAGGTTATAGCTTATGCCTCCAGACAACTCAAAGACTATGAGAAAACTACCTCACTCATGATCTTGAGCTGGCAGCTGTGGTCTTTGCACTAAAATTCTGGCGATATTATTTGCATGGAGTCCAGTGCAAAATCTTCACAGACCATCAGAGCTTGAAGTGTTTCTTTACCCAGAAGGACTTAAACATGAGACAGCGCATGTGGCTAGAGTTGGTTAAAGATTATGACTGTGAAATCCTCTACCACCCAGGTAAAGCTAACAAAGTGGCGGATGCACTGAGTCGAAAGTCCAGTGCAACTTTGATGGACTTATCATCATTAGCACTGCCACTGCAGAAGGAATTGTCAGACTTTGGAGTTGAAATTATTGATGGGCAACTCTCTGCATTGACCTTAGAGTCAACCCTACTTGAGGATATACAAAGAAAGCAAAGTGAAGATCCAGATATCCAGAAGATCAAGCAAGGGATACAAAAATAAGAAAATTCATAGTTTCGAGTATCAGATAGTGGAATCCTCTATCAGAGGAGCCGCCTTTGTGTCCCCAATGATGAAGAATTGAGAAAGAAGATTCTGGAAGAAGCTCATTGTACGCCATACTCCATGCATCCTGGTTCCACCAAGATATATCAAGATTTGAAGTAGAGATTCTGGTGGTCTGGACTCAAGAGACATGTTGCAAAATATGTCAGTACCTGCCTGACATGCCAGAGAGTCAAAGCAGAGCACCAGAGACCAGAAGGAGTCCTACAGCCTCTCCCAATACCAGAGTGGAAGTGGGAAGAAATATCCATGGACTTTATAACAGATCTTCCAAGAACTACTAATGGATACGATGCGATATGGGTGATAGTGGACAGATTGACGAAGTCTGCCCATTTTCTAGCCATCAAGGTGTCCCACTCTATAGAGCAGTTAGCACAGCTATATGTTAAGGAAGTGATCAGACTTCATGGAGTCCCGAAGTCGATTGTTTCCGATAGGGATGGGCGCTTCACCTCTCACTTTTGGGAGTGTGTCCAGAATACATTAGGCACCAAACTCAAGTTCAGCACAGCCTTCCATCCCCAGACTGATGGACAGACAAAATGAGTAAATCAGATTTTAGAAGACATGCTCAGGGCTTGTGTATTAGATTTTAAGGGCAGTTGGTGCAAGTATCTGTACTTAGCTGAATTCGCCTACAACAATAGCTACCAGGCCACTATCAAGATGAAACCTTACGAGGCACTGTATGGCCGAAAGTGCAGATCACCCATATGCTGGCTGGAGACTGGAGAAAGAAAGGAGATGGAATGTAACAACCCGCCTTCTACTAGCTAGGCTGTAAGGCCGATCGTTACCTTATGCTGTCTAATTCATGTGCGGAAAACTGATCTGATGAAAATTTTACTGAACTAATGAATATGCTTCTGTTAATCGCTATACTATCTGAACTTAATGTTTAAACTACCCCTTGAATTTGCGGTGGCTATGCTAGAAGGGGTGTTCTAGGTCTTTGCTGTCGTCTGGAGCTGAACTAAGGTGGTTTCAGCTAGTACTAGGCCTCTGATCGATCCATGGATCGATCCAGCATGCTACTGTGCACGGAGACTACTTTGGATCGATCGGCTGATAGATCCAGGTTAGGCAATCGATCCAGTATCGATTCAGGACCCTACTGTACGCGGAAACTAGCGTCTAGATCGATCGGCTGATCGATCCAGCATGTCCAATCGATCCAGTGATCGATTCGACGACGCGCTGTACGCGGGTTCAACTCGGATCGACCGGCTGATCGATCCACAAACCTTCTGTTCGCGACAAAACTCGGCTGGATCGATCGACTGATCGATCCAGACACATTCTGTTCGCGGGATAAGCTGCCCAATCGATCAGCTGATCGATTGAGAAGCCTCCAATCGATCGGCTGATCGATCGGGGTTTCTGATTTCACTTCAAAACCTGATTTCAGCCCTGGTTCGAACCGAAATCTCATATACCAACTCTAAACTAACTGAAATGCATTCTAACAACAATTAACTAGCATTCTAAACATGGCATGGTGCATATTTCACTAGTTCATGACTTTTAAGCAAATTGAAATGCGAAAAACTAAACATAATAAGGTTCAAATAGTCAAATTTGCTAAATCCCTAAGATCTTCATTCCAAACTCCTTTGCACACACACATCTTCATCGCATTGACCTCCAGCCTCCTCTAGTCCATCTTTCTTTTACCTTTATCTGCAGTATAAGGAAAAAAGTATCTGTAAGCTTTCGCTTAGTAAGAAACCATCTACCTCACAAAACATGCATACGATGCAATTTATGTTTTAAAACATGCTATTTGAAACATATGAACATGGAACATGTAAGAGCATGGCATGGCATACAAGCAAACTAGTCATGGTAACAAGTGCTACTGTAAGCTATCACATTGTATCAATAGAAAACTAAACTGATACAAACAAACTGAACGGAGCAAATGCTAACTAATGCTAGAGCTGCACTGAATTCACATAACTAATTGTGAGGTTTCGAAAACTATTTTAGTAGATAGATTAAAATAATAATCATGCTGCTGTTTGGGCCCGGCAACTGTACTTACTATGCGCGCATCCCTAACTAGACCCGGGTTTGCAAGTCCCGAATTTAGTAGGGTTACTAGGTTATCTAAACCTAGGGACGACTATGGGAGCCCAACCCAATGGATATCTAATCCAGTACAGTGCCACTGAAAAGTAAAATACTGAACATAAGCTAATAACTCTTGTCTTGCTCTTACTAGGTTGTCTAAACCCAGAACTAGGTTATCTGAACCTAGGGCAACTGTGGGAGCCCACCCATTGGACGTCTAGTCCATAAAAGCTGTAGCAAGACTGATTAAGCTGTAAAAAAAATGCTTCTATTGCATTTATCTAAGCTATTAAAATGCCTATAGTGGCATTTCACTGAGCTGAGCGTTTAATCAAACGCTTGGTATGCGCTAATTCGCACCCTATCACTAAAAATCTGCATACGACTAAAACAATGCATACAAACATACAACTAGCTACTTATACTGCAGGTGAGGGGTTTCTTACCTTCTGCTCTAATTTTCTTACGATTCTACTCGCTAGATTTCCGGAGAAGACGATCCTTTCGACAATCTTCTCGCGTCTACGCGTTCCTCTCGCGGAGGGGAGCGTCCCCGTATCCAAGATGTCGCCGAAAGAAGCCCTTGGGACCCTAGGGATGGAGCCCTAGGTGTGCTTGTGGTTGGCGCCGAGAAGAGGGAGAGAAAGGAGAAGGGGCGGCGGTGAGGGTTTTTGGGAAAGGTAAGTCACGATACAAATTAAAACTCCTCACTTAATTCCCTTTTTATATTAAGGAATTAATTCGTCCAACTCTAGCTTAAATAAAATTGTTTCCCTTTCCTTTCAGCACGGCCCTGCTGGGTTCTCCTGGTTACTAGAGTTCACCTTAAGTCGTAGGACCCAATAGGTCTCGGGTTCAATCCCCGCCTAAGCTATTTTACGTTTCTATTTATTTTTGCCACTTCCTCTACTCTAAAATTTTCATAAAAATATTCTAAAATTCCAGGAAAATCATAGAATATTTCTAAAATAACTTTGAGAATTTTCGGGCGCTACATGGAATCAGAGTTGGGCAAGCAGACCGAGATGATAGATGAAACTACTCAGGCTATCCAGAAGATCAGACAGAGAATTGAGACTACCCAGAGCAGACAGAAAAGTTATGCTGACGCACGCCGTAGGCCACTTAAATTCCAAGTAGGGGATTCGGTCTTTCTTAAAGTTGCTCCGATGAAGGGAGTGATGAGATTTGGCAAAAAGGGCAAGTTAAGTCCCCACTACGTAGGACCTGTTGGTTGCTACTCGGAAAACCTAGAGGTTCCACTGTACAAAAATTTTGTACAAAGGTCTGAACCTTTTCCTAGCTACCATGTGTTCTTTTAAATTAAATTTTGGATCGCCTGCGGAACTTAACACTTTTGATCCAAAACTTAATCTATATGTTCTTTTAGGTTTAGACTTGGATCTCCTGCGGAACTTAACACGTTCGACCCAAATCACCTTAAGTTATTAATTCCATTAAACATTAATTTCCATAATTGGTTCCCAGTACTGACGTGGCGAGGCACATGGCCTTCTTGGATATGGGAGCAACCACCACCGACTAGACAAAACCTTTTATGGAAAACTAATATTTAATTTCCTAAAATAACTTTAGGTTAACCGAAAAGAACAATCAAATCACAAGGAAAAGAAAAACAAAAGAACACTATATCGAAAACAAATTTGAAACACTAGAATCGTAAGCCTCTTGTATTTGGTATTATTTCCAAAAATAACTAGTATGATGCGGAAAGAAAAAATACTAGTTATACCTTCTAGAAAGACCTCTTGATCTTCTACCGTATTCCTCTTCTAACCTCGGACGTTGTGTGGGCAACGATCTTCCGAGATGAGAACCACCAAGCACCTTCTTCTTCCTTGCAAGTTTCGCCCATCAAAACATCTTCTAGGATGAAGAGGTTCGGCCACCACCACCATGCTCCAAGGGATGCTAGAAACGAGGCGTGCGTTCTTTCCTTCTTCTCCTTCCGTGAGCGGGCCACTAAAAAAAGCTCCGCCAAGAGATAAGTTTCGCCAACAAGAGGAGAGGAGAGAAATAGGGCCGGCCACCAAAGAAGAAAAGAGAGGAAGAAAAGAATAGAGTTGTTCACCATGAAGCCTCCTCTACCCCTCTTTTATAATCCTTGGTCTTGGCAAATAAGGAAAATTAATAAAACCTTCCTTAATTCTTTTGCTATGAAAAAGAAAAATTAATTAATTAAAATTAATTTCCTTTTTCCAACTTATTTGGCCGGCCACCACAATCCACAAATCAAGGAAAGTTTTAATTAAAACAAAATTAAAACTTCCTAATTTATTTCTAGAAATTTATAAAAATTTCTCCAATAATTTTATCCCTTCATGATTGGTTAATAAAAAGGAAATTTTATAAATTAAAATATTTCTTTTAAACATGTGGATAAAAATAAAGTTATCTCTAAAAATTAAAATCTCTTTTAATCTACAAATAAGGAAAGATATCAAATCTTTTCTTATTCTTTGAAACTTATAAAAGAGAATATTTAATTTTAAACTCTCTTTTAAATCATGAACATGATTAAAATTGAAAGTTTTCTTAAAATTTAAAATCCTCCTTTAATCAACAAATAAGGAAAGATTTCAAATTTTAAACTCTCTTTTAAACATGTAGATGATTTACAAATAAGGAAAGTTTTTACCAAAAATTAAAACCATCTTTTTAAACTACAAATAAGGAAAGAGATTAATCTCTTCTCTTAATCTTTTGTAGAAAGTTATAAAAGGAAATTTTTAATTTTTAAACTTTCTTTTAAAATCATGATATCCACATAAGAAATAATTTTAATAAAAATCCTTTTTAATATTCTAGTGGTCGGCCACCTAAGCTTGGGACCCAAGCTTTGGCCGGCCACCTACATGGCTCATCCACTTGGTCTTGGCCGGCCCTAGCTTGGGTTCCAAGCTAGCTTGGCCGGCCCCATTGGATGGGTAAGAAGGTGGGTATGCGGTGGGTATAAATCTCTATATACTAGAGGCTACGATAGGGACCGAGAGGAGGAATTGGTTTTGGTCTCCCGATGAAATTAAGCATCTCGTGTTCGCCCCGAACACACAACTTAATTTCATCAATAATAATTCATTCCACTAAAGAACTATTATTGAACTACCGCACCAATCCCAAATTACATTTTGGGCTCCTTCTTATTATGAGTGTGTTAGTCTCCCTGTGTTTAAGATAACAAATGTCCACTAATTAAGTAAGTTACTGACAATTCACTTAATTAATATCTAGCTCCAAGAGTAGTACCACTCAACTTCATCGTCATGTCGGACTAAGTCCACCTGCAGGGTTTAACATGACAATCCTTATGAGCTCCTCTTGGGGACATTCTCAACCTAGATCACTAGGACACAGTTTCCTTCTATAGTCAACAACACACACTATAAGTGATATTATTTCCCAACTTATCGGGCTTATTGATTCATCGAACTAAATCTCACCCATTGATAAATTAAAGAAATAAATATCAAATATATGTACTTGTTATTATATTAGGATTAAGAGCACACACTTCCATAATAACTGAGGTCTTTGTTTCTTTATAAAATCAGTATAAAAGAAACGACCTCTAATGGTCCTACTCAATACACTCTAAGTGTACTAGTGTAATTATATAGTTAAGATAAACTAATACCTAATTATACTACGACCTTCCAATGGTTTGTTCCTTTCCATTATGGTCGTGAGCTACTGTTTATAATTTATAAGGTACTGATAACATGATCCTCTGTGTGTGACACCACACACCATGTTATCTACAATATAAATTAATTGAACAACTACATTTATCATAAATGTAGACATTTGACCAATGTGATTCTTATTTCTAGATAAATGTTTATACCAAAAGCTAGGCTTTTAGTATACACTCTTACAGGACCCTATCCGATCACAGAGAGGATTGGGAAAGTAGCTTACAAGCTAGACTTACCGCAAGACATGTCAGCAATACATAATGTATTTCATGTCTCCATCCTAAAGAAGTGCCTTCACGACCCTAGCCAAGTGATTCAACCTCAGTCAGTGCAGATCCAGGAGGATCTTAGCTATGAGAGCAGACCTACACAGATAGTGGACAGAGAAATTAAGAGACTAAGGAATAAAGAAGTACCACTAGTGAAGGTCATTTGGCAAAATCAAAAGCGGGAGGAAACTACTTGGGAGCGTGAGGACAGTATGAGACAGAGGTATCCAGAATTATTCTAAGTTCAAGGATGAACTTTTTATAAGGTATGGGGAATTGTAACAACCCAAATTTCCTCATTTAGAGTCCTAATAGTATTTAAAAATATTTAGAAATGCTTTAGAAATATTCTAGAAATTTTTAGAGTATTTTTATGTAATTTTCGGAGTTCGTTTGATATTTTTACCAAAAGAAACAAGTTGCAAAAAAATAAAGAGATTGAGCCGAGGTTCGAACCGGAGACCTCTGAGGTCTCGACCCTGGTAAGACCAAGGTCTTTATCCTTGTAGGACTGGTGGCTCGCTACCTCAATTTCTATTAGGGAGCGCGCAATGGTACTAAGTCTGGGCCTAAGAGATTATTATTTTGAAGTATAAAAGTATAAGTTTTTGAACAAATGGAATAAGCTTCCCATAAGTTTAAAAAATCAGCAAGTTTAGTTTTCTTCTATTCTTGAATGTTGTTTGGTTTCCTTACTGTTATGTGTTATTAGATGAGCATAAGTAGTGTTTCTTTTAAGCATTCAGTTCTTAGATTTCTTCCTGTTTATATGCATATTCGAGTTTTGTGAGTTAGATAGCGCTTACTAAGCATTTTGCTTATAGTTGCATTTTCCTCCTAATGCAGATAAAAGAAAAGGAAAGCTATAGTGAAGGAAGGCGACAAGGAGGTGTGGATGGATGTGTGATGTCTGGACTATGGAAGCCTTGAGATTTTGCTTAAGAATTCATTAAGATCTTGTATTTAGACTGTTGGGATTATTCTTTCATATTGCTGGATTTGTTCATTGAATAATTTAAGTTTTAGAATTCTTCCTTTTATTTGCTATGCATATTAGTTCCGCTATCTGAGTGTATTATTGTTGCATGCATGTTCAGATTAATATATAGTTTTAGCATGTTCAGATTAACATATATAGTTTTAGTTGAGAACAAATAATTGAGTAGAATATATTAGATGAGTTATTTATGTTTTCAGCTGTTACTTATTGCATGTTTCGAGTTTGCACAGAATTATAAGTATAACTATCAACATGTGAGCAACACTAGCTAAGAAAAGTTAATAGTCAAGTAACATCCCATCCTCACAGATTAGTAGGGAGGAGGGTGGGGTGTTACAGATTTGTCTAATTCTTCTAAGGGACAAGATTTAGCCAAAATTATTTTTAAATTTTTAATCTCCTTTTCTAATTTGCAACAGTCTTTTGTTAATATTTTAACAAACTTAAAGAGTTTATCAGGAGGAAGTGATCGTACCTCACTTACCTTGTCGATCTCGTTGTCCGTTTCTCCCCCTGAGCTGTTGCTTTCTTCCGACATGGTTCCCCCTTCATCGATGCTCTCGATGCTCATTTCGGAAGAGCTTGACTCGCAATCGTCGTCTTGATGACTTGTCATTAGAGCAAGTCCGGAGAATGCCTCGACTTCCGACTTCCGACTCCGACGACGTATCGTCCCACGTCGCCTTTAGGGCCTTTAGCTGTTGGATAGGCTTCTTACCCTTCTCCTTGTCCTTGTTCTTTAGCTTGGGGCAGTTGTCCTTGATGTGCCCTTCTTCATCGCAGTGGTAGCAGCGGATCGTCCTTTTCTTTTTCCCCTGTGGATGGTTAGTAGATCTAGATTTACAAAGTTTCTTGAATCTTCTTACCATCATTACCATTTTCTCGTCATCGAGAGAAGATTCCGATTCAGGTTCGTCTCTCAAAGCTTTGAGGGCGATGTTGTTCTTGGACTCCTTCGAACCTGCACATTGTTGGTTCGAGACGCGCTAGAGGGGGGGGTGAATAGCGCTCGTGGCTATTTCGTTCGATTCGTAAAACTATCGGAGTAAAATACGTAGCGGAAAATGTAAATAAACACAAACACAGAGACACGGTCGTTTACTTCGTTCGGAGCCTAAGGCGACTCCTACTCGAAGGCCCGCGATCCTTGATCGCTTCCGGTGGGCAACAACTATAAGCTCGATAAAAGATTACAAGTTGAAGTACAATAAACGACAGTAAATAATTATACCAACGACAAAGAAATGAAGATTCGGAGCTCCTGGTCGTCGGGCACAAGTAGCAGCACTTCGGAACGTCGTTTGGAGCAGCACGTAGCACTTGAATCACTTAAGACTTGATCTTTTGAAGTGCTGGTCGAAACCCCCTTATAAAGGGTGTTCAAGGCGCCTCCATGCTGCCGATTCTTCCGCACGGATCAAACTTGATCTGGTCGAACTTCATCTGCTTAAGGCGCCTCAACCCCTGCTCAAGGCGCCTTCCAAGGCGCCTTAAACCCCCTTCAAGGCGCCTCCATTGAAGCTTCGCAGCCAGGTCATCTTTTGCACCCGAGGCGCCTCCAAGCTCCATGGAGGCGCCTCGGACACTGTTCATCCGAGGTTAACCTTTGCACTTTGGTCCCTGCAAGATACATTAATCCCAAATATACCCTGCAGCACAAAGTTAGCACATAACGCATAATAGAAGTGATATTGATAGTCTCCGGACTATCCGAGCCTGACTTCGGATTTCCTACCGGAAACCCTAGGTCGACCCGACGCCTACTGTTCCCTCTACGGGGAACGCGTCCTCACCTACTCCACTCAGGAGATTTACCTGCTGCCAGTGCGATCCTCCAGATCGACTGGACTTTTGCTCAGCACTCGACGCTTCTGGACTTTCTGCTGGACATCCGCTTCCCGGCTAGTCCAGTCTTTCACCTGGTTCGCGACACCAGGACTTTCCTGTTGGGGTTGCAATGTTGCAAACATAGTCCCATATTAGAAACACATGGGAAAGATCATGGGTTTATAAGAGAAAAGATATCTCCATTGGCATGAGACCTTTTGGGTAGAGCCCAAGAGCAAAACCATGAGGGCTTAGGCCCAAAGTGGACAATATCATGCTATTGTGGAGATATCTAAATTCTTTTCGATCCTACAATTGGTATCAGAGCCCGGACTGCCAGAAGGTTTAACCGCCGACTGTGCACAAGAGCTATGGTCTGATTGAACCATGTGAGTACATTATTGACCTCGAACAAAAAAAGTGGGGGCTCCTATGTTCGGATCAAGAGGACCAGACACCAGGCAGGAAGTCCTAGTAGGTCGGGTGGACCGAGGGGCAGGAAGTCCTAGTAGGTCGGGTAGACCGAGGGGCAGGAAGTCCTAGTAGGTCGGGTAGACCGAGGGGCAGGAAGACCTGGTGATTCGAGGATCGGACGTGGGAAGCCCATGGTCCTTTGTTTGAGGGGGGGATTGTTGGGGTTGCAATGTTGCAAACATAGTCCCATATTGGAAACACATGGGAAAGATCATGGGTTTATAAGAGAAAAGATATCTCCATTGGCATGAGGCCTTTTGGGTAGAGCCCAAGAGCAAAACCATGAGGGCTTAGGCCCAAAGTGGACAATATCATGCTATTGTGGAGATATCTAAATTCTTTTCGATCCTACATTTCCACCTAGGGTTACCACCCCCTAGGACTTTTGTCTGAAGCCATCGACCTGCCAAGACTTTCCGCATAGGGTTACCACCCCCTATGACCTAGGGTTACCACCCCCTAGGGTTTTCCTTTTGCCTAACCGCAGCTAGGACTTTTCTCCACCTAGGGTTACCACCCCCTAGGACCTAGGGTTACCACCCCCTAGAGTTTTCACCTGCCTAACCGCAGTTAGGACTTTCCTAAAATACTCATTCAACATGTTAGATAACAGAGAATCTTAACTTTGAATTCCTTTGCCATTATCAAAACTTAGGTTTGATCGTCGGATGCTTCCTGCACCAACACACATCTTGATTCGTGCACTTCAAAAGTCGAGAAAAATTCTTCTAACGAAATCTTTTCTAAATCTTTAGAAATATAAAAGACATCTACTAATGATGCCCATTTGGTATTTCTAGGAAAGGAATTCAAAGTGTACCTTAGCGAATCTCGGTTACTTACCTTTTCACCGAGATTCGAGAGTCCGGTGATGATCTCCTTGATTCTCGAGTGCAGGTGCACAATCGTCTCGTCTTCCCCCAAGTCGCAGGTTGGTGAGCTGATTGCGAAGTAGATCTCTTCTAGCGAGCTTGGCTTCGGACATCCCTTCGTGCAGCTCGAGGAACTTCTCCCAAAGTTCCTTTGCCGAGTTGTAGTTCCCGATCATGTTGGCTTCTTGAGGCGGAAGAACACTTAGCAGATGGTATTCTGCTTTGCCGTTCGCCACGAAGTCGGCCTGCTCCTTTATCATCCAATTATTTTTCTCCTTACCTTCCGGTGCTGTAAAATCAAATTTCATTGTAAGCATTAATTCAAAATCGGTGGTAAAGAATACCTGCACCAGCTTTTTCCAAGTGGCGAAATCCCCTTCGAATTTCGATGGGTGGATGCTTGGTCCGGCCATCTCGTTGCTTCGTTCGGCGGTTAGTCCTCCTGAAGCGTCTCAGCTCTGATACCACTTGTAGGACCGTTGGGCCGGCTAAAAGGGGGGGTTGAATAGCCCTGAAAAAAATTAAAATCTACCCTTCTCGACTTTTCAAACCAACACTTGAAGAATAATAAAATAAACAGAAAATAAAAAACGAGGCACCGGATTTGACTTGGTTACAACCGGGGAGGTTGTTAATCCAAGGAAGATGATCGTACTACTATCTCCTTCAAGCGGAGAAGCCTCTTTTACAGCAGTGTAGGCACAGAAAGAGATAAGCTAATCTAAATAGTGGAAGCGCACAAGTGTTGTTACAATTTCTGAATACATTGAAAAGCTTATGGACCAAGGCTATATATATAGCCTTGGTCGGGGCGCCTGGAAGGGTTCCGGGCGCCCTGGGGGGATAAAACTTTATCCCGCACCGTTCAAATCGAGATTAACTCGATCTGGTCAAACTTCATAGTTCGGGCGCCCGGAAGGGTTTCGGGCTGGTCTAGGCGCCCTGGACTGTTCTGGGCGCCCCGGACCCCCAAGTCAACAGATGTTGACTTTTCTCCGTTGAGACCTTTGCTCCGGTTTGGTTTACCTCAGTCCGGGTCTTTTCTCCGGATCCGCTCACTTGGATGATTTCTGCCATCCGGAAAAGGGCTCACCCGAACCCAACTTTCGGTCTTCTCGAGCAGGCTTCCCTCTGGCTTCTCGTCCCTCGAAATTGCCATGTGTTTCTTTCTCGTCCACCAGCATACTCATTCGCAGTCTTCGTCCCTCGGTCGCGCCCCGTGCCGACCTTCTCGCTAGCTGCGTCTCTTGCTCCCCGAGCAATCTTCCGCTCCAACTTTCGTCCCTCGGAACCACCGCACACTTTCTTTTCGTTCGCCGGTGTACTCTTCCGCAGCACCTTGTCCCTCGAACGCACCGCGTGTCGTCCTTCTCGCTAGCTGCGTCATCCGCTCAAGTACTTGTGCTCCTAAGCTCCTGCACACTTAGACACAAGGTTAGAAACACACAGGACCTAACTTAACTTGTTGATCACACCAAAACAACCTTGGGGTTCCAACAGTACCTCTCAACCTTATCGTCATGTCGGACTAAGTCCACCTGCAGGGTTTACATGACAATCTTTATGAGCTCCTCTTGGGGGCATTATCAACCTAAATTACTAGGACACAGTTTCCTTCTATAATCAACAACACACACTATAAATAATATCATTTCCCAACTTATCGGGCCTCTTGATTTATCGAACTAAATCTCACCCATTGATAAGTCAAAGAAATAAATACTAGATATATGTGCTTGTTATTATATCATGATTAAGAGCACACACTTCCACAATAACAAAGGTCTTGTTCTTTTATTCAGTCAGTATAAAAAGAACTTACCTTAAATGATCCTGCTCAATACACTCAGAGTGTACTAGTGTAATTTTATAGTTAAGATAAACTGATACCAAATTACACTACGACTATTCCAATGATTTGTTCCTTTCTATCTTAGTTGTAAGCTACTGTTTATAATTTATAAGGAATTGATAACATGATCTTCTGTGTGTGACACCACACACCATGTTATCTACAATATAAATTAATCGAACAACTACACTTAGCATAATGTAGACATTTGACTAATGTGATTTTTTATTTATAAAATAAATATTTATACAAAAGATAAGCTTTTAGTATACACTCTAACAGTGTCTCACCCCATAACACATCTTCTATTCTTCTCTTCCAATTCCTTGGTGGTCGGCCCTATTCTTTCTCTTCTCTCCTTTTGTTTTCTCTCTTGGAGGCTGGCGACATCAATTGTGGGAGATCTCTTGGTGGCCGATTGCTTGAAGGAGAAGAAGAAGAGAAGGAAGTTCTCTTGTCTAGCATCCCTTGGAGGTTAGTTGGTGGTCGGATCTTGGAAGCAAAGGAAGAAGCTTGGGTGGATTTCCTCTTGGAAGATCGTCGCCCACACAACGTCCAAGAGAATGAGACGAATACAATAGAAGAGCAAGAAGTCTATAAGATACAAAAGGTATAACTAGTTATTAGTTTCCGCATCATAACTTATTCATCTTTTGTATAGATATTGAAAAACCAAACATAAGAGGTTATCGATTTTAGTTATCATTTTTGTTATCGATTTTATTTTTTGATTTCATGTTTCGATAATGTGTTTCTATCGAGGTCTCTATAGTTAAATCTAGTTTACTGTAAGAAGTTAAATATTCAATTTCTTTGTGAGGCTTTGTCTAGAAAGTGATGAATGATCACATACACAAGAAGGCCTAGTGCCTCGCCATGTTTAATCTGGAAGCCGATCTTTGAAATAGATATTTGGTAACTTCTGTAATATGGTTTAACTTAGGAAGATCACATCGGTTAAACTTGGAGTAAAAATGTTAAGTATCGTTTCCAATCCAAGTTTAACTTCTGAAGGACAATTTGGATTAATAATGTTAAGCATCGTTTGCAATCCAAATTTAACTTCAGTAGAGCACAAGGGTAGCTAGGATAGTTCTATGCTTGTACAAATTTTTGTACAGGGGAACTAGGACGATATTCCGAGTAACAACCAACAATTGATATTATAGCTAGGTTATACCTCTGTGTGTTTGGTTTTTAGGTTAATTATGCACATGTCATACATATTTTAAGCAGAATAATAGTAGGATGTGCAAATAAATTAACTCTGTGGTGGAGGCTCCAACTATTATGACATATTGTGATTGTGTGTGATTGGACTCTCGGACATGTCGAGGGCATTTTATGTGTGTGCATGATTGTATTTATTAAATACAACAGGAGCTGTATTAGTTTTAGGATTTTACATTTTTGTTCAATCTAGACTTTATGTACATTCCTTTGTGGAATATAGGATCGATATATGTAAAATTTTATTTTTGTCGCGGATCGTATCCTTGCGAGGCGTTGTGCTATTTGAGGACCAGAGGCGCAATAGAAAAGGAAGCTCGATGGATGCGACGACATGAGCCCTAGGGCTGGCGGCTATTTTTGATGACTGCTAGAGCTGGCAACACACGGAGGACAGTGATGGAAGAGATCATAATAGTTAAAAATTATTTTTCCATATTTATTGCTTTTATTTGCTATGATGTGTGTGTATGCATGCTAAAATCCTCATCTTAAATAACTAAGTGGGAGAGAGATTTATAAATAAATTTCACAGTCTCCATTACTGGTTTGTAAGTGATGCAAACAAACTTGCGCGTTGGCTCTGAGTGCCTTCCTCCACATCGGATGAGTTTATTTGCGGATCACTAGATCAAACTTCCTTTATGGATGATTATAGTAAATTATTTAGGAGCGTGTGATCTTCTCCAACTGAAGGGACATAATCCTATTTAATGGACTAAGTATCAAGTAATGGTATACACTTAGGCGCATTTAATAGTATCTTCCTCATCGGAGTCACTGCTATTATTTGTGTGACCAAAGGAATATCAACTATTAATTTTATTTGTCATAAAGTTAGGTTGACAAGAATAAAATTAATGGATAAAACCTTCTTTTACAAATGTTTGAATTTGTATACGTCCACACTATCATGGCATACAAAATTCACGGTGTTTTGAGGTGTTGGTGAATTTAAATAATATTGTTTGAGAACTCAATATTATTCTAAATTCTAAAGTTTTGACCAAAACTTATTTTGTGATTCTTAGGATGACTTTCAACCCACTGACTATTATTCTGAAAGAGAACAAACTTACTAGTCCAAATTATATAGATTGGAAAAAAAATCTGGACATTATCCTAACTGCTGAAGGCTATAAGTTTGTACTGTTAGAGGTCTGCCCTAATGAGCCTAATAGTGATTCTAGTGAAGAGGAGATTGAGTATCGTAAGAAATGGATCAAGGCAGATGAGATGGCGCGGTGTTACATTTTGGCTGAAAAGTAATAAGGGAGCATTGAGTATCATAAGAAGAGGAGATCAAAGTAATAAGGGATCGCAAGAAAAGGATGTTGTGTTTATCCCAAGTTTCATATATCAATACAATCCTAGCTCATTTTAGCATGCAAAACTCCAAGAAAGGGTTTTTACCTTTTCGGCTGGAGTATCTTTATCTAAAGAGATGTCTCCAAAGACATCAAAAGAGATAGAAAAAATGAAGACAGTTCCTTACGCTTCAGTTATAGGAAGCCTAATGTATGCTATGTTATGCATGAGACCAGATATCTGTTTTGTCGTGGGCATTGTTAGCAGATATCAAAATAATCCAGGACAGGGACATTGGACTGCCGTAAAGCATATATTGAAGTACTTGAGAAGGACTAGAGATTTTATGCTGCTTTACCAAGCAGATGATTTACTCCCTGTGGGTTACACGGATTTAAACTTACAATCAGATAGGGACAATAGTAAGTTTACATCAGGTTATGTGTTTACTTTAGGAGGTGGAGTCATAGCATGGAGGAGTGTTAAGCAGAAATGCGTTTCTGACTCAACCATAGAAGCTGAGTATGTGGCAGCCTCCGAGGCAGCCATAGAAGTTGTATGGCTCAGAAACTTCATGATGGACTTAGATGTGATTCCTGGTTTGCCCAAAATTATTACAGTGTATTGTGATAATAAGTGGTGCAGTAGCAAATTCGAAGGAACCACGAGCCCATAAGACGAGTAAACACATTGAGCGCAAGTACCACCCGATACGAGATATCGTATAACGAGGAGAAGTTGTTATCGCCTAGATTGCATCAGTAGATAACCTGGATCTTTTCACTATGGCCCTTAAGGCGAGAGCTTTTGATGGGTATATTGAAGGGATGAGCATCAGATGTATGACATCGTTTATAGCAGCATAGTCTTTTAGTATAAGTGGGAGATTGTTAGAGTGTATACTAAAAGTCTAGCTTTTGTGAACATTTATAAATAAGAATCACATTGGTCAAATATCTACATTTATGCTAAGTGTAGTTGTCCATTTAATTTATATTGTAGATAACATGGTGTGATGAGACACACAGAAGTTCATGTTATCAATTCCTTATAAATTATAAATAGTAGCTCACAACCAAGATGGAATGGGACAAACCATTGGAGTGGTTGTAGTGTAACTTGGTATTAGTTTATCTTGACTATAAAATTACACTAGTACACTATGAGTGTATTGATCAGGGTCATTTGAGGTAGTTTCTTTTTATACTGACTATATAAAAGAACAAAACCTCTGTTATTATGGAAGTGCGTACTCTTAATCATGATATAATAATAAGCATGTATACTTAATATTTATTTCTTTAATTTATCAAAGGGTGTGATTTAGTTCGTTAAATCAATAGGCTCGATAAGTTGGGAAATGATATTATTTATATGGTGTGTTGTTGATTATAGAATGAAATTGTGTTATAGTAATCTAGGTTGGTGATGTCCCTTTGAGGAGCTCATAAGGATTGTCATGTAAACCCTGCAGGTGGACATAGTCTGACATAACAATGAGGTTGAGTGGTACTACTCTTGGAGCTAGATATTAATTAAGTGAGTTGTCAGTAACTCATTTAATTAGTGGACATTCAATATCTTAAACATAAGGAGACTAATGCACTCATGAAAAGAAGGAGCTCATATTGTAATATGAGATTGGTGCGGTAGTAAAATAATAACTCTTTAGTGGTATAAGTTATTATTGATGAACTTGAGTTGGGTGTTTGGGGCGAACACGGGAAGCTCAAGCTCATCGGGACACCAAAACCAATTCCTCCTCTCGGTCCCTATTGTAGCCTCTTATTTATAAATCCTTATATCCACTTAGAGCCAAGCTTCTTACCCATCTCTTTGTGGCCGGCCAAGCCAAGCTTGGAGCCCAAGCTAGGGTCGGCCAAGCCAAAGGATGGAGCCAAGATTATGGCCGGCCAAGCTTGGAGCCTAAGCAAGGTGGCCGGCCACACATTAAATAAAAGGATAATTATAAATTTTAAAATATTTCCTTATGTGGAAGCCATGGTTTTAAAAGAGAGTCTTTAAATTTTAAAATCTTTCCTTTTATAGTTTTCTACAAAGGATTAAGAGAAAGGTTTGATATCTTTCCTTATTTGTAGTTAAAAGGAAGATTTTAATTTTTGATAAAACTTTTCTTTTTTTTTAACCATACACATGTTTTAAAAGTGAGATTTTATTTATAAAATTTTTCTTTTATAACTAACAAGGGATTTAAAAAAGAAATTTTTTATTAAAATTTCTTACCGGAAACAAATAAGGAAGTTTTAATTTTGTGTTTTAAACTTTCCTTATTTGGAGCACTTGAATATGGTCGGCCATGACAAGCTTAAAAGGAAGTTTTAATTTTTTGTTTTAAAAATTTCCTTTTTAGTCATTGGCAAGGAATATAAGGAAGTTTTAATTATGTTTAAAACTTTCCTTTTTTGCAAGACCATGGATTATAAAAGAGAAGGAGGGGGTGCCTCACCCCATAACACATCTTCTATTCTTCTCTTCCAATTCCTTAGTGGTCGACCCTATTCTTTCTCTTCTCTCCTTTTGTTTTCTCTCTTGGAGGCCGGCGACATCAATTGTGGGAGATCTCTTGGTGGCCAGTTGCTTGAAGGAGAAGAAGAAGAGAAGGAAGCTCTCTTGTCTAGCATCCCTTGGAGGTTAGTTGGTGGCCGGATCTTGGAAGCAAAGGAAGAAGCTTGGGTGGATTTCCTCTTGGAAGATCGTCGCCCACACGACGTCCAAGAGAAGGAGAGGAATACAATAGAAGATCAAGAGGTATATAAGTTACAAAAGGTATAACTAGTTATTAGTTTTCGCATCATAACTAGTTCATCTTTTGTATAGATCTTGAAAAACCAAACGCAAGATGTTATCGGTTTTAGTTATCATTTTTGTTATCGATTTTATTTTTCGATTTCATGTTTCGATAATGTGTTTCTATTGAGGTCTCTATAGTTAAACCTAGTTTACTGTAAGAGAGGGGGGGTGTGAATAGCCGCCCCAAATCGCTCGTTTCTTCCTACAATTCGTTAGCGCAGCGGAAAAATAAACTAGAAACGAAAGGAAGAATATCAAACCTTAACACAGCGATGTACGAGGTTCGGAGATGATGCTCCTACTCCTCGGCGTGTCCGTAAGGTGGACGAACCCAATCAATCCGTCGGTGGATGAGTCCCCGGAAAACCGGCTAATAAAAACTCCTTCTGGGTGGAGAAACCTCGCCACACTTATTTGCAACAGCAAACAGGAGTACAAGTACAAAGAATAAGCAAGAAATACAATAAGAATACACAAGCACTCTACCAATCTAGCTTTCTCGTCGACTGGAGTCCGGATGAAGCAGCTTAAAAACCCTAACAGCAGCATTTGTTCCAGGGGAAGCTCACGCAAGCTTTTGGAAGGAACTCAACAGAGCTCTTATAGCAGCCCACAAATCTTCAGAGAAGAGAAGAAAAGAAGAAAGAAAAAGCACCAAAGCCTTGATCTCCTTTTATAACTGCGAACTCGCACAGTGAAGACAGAAGCCGGCGGAGAAGACGGAGCGACCCGTTGTGACTCAACGGTCGAATCGTGGACCGATCAGGCTCCACCGATCGGTCCAGAACCCTTCGATCGGTCCGGGACCGATCAGGCTGATCGGTCCCTAGACCGATCAGATTGCTCCACGGAGAGTGCCCAACTTCGTTTCTGATCGGTCTGTGGACCGATCAAAGACGAGCATCGCGAGATCGGTCCTATCTCTCACGGCGTCTCTCGATCGGTCGTGGAGACCGATCATGCTTCATGCTTGATCGGTCCCCAAACCGATCGATAAGCCACAGAAACTGCGCTTTGCCTTCTGTTTGTTATCTGATCGGTCACCAGATCGATCAGATACACAAACATATCGCTGGATCGGTCTGCAGACCGATCCAGAGCTTGGTTTTTGCCCAAACCAAGTCCCAAACCTTCAAACCAATATCCGGTCAACCTTGACCTATTGGTACATCATGCTTAGCATCCGGTCACTCCCTTGACCTGCTAAGACTCCCCACCAAGTGTCCGGTCAATCCCTTTGACCCACTTGGACTTTCCTCTTCGTGCCAAGTATCCGGTCACTCCTATGACCTACTTGGACTTCCCATCACCAGATGTCCGATCACCCTTGATCCATCTGGATTTTCCCTTGCCCGGCTTCACTCACCAGGACTTTCCAACTGCCTAACATCCCAGTTAGGACTTTCCCACTGCCTGGCTTCACTCACCAGGACTTTCCAACTGCCTAACATCCCAGTTAGGACTTTCCCACTGCCTGGCTTCACTCACCAGGACTTTCCAACTGCCTAACATCCCAGTTAGGACTTTCCCACTGCCTGGCTTCACTCACCAGGACTTTCCACACTGCCTAACATCCCAGTTAGGACTTTTCCGTGCCAAGTCTCCATACTTGGACTTTTCCAGTGCCAAGTCTCCATACTTGGACTTTTCCCGTGCCAAGTCTCCATACTTGGACTTTTCTAGTGCCAAGCTCCCTGCTTGGACTTTTCCGTTGCCAAGTCTCCATACTTGGACTTTTTCCCGAATCAGGTCAACCAGGTCAACCTTGACCTACGGTTGCCCCATTAATCTCCCAAACATCTATTCTTGTCCCATATCAAGAATACAACTCTTCCACGAGTGTCAAACATCAACATGCAACTCAACTAGGTCAACCTTGACCTAAGGTTGCACCGACAATCTTCCTAAGTCAAACATCAAAATACAACTCGAGTCAAGTCACCTCGAGTCGGGTCAACCAGGTCAACCTTGACCTAAGGTTGCACCAACAGATAGTACCCGGTATTTTACTACAAGTCAAGCATTTAAAAAATGAAAAATCATTGATAAAGAAGAACATACAAGCAATGGTTATCAAATGACAAATATGAAATATCAAGCATTCAATAAAAAGTTAAAAACCCATAGATGATAATTTTCAATTCAAGCCAAGTAATAACATACAAGATATAAAATGTTAAATGTATGACTTGTAAACTAAAGTCCAAAGAATCAGTTAAACATCTAATGGTGAACTCAAGTGCAAAGAAAATTATAAATTATAGGATTATAAACCTAGCAACAATCAATATACAAGCTTAGTGAGTAAGTGTTAAACTTAAACATCTAAATTCTAATGGCTAAACTAAAATGTACTCCAAAATCCTAATGAGGTAATGATCAATGAATTTTATTGTAACTTACTAATCTGGCAGAAGAAAATGTTGGAAATGAAGAAGAAGAAGAAGAAGAAGGGGCAACAAGCTCTTCATTGTTGGCACTTGGCAGCGGCGAACAAAAGCATTTGATGAAGAAGAAGAATAATAAGAAGAAGAAGGGGAGGGAGAAGAGCAAGAGGTTAGTGTTGGTTGCTATTCGGAAAGCCTAGAGGTTCCACTGTACAAAATTTTGTACAAAGGTCTTAACCTTTTCCTATCTACCATGTGTTCTTTTAAATTAAATTTTGGATCGCCTGCGGAACTTAACACGTTTGATCCAAAACTTAATCTATTTGTTCTTTTAGGTTTTGACTTGGATCTCCTGCGGAACTTAACACGTTCGACCCAAATCACCTTAAGTTATTAATTCCATTAAATATTAATTTCCATAATTGGTTCCCAGTACTGACGTGGCGAGGCACATGACCTTCTTGGATATGGGAGCAACCACCACCGACTAGACAAAACCTTTTATAGAAATCTAATATTTAATTTCCTAAAATAACTTTAGGTTAACCGAAAAGAACAATCAAATCACAAGGAAAAATAAAACAAAAGAACACAACTTCGAAAAACATATTCGAAATACTAGAATCGTAAGCCTCTTGTATTTGGTATTATTTCCATAAATAACTAGCATGATGCGGAAAGAAAAATTACTAGTTATACCTTCTAGAAAGACCTCTTGATCTTCTACCGTATTCCTCTTCTAACCTCGGACGTTGTGTGGACAACAATCTTCCGAGATGAGAAACCACCAAGCACCTTCTTCTCCTCCTAGCTAGGTTCGGCCAACACAAAGAAGCTTCACCAAGGACGAAGAACAAAACACCAACCAAGCTCCAAGGGATACAAGCTTTCTCTCCTTCTTCTTCTTCTTCTCCAAGTAGTATCCGGCCACCACAAGAGCTCCAAGCCAATAGAGAAGGTTCGGCCACCACCAAGAGGAAGAGAGGAAGAGAGGTTGGCCGGCCACAACAAGGAAAAGAGGGAGAGAAATAATAGAGGTTGTTCACCATGAAGCCTTCTCTACCCCCTCTTTTATAATCCTTGGTCTTGGCAAATAAGGAAATTTAATTAAAAACTTCCTTAATTCTTTTGCCATGAAAAGGAAAAATTTATTTAATTAAAAACAATTTTCCTTTTCTCAATTTACATGGCCGGCCACCATCAAGCTATAAACAAGGAGAGTTTTAATTAATTAAAACTTCCTAATTTGTCTCCAGAAATTTATAAAATTTCTCCAATAATTTAATCCCTTCATGATTGGTTTATAAAAAGGAAATTTAATAAATTAAAATCTTTCTTTTAAACATGTGGATAAAAAGAAAGTTATCTCTAAAAATTAAAATCTCTTTTAATCTACAAATAAGGAAAGATATCAAATCTTTTCTCAATCTTTTGTAGAAACTAATAAAAGAGAATTATTAATTTTAAACTTTTCTTTAAATCATGAACATGGTTAAAAGGAAAGTTTTCTTAAAATTTAAAATCCTCCTTTAATCAACAAATAAGGAAAGATTTCAAATTTTAAACTCTCTTTAAACATGTAGATGATTTACAAATAAGGAAAGTTTTACCAAAATTAAAACCATCCTTTTAAACTACAAATAAGGAAAGAGATTAATCTCTTCTCTTAATCTTTGTAGAAAACTATAAAAGGAAATTTTAATTTTAAACTCTCTTTTAAAATCATGATATCCACATAAGAAATAATTTTAATAAAATCCTTTTAATATTCTAGTGGTCGGCCACCCAAGCTTGGGACTCAAGTTTGGCGACCACCTACATGGCTCATCCACTTGGTCTTGGCGGCTAGCTTAGGTTCCAAGCTAGCTTGGCCCCATTGGATGGGTAAGAAGGTGGGTATCGGTGGGTATAAATCTCTATACTAGAGGCTACGATAGGGACCGAGAAGAGGAATTGGTTTTGGTCTCCGATGAAATTAAGCATCCTGTTCGCCCAACACACAACTAAATTTCATCAATAATAATTCATTCCACTAAAGAACTATTATTAAACTACCGCACCAATCCCAAATTACATTTTGGGCTCCTTCTTATTATGAGTGTGTTAGTCTCCCTGTGTTTAAGATAACAAATGTCCACTAATTAAGTAAGTTACTGACAACTCACTTAATTAATATCTAGCTCCAAGAGTAGTACCACTCAACTTCATCGTCATGTCGGACTAAGTCCACCTGCAGGGTTTAACAGGACAATCCTTATGAGCTCCTCTTGGTGACATTCTCAACCTAGATCACTAGGACACATGTGCCTTCTATAGTCAACAACACACACTATAAGTGATATCATTTCCCAACTTATCGGGCTTATTGATTTATCGAACTAAATCTCACCCATTGATAAATTAAAGAAATAAATATCAAATATATGTGCTTGTTATTATATTAGGATTAAGAGCACACACTTCCATAATAACTGAGGTCTTTGTTTCTTTATAAAGTCAGTATAAAAGAAACGACCTCTAATGGTCCTACTCAATACACTCTAAGTGTATTAGTGTAATTATATAGTTAAGATAAACTAATACCTAATTACACTACGACCTTCCAATGATTTGTTCCTTTCCATTATGGTCGTGAGCTACTGTTTATAATTTATAAGGTACTGATAACATGATCCTCTGTGTGTGACACCACACACCATGTTATCTACAATATAAATTAATTGAACAACTACATTTATCATAAATGTAGATATTTGACCAATGTGATTCTTATTTCTAGATAAATGTTTATACCAAAAGCTAGACTTTTAGTATACACTCTAATAGTTAGCATCGGCCGCCAACTGATGTTGTGGAGGAAGAAGGGGACGGAGAAGAGCAAGAAGATGAGGGAAGAGGCTAGGGCAGGTTCTGTGGAGGAAGAAGGGTTGATGTGAAGAAGGGGAGGGAAAAGAGGAGGGAGAAGACTGAAGAGGAAGAGGCTAGGACTACAGGTTGGATCGTTAGAGAAGGGGAGGGAGAAGAAGGTTTAGGGTTTAGGCGTTTACGACTACGGCTGAAACTGAAAGTGAAAAATTCAAAATCGTGATTAAAAATTTAAAAGACCTCTTTTCGTCGCCTTGTTGATCGATTCAAGGGTTGAATCGATCAGCTGATCGATTCGGTCTGGTTTTCATGAAAAAATCAAACACAATCCTCTCGAATTGATTACCTAATCGATTCAACACGTTGAATAGATCATCTGATCAATTCGGACGGGTTTTTGCGACAAAAAAAATTGAGCGGCGCCCGACCGCATCCTAGGTGGCGCCCAGCTGCCTAGGCGGTCGATTTATTCAACACTGCCCAACCTCTTCGCCTTGGCAAAAGGCAGGGCGATGGGCTGCCCCCGACTGCCTAGGCGGCCCTAGGCGAGGATTTTTTGAACACTGATCATTGGCAAACATATTCGTATATAGGTGTGACTTGCCATTAGATAGATAATTCTTAGAATCTCTAAACAAGATTGTTAGCTTATAGAGTTTTTAATGAATCGCATACTGCTCATAATATTGCACCATTATTATGTTTAATTTTAGAAGAATATGGATTAACTCACAATATTTTTTCAATATCATTAGATAATGCTAGGTCTAATACCGCTTGTAGAAGAACTAAAATTTGTTTGTCAACTTGTTATTGGTAGTTTATTTTTTTATATTCATTGTGTATACTATGTTTTAAATTTATATGTTCAAGATAGATTAAAAGTTTTAGAAAATCATATTAAACCAATTAGAACGACAATTTCTCATTTATGGTCGTATCCATCTATAATGAAATAATGGAGTAAATTTTGTAAAACTAATGAAATGAGACCTAAAAAATGTCCATGTGATATACCAACACGTTAGAATTCAACATATCAATTATTACATGATTTATTTCAATATAAAAAATTATCATATTTATTTTTTGCACAAAATATTAATACTAATATATATTTATTTTCACAACAATGGAATATTTATAGTAATATTTGTGAAATTTTAAATGTATTTAACAATACAATAAAACAACTTTCCGATATTTATTATCTCATTACTCATTTAATTTTTTTAAAAAATAGTATAGTACTAGTTTTAAATGAGTGTATTAATAATGAATCTTTTTATCTTCTTGTATATTGGCTATGGAAACTAAATGAGAAACATATTTTTATGGTATTCCTGAAATTTATTTAATTGCATTTGCTTAAAATCTTAGATTTAAATTAGAAGATTTATAAGAAATGTTAACTTTGTATTTTGATATTTTAATTCCAATTAAAAATTAATCCAATTAATATTATATATAATGTTAGAATTTATTTATATGATCTTTATGATCAATACTATGTAAAATATGATGTACAATCTAATATTTTTAAACACAACAAACTACTAGTAGTAATTTAAAACTTACAAAGCACAACTTTTATTAAAAAAAATGGATGAAACGTCCATGAGAATCCTTAAGTTTCACATAAGAACTTGAGAATTATTTTACGACTTCTTTTGCTTTTAGTAAACTAGATAGCCAAAATTTCAATATCCTAAAGTGGTAGTTACAGAAGGCTCAAAGCTTTTCCGTCCTCTCCGTGATCGCCAAAGAAACTTTAACTTGTTTAATGTCAACTATTGCTGTAGAGCAAACGTTCAGTGCTGACGACAATATATTAAATAAATGACGATCGACTTTGTCTCCCGACTCATTGGAAGCTCAAACATTACTCGACGATTGAACCAGAGCCGAGAAAAAAATCCAAAGAATGCAACTTTCTAATGGCGAAGTCGAAGAATTTGATACTGAATGAACCAATACAATAGGAACGGGAAATTGAAGTGAATAACAGCGTCACTTCCTAATGTAAAAGGATAAAAATATAAAAAAACTATGTGGATTTTGATTCTCCTATACTCTAAGGGATATATAGGCAACTTAAATAAGTGCAAACTTTTTTAAAAATAAATTTAAAATTTTTTAATATAATAATCTTGAACCGTGGCGAATCGTGAATCGAACTATAAATCGTAATCGTCTTGGACGGTTAAAGTTAAGGTTTGATCTATCAGGAATAGTCGAACAGGTGGTTCTGAATCATCTAACCAGCAGTTTGGAATCGATAGTTTCGAACCGTCGAACCATCGATTCCAAACACTGGTCAGGTCTATCTCTTCCTTTTAAATTAAACTAAAATTTAATATATAATCCTCTAAATTTATTTTTTAATTTTAAAACTTTAATAAAAAAAATAAAAATATATAAAAGAAGATCGATGAAAAATAAAAAAATATTTTTTTTTCTATTTTTAATATATAATTATAAAAAATTAATAACAACTTATTTTATTAATAAAAACATATAAAATAAAAAAAAAATCATTTTAATTTTGATTTTGAAAAATCAATACCAAAGCTTAAATATTAGCATTGTGCTGATTTTTAAAAAAATAACATCGTTATGGTGTTGGTTTTAAAATCAACACCATAACTCTACACATTAACATCATTGTAATGTTGATTTTTAAGCACCAACACCATAGTAGTGATGATTTTTAAACACCGGCACTAAGATGATGTTAGTGTTTAAAAATTAACACTACAACTTAAACACCAGCATTGATGTGGTTTTGATTTTTTTTTTTCAAAAAGTAAACAAAAAAAAGAAGACATATTTGGACTCCAGCGGTAGAAATCCATAGAAGTTGTATTGTGTCCGGTCGTAACTTGTAAGTCTGTCAATGAGTTTTGACCTAAATTCATTGATGGACCTAGGAGATTTGAATTTTTAAAATGTTGGTATACAATGGAAGAGGATAGTGCAACGAAAGTATTTATAGTGTTCATGACTAAATCCATTGATGGACCTAGAAGATTTGTATTTTTGAAAAGTTGACATGTAATGGAAGAGGGTAATGCAATGAAGGTATTTATGGTGTTCATGTCTAAACTCATTGATGGACCTAGAAAATTTGTATTTTTGAAAAGTTGACATATAATGGAAGAGGGTAGTGTAATGAAGGTATTTATGGTGTTCATGCCTAAACTCATTGATGGACCTAGAAGATTTGTATTTTTAAAAAGTTGACATGTAATAGAAGAGGTAGTGCAATGAAGGTATTTATGGTGTTCAAGTCTAAACTCATTGATGGACCTAGAAGATTTGTATTTTTAAAAAGTTGACAGGTAATAGAAGAGGGTAGTGCAATAAAGGTATTTATGGTGTTCATGCCTGAATGGATCTAGGAGATTTTTATTTTTGAAAAGTTGGCATGTAATGGAAGAGGGTAGTGCAGTGAAGGTATTTATGATGTCCATGCCCAATTCTGACATTCATACTATAAATTATATGTATATGCCAATTGTCTTAAAATCATAAATTTTGAAAATATTCTGATCTCTGTTGTTAATGACTTCAAGCATATCTACGGGCACATATAGACGCCGAGGCACTTCAGAAACATATAGCCCTTGGAATGGGCTGATCAGTTCCCTAAGTCCATTAATAGTTTTGACAGAAATTCATTGATGGACCTAGGAGATTTGAATTTCTAAAAAGTTGACATATAATAGAAAAGAGTTATGCAATGAAGATATTTATTATGTTTATACCTAGTTCTAATATCCCTACGATAATTTATATGTATGTGTCAAATGTCTGCTTATGAAAATCATAACTTTTGACTCGAGAATTAGAACAAGACAATTCTATACGTTACAACGATGCTAATGTGTTAAGCTGTGGTGCTAATATTTAAGATTGGTTTTTAAAAATTAACATCAAAGCAAGTGATTTTTATTTTTATTTTATTAATAAAATAAGTTCTCATTATTATTTTTTTCATAATTAGATATTAAAAATAGAAAAAATATTTTTTATTTTTTTCAACCTTCTTTTATATGTTCTTTAATTTTTTATTAATGCTTTTAAAATATAAAATAAATAAATTTAAAAGATTATCTATTAAAATTAAAATTTTTTAAAATATATTAAAAAATTATAAATAATTAATAAACAAAAATTATGAATTATTTGTAAATAATATTAATAAATAATATCTATAAATAAAATTTATAAATTTTATTCATCAATAAAATTCTTATCAAACTTGTAGCTAGACAAAAAGCTCTGCATTGCAAGCTTTTAATGTCAAACTGATTCACTAATTAGCCAATTAAAAATATAAAAGTTTCAAAATAATCAAACAAGATTTAATTGAGAGTTTAATGATATCTAAATAAATCAAACTCGATCTAAATTTGTACTAAGTTCAAACTCAAAAAAAATAAAGCTAAGCTTGAACAACAATTTCAACGATTTAGTTCATTTTAGACTCGGTTATTTTATAAACAAGCTTGAACAATATAAAACTGGACTCATTTCCAGCCATAGGCCCAAGCATTTGCTCAAGTGAAGAATGACTTCCTTGAAGACATTGCTGTATAGTTTTTAGAGCTTTTTTCTTGTTCTTCAACAGCAGGAAACCAGTTCAATAGCTTACTGATTCCAGGGCACTATGAATTAAAAGAAATGGTATTGTTGACCTGTCTCGTTTCACTGTGTTGATAATATTCATGGGGATCTTTGCTCTGAGAGTGAACTGACAAATTAACTGTAATATCTATTAAATTATTTATACGACATAAAGAATTGAAAATAAATTCAGGCTGATTTTTTTTTATCAATTATTAACAAATCATGACCAGATAAAACAAAAGACAGCGGTACCTTGGGATTTTTCACATGTCCAGGGATTGCCACGCTGCAGTATACGTCTGTTTCAATTGGAGAATCATGCAGGGAGTGGCTCCTCCAGAACTGCAGTTCAAGCAGTGAAAAGAAAAGAAGACAGTCAAGTGGAAGGTAACAGAGACAGCTCTATGAAACAGCTGATTAAAGAGTATGGAGGTGGTTCAAGGTTGTGATTGTGGTGAAGACCTTTTGGTTTTACCACTGCTTGCTTTGAGATGTTACCAGTGGGTACATCAGGAAGATCGACGAGTTCATCTTCTGAGCTCTTGACTTGGGAACCTATTTCTGCCTGTAGTCTTTCAGTATCTGGCACCGATGGTACAGAATGAGCAGGAATAGGTATGGATTGAAGGGTTATCTGCAAATGTACAAAAGGCTTCTAGTAACCATACGATAGACACGGGCAACATGATTCAAATGCTAGTATGTGGGAGAGGCATAAACAGCATGACAAATTTGTTTGAAAAGAAACTTTATTATATGTTTCAGTCACATCCATTCTATGAACTGGGAACAAGACATTTTTTGTGTGGTGGAATATGTAATTGTTTATCAAAACCATTATGCATCATATGGTCCTCATGTGTTACTAAGAAAAGGGTAATGAACTTTCAACAGGTAAAGGATTTTAAACTTGAATATTGAATCAAAATGAGTTTACTACAATTACATTATGAAACCAGAAACCCATTGAGAGATTTCAGGGGAAAAAACTTGCCTCAGTTTCCAAAATTTCAAACTCAACCAGAACTTCTTCCTCATCTTGAGGAGACAAACTCTGTCCCAATATTGCGTTTATTTCCTTAAAAAGGAAAGAAATAATTCAGAAATTTAAGTGGTAGAAATAAACTCACTTGTCAACCAACGAGAAAGAACAAAAAGGAAATATTTTGATGAAAAGAACTATATTAGCATCTTAAATATGTAAATACTGCCAAAAGTTTAAGCCAAACATTACCCACTACTTCGAGTTTAAACCTCGCTTTCTCTCAAGAAAAAAAAGAGTGAACAAAGTAAATATATGTTTTTCCTCAAACAAGATATCGATAAGTTTATCTTGCAAAATTCACATTTTAGAATTTCACACAGAATCTGCTACAGTATTGTAAAACCGTCCTTCCTAATGCATTGCAGACTGAATCTATGACATTTAAGACTTCAAAGCAATATCAAGTGTAACAAGAATTTGAGGATTAAATTTGATCAAGAATGTGTATCTGTTTTGCAGCTCATTACTGTGGAATGAAGATTTGATGAATCAAACATGAGTTTACCAATGCGACTCACTTATTCTTTGTTAATTATGAGATTTGTCTTGTAGGTTACTCGTCCGCTCAAATAGAAAATGAAGTTGCAAATGATTCAATTAGAAGTCATCGACTAATGTAATCTACTTATTTTCTTAAATTGCTAGACCTATTTTATAGATGAATCATATATTTAATAGAAAATTAAGATGACAATGACACAACATGATACAAAAGCTTGCAAAAACAGATCTTACATCTTGATAAGCCTTTGCCTCAGCAGAATCATCCACAAGCTTTTGAACGTCCTCTAGACTGATTTCACTTTGTATAGATTTTATGGCATTGCTTCCCGTCTTTAGGCTTTCAAATACAGCTTTCTGCTTGCTTGCCAATTCAACATCTGCCAACTAAAGTATAGAAAGAAATGTCACAATGCTCAGAAGTCATTACTACATATACCTCTGTTACATTATTTGAAAAGGTGTATATATACCATACTTGTTGTTCAACGTTTATAAGCCAACCATCAACTTGTTTGAGGAGGTCCTCTTGTGCTTTCTTCTTCTTAAGTGCAAGCAATGCCCGGTCTTTCCTCTTCTCCCGAATCAAATCCCTGGCTGCTTGTTTCTCAGCTCCAATCACAGTTTCTAGCTGAAAAGAACAGGAATCAAGAACATAAATTTAAAAATCTTTTAAGAAACAGCAGGTTCAAAAGCAAATTATACCTTTTTAGGCCTAAGCTGAGGCTTTGTGTCATTGTCAAGTCAGTTACATCGATCTTATCCCTCCAATAAACTCAAAACAAGGTTATATTGCTGTAATACTCAGATGTCTTAATATTTTTTTATTAAATTAACAAAGTTTTATCTGTTGTCTTTCAATCCTTTACACCTTTAACTTAAATTAATTCAATTTGTCAAACTAAAAGATCTATTAACTTTGAACATGTCCAAAGCATCTTAATCCAGTTTCTCTTATTTTACTGTACTTTAGAGCTACACCTAAATGCTCTAAATAATATAAATTTTTATTCACTTTGTCAATTAACCCTACATTCACCTTACAGCAAATCTAACTTTTCTAATCCTAAACTTATCATCTAATCAAGAATAATATCCGATTGAAAATTAGATTAAAGAATCAATGGCTTCAAAATATCTGGATCGACACCAGTTTTTTTCACAGGATCATCACGCCTCCATTGTCCTCAACAGAGAACACGTTCGTTATGACCCAATGGAGCAAGGTAACTGAAAAAGGAATTTAGGTCTGGTCTTCTCGAATACATCACCGACAATGAGCAAATGCACCAACCTCTCCAATTAATAACTAATGCTCGCACTTTTCTTTCTTTTTTTTTTTTTAAAAAAAATAGAAACAGCCAGCAAGGACACAATTACTGTGTGACGAACGATCATGATGCAGGAAACCCCCACAAAAACCTATCTTCATGGGTTAAGTGCCATTTCAGTTTCAAAATGCCCTAATTCGCATTTAATCGGGGGAGATGGAACGATGGGAAGACAGTACCTGCTGCTGGTACAGGGCGAGCTTGCGGCGTTGGGTCTTGAGCGAGAGGATGGCTTTATCCACCTCCGTGATCCTGGGCTTCTTGATGAACACATTCCCCATCGGTCGCCACCGCCTCCACCAGAACAAGGCAGAGTAAGCGAATACACCAAAAAAGCAAAGAGAATGGTGAAAGAAGAGAAGGCCAAGCCACACGGGACAAACCGTTTTAAAACAAGAATAGAAACAGATAGACAACCGAACTAAATTATCAAAGTTATATAGGCGAGGTGGGCGGCTCTCCCGACTCGTTAGAGTCGCCAGCTAAAATTATTATTATATTTCTAATTTTGATATTATGTACATTTTTATAAAGACGTCCACGTTACTCTTATTAATAGGATATTATAATATTCGTTTAGTATTAAAATCATTATAAAGAGGTGTTATAATACTACTTTTCTTGAATGCATTTAAGATGACATGGGATGGGTGCAATGAATATATATATTTTTTTAAAATTTAATTATTAAAAAAAATTATGAATTTTAGAATTAAAAATTGAGTAAAATGGGTAAACAATAAAATATGAGTATATTTTTTAATAATATTATTATTTATTTATTTTTAAACAGTAACAATCTGATTATTTTTTGTATATATTTTTTTCTCAACTACGCTTGTATTTTGTATTATTTTTTTATTTACAATTTATTTTTATTTAATTTGAATTAAATTAAAGAAAATAAAATTTTTGTAACGATTAGTTGTCACAAACATATATTTTATTTAATAAATGTATTAAAAATTTTAATATTATTTTTTAAAAGTAAGATTATTATTAAAAATAATAATAATAATTTTAATATTTTAAAATATATTTATTTAATATGATATAATTTTAAGATGATTGTGTGGAGGATCCATAAATAATGAGTGTTAATGTTAAAAGCAATGTGGGTGAAAAAGATATATTGTTATAATGAGTATGTGGCAGTGGGCCCCATACTTTTTAATGAGGTGGTAGTTGTTATAATAAGAGTGGGTTGTGGATGTTCTAAAGGCGACAGTGAGGGACATCTAATCTGACAATCTGACTTAGATAAAAATAAATTTTTTTAATCTCTCTCTTATTTTCATACACCTTTCTCCTGTATGTAAAGTGATGTGAACTCTTCTCTTTCCTACATGTAAAGTGATGTTAATTTTTACAAACTAATATCAAGGTGGTGTTGATTTGTTTCAAAACAGCACCACATTGGTGTTATTTTTTTTAAACAGACATCATCTTTATATTAGTTTGTAAAAATCAACACCACTTTACATATAGGAGAGAGAAAAGTCTGCATCACTCTGTATGCAAATGAGAGAAGAATATATATATATATATATATATATATATATATATATATATATATATATATGCACTTGTGTGTGACGGGCCAAGTGTCATGTGTGCATGGTTTTTTTTTATCCAAAATTCAACATTTCCTCTCTAAGGCATGTCCGCCTCATCGCTTGTAACTGGACGCCAGCGGATCACCCTAGGCTAGACCCAGCCAAACCCTGGCCGGATTGCTGCTAAATTCTGGTTGGATCGCGGCCAGAATCACGACCATGATCCGGCAGGAATCTAGCCTCAATTGTGGCCGCTAGCGTCACGGCCAATTGTGGCTAGATTCTGGTTGCAATCCAACTGCAAACCAGTAGGGGTCCAACAACGGCCAGATTGCATCCGCGATTATGCCGAATTGCAACTGCGATTGCGTCGGATTCTGGCCGAAATCCAACCGTGATCCCTAATGGGTTCACCTTTCCCCAAGCTATAGTTTGGGTTAGGGCAGGTGACCAGAGGCTGCCGGGGATGGGCCAACGGGTGCTGCAGGCTTGAGGCACACTAGCAGGAGTCAGACGTCGCGCATAGGATATATGTACTCCTATTACCCTACAGTCCATTCGGAATGGTCAACGTCTGAGTTGTCAAGGCACCTAGAATTATTCCAAGCACCTCAATTCTTTTTTTTTTTTTTAAAATAATCAACATTTTCATAAATCCTAAACCCTAAATATATATACTATACCCCACAAGCATCTAAAATGTTTTAGTTTAATTTTTTTTTAGATTGAACACTATAACCTGTAAGTATCCTGTGGTAGTTTTGATATAATCAATCAAGTTAAGTTAGGTCCTGTTATTTTTTGATGTCCTGTGTCTAAATCTACATAAACTTAGGAGCACATAAAATTGAGCAAAAGACGCAGCTAGCAAAAAGGATGACACGAGAGAGAGTCGACAGACTTAATGCGTCTGAGAGACGAGATGCTGCGGAAGAGTATGCTGACGGGCAAGAAGGAAGTGCACGGGGTTTCCGAGGGAGGAGAAGTCAGAGCGGAAGACTGCTAAAGAAGGTCAGAAAATGGATTTAGGTGAGCCCTATTCCGGATGGCTAAAATTACCCAAGCGAACGGAACCAGATCGGAGCAGAACCGGATAGTCAACGAGATGTTGACTATCCGGGGACCAAGACCAACTCCAAGCCCACGGATGCTCTGGGAGCTCAGACCCCATGGGTCAGGATAAGGATGCCACGACGCCTGCCTCGTCGAGAATGGATGTCAAGGCTCCTGGGCCGGGATAAAATTTTATCCCACGCCCGTTTCGTAGCCGTTTGCATGACGATAAGATTTGCCATGCTAGGGGCACCCGAAGATGGTCCAAGTGTCTCGACCGTGCCACATCAGCAAACGGTCATTTTCTACCAGTGGACTACAAATAGAGCCCTAGTCTTCTTCTTTTCAAACAACACACTCTATACTTTGAAATCTTTTCTGTCATTCATTTCCAAGCATTATTTTCGTGTACGAGACTTCTCCGCTTCTAACGTTTTGTTCGAGAAGGAGATCTTGATAGTGAGCTTACATTCCTTGGAGTAGCAATCCTCTAATTACCAACCAAGTTAAAATTTGTTTGTCTTGTACTTGTTTTATTTCATTATATTTTATTTAAGTGTGTATGTAAAATACAACAGTAAATATTAATTAAATAATAAGGTTAAATAGAGGAATAACCTTAATGAAAATTTTCAGAATTTTTAGAAATTTTCTAGGAATTTTTCGGAGGTCGTATGGTGTAGGTTACGGGGATAAATATTGGGTCACGGGAAAGCCTGTTTCAGCTACCCATTTTAACGAGGAAGAGTTAAAATTTTCCTTCTTTTCTCTCTTCCGTTTCCTTGCCGTGCTCTAAGCCAACCCGACGCCGTCTTCTTCCCCTAAACTGTCGCCGCTGACGCCTCCTCATCTCCCCTCCCCCGTATACAAAGCCCCTCGTCCAAGGAACTTGATCCCTCTCCTCGTCCCCGAGCCCGATCATCTTCCCCCCGACCAAGGGGAATCCTCAAGCTGAATCCCTTTCCGATGCCTTCTTCCCCTCCGATCCGTTCATCTCCTCGCGCCAAGAAGCACCGAGTCATGCCCTAGATCTATCTCTCGCTGTCGCACCTCTACACGGGGCTGTTAGAGTATATACTAAAAGTCTAGCTTTTTGTATAAACATTTAAGAATCACATTGGTCAAATTATCTATATTTACTGCTAAGTCTAGTTGTTCAATTAATTTATATTGTAGATAACATGGTGTGTAGTGTCACACACAGAAGATTATGTTATTGGTTCTTTGTAAATTATAAACAGTAGCTCACGACTAAGATGGAAAGGAACAAACCATTGGAATAGTCGTAGTGTAATTAGGTATTAGTTTATCTTGACTAATAAATTACACTAAGTACACTCCAAGTGTATTGAGTAAGATCATTTAAGGTAAGTTCTTTTTATACTGATTTAATAAAAGAACAAGACCTTAGTTATTATGGAAGTGTGTGCTCTTAATCCTAATATAATAACAAGCACATATATTTAGTATTTATTTCTTTGACTTATCAATGGGTGAGATTTAGCTCGATAAATCAATAAGCCCGATAAGTTGAAAATGATATTACTTATAGTGTGTGTTGTTGATTATAGAAGGAAACTGTGTCCTAGTAATGCAGGTTGAGAATGACCCCAAGAGGAGCTCATAAGGATTGTCATGTTAAACCTTGCAGGTGGACTTAGTCCGACATGATGATGAGGTTGAGTGGTACTACTCTTGGACTAAGATATTAATTAAGTGAGTTGTCAGTAACTCATTTAATTAGTGGGCATTCGACATCTTAAACACAGGGAGACTAACACACTCATAATAAGAAGGAGCCCAAAGCGTAATTTAGGATTGGTGCGGTAGTTCAATAATAATTCTTTAGTGGTATGAATTATTATTGATGAAATTAAGTTGAGTGTTCGGGGTGAACACGGGAAGCTTAATTTCATCGGGAGACCAAAATCAATTCCTCCTCTCAGTCCCTATCGTAGCCTCTTGTATATAGAGATTTATACACATCGCATACTCACTCCTTACCCAACCCAAAGGGGCCGGCCAAACAATCTTGGAGACCAAGCTTGGGCCGGCCAAGCAAAGGGTTGAGCAAAGTTGGAAGGGTCGGCCAATGCTTGGAGCCCAAGCATGATGTGGCCGGCCCTAATAAAATTAAAAGGATTTTATTTAAAATCTTTTCTTATGTGGATAACATGGTTTTATAAAAGAGAGTTTAAAATTTAAATCTTTCCTTTTATAGTGTCTACAAAAGATTAAGAAAAGATTTGAAATCTTTCCTTATTTGTAGATTGAAAGAAGATTTTAATTTTGATAAAACTTTCCTTTTTTGTAACCATGTTCATGATTTAAAAAGAGAGTTTTTAAATTAAAAATTTTCTTTTATAAGTTTCTACAAAAGATTAAGAGAAGATTTGATAGCTTTCCTTATTTGTAGATTGAAAGGAGATTTTAATTTTAGAGAAAACTTTCCTTTTTGGAAATCATCCACATGTTTAAAAGAAAGATTTTAATTTATAAAATTTCCTTTTATAACTCACCATGAAGGAAAAAATTATTGGAGAAATTTTTTTATAAATTTTCGAAAACAAATTAGGAAGTTTTAATTCTTATGTTAATTAAAACTTTCCTTGTTTGGAGCTTATAGGTGGCCGACCATGTTAATAATGAAAAGAAATTATTTTTTTAATTAAATAAATTTTCTTTTTCATGACAAAGGAATTAAGGAAGTTTTTATTTAAATTTCCTTATTTGCCAAGACCAAGGATTATAAAAGAGGGGGTAGAGGTGCTTTCATGGGTAACGACTCTATTCTATTTATTCCTCTCTTTTCCTCCTTGGTGTAGCCGGCCCTAGAGGTTCTCCCTCTCCTCTTCTCTTCTTCTTTAGTGGACAGTTTCATCCTTCTCTTGGAGCTTTTGATGGTGGCCGGTTCTAGCTAGGAGAAGAAGGAGAGAAATGAGGCTTTGTTTCTGGCATCGCTTAGAGCTTGGTGGTGGTGGCCAAAATTCTACATCCTTGGAGGATTCTTGGTTTGGCCGAAACTTGCAAGGAGGAAGGAGAAGGGCTTGGGTGGTTCTCATCTCGGTAAATTGTTGCCCACACAACGTCCGGGATAAGAAGAGGAATACGGTAGAACATCAAGAGGTTGTTGCATACAAAAGGAAGGTATAACTAGTAATTATTTTCCGCATCATACTAGTTTTTCTTTTGTATGAATTCCAAACACAAGAGGCATTAGATTCTAGTTTTTCGAATTTGTAATTTGAGTTTGTGTTTTTCTTTGTTTTTCAAATTTGTGATTCGATTGTTCTTTTTGGTTAAACCTAGAGTTATATAGGGGAATTAAATATTAGCTTTTCTTAAAAGGTTTTGTCTAGGCGGTGGTGGATGCTCCCATATCCAAGAAGGCTATGTGCCTCGCCATGCAGTCCTATAAGCCAATTTTGGAAATTAATATTTAATTGAATTTATAACATAGGTTGATTTGGATCAATAGTGTTAATTTCCACTTGCGATCCAAGTCTAAATCATTAAGAACATATAAGTTACATTTGGAATCAATAATAAATAAGTTCCGTTTGCGATTCCTAATTTAACTTCTAAAGAATACAATAGGTTATTTAAGAAAAGGTTCGACACTTGTACAAAATTTTTGTACAATGGAACCGGTACGATCCTCCTAGGTCCAACCAACAATTGGTATCAGATCTAGGGTTTGCCTCTGTGTGTTTGGTTTTCAAATAGATTATGCACATGTCATACATAATTTAGGCAGGATAATAGTAGGATGTACTAACTTTGTGGTTGTAGGCTCCAACTATTATGGTATATAGATATTGTGTGTGATTGGACCCTTGGACATGTCAAGGGCATTTTATTGTGTGTGCATGATTGTAATATTAAATACAGCAGGAGCTATATTAGTTATTAGGATTTTATATTTTTGTTTCGATCTAGATTACATGTACATTCCTTTGTGAAATATACGATCGATATATGTAAAATTCTATTTTTGTCGCGGATCGTATCCTTGCGAAGCGTGATGCTATTGGAGGACCAGAGGCGCAGCAGAAAAGAAAGCTTGATGGACTCAATGTCATGGACCCGATGGCGGTGGCTAAAGATGGTAGCAGCCAGGGTTGGAACACACGAAGAACAGTGATGGAAGAAGCCATAATAGTTGGAAAATTAATTTTCATATTTATTACTTTTATTTACTGTGATGTGCATGTGATGTATGCTAGCATAGGTTAAAATTCCTCACTTTAAAAATTAAGTGGGAGAGGGATTTTTAAATAAATTCCACGGTCTCCATTACTTTTGTAAGTGATGCAACAAGCTTGCGTGTTGGCTCTGAGTGCCTCCCTCCACAACGGCTGGGTTTGTTGCGGATCACTAGACCAAACTTCCTTTATGGATGATTATAGGAAATTATTTAGGAGTGTGTGATCTTCTCCAACTGAAGGGGCATAATCATATTTAATGGACTAAGTATCAAGTAATGGTATACACTTAGACGCATTCAATAGTATCCTCCCCAACGGAGTCACTGCTATTGTTTTGCGGGACCAAAGGAATACCAACTATTAATTTGTCATAAAGATAGGTGAAACCCTCCTCTTACAAATGTTTGAATTTATATACGTCCACATTAACGTGGCATGCAAAAGTCACGGTGTTTAAGGTAATTTTGTCATAAAGTTAGGTTGACAAAATAAATTGGGTAAAACCTCCTCTTACAAACAAATGAATTTGTATACGTTCACACTAACGTGGCATACAAAATTCATGACGTTTGAGATAATTTAAGGATGACAAGATAATTAATGGGTAAGACTCTCCTCTTACAAATGTTTGATTTTGTATACGTCCACACTAACGTGGCATGCATAATTCCCGGTGTTTGAGGTGTTGGTGAATTTAAATAATATTGTTTGAGGAATCAATGTTATTTTAAATTTAAAGTTTTGACCAAATATTTGACCAAAGACAAGACCAACTATTAATTTTATTCGTCATAAAGTAAGGTTGACGAGATAATAAAATTAATGGATAAAATCTCCTCTTTGAATTTGTATACGTCTACACTAATGTGACATACAAAATTCATGGGGATTTTTAAGGAGTTGGTCTTGACTAAATATTTTTGTGATTCTTAGGATTTAAAATGTTGGTAAATCCCCTAGCTGTTATACTATATGATAGACTTAGTGGTCTCATTTATAATGATTGGAAATAAGACTTGGACATTAAGGTGGATTGTCTTCTTAGAACTAAGAACAATAAAGGTGTATTTTATTCATTAGTTGTTACATATTTAGTGGAGTTATCTACCGATACCTGGTGTGTAGATATGGGAATCACTGATCATGTCTGCAATTTATTGCAGGGGTTCCAGGAAACCCGATAACTATATGAAAGGAAAATCACCGTCTACATGGGTACTGCTGCAAAAGTAGTAGTTGTTGCAATGGGAGGTGTTTATCCTCCAAGACGAATAAAACTTAGATTTTGAGAAATTGTCTTTACGTACCAAGTTTAGAAAGAACTAGATTTCATTTTCTAAACTTGATATTCTGTCTCTTTTGATAACAAAGTTGTTATCAAGGAAAAGAGGGAAAATATTTGTTCTGGTACGTTGGTTGGCAATTTATAAATCCAACAAATTTCATGATGCAACAAATGAAAATTAATAACACATCTTCTAACTTTTAAAAGAGAAAGTAACCTTCGGAGATGAACCAATCTTATCTTTGGCATCTAAAGCTAGGTTATATTAACTTGAGTAGGATTCAAAGGATAATAACCAATAAACTCTTGGGTTTATTGGTAGTGGAAATCTTTCCAACCTGCGAGCCTTACTTGAAAGGAAAAATTGTTGGTTGCTACTCGGAAAACCTATAGGTTCCACTGTACAAAAATTTTGTACAAAGGTCTGAACCTTTTCCTAGCTACCATGTGTTCTTTTAAATTAAATTTTGGATCGCCTGCGGAACTTAACACGTTTGATCCAAAACTTAATCTATTTGTTCTTTTAGGTTTTGACTTGGATCTCCTGCGGAACTTAACACGTTCGACCCAAGTCTCCTTAAGTTATTAATTCCATTAAATATTAATTTCCATAAAAGGTTCCCAGTACTGACGTGGCAAGGCACATGGCCTTCTTGGATATGGGAGCAACCACCACCGACTAGACAAAACCTTTAATAGAAAGCTAATATTTAATTTCCTAAAATAACTTTAGGTTAACCAAAGAGAACAATCAAATCACAAGGAAAAGAAAGAAACAAAAGAACACAACTTCGAAAAAACATATTCGAAATTCTAGAACGTAAGCCTCTTGTATTTGGTATTATTTCCATAAATAACTAGCATGATGCGGAAATAAAATTTACTAGTTATACCTTGTAGAAAACCTCTTGATCTTCTACGGATTCCTCTTCTAACCTCGGACGTTGTGTGGGCAACGATCTTCCGAGACGAGAAACCACCAATCACCTTCTTCTCCTCCTAGCTAGGTTCGGCCAACAAAGAGGAAGCTTCACCAAGGAAGAAAAACAAAATACTAACCAAGCTCCAAGAGATGCTAGCTTTCTCTCCTTCTTCTTCTTCTTCTCCGAGTAGTATCCGGCCACCACAAGAGCTCCAATAGAAGGGTAGGGTTCGGCCACCACAAGAGGAAGAGAGGGAGAGGTTGGCCGGCCACACCAAGGAACAAAAGAGGGAGAGGAATAATAGATGTTGTGTCTTGTGAAGGCACCCTCACCCCTTCTTTTATATTCCTTGGCCTAGCAAATTAGGAAATTTAATTACAATAAAATTTCCTTAATTTAATTGAGAAAATTTAATTAAAATTTCCCAATTTAATCTCTAATGGTCGGCCACTTCTAGAGGAAATAAATTAGACAAGTTTTAATCAACAAATTAAAACTTCCTAATTTGTTTCCGGAAATTTTAAAATAAAATTTCTCTTTAAAAATCTCTTCATAGTTGATAAAGGAAATTTCTATAATTTTAATTTTATCAACATGTGGATAATTTTAAAGAGAAAATAAAATAACTCATCAATCTACAAATAAGGAAAGAGATCTAATCTCTTTCTTTAATCTTTGTAGATCTTTTACAAGAGAGATATTTTAATTTTAATTCTCTTTAAAAATTATTTCTTCCACATAATAAAAATAAAATTAAAATCCCTTTTTAATTTAATTTGGCCGGCCCCACTAGCTTGGGTTCAAGCTAGGCCGACCACCCAATATACCTAGGCCGGCCCTAGCTTGGTTCCCAAGCTAGCTTGGCCGGCCCCTTATTAGTGGGTATAGAAGGTGGGTATAGGTGGGTATAAAACTTCTACAAATAAAAGGCTACGATAGGGACCGAGAGGAGGAATTGGTTTTGTCTCCCGATAAAATTAAGCATCCTGTGAACACAACTTAATTTTATCAATGATAATTCATTCCACTGAAATTATCATTGAACTACCGCACCAATCCCAAATTACATTTTGGGCTCCTTCATTATGAGTGTGTTAGTCTCCCTGTTTAAGATATCAAATGTCCACTAATTAAGTGAGTTACTGACAACTCATTTAATTAATATCTAAGTCCAAGAGTAGTACCACTCAACCTTATTATCAAGTCGGACTAAGTCCACCTGCAGGGTTTAACATGACAATCTTTATGAACTCCTCTTGAGGACATTATCAACCTAGTATCTTTAGGACACAGTTTCCTTCTATAATCAACAACACACACTATAAGTGATACCATTTCCTAACTTATCAGGTTTATTGATTCAACGAACTAAATCTCACCCATTGATAAATTAAAGAAATAAATATCAAATATATGTGCTTGTTATTACATTAGGATTAAGAGCACACACTTCCATAATAACCGAGGTCTTTGTTTCTTTATAAAGTCAGTATAAAAGAAACGACCTCAAATGGTCCTACTCAATACACTCTGAGTGTACTAGTGTAATTATATAGTCAAGATAAACTAATACCTAATTACACTACGACCTTCCAATGGTTTGTTCCTTTCCATCATGGTCGTGAGCTACTGTTTATAATTTATAAGCTACTAATAACATGATCTTCTGTGTGTGACACCACACACCATGTCATCTACAATATAAATTAATTGAACAACTATATTTATCATAAATGTAGACATTCGACCAATGTGATTCTTATTTCTAGATAAATGTTTATACCAAAAGCTAGGCTTTTAGTATACACTCCAACAATCTCCCACTTATACTAAAAGACTAAGCTGCTATATCTGCTGCCATACATCTGATTCCTAACCCTTCAACATGCCCATCAAAAGCTCTTGCCTTAAGGACCTCAGTGGAAGGATCAATAGGTCATCACCTGATGCAAATCTAGGCGGCAACAACTTCTCCTCGTTTATACGATTTCTCGTATTGGGTGGTACTTGCGCTCTATTGTGTTTACTTGCCTTATAGACTTATGGTTTCTTCGAGTTTACTACTGCACCAACATTATTACAATAAATTGTAATAATCTTTGGACAAACCAGAAATCATATCTAAGTCTATCTTGAGGTTATTGAGTCATACAGCTTTTAATGGCTACCTCAGAGGCTTGCCATATACTAAGCTTCTATGGTGGAGTCCAGAAAAACACCTATGCTTATCACTCTTCCATAGTTATGACTTTACCTCCTAAAATAAACACAAAAACCCTGAGGTTGACTTATTATTGTCCCTATCCGATTGGAGGTCAAAATCCATACAACCCATAGGAACCAAATTAACTGCCTTGTAAGCTAGCATATAATCTTTAGTGCCTCTAAGGTACTTTAATATATACTTTACTGCAGTCCAATATCCTTGTCTAGGGTTACTTTGATATCTGCTAACTATGCTCTTAGCAAAACAGATTTCTGATCTCGTGCATAGCATGTTGGAGTGTATACTGAGAGCCTAAGCTTTGTAAACATTCATTATGAATAAAGAATCACATTTGGTCTAATTATCTACATTTGTTTGTAGTTGTTCATTTAATTTATATTGTAGATAACATAGTATGTGGTGTCACATACAGAAGATGATGTTATCAGTACCTTATAAATTATAAACAGTAGCTCACGACCAGAATGGAAAGGAACAAACCATTAGAAAGTCGTAGTGTAATTAGGTATTAGTTTATCTTGACTATATAATTACACTAGTACACTCAGAGTGTATTGAGTAGGACCATTTGAGGTCGTTCCTTTTATACTGACTTTATAAAGGAACAAAGACCTCAGTTATTATGGAAGTGTGTGCTCTTAATCCTAATATAATAACAAGCACATATGTTTGATATTTATTTCTTTAATTTATCAATGGGTGAGATTTAGTTCGATGAATCAATAAACCCGATAAATTGGGAAATGGTATCACTCATAGTGTGTGTTGTTAATTATAGAAGGAAAGCGTGTCCTAGTGATACTAGGTTGATAATGTCCTCAAGAGGAGCTCATAAAGATTGTCATGTTAAACCTCGCAGGTGGACTTAGTCCGGCATGATAATAAGGTTGAGTGGTACTACTCTTGGACTTAGATATTAATTAAATGAGTTGTCGGTAACTCACTTAATTAGTGGACATTCGATATCTTAAACACGGGAGACTAACACACTCATAATAAGAAGGAGCCCAAAATGTAATTTGGGATTGGTGCGGTAGTTCAATGATAGTTCTCTAGTGGAATGAATTATCATTGATAAAATTAAGTTGTGTGTTCAGGGCGAACATGGGATGCTTAATTTTATCGGAGACCAAAACCAATTCCTCCTCTCGGTCCCTATCGTAGCCTCTTATTTATAGAGTACTATACCCACATATACCCACCTTCTATACCCACCTAAAGGGGCCGGCCAAGTTAGCTTGGGAACCAAGCTAGGGCCGGCCTAAGCTAGGTGGCAGGCCCTAGCTTGAACCCAAGCTAGTAGGGCCGCCATAATTAAATAAAAAGAAATTTAATTTTAGATTTTATTATTATGTGGAAGATATATTTTAAAGAGAATTAAAATTAAAATATCTCTCTTGTAAAAGTTTTACAAAAGATTAAAGAAAGAGATTAGATCTCTTTCCTTATTTGTAGATTGGAGAGTTTTTATTTTCTCTTTAAAATTATTCACATGTTAATAAAATTAAAATTATAGATATTTCCTTTTATTAACCATGAAGAGATTTTAAAGAGAAATTTTATTTTTAAAATTTCGAAACAAATAAGGAAAGTTTTAATTGTTGATTAAAACTTGTCCAATTTGTTTCCTCTTGATGTGGCCGGCCATCATTGTTTAATTGGGGAAATATTATTTTATTTTTCTCAATTAAATCATGTCAAGGAAATTAAGAAAAATTTGTTGTAATTAAATTTCCTAATTTACCTAGGCCAAGGAATATAAAAGAAGGGGTGAGGGTGCCTTCACAAGACACAACATCTATTATTCCTCTCCCTCTTTTGTTCCTTGGTGTGGCCGGCCATCATCTCCTTCTCTTCCTCTTGTGGTGGCCGAACCTCTCTCTCCCTTGGAGTTCTTGTGGTGGCCGGATACTACTCGGAGAAGAAGAAGAAGGAGAGAAAGCTAGCATCTCTTGGAGCTTGGTTAGTATTTTGTTTTTCCTCCTTGGTGAAGTTTCCCTTTGTGGCCGAACCTTGCTTGGAGGAGAAGAAGGTGGTTGGTGGTTTCTCATCTTGGAAGATCGTTGCCCACACAACGTCCGAGGTTAGAAGAGGAATACGGTAGAAGATCAAGAGGTTTTTCTACAAGGTATAACTAGTAATTTCTATTTCCGCATCATGCTAGTTATTTATGGAAATAATACCAAATACAAGAGGCTTACGTTCTAGTATTTCGAATATGGTTTTTCGAAGTTGTGTTCTTTTGTTTCTTTCTTTTCCTTGTGATTTGATTGTTCTCTTTGGTTAACCTAAAGTTATTTTAGGAAATTAAATATTAGCTTTCTATTAAAGGTTTTGTCTAGTCGGTGGTGGTTGCTCCCATATCCAAGAAGGCCATGTGCCTCGCCACGTCAGTACTGGGAACCTTTTATGGAAATTGATATTTAATGGAATTAATAACTTAAGGAGACTTGGGTCGAACGTGTTAAGTTCCGCAGGAGATCCAAGTCAAAACCTAAAAGAACAAATAGATTAAGTTTTGGATCAAACGTGTTAAGTTCCGCAGGAGATCCAAAATTTAATTTAAAAGAACACATGGTAGCTAGGAAAAGGTTCAGACCTTTGTACAAAATTTTTGTACAGTGGAACCTATAGGCTTTCCGAGTAGCAACCAACATAGCATACATTAGGTTGTCTAACTGCCGAAGCATAAAGAACTGCCTATATGCCCTCAATCTCCTTTAATGTCATCGGAGACATCTCTTTAGATAAAGACACTCCATGCTTAAAAGGTAAGAAACCTTTTGAGGAGTTTTGCATGCTTAAAACGAGCAAGGATTTTTTCGATGTATCAAGCTTGGAATAAATATATATTTTTTTTTTTTTGTGATCCCTTATTACTTTGATCTTAAAAAATATATACATTCTCCCAAGTCCTTTATATCGAATTATTTGGACAACCATACCCCTACTTCTGACAACATTTTGATATTGTTTCCAACTACCAAAAATGTTATCTACGTATAGTACAAGAAATACCACCACGTTTCCATCACATCTTTTGTATACACAAAACTTTATCTGTTTACTCAATAAATCCATAGGTGTGGATTACTTTGATAAACTGGATGTTCCAAGACCTTGAAGCTTTGTATCAGTCCATAGACTGATTGAGCTTGCACACAAGATGCTCTTAGCACTTTGCAATGAACCCTTCTTGTTGCTTTATATGGATGCTTTCTTCAAGACTTCTATTAAGGAATGCTGTTTTGACATCCACTTGCCAAATAGATAAAAGAATCCGGATAGACTTAAGCATGGCTACCAGTGAAAAAGGTTTCCTTTTTCATCAAGCCTTGCTTTGAAGGTTTCTACCTTCCTGTCTATCCCTCTTTTTCTATTATAGACCTTTTACACCCAAAGGCTTTTACACCACTTGGTGGTTCTACAAGCTTCCAGATTTTATTAGAATACATATATTCTAATTCTATTATTCATTACTCTTTGCCAAGATGCTTCATATTTATCTTGGAGTGCTTCGTCATATGTCCGGAGATCAGGTTCATGTCCTTCAGGGATCGAGTTCAAAAACTCTCCCAAAACATGAATCTTTTAAGGTTGCTTAACAACCCTCCCACTACGACAAGGCATTTTCTGCAATTGTGTATCATTTGTGATACGTGTTGCAGTTTTCTTGTGGTATCTCATCTTGTACAGTTGGTACTAGATTAGACATGTCCTTTATTATTTTCTTAAGAACAAATTTACTTATGAGCACGTGGTTCATTATATAGTCCTTTTCTAAAAATCAGTCATTGATGTTATCAATGACCTTCTGATTTTTAAGACTATAAACCTACTTTTGTTTATCTAGGATAACTTACAAACAAGTGAACTCCTATCCAACTTATCATTATCTCTCTTTAACATATATGTTGGATTACCTGAATCCGAATATGCTTCAAAATAGGCTTACGCCTATTCAGCAATTCTATATGAGTAGAGAGTTATGACTTGGAAGACACTATGTTCACTTTCATTTTCAGAGTTTATCCTTAAAACAAATTTGGTAATTTTCTGAATAACTCATCATCTATCTAATTATTCCATAAGAGTTCTTTACCTTCTTTCTACTACACCATTCTGTTGGGGTGTATCAGATGTTGGGATTGAAATCAACTTCTGATAAGTGACTCCTAAAATCTCTCAAGAGGTACTTGCCACTACGATCTTCCATAGTGACTTTTTACTTTATTCCTCCACATCAACCTTGTACTCTTTGAACTAATCAAAGTACTTAGTCTTGCGGTACATTAAGTAAATTTATTTGTATCTTGAATAATTGTCTATAAATTAGACAAAATATTCAATACTACCTCTTGTCTGGATAGTCATAGGATCACACAAATCAGAATGAACCGATTTCAACATATCTTTGACTCCATACCCCTTGGACTTAAAAGCTTCTTGGTTATTTTTCTTCCAAGTAAGACTCGCAGGTTGGAAAGATTTCCACTACCAATGAACCCAAAAGTTCATCAGCTACCAATGAATCCTACTCAAGTATAACCTAGCTTTATATGCCAAAGATATAATTGGTTCATTTCCGAAGGTTGCTTTCTCTTAAAATTAGAAGATGTGTTACTAATTTCCATTTGTTGCATCGTGGGAGTTATTGGATTATAAATTGTCAACCATCATACCAGAATAGATAACTTTCCTATTTTTCTTGATAACAACTTTGTTATCAAAATAGACACAATATCTATAATAGTTTAGAAACTGAAATCAGGTTCTTTCTAAACTTGGTACGTAAAGACAATTACTTAAAATCCATATTTTATTCTTATCAAAGGATAAACATCTCCCACTGCAACAACTTTTATAGTAGTGCCCATGTGGACGGTGATTTACCTTTCATTTAGTTGTCGGGTTTCCTGGAACCCTGCAATGAATTGCAGACATGATTAATGGCATCTTGTATCTACACTCCAGGTTCTGGTAGATAACACCACTGGACATGTTTCAACTAATGAATTAAATACATCTAAATTGTTCTTAGTTCTAAGAAGATGTCTACCTTAATGTCCAAGTCCTATTTCCAATCATTACAATTGGGACTAATAAGTCTTTTCTATAGTATAACTACTAGGGATTGACAAACATCCTAAGAATCACAAAATATTTGGTCAAGATCAACTCCTTAAAATCTCCATGAATTTTGTGTATACAAAATCGAAGAGGAGATTTTATTCATTAATTTTATTATCTCGTCAACTTTACTTTATGACGAATAAAATTAATAGTTGATCTGTCTTTGATCAAATATTTGGTCAAAACTCTTTGAATTTAAAATAAAATATTGATTCCTCAAACAATATTATTTAAATTCACCAACACCTCAAACACCGTGAATTTTGCATGCCACGTTAGTGTGGACGTATACAAATTCAACATTTGTAAAAGGAGGGTTTTACCCATTAACTATCTTGTCAACGTATCTTTATGACAAATAAAATTATCTCAAACACCGTTAATTTTGTATGCCACGTTAGTGTGGACGTATACAAAATCAATCATTTGTAAGAGGGGTTTTAACCCTTTAATTTTATTATCTTGTCAACCTAGTTTTATGACAAATTAATAGTTGGTTTCATTTGGTCACACAAATAATAGCAGTGACTCCGATGGGGAGGATACTATTAGATGTGTCTAAGTGTATACCATTACTTGACACTAAGTCCATTAATAAGATTATGCCCCTTCCGTTGGGGAAGATCACACGCTCTTAATTAACTTCCTATAGTCATCCAAAAATGGAAGTCTGTTCTAGTGATCCACAAACAAGCTCATCCGTTATGGAGGAAGGCACTCAGAGCCAACGCGCAAGCTTGTTTGCATTACTTACAAACCAGTAATGGAGACCATGGGATTTATTTAAAAATCCCTCTCCCACTTAGTTATTTATAAACGAGGAATTTTAACTATGCTAGCCTATTAGTCATGTATACTAACATGCACACACAGCACAATATAAAAGCAATAAATAGAAAATCTAATTTTCAACTATTATGGCTTTTATCTCTAGTTGTCCTCCGTGTGTTGTCATCCCAAGCTGCTGCCATATTTGGCCACCGCCACCGGGTCTAGCTGTCGCATCCATCTTGCTACTAGTTTCACTGCGCCTCTGGTCCTTAGAAGGTTCCACGCTTTGCAAGATTCGATCCGCGACAAACATAGAATTTTACATTTTGATCCTATATTCCATAAAAGGAATGTACATGTATCTAGATCAAAAATAAAATCCTAATAAAACTAAATATAGCTCCTGCTGTATTTTAATACAATCATGCACACACAGATAAATGCCCTTGACATGTCCAAGGGTCCAATCACACACATAATAACTAAAAGCCATAATAGTTGGATCCTGCATCCACAAAGTTAGCACATCCTACTATTAACCTGCCAAAATTATGTATGACATGTGCATAATTAAACTAATACCAAATACACAGAGGCAAAACCCTAGCTCTGATACCAATTGTTGGTTGCTACTCGGAAAACCTATAGGTTCCAAAAATTTTGTACAAAGGTCTGAACCTTTTCCTAGCTACCATGTGTTCTTTTAAATTAAATTTTGGATCGCCTGCGGAACTTAACACGTTTGATCCAAAACTTAATCTATTTGTTCTTTTAGGTTTTGACTTGGATCTCCTGCGGAACTTAACACGTTCGACCCAAGTCTCCTTAAGTTATTAATTCCATTAAATATTAATTTCCATAAAAGGTTCCCAGTACTGACGTGGCGAGGCACATGGCCTTCTTGGATATGGGAGCAACCACCACCGACTAGACAAAACCTTTAATAGAAAGCTAATATTTAATTTCCTAAAATAACTTTAGGTTAACCAAAGAGAACAATCAAATCACAAGGAAAAGAAAGAAACAAAAGAACACAACTTCGAAAAAACATATTCGAAATTCTAGAACGTAAACCTCTTGTATTTGGTATTATTTCCATAAATAACTAGCATGATGCGGAAATAAAATTTACTAGTTATACCTTGTAGAAAAACCTCTTGATCTTCTACCGTATTCCTCTTCTAACCTCGGACGTTGTGTGGGCAACGATCTTCCGAGACGAGAAACCACCAATCACCTTCTTCTCCTCCTAGCTAGGTTCGCCAACAAAGAGGAAGCTTCACCAAGGAAGAAAAACAAAATACTAACCAAGCTCCAAGAGATGCTAGCTTTCTCTCCTTCTTCTTCTTCTCTGAGTAGTATCCGTCCACCACCAGAGCTCCAATAGAAGTGTAGGGTTCGGCCACCACAAGAGGAATAGAGGGAGAGGTTGGCCGGTCACACCAAGGAACAAAAGAGGGAGAGGCATAATAGATGTTGTGTCTTGTGAAGGCACCCTCACCCTTCTTTTATATTCCTTGGCCTAGGCAAATTAGGAAATTTAATTACAATAAAATTTCCTTAATTTCCTTGACATGATTTAATTGAGAAAATTAAATAAAATTTCCCAATTTAATCTCTAATGGTCGGCCACTTCTAGAGGAAATAAATTAGACAAGTTTTAATCAACAAATTAAAACTTCCTAATTTGTTTCCGGAAATTTAAAAAAAAATTTCTCTTTAAAAATCTCTTCATGGTTGATAAAGGAAATTTCTATAATTTTAATTTTATCAACATGTGGATAATTTTAAAGAGAAAATAAAATAACTCATCAATCTACAAATAAGGAAAGAGATCTAATCTCTTTCTTTAATCTTTGTAGATCTTTTACAAGAGAGATATTTTAATTTTAATTCTCTTTAAAAATTATTTCTTCCACATAATAAAAATAAAATTAAAATCCCTTTTTAATTTAATTTGGCCGCCCCACTAGCTTGGGTTCAAGCTCGGCCACCCAATAATATACCTAGGCCGACCCTAGCTTGGTTCCTAAGCTAGCTTGGCCGGCCCCTTATTAGTGGGTATAGAAGGTGGGTATAGGTGGGTATAAAACTTCTACAAATAAAAGGCTACGATAGGGACCGAGAGGAGGAATTGGTTTTGGTCTCCCGATAAAATTAAGCATCCCGTGTTCGCCCCGAACACACAACTTAATTTTATCAATGATAATTCATTCCACTAGAGAATTATCATTGAACTACCGCACCAATCTCAAATTACATTTTTGGGCTCCTTCTTATTATGAGTGTGTTAGTCTCCCTGTGTTTAAGATATCAAATGTCCACTAATTAAGTGAGTTACTGACAACTCATTTAATTAATATCTAAGTCCAAGAGTAGTACCACTCAACCTTATTATCAAGTCGGACTAAGTCCACCTGCAGGGTTTAACATGACAATCTTTATGAGCTCCTCTTGAGGACATTATCAACCTAGTATCTCTAGGACACAGTTTCCTTCTATAATCAACAACACACACTATAAGTGATACCATTTCCTAACTTATCGGGTTTATTGATTCAACGAACTAAATCTCACCCATTGATAAATTAAAGAAATAAATATCAAATATATGTGCTTGTTATTACATTAGGATTAAGAGCACACACTTCCATAATAACCGAGGTCTTTGTTTCTTTATAAAGTCAGTATAAAAGAAACGACCTCAAATGGTCCTACTCAATACACTCTGAGTGTACTAGTGTAATTATATAGTCAAGATAAACTAATACCTAATTACACTACGACCTTCCAATGGTTTGTTCCTTTCCATCATGGTCGTGAGCTACTGTTTATAATTTATAAGCTACTAATAACATGATCTTCTGTGTGTGACACCACACACCATGTCATCTACAATATAAATTAATTGAACAACTACATTTATCATAAATGTAGACATTCGATCAATGTGATTCTTATTTCTAGATAAATGTTTATACCAAAAGCTAGGCTTTTAGTATACACTCCAACAAAAATAACCAAGAAGCTTTTAAGTCTAAGGGATATGGAACCAAAGATATGTTGGAATTGGTTCATTTTGATTTGTGTGGACCTTTGACTATTCAGGCAAGAGGTTGTCTCGAATATTTCATCTCTTTTATAGACGACTATTCGAGACACGGGTACATTTACTTAATGCGCCACAAGTCTAAGTGTTTTGATAAGTTCAAAGAGTACAAGGCTGATGTGGAGAAATGTCAACGTAAAAATATCAAGACACTACGATGAGATCGTAGTGACAAGTACCTCTTAGGATAGTTTAGGAATCACTTATCAGAAGTCGGGATTCAATCCCAACTGACTGCACCTGGTATACCCCAACAGAATGGTGTAATAGAACGAAGGAATATGTCTCTTATGGAAATAGTTAGATTAATGATTACCAAATTCATTTTAAGGATATATTTTAGAAATGGAAGTGAACCTAGTACCTCCTAAGTCAGAACTCTCTACTCACATAGAATTGCAGAATAGGCATAAGCCTAATTTGAAGCATATTCGGATTCGGGGTAGTCCAACACATGTGTTGAAGGGAGACACTGATAAGTTGGACAGGAGTTCACTTGTTTGTGCATTATTCTAGAAAAATGAAAGGAGGTTTATAGCCCTTAAAACCAGAGGGTCATTGTTAGCACCAATGATCGATTTTAGAAGAGGCCTAGGTAATGAACCACAAACCCATAAGTAAATTTGTTCTTAAGGAAATAAAGGGCACGTCTAATCTAGTACCAACTGTACAAGATGAAATATCACAAGAAACTACAACACGTATCACAAATGATACACAACCACAAACAATATGTCTCGTTATAGTGGGAGGGTTGGAAGGAAACCTGAGAGATTCATGTTTTGGGAGAGTCTTCGGACTTGAACCCTGGTGAACATGAACCTAATTCCCGGACATATGACGAAGCACTCCAAGATAAAGATGCAACATCTTGGCAAAGAGCAATGAATACATAATTAGAATATATGTATTCTAATAAAGTCTGAGAGCTTGTAGAACCACCAGATGGTGTAAAAGCCATTGGGTGTAATTAGGTCTACAATAGACAAGGAAGGACAAACGGGAAGGTGTAAACTTTCAAAGCAAAGCTTGTTGAAAAAGGGAAACCTTTTACCGGTAGCCATGCGTAAAGTCTATCCGGATTCTTTTATATATTGCTGCTCATATGGATTATGAGATTTGGCAAGTGGATGTCAAGACAGTTTTCCTTAACGGAAGTCTTAAAGAAAACATCCATATAAAGCTACCAGAGGGGTTCATTTCAAAGGGAAAAGAACATCTAGCATGTAAGCTCAATTGGTCTATTTCTGGACTGAAGCAAAGCTTCAAGGTCTTGGAGCATCCGGTTTAATGAAGTAATCTAGACCTATGGATTTATTCAGTGTCCAGATAAATCTTGTGTATACAAGAAGTGTGATAGGAAACGTGGTGGTATTTCTTGTACTATACGTAGATGACATTTTTGGTAGTTGGAAACAATATCAAAGTGTTGTCGGAAGTAAGGGTATGGTTGTCCAAGAAATTCGATATAAAGGACTTGGGAGATGTGCACATATTCTTGGGATCATGAGATCACAAGAAAAGAATGTTGTGTTTATCCCAAGCTTCATATATCAATACAATCTTTGCTCATTTAAGTATGCAAAACTCCAAGAAAGGTTCCTTACCTTTTTGGCATGGAGTAGCTATATCTAAAGAGATGTCTCCGAAGACATCAAAGGAGATAGAGGACATGAAGGTAGTTCCTTACGCTTCGGCTGTAGGAAGCCTAATGTATGCAATGTTGTGTACGAGACCGGATATATGTTTTACCGTGGATAAGAACATTGGTGTTGGATCGAAAAGAATTTAGATATCTCCACAATAACATGATATTGTCCACTTTGGGCCTAGACCCTCATGTCTTTGCTCTTGGGCTCTCCCCAAAAGGCCTCATGCCAATGGAGATATCTTTTCTCTTATAAACCCATGATCTTTCCCATGTGTTTCCAATATTGGACTATGTTTGTAACCTTGCAACCCCAAAAATTGAACTGCCATAAATCATATATTAAAGTACCTTAGAGGAACTAGAAATTATATGCTAGTTTGCCAAGCAAATGATTTGCTCCCTGCGGGTTACACGGATTCTGGCTTCCAATCAGATAGGGACAATAATAAGTCGACCTCGGGGTTTTGTGTTTACTTTAGGAGGTGAAGTCATAAGTATGGAGGAGTGTTAAGCATAGGTGTTTTTCGGACTCCACCATAGAAGCTGAGTATGTGGCAGCCTCTGAGGCAGCCATAGAAGTTATATGGCTAAGAAACTTCATGATGGACTTAGACATGATTTCTGGTTTGCCCAAAAAATTATTATAATTTATTGTAATAATAGTGGTGCAGTAGCAAACTCAAAAAAATCATAAGTCCATAAGGCAAGTAAACACAATAGAGCGCAAGTACCACCCAATATGAGACATCGTATAACGAGGAGAAGTTGTTGCCACCTAGATTGCATCAGGTGATAACCTGAGAGATCCTTTCACTACGGCCCTTAAGGCAAGAGCTTTTGATGGACATGATGAAGGGTTGAGAATCAGATGTATGGCAGGGTGTATGGCAGCATAGTCTTTTAGTATAAGTGGGAGATTGTTAGAGTATATACTAAAAGTCTAGCTTTTGTATAAACATTTAACAATCACATTGGTCAAATTATCTATATTTACTGCTAAGTCTAGTTGTTCAATTAATTTATATTGTAGATAACATGGTGTGTGGTGTCACACACAGAAGATCATGTTATCGATTCTTTGTAAATTATAAACAATAGCTCACGACTAAGATGGAAAGGAACAAACCATTGGAATAGTCGTAGTATAATTAGGTATTAGTTTATCTTGACTAATAAATTATACTAAGTACACTCCAAGTGTATTGAGTAGGATCATTTAAGATAAGTTCTTTTTATACTGATTTAATAAAAGAATAAGACCTTAGTTATTATGGAAGTGTGTGCTCTTAATCCTAATATAATAACAAGCACATATATTTAGTATTTATTTCTTTGACTTATCAATGGGTGAAATTTAGCTCGATAAATCAATAAGCCCGATAAGTTGGGAAATGGTATTACTTATAGTTTGTGTTGTTGATTATAGAAAAAATTATGTCCTAGTAATCTAGGTTGAGAATGCCCCCAAGAGGAGCTCATAAGGATTGTCATGTTAAACCCTGCAGGTGGACTTAGTCCAACATGACGATGAGGTTGAGTGGTACTACTCTTGGACTATAATATTAATTAAGTGAGTTGTCAGTAACTCATTTAATTAGTGGGCATTCGACATCTTAAACACAGGAAGACTAACACACTCACAATAAGAATGAGCCCAAAATGTAATTTGGGATTGGTGCGGTAGTTCAATAATAATTCTTTAGTGGTATGAATTATTATTGATAAAATTAAGTTGAGTGTTCAGGGTGAACACGGGAAGCTTAATTTCATCGGGAGACCAAAACCAATTCCTCCTCTCGGTCCCTATCGTAGCCTCTTGTATATAGAGATTTATACACATCGCATACCCACTCCTTACCCAACCCAAAGGGGTCGGCCAAGCAAAGGGTTGAGCAAAGATGGAAGGGCCGGCCAATGCTTGGAGCCCAAGCATGATGTGGCCGGCCCTAATAAAATTAAAAGGATTTTATTTAAAATCTTTTCTTATGTGGATAACATGGTTTTATAAAAGAGAGTTTAAAATTTAAATCTTTCCTTTTATAGTGTCTACAAAAGATTAAGAAAAGATTTGAAATCTTTCCTTATTTGTAGATTGAAAGAAGATTTTAATTTTGATAAAACTTTCCTTTTTTGTAACCATGTTCATGATTTAAAAAGAGAGTTTTTAAATTAAAAATTTCCTTTTATAAGTTTCTACAAAAGATTAAGAGAAGATTTAATATCTTTCCTTATTTGTAGATTGAAAGGAGATTTTGATTTTAGAGAAATCTTTCCATTTTGGAAATCATCCACATGTTTAAAAGAAAGATTTTAATTTATAAAATTTCCTTTTATAACACACCATGAAGGGAAAAATTATTGGAGAAATTTTTTTATAAATTTTCGGAAACAAATTAGGAAGTTTTAATTCTTGTGTTAATTAAAACTTTCCTTGTTTGGAGCTTATAGGTGGTCGGCCATGTTAATAATGAAAAGGAAATTGTTTTTTTAATTAAATAAATTTTCTTTTTCATGGCAAAGGAATTAAGGAAGTTTTTATTTAAATTTTCTTATTTGTCAAGACCAATGATTATAAAAGAGGGGGTAAAGGTGCCTTCATGGGTAACGACTCTATTCTATTTCTTCCTCTCTTTTCCTCCTTGGTGTAGCCGGCCCTAGAGGTTCTCCCTCTCATCTTCTCTTCTTCTTTAGTGGCCAGTTTCATCCTTCTCTTGGAGCTTTTGATGGTGGCCGGTTCTAGCTAGGAGAAGAAGGAGAGAAAGGAGGCTTTGTTTCTTGCATCCCTTGGAGCTTGGTGGTGGTGGCCAAAATTCTACATCCTTGGAGGATTCTTGGTTTGGCCGAAACTTGCAAGGAGGAAGGAGAAGGGCTTGGGTGGTTCTCATCTCGGTAGATCGTTGCCCACACAACGTCCGGGATAAGAAGAGGAATACGGTAGAACATCAAGAGGTCGTTGCATATAAAAGGAAGGTATAACTAGTAATTATTTTCCGCATCATACTAGTTTTTCTTTTGTATGAATTTCAAACACAAGAGGCATTAGATTCTAGTTTTTTGAATTGTAATTCATGTTTGTGTTTTTCTTTGTTTTTCGGATTTGTGATTCGATTGTTCTTTTTGGTTAAACCTAGAGTTATATAAGGAAATTAAATATTAGCTTTCCTTAAAAGGTTTTCTCTAGGCGGTGGTGGATGCTCCCATACCCAAGAAGGTCATGTGCCTCACCATGCAGTTCTGGAAGTCAATTTTGGAAATTAATATTTAATTAAATTTATAACATAGGTTGATTTGGATCAATAGTGTTAAGTTCTGCTTGCGATCCAAGTCTAAACCATTAAAATATATAAGTTAAATTTGGAATCAATAATGTTAAGTTCTGTTTGTGATTCCTAATTTAACTTCTAAAGAACATAATAGGTTGTTTATGAAAAGGTTTGACACTTGTACAAAATTTTTGTACAGTGGAACCAGTACAATTGATGTGCGTAGATTATATACTCTTTTATGCATGTTTTTACGCACATTACATACTTTGAGCATGCTTGATCTATGCATTTTTATACTTCCAGCTTTCCTTTTAGCATATTTACTCTTTTGGTTCGGAGATCTGCTTTTTGTGCATTTTCTGTACACAGGAGTCAAAATTGGTGAAGATTATGCGTCCTCGGACAAGCTTGGAAGGAATTGAAGGGAGAGAGCATCAGGTCGTGTACCACACACGGCCGTGTAGTTTTAACAGGAAGGGAAGAGGACATGGCCGTGTGAATCTCACACGGCCGTGTCTTGATTTGAAGAAATTAGAGCAGATGCCTTACATGGCCGTGTAGATCTACACGGCCGTGTGAGGTTTCCAGAGGCCAAGCAGGTGGTGGCCGTGTGCACCACACGGTCGTGTTTGCCGTGTGAGTCACACGGCCGTGCAGCTTTGGCAGAGAAGGAACTGGACATGGCCGTGTGAATCTCACAAGGTCGTGTCATGGGGTCGTGTGGCGCCCGATTTCCTCCTCTATTTAAACCCTCCTTCATGAATTGAAAGGGGATCTCTTCCCCTTTTGGGAGAAGGCAAGATTTGGTGGTATCCTCCCATTCTTGGGAGGATTTCTGGGCGATTCGAGGGGAGTTCTTGACAATTTCGACTCCGGAGCGAGGATTGGATCCGAAGACGAGGCTTCTTCGTAGATAAGTTTTCTCTTTCCCCCTTTTCTTGGTTTCTTGGATTGGGGATTTAAGAAATGCTTGTAATCTTTATTTCTTCGGGTATTCTTCCTCGATTCATGGAGTAGATCTTGTATTCTAGGATTAAGGGAGTATTTGTATGATGGATTGATGTAATCTCTTATGGATTTGCCAATTTCTTGTTTCAATGACATTGTCTTGCTTGTATCAATTAGATCTTGAATGACTAATGGTGATTTGTGCTTAATTCTCATTCTTGATTGATTGTTTGGATTTCTTGTGGACTTAGTAAAGATAAACTCTCACTCGATCATCAGAGGGATCCACGTGACAGGTGCAAGCCCGTGTAAGGACGTTTGAGAGATAATCTTGAAGAGGAAATAGGAATATTCAAGAGAGTAGGATGGATCTTGTGATTAGTTTCTTGTATCTTGATAGATTAATAAGTTGTGGGCTTCTATGTTGATATCCGAGGAAGGCATAGTAATAGGTGCGCTTCTGTGTAAGGACAACGTAGGTTCACGTCTAATTGATCATATTTAGATACATTTCTCAGTCCTTAGCCGGTTATCTATTGCAAGAGAGAACCGGCAACTTTCTACAAGTGTTTGGCAATTGTGGGATAAGAATTGGTGAACCATTTACATTCAAGAAATCTTACAAAGAAACCGAAACTCCTAGAATCTCCCCTTATCATAATCCAAAACACTAAACTCTTGTTTGTTGATCTTTAATATTAGATTTGTTTACCTTCACTTTGCATTTGAAACAATTGGATAGTTGTTTAGCTAATTCGCATTGAGGCATTTCTAGTGCTTATTCCAGTCCCTGTGGATATGATAATCTTTTATATTACTTGCGACATTTTCGTACACTTGCGGAGCGTAACAAGTTTTTGGCACCGTTGCCGGGGACTGTGCTATAACATTAGGAATTATCAATTGAGTTTGACTAAACATAACATTTGTTTTCCTTTCATATTGCATAGTTGTAACTAATCATTAGATTTCTGTTTTTACTTTCTTGTATAACTTTTACTTCTTGTTAATTCTTTTTGTACAAATTCAATTCTGTATTTTTGATTCTTTTATTTTTTTTTCCCTTTTTCTGTTGAATTGTCATTTGCTATCTTGTTCTTGTGTATGCGAAGATCTAACTTTACAGGGGAATTCTTTCCTTTTGACCCTGAGATTGACAGAACTTTCCATAAAAGAAGAATTCTGTAAAGGCAAATAGAAGAACAAGAATATCTAAACATGGTGTGCAAGTCACTAGGAGATTATGGAGCTCCGAAGTCTGCAAAACAAATGGGAGCAATTGTTTACCCTAACATACAAGCAAGAAATTTTATACTCAAACCATCTTTTGTTTCCATGGTTCAGAAAACTCAGTTTGGAGGATTGGAGATTGAGAACCCTTATTCCCATTTGATGGAGTTTTATAGATATTGTTATACTTTGAAATATGAAGAAGTTTCATCTGATATTGTTCAGCTGCTTGCTTTTCCTTTTAGTCTGAAGGATGCTGCAAAAGATGGTATAATTCTCTAAAGTCTCAAAGTATCAAAACATGGGATGAGTTAGAGCAAAAATTCCTTGACCAATATTTCCCTCCAAGGAAAACTACTTATTTGAGAAGTCAAATTTTAAATTTTAAGCAATTGGATGGAGAAAAATTATACCAAGCCTGGGAAAGATATTCTTCTCTTCTGCAGTTATGTCCACATCATGAAATTGAGAAATGGTTAATTATGCATTTGTTCTATGTTGGGCTTTCTTTCTCAAATAAGAATCAACTGGATTTAGCATCTGGAGGATCATTTTTGAAAAAAAAAGTCTAGAAGAAACTTTTGAGATAGTTGGCAGAATTACGCAAAATTCCAATGATTAGGCAGAGCAAGATAGCTCATTCTTAACAATGGATATCATTAGAGAAAAGGATGATGTTGAAAAAGGGCTTATCTTGAATCAAAATGATTTCCAAACATTATTTCCTTGGTGCTGTGAATCATTATCAAAAATGTTTGGTGAAAAAGCATTTTCAACATAAAAGGGGGTATGTCTTGGTGATCATAAGGAGGATGATCTGTCTTTAGATAATGAAGAGTTTTTAGAAGAAAGCTTGGCTAAGGAGGAGACTATGTTGATAGAACAAGAGCCAGTTTTACCAGAAATAGTACCACCTCAACTTGAACTTAAACCATTACCACCAAATCTTAAATATGAATTTCTTGGGCCGAATTATACTTATCCAGTTATAATTAATGCTCAGTTAAATGAGTTTGAAATAAAGAGACTGTTGGATGAGTTAAGGTTGCATAGAAAGGCCATTGGATATACAATTGATGATATAAAAGGGATTAGTCCATCTCTCTGTATGCATAGAATTTTACTTGAAGAGGGGTACAAGAACTCAATTGAGCATCAAAGGAGACTAAATCCAAATTTAAAAGAGGTAGTAAAGAAGGAAGTGATTAAACTTCTTGATGCAGGGATTATTTATCCAATTTCGGATAGTGAATGGGTGAGTCCAGTCCACGTGGTTCCAAAGAAAGGAGGAATGACTGTTATCAAGAATGAAGAAGATAAGCTAATTTCAACACGAACAGTGACGGGGTGGCGAATGTGCATTGATTATCGGAAGTTGAATAAAGAAACAAGGAAGGATCATTTCCCTTTACCATTTATTGATGAAATGCTTGAAAGATTAGCTAAACATTCCTACTTTTGTTACTTGGACGGATATTCTGGATTTTTTCAAATTCCAATTCATCCTCAAGACCAAGAGAAGACTACTTTTACTTGTCCTTATGGTACCTTTGCTTATCGTCGGATGCCATTTGGGCTTTGTAATGCTCCAGCCACTTTTCAGAGATGCATGATGGTAATTTTTTCAGATTTAATGGAAAAAATTATGGAGGTTTTCATGGATGACTTCTCAGTTTATGGAAATGACTTTGATTCTTGTTTGTCAAATCTTTCTACTGTTCTAAAAAGGTGTGAAGATACAAACCTAGTGTTGAACTGGGAAAAATATCATTTTATGGTTAAGGAAGGAATAGTTTTGGGGCATAAAATCTCAGAGCGTGGTATTGAGGTAGATCAAGCAAAAGTGGAAGTAATAGACAAATTACCCCCACCCATCAATGTAAAAGGAGTTAGGAGTTTTTTAGGACATGCTGGTTTCTATAGACGTTTTATTAAGGACTTTTCAAAGATTTCCAAGCCATTAACTAATCTGTTGATTAAAGATGTTAAGTTTTGTTTTGATAGCGAATGTATTGAAGCCTTCAATAAAATCAAGAGTGCTCTTACAACATCTCCAGTCATTCAAGCACCTGATTGGGATCTTCCTTTTGAAATAATGTGTGATGCTAGTGATTTTGCTGTAGGAGCAGTTTTGGGACAACGAAGAAATAAGATTTTACATGCGATCCATTATGCAAGTAAAACACTTGATGCAGCCCAAGTAAACTATTCTACTACAGAAAAAGAATTATTGGCAGTGGTATTTGCTATTGATAAATTTAGATCCTATCTAGTAGGATCAAGAGTAATAGTATATACTGATCATGCAGCTATTCGGTATCTACTTGGAAAGAAAGACGCTAAACCTAGGTTAATCAGGTGGATTTTACTTTTGCAAGAGTTCAACCTTGAGATTAGGGATAAGAAAGGAGCTGAAAATGTAGTAGCGGATCATTTGTCTAGAATATCTCAAAAGTCAGAAAATGAGGTGGATTTTGATTTACCTATTGATGACATATTCCCGGATGAACACTTATTAGCTTTATCAAGTGTGAAAACTCCTTGGTACGCAGATTTTGTGAATTTCCTTGCTAGTGGAGTGTTACCTCCGGATTTTTCTCATCAACAAAGGAAAAAGTTTTTTTCAGAAGTTAAGAATTATGTTTGGGATGAACCTCTCCTGTATAAGAAGTGCAATGATGTGATTTATCGAAGATGTATACCTGAAGAAGTTAGAGATATCTTGTTTCATTGCCATTCTTCGTCCTATGGAGGACATTTGGGTAGTTCAAAAACGATTACGAAAATTCTTCAAGCAGGATTTTATTGGCCAACCTTATTCAGGGATGCTAAGTTGTTTGTTCAGTTATGTGATCAATGTCAGAGAACTGGGAATATAACTAAAAGAAATGAAACGATGTTAAATTACATTCTTGAGGTTGAGTTATTTGATGTTTGGGGAATTGATTTCATGGGACCTTTCCCTCTTTCATATGGGAATAGGTATATTCTTGTGGCGGTAGATTATGTGTCCAAATGGGTAGAAGCTGTGGCATCTCCTACGTGCGATGCGAAAACAGTTATCAAATTATTTAGGAGTATTATCTTTCCAAGATTTGGGGTGTCAAAGGCAGTCATTAGTGATGGAGGATCACATTTTATGGAGAAACAGTTTGAAAACTTACTTAGAAGATATGGAGTGAAGCATAAAGTAGCAACACCTTATCATCCTCAAACTAATGGGCAAGCTGAGATATCTAACCGGGAAATTAAGTCCATATTGGAAAAGACTGTATCCACTTCAAGAAAGGATTGGGCATTGAAATTAGATGATGTTTTATGGGCATATCGAACTGCTTATAAAACTCCTATTGGGATGACCCCATTTCGATTAGTTTATGGTAAGCCTTGCCATCTTCCAGTTGAACTAGAACATAAGGCTTATTGGGCAATTGCAAATTTGAATATGGATTTAAAGGAAGCAGGGGAGAAAAGGAAGCTTCAGTTGAACGAACTTGATGAATTAAGGATGGATGCATATGAGCATGCTAAATCTTACAAAGAAAGGACGAAGAAATGGCACGATCAGCACATTCTTGGTAAAGACTTTAATGTAGGAGATTTGGTTTTATTGTTCAATTCAAAATTAAAACTTTTTCCTGGGAAGCTTAAGTCAAGGTGGACGGGTCCATATGAGGTAAAGAAGGTTTATCCTTTTGGAGCTGTAGATATTTGGAACAAAGATTTTAGGATAATTAAGGTAAATGGTCAACATTTGAAAAAATATATTCATGGTACGAAAATAGAAGAGGTACAAAGGTTGTATTTTTCTGAACCTCGCCCTCCAGATTGAATTCTTTTAGCTAGTATAAATTCATTTTGTTGGTTTTTACTTGTTTTTAATTTTGTTTTCAGGTTAAGCCATGACATTCAAGGGAAGTGCTTGGGCCGTGTCATCCAGACACGGTCGTGTAGGATCTCCCGAGGAGAAAAAGGTCTAGGCCGTGTCTCAAACACGGTCGTGTAAAGAATCCCGAGGAGAAAAAGGTCTAGGCCGTGTCCCAGACACGGCCCGTGTCTGGAATCCAGAGAAGAAAGAGAAGGGGGCCGTGTCATAGACACGGCCGTGCGATGAGAAATAAATATGGCCGTGTGATATCACACGGCCTGATCCACATCTTTTTAGGGAATTAGGGCACGGGGTGTGGGCGGCACACGGCCGTGTACCGCCGCTCGTTCCTCTTTCCTATTTTCCCATTTCTAAAGGTTTAAACTACTTCTTCTAATTTTTCTTTCTCATTCTTCTTAAGGAGATTTGATTTTCTTCCATGGAAAACGTGATTGAGGAGATTTCGGCCACAAGAAAAGGGAAGGAGAAGGTGGTTGCAAGAAAGGAGAGGAATGTTTGCTTTAAAGGTATTTCTAATGACTTTGGTATTGTTTTCTCTAGTGATGAGCAACAGTATAGATATTCTTCTTTATGTAAACGACCTCTTTTAAGCACTAGGTTTCTTGATGTTGAAACTTTAGAAACTTTGGGGTTTAAGGATGATTTAGTTTGGTTATTTGAAAGGATAGGATGGAGTGGTTTAGTGAACATAAAATATCCTACTTATCCTAGAATTGTTTTTGAATTTTTAAGCTCAATAGAGGTTGATAATGTTCAAGGTGGGGGGAAGTTTAAATTTCGTTTGTTTAATGAAAGTTATGAATGGACGTTGGGAGATTTTAATACTTGTTATGAATTGCCAAAGAATGATGTGTGTGTGATTTTGCCCCAATTTGAGAATTCACATTTTTAGCGACAAATTTCTGAACAACCGCTATTTGATCCTCATAATTCTAGAGTTTTCCAAATTATCAATCCTATTTTTAAATATGCTTACTTATTCATGAAAAACACTATATTTGGAAGGGAGGACAAAGAGGGATCAGTAAGACTTATAGATTTGTATTGTTTGTGGGCAATGGTCGAAAATGTTCAAATTAATTCTGGTTATTTCTTTCTTAAACATTTGGCAAAATTAGGGAAATCGAATTCTACCACACCTATTATTTTAGGGGGATTACTTACTCAATTGGCCTTAGTATTAGGATGTGATTTAAGTGAATTAGAGGTGGTGGAGAGTTCTTGTACATTGGATTTGAATTCATGTTTAGCAATGAAAATGATTAAGCATGAAGAGCATGGATTTAGTTTATTCATTAAAAATGGTTTCCCTTTAAAATTGCCCAATCATGATTTTACTACAATTCATAATAAAGAGAATTGGTGTTTAAAGTTAGCTAGGCAACAATCTAGAGCTTTGTCATCTTTTACTCCAAGAAATGTTTCTAAGGGTAACCAAGAGATTCATAGTTTTATGTTTCAAGAACTTAATTCTGCTTTAAAGAATATTCATAGTGATTTAGATTCAACTAATGAATTTCTTGAGAATAAGAAGCTTATGGAGGAGGAACTATTTAAAAAGCTACAAGATTGTTTTAAGAGTGAGAGAGAATTATGTGATAAGATTTCTAAAATGATGAATGCTTATAAGGCTAAAATGGAATTTCATGAAGATCTTAGAGGTTTTATGAGATTTGTGCAGGATGATATTGATAAATTGTTTGAGTATCATAATTTTTTCAGAAACGAAGTTAAATGGTTTGTTAAAGATTTTGCATTTTTCTTCCCTGATTTTCCTGATTTTCCACCTCCTCCACCATATTGATTTCATCGGGACGATGAAAAGTTTAAGTCTGGGGGGGTGTTATGTAGTTTTTAGTTTTTGTTAGTTTTTTATGTTGGTTCTTATTTTCATTGCTTGTTGCTTTATTTTGCTTGTTTTTGAAATAATCATGGCAAAAAAAAAAAATTGAGAACATCAAATCTTCACTTATATGCTTTCTTGGATTCAAGTGAAATGTTAGCACGATTATTGTCTTGATTCATGATGTTCGAATGATGCTAGTAGTAAACTTTGTGTAGTTCTTTTTTCTATCTTGGGAAGCATTAATAAGCTAAGAATCTTATGGTGATGAGTTTTAGTTTTGGTTCAACCTTAAGTATTTTATCTTCACTACACTTGTGCTTGATGCTTGAATAGTTGATGTCATTGAAATAGTCATGATTCATCTTGTTTGCTTAGTACTTGGTTTCCATGGTGATTTCTCAACTTTCATTTTGGTTACTGGATGAGGCTCAAATCATTAAAGCTCATTTGGAAAAATCAAAATATCCCAACATGTGTGCTAAAAGTACATTTGTGAATAAGTTTTGCACAATGCAAACACTTATAAAAAAAAAATAAGGTATATAAAAAACAGTTGTCATGAGTGGAATCTAGCAAGTCACCCCTTTGAGACCGAGTTAGGTTACTGGGGAAATGACTGCCTAGCTTCCCTTGAGATTGAGCACACCTTTGATGTTGGTTGCTACTCGGAAAGCCTAGAGGTTCCACTATACAAAAATTTTGTACAAAGGTCTGAACCTTTTCTTAGCTACCATGTGTTCTTTTAAATTAAATTTTGGATCGCCTGCGGAACTTAACACGTTTGATCCAAAACTTAATCTATTTGTTCTTTTAGGTTTTGACTTGGATCTCCTGCGAAACTTAACACGTTCGACTCAAATCACCTTAAGTTATTAATTCCATTAAATATTAATTTCCATAATCGGTTCCCAGTACTGACGTGGCGAGGCGCATGGCCTTCTTGGATATGGGAGCAACCACCACCGACTAGACAAAACCTTTTATAGAAATCTAATATTTAATTTCCTAAAATAACTTTAGGTTAACCGAAGAGAACAATCAAATCACAAGGAAAAGAAAAAAACAAAAGAACACAACATCGAAAAACATATTCGAAATTCTAGAATGTAAGCCTCTTGTATTTGGTATTATTTCCATAAATAACTAGTATGATGCGAAAAGAAAAATTACTAGTTATACCTTGTAGAAAAACCTCTTGATCTTCTACCGTATTCCTCTTCTAACCTCGGACGTTGTGTGGGCAACGATCTTCCAAGATGAGAAACCACCAACCACCTTCTTCTCCTCCTAGCTAGGTTCGGCCACAAAGAAAGAAACTTCACCAAGGAAGAAAATCAAAACACTAACCAAGCTCCAAGAGATGCTAGCTTCCTCTCCTTCTTCTTCTTCTTCTCCAAGTAGTATCCGGCCACCACAAGAGCTCCAAGCCTTTGAGAGAGGTTCGGCCACCACAAGAGGAAGAGAGGGAGATGATGATGATGATGATAGCCGCTCACACCAAGGAACAAAAGAGGGAGAGAAAATAATAGAGGTTGTATCTCATGAAGGCACCCTCACCCCTTCTTTTATATTCCTTGGCCTAGGCATATTAGGAAATTTAATTACAATAAAATTTTCTCAATTTCCTTGACATGATTTAATTGAGAAAAATAAAATAAAATTTCCCCAATTGAAATCTTATGGCCGGCCACATCAATGAAATCAAATTGGACAAGTTTCAATCAACAATTAAAACTTCCTAATTTGTTTCCGGAAATTTTAAAATTAAAAATTTCTCTTCAAAAATCTCTTCATGGTTGATAAAAGGAAATTTCTATAATTTTAATTTTACAACATGTGAATAATTTTTAGAGAGAAAATAAAATATCTCACCAATCTACAAATAAGGAAAGAGATCTAATCTCTTTCTTTAATCTTTTATAGATCTTTTATAAGAGAGATATTTTAATTTAAATTCTCTTTAATAAATTATTTCTTCCACATAATAAAAATTAAAATTAAAATTCCTTTTTAATTTAATTTGGCCGGCCCCCACTAGCTTGGGTTCAAGCTAGGGCCGGCCACCCAATTTTATACCTAGACCGGCCCTAGCTTGGTTCCCAAGCTAGCTTGGCCGACCCCCTTTGGGTGGGTATAGAAGGTGGGTATAGGTGGGTATAGTACTCTATAAATAAGAGGCTGCGATAGGGACTGAGAGGAGGAATTGGTTTTGGTCTCCCGATAAAATTAAGCATCCCGTGTTCGCCCCGAACACACAACTTAATTTTATCAATAATAATTCATTCCACTAGAGAACTATTATTGAACTACCGCACCAATCCCAAATTACATTTTTGGGCTCCTTCTTATTATGAGCGTATTAGTCTCCCTGTGTTTAAGATATCGAATGTCCACTAATTAAGTGAGTTACTGACAACTCATTTAATTAATATCTAAGTCCAAGAGTAGTACCACTCAACCTTATCGTCATGTCGGACTAAGTCCACCTGCAGGGTTTAACATGACAATCCTTATGAGCTCCTCTTGGGGACATTATCAACCTAGTATCTCTAGGACACGTTTCCTTCTATAATCAACAACACACACTATAAGTGATATCATTTCCCAACTTATCGAGCTTATTGATTCATCGAACTAAATCTCACCCATTGATAAATTAAAGAAATAAATATCAAATATATATGCTTGTTATTATATTAGGATTAAGAGCACACACTTCCATAATAACTGAGGTTTTTGTTCCTTTATAAAGTCAGTATAAAAGAAACGACCTCAAATGGTCCTACTCAATACACTCTAAGTGTACTAGTGTAATTATATAGTCAAGATAAACTGATACCTAATTACACTACGACCTTCTAATGATTTGTTCCTTTCCATTTTGGTCGTGAGCTACTGTTTATAATTTATAAGGTACTGATAACATTATCTTCTGCATGTGACACCACATGCTATGTTATCTACAATATAAATTAATTGAACAACTACAAATAAATGTAGATAATTTGACCAAATGTGATTCTTTATTCAAAACAAATGTTTACAAAAGCTTAGGCTTTCAGTATACACTCCAACATTTGAGACCTTGGGTTAGTTGAGAAATATGAACCAAGTGAATGGTGAGTAAGTGTCTATCACTGGTTACTTGTCTTTCACTGGAAACATTAGGAATTCAAATTTGATGACGACTTGACTAGGACATGGATTGAAACTTGAAGGGTGTTGAGTTACTTTTACACTGTGCACAAGATTCTTATGCTTGAACCATACTTTACTTGTTTCCATGATCACGCTTGTTAATGAAACTTTTTGATAGAGTTAGGAAAGTGCACTAGGTTTTATGAATGTATTATAGAACATATGAATTTAGACTGCAGCATTTTGCTTGAGGACAAGCAAAGGTTTAAGTCTGGGGGTGTGATGTGCGTAGATTATATACTCTTTTATGCATGTTTTTACGCACATTTACATACTTTGAGCATGCTTGATCTATGCATTTTTATACTTCCAGCTTTCCTTTTAGCATATTTACTCTTTTGGTTCGGAGATCTGCTTTTTGTGCATTTTCTGTACACAGGAGTCGAAATTGGTGAAGATTATGCGTCCTCGGACAAGCTTGGAAGGAATTGAAGGGAGAGAGCATCAGGCCGTGTACCACACACGACCGTGTAGTTTTAACAGGAAGGGAAGAGGACATGGCCGTGTGAATCTCACACGGCCGTGTCTTGATTTGAAGAAATTAGAGCAGATGCCTGTAACGACCCGCCTCCTACTGACTAGGCTACGAGGCCGATCGTTACGTAATGCTATGCTAAATTACTATTGCAAAAATCTGGATTGATTAAAATTTTGCTAAATTAATTACTGTAAAATCTGAACTTAACATTCTAAGTGTACCTAGGAGTTGTACACATGCTAGGGAAGAGAATCTATGCCTCTCGGATGACCTGCTAGCTGTAATCAGGCATTTCAATCGATCCATGGATCGATTGGCCTATCGGATCGATCCAGTGATCGATCGCAATAAGCTTGTCAAGTGTAGGCAAGTGGTGTAACCATATATATGTGTGTGATATATGGTGCAATCCGTAACTGGCTCCGGATCACCCGATCAATCTAAGTGAAAACTCGATCAGTCGATGACCGGTCGGTCGGTGAGAATATGGCCTTCAGCAGTGAAGGATCTATGGATTTTCCTTGTTTCATTCCTTGAGCAAGTGACAGACTTGATCGACTTCAACTTCACTTGTTGCGATCATGTTCAGATCATCACATATCTGATTTAATCGAGTCCCTGATTTCAGCACTCTGGCGTGCCAAAACCTCACACAACAATTCTAAAATCAATTGGAATATATTCTAGCAACTATTAACCAGCATTCTAACATAATTACTAACAAACTAAATAAATCTCCCATGGTTTAAACATTCTAAGGTCTAAAAATGCATGAAAGAAGAAATACTAAGAATTCAACTATTTAAGCTTGCTAAAACCCCTGAGGATCTTTTATTCCAGTTCCTGCCACACACACCATCTTTGCATTGAACTCCAGCTTCCTCTGCTAGTCCATTTTCCCTTTACCTTTATCTGCAGTATAAGGAAAGTAGAATCTGTAAGCTTAAAGCTTAGTAAGAAACCAACTACCTCACTAAAACATGCAACGATGCAAACATGCTTTTAAAGAATGCTATTTGAAAACATGTACTGGCATGGCATACTATGGTTGCAAGCATAAACTGAAATAACTGAACATGTAAGCTGAAACATGGCATAGCAAGCTAATCACATAGAACAATAATAGAGAACTAAGCTAACCGAAGCTAACTCAACTGAAATCAAACTCAACTAACATAACTGATTTTATGAGTTTTGAAAACTAATAGCATAGTAGATCAAAATAATAATCATGTGCTTTTGGGCCCGACTATGCGCGCATCCCTAACTAAACCCGGGTTTGCAAGTCCCGAATTTAGTAGGGTTTACTAGGTTATCTGAACCTAGGGATGACTGTGGGAGTCCAACCCAATGGATATCTAATCCGGTACAGTGCCAACTGAAAAGTAAAATACTGAATATAGCTAAACTGTTCTAAATTGCTGTTTCTAGGTTATCTGAACCTAGAGCTAGGTTGTCTGAACCCAGAGGCGACTGTGGGAGCCCACCCATTGGACCGTAGTCCCATATAAGCTAGAATAAACTGATTTACTGATTTAGATGCTTCTGATGCATTCAACTGAGCTGTTAAAATGCTTAATTTGCATTTTTACTTAACTAGCTATTTTATCGAACACTTAGTGTGCCCCAACTCTCCTCTCTATTAGGGAGACCACTTCTAGGCACCCGACAACGTCTAGAAATCCCCACTGAAGAGGGATTACGTGTCCGGCCCATCTAGGAGTGCTCACTAAATCCCTAAACCTGCGAGGAGGGTCAATTTCACGCTATGCGTCGATAAAAATCTGCATATAGCTAAACTAATGCGTAGAAAACCCAAACGGAGCTACTTATACTGCAGGTGAGGGGTTTCTTACCTCGTGTGCTAGATTTCTTACAAATCTAAGCGCTAGTTTCCGGTGGAGAAGGTCCCTTCGTCGATCTTCTCGCGTCTACGTGTTCCTCTCGCGGAGGGGAGCGTCCTCGTGTCCGAGATGTCACCGGAAGGCACTCCTATGGCCCTAGGGATGAAACCCTAGGCTTGCTTGGGTGTTGGCGTCGAGAGAAGGAAGGAGAAGAAGGGTTGCGGCGTGGCTAGGGTGAGGAAAGGAGAAGTTGCCGATTAAATCCCATCTCTCCACTTATTAATTCCTATTTATATTTAGGAATTAGTTCACCCAACTTCAATATAAATTTAATTGAATCTCTTTCCTTTCAGCACGGCCCTGCTGGGTTCATCTGGTTACTAAGGCTAACTAAAAGTTATCGGATCCGAGAGGTTCCGGGTTCGATTCCCGCCTAAGCTATTTTGCGGTTCTAATTATTTTTGCTACTTCCGCTACACGGAAAATTCCGAAAAAATATCTAAAAATTCCAGAAAAATCATAGAATATTTATAATGCAGTTTCGAGAATTTTCGGGCGTTACATGCCTTACATGGCCGTGTAGATCTACACGGCCGTGTGAGGTTTCCAAAGGCCAAGCAGGTGGTGGCCGTGTGCACCACACGGCCGTGTAGCATTTGTTGGTTGCTACTCGGAAAACCTATAGGTTCCACTGTACAAAAATTTTGTACAAAGGTCTGAACCTTTTCCTAGCTACCATGTGTTCTTTTAAATTAAATTTTGGATCGCCTGCGGAACTTAACACGTTTGATCCAAAACTTAATCTATTTGTTCTTTTAGGTTTTGACTTGGATCTCCTGCGGAACTTAACACGTTCGACCCAAGTCTCCTTAAGTTATTAATTCCATTAAATATTAATTTCCATAATTGGTTCCCAGTACTGACGTGGCGAGGCACATGACCTTCTTAGATATGGGAGCAACCACCACCGACTAGACAAAACCTTTTATAGAAAGCTAATATTTAATTTCCTAAAATAACTTTAGGTTAACCAAAGAGAACAATCAAATCACAAGGAAAAGAAAAAACAAAAGAACACAACATCGAAAAACATATTCGAAATTCTAGAACGTAAGCCTCTTGTATTTGGTATTATTTCCATAAATAACTAGCATGATGCGGAAAGAAAAATTACTAGTTATACCTTGTAGAAAAACCTTTTGATCTTCTACCGTATTCCTCTTCTAACCTCGGACGTTGTGTGGGCAACGATCTTCCGAGATGAGAAACCATCAAGCACCTTCTTCTCCTCCTAGCTAGGTTCGGCCAAAACAAGAAAGCTTCACCAAGGAAGAAGAAAAACACCAACCAAGCTCTAAGAGATGCAAGCTTCCTCTCCTTCTTCTTCTTCTTCTCCAAGTAGTATCCGGCCTCCACAAGAGCTCCAAGCAATAGAAAGTTTCGGCCACCACAAAGAGGAAGAAGAGAAGAGATGATGGCCAGCCACAACACCAAGGAAAAGAGAGAGAGAAAATAATAGAGGTTGTGTCTCTTGAAGGCACCCTCACCCCTTCTTTTATATTCCTTGGCCTAGGCAAATTAGGAAATTTAATTACAATAAAATTTCCTCAATTTCCTTGACATGATTTAATTGAGAAAAATAAAATAAAATTTCCCAATTAAATCTACATTGGTCGGCCACATCATTGGAGAACAAATTGGACAAGTTTCAATCAACAATTAAAACTTCCTAATTTGTTTTCGGAAATTTTAAAAAATAAAATTTCTCTTTAAAAATCTCTTCATGGTTGATAAAAGGAAATTTATAATTTTAATTTTATCAACATGTGAATAATTTTAAAAGAGAAAATAAAATAACTCACCAATCTACAAATAAGGAAAGAGATCTAATATCTTTCTTTAATCTTTTGTAGATCTTTTATAAGAGAGATATTTTAATTTTAATTCTCTTTAATAAATTATTTCTTCCACATAATAAAAACTAAAATTAAAATCCCTTTTTAATTTAATTTGGCCAGCCCCCACTAGCTTGGGTTCAAACTAGGGTCGGCCACCCAAATTCATACCTAGGCCGACCCTAGCTTGTTTCCCAAGCTAGCTTGGTCGGCCCCTATTGGGTAGATATAGAAGGTGGGTATAGGTGGGTATAGAACTCTACAAATAAGAGGCTACGATAGGGACCGAGAGGAGGAATTGGTTTTGGTCTCCCGATAAAATTAAGCATCCCGTGTTCGCCCCGAACACACAACTTAAATTTATCAATGATAATTCATTCCACTAGAGAACTATCATTGAACTACCGCACCAATCCCAAATTACATTTTTGGGCTCCTTCTTATTATGAGTGTGTTAGTCTCCCTGTGTTTAAGATATCGAATGTCCACTAATTAAGTGAGTTACTGACAACTCATTTAATTAATATCTAAGTCCAAGAGTAGTACCACTCAACCTTATTATCATGTCGGACTAAGTCCACCTGCAGGGTTTAACATGACAATCTTTATGAGCTCCTCTTGAGGACATTATCAACCTAGTATCTCTAGAACACAGTTTCCTTCTATAATCAACAACACACACTATAAGTGATATCATTTCCCAACTTATCGGGTTTATTGATTCAACGAACTAAATCTCACTCATTGATAAATTAAAGAAATAAATATCAAATATATGTGCTTGTTATTACATTAGGATTAAGAGCACACACTTCCATAATAACTGAGGTCTTTGTTTCTTTATAAAGTCAATATAAAAGCGACCTCAAATGGTCCTACTCGATACACTCTGAGTGTACTAGTGTAATTATACAATCAAGATAAACTGGTACTTAATTACACTACGACCTTCTAATGGTTTGTTCCTTTCCATTTTGGTCGTGAGCCACTGTTTATAATTTATAAGGTACTGATAACATCATCTTCTGTATGTGACACCACATACTATGTTATCTACAATATAAATTAATTGAACAACTACAAACAAATGTAGATAATTTGACCAAATGTGATTCTTTATTCAAAACAAATGTTTACAAAAGCTTAGGCTTCCAGTATACACTCCAACACTCTAGGCGGCCGATATTTATCGTCATGGCTAAGTGTAAGGGTAAACCCTGAGCGGGGACCAGCTCGGGGCATGGAGCCAACTGAGCTCCTCGGCAAGATCTCCCGACGGCACAGGTCGGTATATGAGCCCTTATGAGGCCGTGGTATCCTTGAGCTACTGCTCCGCTATTATCACAATAAATTGTGATGATTTTGGGCAAACCGGGAATCACATCTAAGTCCATTAGAAAGTTCTGAGCCATACTCTTCTTTAGCTGCCTCGAGGTGCTACATACTCGACTTCCATGGTTGAGTCCGAAACGCATTTCGCTTAACACTCCTCCATGAAATGACTCCACCTCCTAAAGTAAACACATAGCACGATGTAGACTTCTGTTATCCCTATCGATTGAAAATCAATCAGTGTAACCCACAGGGGCGGATCGTGCTTGGTAAACTAGCATATAATCTCTAGTCCTTCTCGGTACTTTAATATATGCTTTACAGATCCAATGTCCTTGTCGAGTTACTCGATATCTGTGACCATGCCCGGCAAAGCAGGATATCGAGTCTCGTACATAGCATTGCATACATTAGGCTTCCTACAGCCGAAGCATAAGGAACTGCTTTCATGTCCTCTATCTCTTTCGACGTCTTTGGAGACATCTCTTTAGATAGAGCTACTCCATGTCTAAAAGGTAAGAAACCTTTCTTGGAATCCTGCATACTAAAACGAGCAAGGATTGTATCTATATATGAAGCTTGGGACAGACACAACATTCTTTTCTTATGATCCCTTATAACTTTGATTCCAAGAATGTGTGCACAATCTCCTAAGTCCTTCATATCAAATTGTTTGGACAACCATACCCTTACGTCTGATAATACCTTGACATTGTTTCCAATTAACAAAATATCATCTACGTATAGTACAAGAAATACCACCACGTTTCCGTTACACTTCTTATATACACAAGACTCATCCGGACTTTGAATAAATCCATATGACTGGATTACTTCATTAAACCGGATGTTCCAAGACCTTGAAGCTTGCTTCAGTCCATAAATGGACCGATTGAGCTTGCACACTAGATGCTCTTTGCCTTTTTCAATGAACCCTTCTGGTTGCTTCATATGGATGTTCTCTTCAAGACTTCCATTAAGGAAAGCTGTCTTGACATCCATTTGCCAAATCTCATAATCCATATGAGCGAATGGATAAGAGTATCCGGATAGACTTAAGCATGGCTACCGGTGAAAAGGTTTCCTCATAATCGATTCCCTCTTTGTGTACTTTCGCAACAAGCCTAGCTTTGAAGGTTTCTACCTTCCGTCATCCCTCTTTTCCTTTTGTAGATCCACTTGCATCCAACGGCTTTTACACCATCGGTGGTTCTACAACCGGACCTTATTAGAGTACATAGACTCTATTTGAGAATTCATTGCCTTTTGCCAAGATCTGCATCTATATCTTGGAGTGCTTCATATGTTCGGGGATCGGGTTCATGTTTACAGGGATCAAGTCCGAAGACTCTCCCAAAACATGAATCTCTCATACCTTACAACCCTCCCACTACGACGAGGCATGCGTGGTTGTGTATCATGTGTGACACGTGTTGCGGTCTCTTGTGGTACTTCATCTTGTCTTGTTGGTACTAAAGTAGACGTGTCCTCTCTAAGTTCTTCTAAAACAACTTTGCTCTTGGGCTTGTGATCCATTATATAGTCTTCTTCTAAAAGCGGGCATTGGTGCTAACAATGACCTTCGGATATTAGGACTATAAAATAAATCACCTTTTGTTCCTTTGGGATATCCTACAAACACGCGAACTTCTGACGAGATTCTAACTTATCAACATCTGGTTTCAGCATGTCTGGACTACCCCAAATCCGAATATGTCTTAGGCTGGGTTTTCGCCCATTCCACAATTCTATGAGTAGAAGAAACTGATTTAGAAGGTACTAAGTTCGGAATCTGCGCTGTTTCTAGGGCATATCCCAAAACGAATTTGGTAATTCGAATAACTCATCATCGATCTAACCATCTCCATAAGAGTCATATTCCTTCGTTCTGCTACACCATTATGTTGGGGTGTTCCAGTGCGAACAATTGGGATTGAATCCAGCCTCGATAAGTAATTCATAAACTCTCTAAGAGGTATTCGCCACCACGATCTGATCGTAGTGTCTTGATACTTTTACCTAATCGTTTCTCCACATCAGCCTTGTATTCTTTGAACTTATCAAAGCACTCGGACTTGCGGCGCATTAGGTAAATGTATCCGTATCTTGAACAATCGTCTATGAAAGAGACAAAATATTCAAAACCTCCTCTTGCTTGGACAGACATAGGACCACACAAATCAGAGTGAACCAATTCTAACACTTCTTTGGCTCTATACCCCTTGGCCTTGAACGGCCTCTTGGTCATTTTTCCTTCTAAGCAGGATTCACAAGTTGGAAAATTTTCCAACTCTAATGAACTCAAAAGTCCATCGGCTATAAGCCTCCGAATCCTACTTAAGTTAATATGACCAAGCCTTAGATGCCAAAGATATGCTTGGTTCATTTCCGAAGGTTCTTTTCTCTTATTAGAATTAGAAGATGAGTTATAAATTTCCATGTTTTGCTTTGTGGAAGAAATTGGATTTAAAGTATACAAATTGCCAACTAATGCACCAGAACAGATAATTACTTTATTTCTTTTAATAACTACATCGTTACTGAAAGAAACTGAATATCCATCTAAAAATAGTTTAGAAATTGAAATTAAATTCTTTCTAAAACTGGGTACATAAAGACAATTTCTTAAAACCAAATTTCTATTTCTACTAAAAGATAAGTAGACGTCTCCCACTGCAACAGCTGCCACCTTAGTAGCATTGCCCATGTAGACGGTAATCTCCCCTTCATATAGTCGTCGGGTTTCCTGGAACCCCTGCAAAGAATTGCAGACATGATCAGTGGCTCCCGTATCTACACACCAGGTACTGGTAGATAACACCGCTAAACATGTTTCAACAACTAGAGCATGAGATATACCTTTGTTTTGGTTCCTACGAGGACAGTCCGCCTTCCAATGTCCTGCCTGCTTGCAGATGAAGCACTTGCCCTTCGGCTTCTTCACTCCAGCTTTAAATCCCGTACTCTGAGATTTATTCACTTTCTTTGCTGAGCCAGCTTGTTTCTTCTTCTTCTTTCCTCTTGGTTTAGAAGTAGAACCATTTTCAGCAAAGTGAATTTGAGAATTGTGACGAAATAATCCTTCTGCTGCTTGAAGTTCTGTCAGTAGTTCCCCTAATGAATAAATCCTTTTATTCATATTATAGTTCAGGCGGAACTGCTCAAAACTTCTAGGTAGCGTTTGGAGGATCATATCGATCTGGGTTTCCCCATCAATTTCTCCTCCAAGGATCTGTATCTCGTTCAGATAAGCCATCATCTTTAGGATATGATCCCTTACAGGAGTACCCTCTTGCATGGTGGCTGTCATTATCTTTCTCATAGCTTCTTGTCTAGAAGCCCTATCCTGATGACCAAAGAGCTCCTTGAGATTGTTCATAATATCATAAACTATTGGTAAATCTTGATGCTGATGTTGCAATACATTTGACATTGAAGCCAAAATGTAACACCGCGCCATCTCATCTGCCTTTACCCATCTCTTATGATATTCAATCTCCTCTTGGGTAGATTCACCAGTGGGTGCATCAGGACAAGGTTCAGTCAGTACAAATTTATAGCTTTCAGCAGTCAGAATAATGTCCAGGCTCCTTTTCCAATCTATGTAATTAGGTCCAGTAAGTCTATTCTGTTGAAGTATGATGGACAGTGGGTTGAAAGTCATCCTAAGAATCACAAATAACTTTTGGTTAGAACTCTAAATTTAGAATAATATTGATTCCTCAAACAATACTATTTTAAATTAACCAACACCTCATAACACCGTTAATTTTGTATGCCACGTTAGTGTGGACGTATACAAATTCAACATTTGTAAAAGGAGGGTTTTAACCCATTAATTTTATAATCTTGTCAACCTAACTTTTTGACAAATAAAATTAATAGTTGGTATTATTTGGTCACACAAATAATAGCAGTGACTCCGTTGGGGAGGATACTATTAGATGTGTCTAAGTGTATACCATTACTTGACACTAAGTCCATTAATAAGATTATGCCCCTTCCGTTGGGGAAGATCACACGCTCTTAATTAACTTCCTATAGTCATCCAAAAATGGAAGTCTGTTCTAGTGATCCGCAAACAAGCTCATCCATTATGGAGGAAGGCACTCAAAGCCAACGCACAAGCTTGTTTGCATCACTTACAAACCAGTAATGGAGACCATGGGATTTACTTAAAAATCCCTCTCCCACTTAGTTATTTATAAATGAGGAATTTTAACTATGCTAGCCTACTAAAACTTGTAAACTAACATGCACACACAGCATAATATAAAAGCAATAAATAGAAAATTTAATTTTCAACTATTATGGCTTTTATCTCTAATTGTCCTCCGTGTGTTGTCATCCCAAGCTGTTGCCATATTTGGCCACCGCCACCGGGTCTAGCTGTCGCATTCATCTTGCTCCAAGTTTCGCTGCGCCTCTGGTCCTTAGAAAGTTCCACGCTTTGCAAGATTCGGTCCGCGACATAAATAGAATTTTACATTTTTGATCCTATATTCCATAAAAGGAATGTACATGTATCTAGATCAAAAATAAAATCCTAATAAAAACTAAATACAGCTCCTGCTATATTTTAATACAATCATGCACACACATATAAATGCCCTTGACATGTCCAAGGGTCCAATCACACACATAATAACAAAAAGCCATAATAGTTGAATCCTGCATCCACAAAGTTAGCACATCCTACTATTATCCTGCCTAAATTATGTATGACATGTGCATAATTAAACTAAATACCAAATACACAGAGGCAAAACCCTAGCTCTGATACCAATTGTTGGTTGCTACTCGGAAAACCTGTAGGTTCCACTGTACAAAAATTTTGTACAAAGGTCTGAACCTTTTCCTAGCTACCATGTGTTCTTTTAAATTAAATTTTCGATCGCCTGCGGAACTTAACACGTTTGATCCAAAACTTAATCTATTTGTTCTTTTAGGTTTTGACTTGGATCTCCTGCGGAACTTAACACGTTCGACCCAAGTCTCCTTAAGTTATTAATTCCATTAAATATTAATTTCCATAATTGGTTCCCAGTACTGACGTGGCGAGGCACATGGCCTTCTTGGATATGGGAGCAACCACCACCGACTAGACAAAACCTTTTATAGAAAGCTAATATTTAATTTCCTAAAATAACTTTAGGTTAACCAAAGAGAACAATCAAATCACAAGGAAAAGAAAAAACAAAAGAACACAACATCGAAAAACATATTCGAAATTCTAGAACGTAAGCCTCTTGTATTTGGTATTATTTCCATAAATAACTAGCATGATGCGGAAAGAAAAATTACTAGTTATACCTTGTAGAAAAACCTCTTGATCTTCTACCGTATTCCTCTTCTAACCTCGGACGTTGTGTGGGCAACGATCTTCCGAGATGAGAAACCACCAAGCACCTTCTTCTCCTCCTAGCTAGGTTCGGCCAAAACAAGAAAGCTTCACCAAGGAAGAAGAAAAACACCAACCAAGCTCTAAGAGATGCAAGCTTCCTCTCATTCTTCTTCTTCTTCTCCAAGTAGTATCCGGCCTCCACAAGAGCTCCAAGCAATAGAAAGTTTCGGCCACCACAAAGAGGAAGAAGAGAAGAGATGATGGCCGGCCACAACACCAAGGAAAAGAGAGAGAGAAAATAATAGAGGTTGTGTCTCTTGAAGGCACCCTCACCCCTTCTTTTTTATTCCTTGGCCTAGGCAAATTAGGAAATTTAATTACAATAAAATTTCCTCAATTTCCTTGACATGATTTAATTGAGAAAAATAAAATAAAATTTCCCAATTAAATCTACATTGGTCGGCCACATCATTGGAGAACAAATTGGACAAGTTTCAATCAACAATTAAAACTTCCTAATTTGTTTTCAGAAATTTTAAAAAATAAAATTTCTCTTTAAAAATCTCTTCATGGTTGATAAAAGGAAATTTATAATTTTAATTTTATCAACATGTGAATAATTTTAAAAGAGAAAATAAAATAACTCACCAATCTACAAATAAGGAAAGAGATCTAATATCTTTCTTTAATCTTTTGTAGATCTTTTATAAGAGAGATATTTTAATTTTAATTCTCTTTAATAAATTATTTCTTCCACATAATAAAAACTAAAATTAAAATCCCTTTTTAATTTAATTTGGCCGGCCCCCACTAGCTTGGGTTCAAGCTAGGGCCGGCCACCCAAATTCATACCTAGGCCGGCCCTAGCTTGTTCCCAAGCTAGCTTGGTCGGCCCCTATTGGGTGGGTATAGAAGGTGGGTATAGGTGGGTATAGAACTCTACAAATAAGAGGCTACGATAGGGACCGAGAGGAGGAATTGGTTTTGGTCTCCCGATAAAATTAAGCATCCCGTGTTCGCCCCGAACACACAACTTAAATTTATCAATGATAATTCATTCCACTAGAGAACTATCATTGAACTACCGCACCAATCCCAAATTACATTTTTGGGCTCCTTCTTATTATGAGTGTGTTAGTCTCCCTGTGTTTAAGATATCGAATGTCCACTAATTAAGTGAGTTACTGACAACTCATTTAATTAATATCTAAGTCCAAGAGTAGTACCACTCAACCTTATTATCATGTCGGACTAAGTCCACCTGCAGGGTTTAACATGACAATCTTTATGAGCTCCTCTTGAGGACATTATCAACCTAGTATCTCTAGGACACAGTTTCCTTCTATAATCAACAACACACACTATAAGTGATACCATTTCCCAACTTATCGGGTTTATTGATTCAACGAACTAAATCTCACCCATTGATAAATTAAAGAAATAAATATCAAATATATGTGCTTGTTATTACATTAGGATTAAGAGCACACACTTCCATAATAACTGAGGTCTTTGTTTCTTTATAAAGTCAATATAAAAGAAACGACCTCAAATGGTCCTACTCAATACACTCTGAGTGTACTAGTGTAATTATACAATCAAGATAAACTGGTACTTAATTACACTACGACCTTCTAATGGTTTGTTCCTTTCCATTTTGGTCGTGAGCCACTGTTTATAATTTATAAGGTACTGATAACATCATCTTCTGTATGTGACACCACATACTATGTTATCTACAATATAAATTAATTGAACAACTACAAATAAATGTAGATAATTTGACCAAATGTGATTCTTTATTCAAAACAAATGTTTACAAAAGCTTAGGCTTTCAGTATACACTCCAACAATTTCCAGAGAACAGAAGGGTCCTGGCCGTGTGAGTCACACGGCCGTGCAGCTTTGGCAGAGAAGGAACTGGACATGGCCGTGTGACTCTCACACGGCCGTGTCATGGGGTCGTGTGGCGCCCGATTTCCTCCTCTATTTAAACACTCCTTCATGAATTGAAAGGGGATCTCTTCCCCTTTTGGGAGAAGGCAAGATTTGGTGGTATCCTCCCATTCTTGGGAGGATTTCTGGGTGATTCGAGGGGAGTTCTTGACGATTTCGACTCCGGAGCGAGGATTGGATCCGAAGACGAGGCTTCTTCGTAGATAAGTTTTCTCTTTCCCCCTTTTCTTGGTTTCTTGGATTGGGGATTTAAGAAATGCTTGTAATCTTTATTTCTTCGGGTATTCTTCCTCGATTCATGGAGTAGATCTTGTATTCTAGGATTAAGGGAGTATTTGTATGATGGATTGATGTAATCTCTTATGGATTTGCCAATTTCTTGTTTCAATGACATTGTCTTGCTTGTATCAATTAGATCTTGAATGACTAATGGTGATTTGTGCTTAATTCTCATTCTTGATTGATTGTTTAGATTTCTTGTGAACTTAGTAAAGATAAACTCTCACTCGATCATCCGAGGGATCCACGTGACAGGTGCAAGCCCGTGTAAGGACGTTTGAGAGATAATCTTAAAGAGGAAATAGGAATATTCAAGAGAGTAGGATGGATCTTGTGATTAGTTTCTTGTATCTTGATAGATTAATAAGTTGTGGGCTTCTATGTTGATATCCGAGGAAGGCATAGTAATAGGTGCGCTTCTGTGTAAGGACAACGTAGGTTCACGTCTAATTGATCATATTTAGATACATTTCTCAGTCCTTAGCCGGTTATCTATTGCAAGAGAGAACCGGCAACTTTCTACAAGTGTTTGGCAATTGAGGGATAAGAATTGGTGAACCATTTACATTCAAGAAATCTTACAAAGAAACCGAAACTCCTAGAATCTCCCCTTATCATAACCCAAAATACTAAACTCTTGTTTGTTGATCTTTAATATTAGATTTGTTTACCTTCACTTTGCATTTGAAACAATTGGATAGTTGTTTAGCTAATTCGCATTGAGGCATTTCTAGTGCTTATTCCAGTCCCTGTGGATACGATAATCTTTTATATTACTTGCGACATTTTCCGTACACTTGCGGAGCGTAACAACAATCCTCCTAGGACCAACCAACAGGGACGATCTCCGACCAAGGGCAGAGAGTCGTGCCCTAGCTGTCTCCTGCTCGCCACTAGCTATTGTCGCCGCCGATCGGCCGGCACAGCCCAGCACCTCCTAGTGTAGCTGACGCCTCTCCTCTCTTCACTGCGCCGATTTCCTCCAGAGAGGGAAACTACCGGTTAGGGGTGTTTGTTCTAGAAATCTGCAGCTCCATCTCGCTCCAACAATCAATTTCGACAGTGGGTTCTCCAACTGGGGATCACTGGCTGAGGATTTAGAGTTGGAGTAATGTAAGTATGATATCAAATAAGTAGTGATGCGAGTTTAATTTGTAGTTGGAGGTTGTGATTGTTTGTCTGCCAGCCTTTGTAGCTTGGCCAGCACTGTTCGCTGGTGATCAATAGCGTTGATCTTCTGTTTTGGGCAGGGAACCCCTTCGACCGTGAGCCATCAGCGACCATCTTGGATTTGGGTGAGTTCTTATGAATTGATTTAATGTCAGAATGAGGTTATTCTGGTTATGATTAATTGGATTATATGGTTAGATGATAGATTTATATTAGGTGAGATTTGGTTGATTTAAATATAGATTTAATTCTAATGAGATAATTAGGGTTTCAGGTAAATTAGAATTTAATTTTGTTATTTGTTATATGTGGGAGTAGCTAAATCCGTATATGTTTGATATTACAGGACTTTGATTCGAGATGAGCGTCTCAACATGGGGTCTATTTCGGAGACAATCTCCACTTTTTGAGGCGGGTACCTTGACTTATCTCTTTTGATAATGTCATGTTGATATGCGTAGTAGGTTGTGTTGGTTAGTCCTAAGAAAATCATACCGGTTCCACTGTACAAAAAAAATTTTTGTTCAAATGTCGAACCTTTCCTTAAATAACCTATTGTGTTCTTTAGAAGTTAAATTAGGAATCGCAGACGGAACTTAACATCATTGATTCCAAATTTAACTTATCTGTTCTTAATGGTTTAGATTTGAATCGCAAGCGGAACTTAACACTATTGATTCAAATCTACTTAAGTTATTAATTCCATAAATATTAATTTCCAAAATTGGCTTCCAGGACTGCATGGCGAGGCACATGGCCTTCTTGGATATGGGAGCAACCACCACCGCCTAGGCAAAGCCTTTTAAGGAAAGCTAATATTTATTTCCTTAAATAACTCTAGATTAACCAAAAAGAACAATCGAATCACAAATTCGAAAAAGAAGAAAACACAAACTCGAAAAACTATTTCGAAAACTCTAGAATCATATGCCTCTTGTGTTTGGTATTTCCAAAAATAACAATACAAATAAAACTAGTATGATGCAGAAAATAATTACTAGTTATACCTTTCTTTGTAAGCAAAAATAACCTCTTGATCTTCTACCGTATTCCTCTTCTAACCTCGGACGTTGTGTGGGCAACGATCTTCCGAGATGAGAACCACCAAGCACCTTCTTCTTCCTTCTAGGCTTCGGCCACCAAGAGCTCCTCCAAAGATGAAGAGGTTCAGCCACCACCAAGCTCCAAGGGATGCTATAAATATCGCATCCTTTTCTCTCCTTCTCCAAGCAAGATCCGGCCACCACAAGGACTCCAAGGAAGAGATGAGGTTCGGCCACAAGATGGAGAAGAGAGAAAGAGGAGGGGCCGGCCACACCCAAGGAGAAAAAGAGAGGAGAAAAATAATAGAGTCGTTCACCATGAAGGCACCTCTACCCCCTCTTTTATAATCCTTGGTCTTGACAAATAAGGAAATTTTAATAAAAACTTCCTTAACTCTTTTGCCATGAAAAGGAAAATTTATTTAATTAAAAATAATTTTCTCTTCTCAATTTGTAATGGCCGGCCACTTTTAAAAACAAAACAAGGAGAGTTTTAATTAACACAAGAATTAAAACTTCCTAATTTATTTCCAGAAATTTATAAAAATTTCTCCAATAATTTTCCCTTCATGGTAGTTTGTAAAAAGAAAATTTTATAATTTAAAATCTTTCTTTTAAACATGTGGATAAAAAGAAAGTTATCTCTAAAAATTAAAATCTCTTTCAATCTACAAATAAGGAAAGATATCAAATCTTTTCTTAATCTTTTGTAGAAACTTATAAAAGAGAATATTTAATTTTTAAACTCTCTTTTAAATCATGAACATGGTTAAAAAGGAAAGTTTTCTTAAAATTTAAAATCCACCTTTTAATCTACAAATAAGGAAAGATTTGAAATCTTTTCTTAATCCTTTGTAGAAATCTATAAAAGGAAATATTTAAATTTTAAACTCTCTTTTAAAACCATGGAATCCACATAAGAAAAATTTATAAATAAAATCCCTTTTAATATGATGTGGCCGGCCACCTAAGCTTGGGCTCCAAGCAATTGGCCGGCCACCTTAAGGCTCAACCTTTAGGCTTAGCCAGCCCTAAGCTTGAGCTTCAAGCTTGGCTTGGTCGGCCCCTATAGGTTGGGTAAGAAGGTGGGTATGTGGTGGGTATAAATCTCTATATACAAGAGACTACGATAGGGACCAAGAGGAGGAATTGGTTTTGGTCTCCCGATGAAATTAAGCATCCCATGTTCGCCCCGAACACATAACTTAATTTCATCAATAATAATTCATTCCACTATAGAACTATTATTGAACTACCGTACCAATCCCAAATTACATTTTGGGCTCCTTCTTATTATGAGTGTGTTAGTCTCCCTGTGTTTAAGATAATGAATGTCCACTAATTAAATGAGTTACTGACAACTCACTTAATTAATATCTTAGTCCAAGAGTAGTACCACTCAACCTTATCGTCATGTCGGACTAAGTCCACCTGCAGGGTTTAACATGACAATCCTTATGAGCTCCTTTTGGGGTCATTCTCAACCTAGATTACTAGGACACAGTTTCCTTCTATAATCAACAACACACACTATAAGTAATATCATTTCCCAACTTATCGAGCTTATTGATTTATCAAACTAAATCTCACCCATTGATAAATTAAAGAAATAAATATCAAATATATGTGCTTGTTATTATATTAGGATTAAGAGCACACACTTCCATAATAACTAAGGTCTAGTTCTTTTATCAAGTCAGTATAAAAAGAACTTACCTAAAATGGTCCTACTCAATACACTTAGAATGTACTAGTGTAATTTATTAGTCAAGATAAACTAATACCTAATTACACTATGACTATTCCAATGATTTGTTCCTTTCCATCTTAGTCGTGAGCAACTGTTTATAATTTATAAAGAACCAATCACATGATGTTCTGTGTGTGACACCACACACCATGTTATCTACAATATAAATTAATTGAACAACCACATTTATCATAAATGTAGATATTTGACCAATGTGATTCTTATTTCTAGATAAATGTTTATACCAAAAGCTAGGCTTTTAGTATACATCCTAACAGGTTGTAGCCTCTAGTAATAATTATGTTTATTTTTGCTTTGGTATGTCACTACATGATACCTGTTGCATGCTTTCTACATTTATGTTTTATACCCTCTTGTTTATTGTCATGATTATTTATGCTCATAGAGGTAGTGGTATACCATGCCTTATGATACACCAGACTGGACATTTACCATATCTGACCCATGTACCTAGATCTATTTATTTGCCCTATTTATTTTTGGTACATGTTTTATAGAGGTAGATATGGTCAGGATTTTCATGCTTAGTGTCATGCATCATCTCGCATGATTGCATGTTGAGCGATTATCGGCTCCATTATTATTGAGCACATCGCCAGTTATATGGATCTGCACACACAACCACTCATGGGTTAGTGGTTTTTATTCAGGCAGGGTGTGTTGCAGCAGGTTGCTCTGTTTGGCTCCGCTGGTCCGCTCATGGGTAGTGGTGATGCAACGTGGTAGCTGGCAGGGATCCCTCCTCTGGATTATCTCAGGGAGATGAGAGCATTGAGCTCCCCCACTTATGATTTGGGGTAAGAGGATAGGTGTACTCCAACAGCATCATATCCACTCGGTCACTTATCAGGAGCAGTGATGGCAGAGTGCATAATTGTCATATTCCTACCCACTCAGTCTCACTATCGTGTGTAAGATGGCTGACTAGCGTCAGGGGTGACTAGGACATGTCATTGGCATCATATACATGATTACATTTATTGCTTGTGTTTGTTGTATTTTATTTTCTACATATTGGATGGATGCATATGTTTGACATGCATACAGGGACATGTTACCTTTGGTCTAACGACCTTATTATTCTGATAGGAGGTCCTGGTAAGTACAACTTCACCTTTTCTTATAAATTTTCATTTTCCATTACTCCAGGAGACTGTACACATATTTATTACTATTAGTTATTTTTTATTATGCATGTCAGCCCGATACCCAACTCCGCCCATGAAGACCGGTCATGGCTGGTTCCAAGCCCGGATAAAGGAGGAGGGTTGCGTTAGGTTGCCAGCCAACGCCAAAGTATGACAAATATTTAATGAATGAATCCATTAAACTATTGTGCTAATGCTAGGTTGTTCCATGGAAGGAACGCATTGCAGGGTCCGACTGTAATGTCTCGGCAAGGACCGCTATATCTTCAGAACTTGGGTGTAGTGATAAATATGCAAGAGTTCGCGTTACAGGGTCCAACTGTAACGTCTCAGCAAGGACCGCTATATCTCCATGAGAACTTGGGTGTAGTGTTAAATAGGAAAGAGTTCTCACACCATAGGTTAGATAAGAACAAATATGATAGGAAAACTAATAATCTAAGATTTGGAACATGAAAGATAGAAACTCTCACTGTAAATCAATGGAGGTAGTAGATATGATGATTAGGAAAAAAAATTAGTATTTTATGTGTACAAGAGACAAAATGGACAGGCGAGAAGGCAAAGATGATAGAGAACTCGGGTTTTAAGTTATGGTACACTGAAAAGAGTAAAGCAAGAAATGGAGTGGGTATTATTGTAGATAGTTTGTTAAAGGATAAAGTTGTAGGAGTAGTTAGAAAAGGGGATAGAATTATAACCCTTAAGATAATAGTGGCGAAAGAAACTATGAACATAATTAGCGTATATGCACCACAAGTAGGATTAGATGAAGCTACCAAATCAAGGTTTTGGGAGGACTTAAATGAAATATTATAAAATATTCCACCAAATGAAATGATTTTAATAGGAGGTGATCTAAATGGGCATGTCGGAGTGAAAAATGAGGAATATGAGAGAGTACATGGGAGTTATGGGATTGGAACGAGGAATGAGGAAAGGAAAACTATATTAGATTTTGCGATAGCATATGACCTTATATTAGCTAATACATTTTTTAAGAAAAGAGAAGAACACTTAGTCACATTCAAAAGTGGAAATAATAAATCGCAAATTGACTTTCTTATGGTTAGAAAGAAGGATAGAAAGATTTGTAAAGATTGCAAAGTCATCCCTGGAGAAAGCTTAACTACCCAACATAGGGTAGTAGTGTTGGATATACGCCTCAAACATAGTATTAATAGAAAGAAAATATATACAATTCCTATAATTAAGTGGTGGAAGTTAAAGGATGGGAAGCAAAATATATTTAAGGAGAAGGTAGAAGTACAAGAATTAGGTGAAACATACGATAACTCTAATACAACATGGGATAAGATGATATCAAAGTTGAAAATAGTAACTAAAAGTGTACTCGGTGAGTCAAAAGGTCATGCACCACTAAGTAAAGAATCTTGGTAGTTGAATGAGAAAGTACAAGAGAAAGTAAAGGGAAAACGAATAGCTTATAAGGAATTATATATTTGTAAGAACGAGGAAAACTTAAAAAAATATACAATAGCCAAGCAAGAAGCTAAGAAAGTAGTGAGTGAAGCAAAAAATGAAACTTTTGAACGGTTATATCAAAAATTGGATACAAAAGAAGGGGAAAGAGACATTTATAGAATAGCTAAAGTGAGAGAAAGGAAAACAAGAGATCTTAGCCAAATAAAATGTATTAAAGATGAATGTAATAGGGTATTAGTAAACGATGAAGAAATAAAAGAGCGGTGGAAGAGGTATTTTCATCAACTTTTTAATGAAAGTTTAGGTGACCAACTTAACTTAGGTAATTTAATTAGGTCAAATGAGCATAGAAATTCTAATTTTTATCGTAGAATTCAAACTTCAGAAGTAAAACAAACTTTAAATAAGATGCACAATGGACAAGTCGTTGGACCAGATGATATTCCGATAGAAGTATGGAAGTGCTTAGGGAAACAAGGTATTGAATGGCTTACAAAATTATTTAACATGATATTGAAAACAAAAAAAAGTCTGATCAATGGAGGATAAGTACTCTAGTTCCCTTATATAAGAACAAGGGAGATATACAAAATTATGCAAACTATAGGGGTATTAAACTAATGAGCCATACTATGAAACTTTGGGAAAAAGTAATAGAAAAAAGATTAAGGAAGGAGACCACAGTGACAGAAAATCAATTTGGGTTCATGCTTGGAAGGTCGACAATAGAAGCTATACATCTTCTTCGACAATTAATTGAAAAATATCGGGAGCAAAAATAAGATCTACACATGGTATTCATTGACTTAGATAAAGCTTATGATAGAGTCCCAAGAGAAATTATATGAAGAATTTTAGAAAAGAGACGTGTTAGCATAACATATATTGAACTAATTAAGGATATGTATGAGGATGTAACGACCAAGGTAAAGACTTCAGGCGGAGTAACTGAAGCATTTCCAATAAAGATAGGATTACATCAAGAATCAACTCTAAGTCCCTATCTTTTTACACTAATTAAGGATGAACTCACTGCGCATATTCAAGACACAGTACCGTGGCGCATGTTGTTTGCAGATGATATTATTTTGGTAGATGAGACACGTGAAGGAGTAAATGCCAAGCTAGAATCTTGGAGGGAAACACTAGAAGGGAAAGGTTTTAAGCTTAGTAGATTAAAAACAGAATATATGGAATTTAAGTTTAGCAATATTAGAAGTAATGAAACAATTGTTAAGATAGGAGAGGATGAGTTGTCCGGAACCGAGAGATTTAAATATTTAGGATCATTTTTACAAAATGATGGAGGGATTGAGAGAGAGGTCTTACATAGAATACAAGCAGGATGAGTGAAATGAAGGGGAGCGTCGAGTGTTTTGTGACCTTAAAGTACCTCTTAAACTTAAAGGTAAGTTCTATAAAACCACAGTTAGACCTGCTATGTTATATGGAGCTGAATGTTGGGCTATGACTCGAGCACATGAGCAGAAGATGAGAGTTGCAGAGATGAGGATGTTAAGGTGGATGTGTAGTCATACGAAGATGGATAAAATAAGAAATGAGAGTATTAGAGAGAAAGTCGAAGTTGCATCTATTGAGGAAAAACTCCGAGAGACACGTTTAAGATGGTACGGACATGTACTTAAACGACCAATAAATGCTCCAGTTAGGCGATGTGAAACTATGATAAACATGCATATCAAACGACGAAGAGGAAGATCAAAAAAGACTTGGTTAGCAACAATAAAATAAGATAAAATTTATTTAAATATAGATGATGATATAATAAGAGATAGAGCTCAATGGCGTAAAAGGATTCATACAGCCGACCCCACCTAGTGGGAAAATGCTTGGTTATTATTGTTGTTGTTGTTGTTGTTGTTGTATGTCAGCCCGATACCCGCTGAGTGTTAGACTCACCCCGTTGATTATATCTATTTCAGGTTGAGGTCATCAGGAGATTCCAATCACTAGTCCCCACTTTGTGTCACGATAATTTTCTACTTACAGACTTGGTTCCTTGTTTTTGTGTTGAGTTACTTGTTATGTATTTTTCTATATACTTGTGATGTATAATCTTACTCAAGGATTTTTATCGAGTTTTAATCTACTGCACTTATTTTTCCGTTGTGTTGGTTTCTCTGTTGTGGTTTTAAGTTTTCCGTTGTTGTAGTGAAGTAGGTTTTTAGTTAATATAAACTGCGTGGTTGTGTCAGCCAGAGGCTAAAATATATAAACTGCGTGGTTTGCTTGTTTACGTTTATTGTTATTGTTCCGGCCATGTTGGCCGAGGTATATGTGGCCCTGAGGGCATGTAGTATGGTTTCATATTATCACCTGTATAGAAGAGATGCTGCCGAAATTTCTTCTGGCAGAGACTACCTAGGGTGTGACAATATTTTTGTATCAGAGCCAAGTTAGTGTGTTCTGTTTTTCGTGTTTTAGATTTTCAAGTTAATCTGATACCAATATTTTTGGTATCAAAGCAAGTTATACGATACTTGCTTTTCGTTTTAGATTTTTTGAGTTAATATAAAACCAATATTTTTTGTATCAGAGCCCAGGTTTTGCGAGTTAATCTGGGTATTTATTTTTGGATTTGTAGGGATCTCCTTCGATTTTCTTGTTTCGGAGTTTCGAGGTCATAAATGGGGGCTGGATAGTGACGAAACATCTCCAAACGGCAGATAGGTATGATGTTTAATTTTATAATTTTGGTACTGTATTAATATTGGGTAACATAGATATCCTTATTAGTCATAAAGGGATATGTAGTCTATATTGGAATTAGCTTCATTATTAGTAAGATATGGTGTGGTGTCCTTCTCATAAATGTGGCATACTTACTAGACAATAGTTATAAGACCACCCTGTAGCTTATTATCACAGAGAAGCACTTATATTAAGGCCAACGTGAGATGAACCCTACAAAGACAACCACAAAGGAAACAAAGAGGTGAATTTCGGCAATCACTGAGAGAAGGTATCAAGGTAAGATTTGCATGAAAGGATTTAAGTGATGTGCATCTAAGTAGACCATGCATTCATTTTGGTCTGTTTGGTACGGGCTTGTACCTGTACTACTCCACAAGGATAACCAGTTGAACTTCCTTAAATATCCTTTTCTTCTTGTATTTGATTCCACCATTCATTCCTTTGCTTTCCCTACCCTTTCTTACCTCCTCTACAACACACTTACATGAGTTATGTGATTCCTCTTCCTTTGCCTAGTCCTCCTCCTCCTATGTCTAGGGTTGGTGATTAGTACAACCACTAAAATTTAATGGCTTCCTCCACTTAGAGTTGTGCTAGGACCAATACTAGCACCTCATACACTTGAAATGTCTCATTCTAACAGTGGATTGAAAACCTATCTTGGTTAGGAGAAAATGAAATGCATTGCAGCAGACCCTTACCAAGTTAAGTTTCGGCACCGATATTTAAATTCACTGAGCATAGTAGGCCAAAGACTGGGCATATTCACGCGGTTACCAGAGAGGATGCGCAGTGGGCTGACGGATCCATTTTCCGCGGTATAGTTTTACTTTATACATTATCCGTTGATATGCTGATAGATACTGGTAGCTCACATTCCTTTATTTCTCGTGCCTTTATGAGGGACATAGGTAGACTATCTACCCTTAGACCGCAACGACTAACCATCTCCCTACCGTCCGGTGACACATTGGATGTCACTCAGGAGGTCAGAGGTTGCCCGTTAGACTTTGGCAATATGATACTCATGGTTGATTTATTAGTACTGAAAATGGTCGAGTTCGACATTACCCTTAGCATGGATTGGCTGTCTGCATATCATGCCACGGTTGATTGCCAGATGAGGGTGGTCACATTCCGACTTCCGAACCAACCCTCGTGGGATTTCACTAGCATCAGGGATGATGGCATATCGATCATTTCTGCGATTCAGGCTCAGAAGCTGCTATCACATGGCTGTCAAGGATTTCTTCTGTCTTTGATTAATACTGATGAAAGTAGTAGTTCCCAGCTCTCAGAGATTCCAGTGATCTGAGAGTATCCGGATGTATTTCTAGATGAGCTATCAGGTTTGCCTCCTCGAAGGCAAGTGGAGTTTGCTATTGAGCTGATTCCGGGGACCGCGCCAGCATCGAAAGCTCCTTATCGTATTACACCGAAAGAGTTGGACGAGCTAAAGGTCCAACTCCAGGAGTTATTAGTCAGGGGATTTATTCACTCTAGTGTTTCTCTGTGGGGTTCTCGGGTATTATTTGTCAAGAAAAATAATGGTACTCTGAGGTTGTGCATCAATTACAGACAACTGAATGCAGTGACCGTCAGGAATAAGTACCCCTTACCACAGATTGAGGATTTGTTTGATCAGCTCAAAGGTATATCAGTATATTCCAAGATTGATCTGTGGTCCGGATATCATCAGCTGAGAGTTAAAGAATCTGATATTCAGAAGACATCATTCCGTACCAGATACGAACATTATGAATTTTTGGTAATGTCATTTGGGCTTACCAACACTCTAGTGGTGTAGGGGTGTTCATTATTCGGGTCAATCCATTAACCCGCCCGATCCAAATAACATTCGGGTTATTTGGTTTGGTTAAATGAAATTCGGATCGGTTGAATGAACTGACCCGAAATGTTAATTGGATTAGTGGTTTGGTTTTGGATTTAACTCCCCATCCGAATAACCCACCCGAAACCCGAATAAGGAATTAATATATATTTTTTAATTTTTTTTAGTATAATCTTTGGAATGTGTAAATTTTTTTTCTTATATTGAATGAAACTATTTTATCAAATTTGGAGCTTATTTATTTATAAATGTAAATTATTAAGAGTTTATTTATGTGAAGAAGATTGAAAATTTGAAATGAAAAGAAAATTGGGTTAATTGGTACCCGAACCGAATAACCCGAATAAGTTTCGGGTAATTCGGTTTGGTTTATAACTAATTCGGTTTGGTTCTTGGTTGGATTTAGAAAATTATAAAATCCGAATAACCCGAACCGAATAACCCAAATAATCCGAACCAAACCGAATGAACACCCCTATAGTGGTGTTTATGGATTTGATGAACCGCATCTTTCTGGAATATCTAGATCAGTTCATTGTCATTTTCATTGACGACATTTTGATCTACTCTCGTTCCGAGGAGGAACATGCACAGCATCTTCGCATAGTCTTGGAGATTCTTCGACGACATTGTCTATACCCGAAGTTCAGCAAGTGTGCTTTTTGGCTATCCTCAGTTGATTTTCTGGGACACGTGGTATCTAGCCAAGGTATCTCAGTGGAGCCTTAGAAGATCGAGGCTATCGCCAGTTGGGAGCAGCCGAAATCAGTTCAGGAGATTCGAAGTTTCTTGGGATTGGTCGGATATTACAGACGTTTCGTCGAGGGTTTCTTGTGTATCGCTATGTCACTGACACGCCTGACCAGGAAAGGCGTGAAGCTCACGTGGTCCGAGGCTTGTGAGACCAGCTTTCAAGGGCTGAAGCGGAGATTAGTGTCAGCACCAGTTTTGATTTTACCTTCTGGAGAGGACGGATTCATACTCTACACCGACGCTTCTCTTCAAGATTTGGGTACTGTCTTGATGCAACATGGCAGGGTAGTCTCCTATGCTTCCCGTCAGTTGAAGGAGCATGAGAAGAACTACCCAGTACATGATTTGGAGCTAGTCGCCATTATATTTGCTTTGAAGATTTGGCGGCATCACGTTTATGGTATTACTTTTGAGATTCTCACCCATCATAAGAGTCTCAAATACTTTTTCACTCAGAAGGAATTTAATCTCCGATAGAGGAGATGGATGGAGTTCCCGAAGGATTACGACTGTACTATTAGCTACCACCCGGGGAAAGCTAATGTGGTTGTCGATGCACTTAGCAGGAAGTCCAGAGCGACTTTAGCTTGCCACCGAGTTGTGGTCACGGACTTGATTCAGGGTTTCTCTGAGTTGAGCCTTGAGGAGCAAGGATAGACAGAGCAGGGTATTCTGGTTACTATGATTGCTCAATCGTCGATCAGGATGAGGATTCGAGAGGCCCAGACTGGTGATCAACACTTACAGTCCATTGGCAGCCAGATAGATTCTGAGCAGCAGACAGAGTTCACCCGAGATGACGCGGGTATTATATTTTTTCAAGGCAGATTATGTGTATATCCATCTCACCCTGTCAGGGAGGAGTTACTTTAGGAGGCTCATCGCTCTCGATTTGCTATCCACCCAGGCGAGACCCGTATGTATCGAGACTTGAGGTGTTCCTATTGGTGGAACGATATGAAGAAAGACGTCGCAGAATTTGTAGATAGATGTCTTGCCTGTCAGCAGGTGAAGGCTGAGCGCCAGAGACCTGCCATATTACTTCAGAGGATTCCGATTCCAGAGTGGAAATGGGAGCACATCACTATGGATTTTGTGGTGGATTTGCCTAGGATACGACGAGGCCATGATGCGATTTGGGTAATCGTTGATTGATTAACTAAATCTGCACACTTCCTAGCGATCCGAAAGACCGATTCTCTGTATCGATTGATAGAGCTATATAGCAGAGAGGTCATCAGATTACATGGTGTTCCTATGAGTATTACATCGGATAGAGACCCACGGTTCATGTCCCGGTTCTGGCAAAGTCTGCAGCAGGCCTTAGACACACAACTCCGATTCAGTACAGCTTTCTATCCGCAGACAGATGGACAGTCAAAGCGGACCATTCAGACTCTAGAGGACTTGCTGAGGTCTTGTGTTATGGATTTTGGAGGCAATTGGGAGGACCACTTGCCATTAGTAGAGTTCACCTACAACAACAGCTATCATTCGGCTATACAGATGACACCATTTGAAGCGTTGTATGGTAGGCCTTGTCGGACACCCACCCTCTGGGAGGAGGTTGGGGAGGCCCAGCTGTTAGGACCTCATAGAGCTTAGAAGGAGGCAGAGTCGGTCCGTACTATTAGACGGAGGATGTCCGAGGCGTAGGGCCGCCAGAAGAGTTATGATGATCGGAGACATAGACCCCTGGAGTTCTCTACTGGTGACCATGTATTCCTGAGAGTTTCACTCATGAAAGGGGTGAAGAGATTTGACCTCCGAGGTAAGCTAGCTCCGCGATACATTGGGCCTTTCCAGATCTCGGAGAGGATTGGAGCGGTAGCTTATCGTCTGGCGCTACCACCGGCCCTGGCAGGCATTCATGATGTATTCCATGTGTCTATGCTGAGAAGATATGTAGCCGACGCAACACATGTACTGTCAGATATACCAGTTCTCATTCAGCCTGGCATTACCTACGAGGAGGTTTCGGTACGGATTCTAGACCAGAAAGAGCGTCAGCAGCGAAACAAGACTATCCGGTTGGTTAAAGTCAAATGGCAATATCATTCTGATGAGGAGGCTACCTGGGAGCTCGAGGATACGATCCGAGCTCGATACCCCCATCTTTTTACTTGAGGTATGTGGGTTAATTTATCGTTCATCATTTATACTTTTTATCTGTTGTTGGTACTTGCTTATGATAATAACGAAATTTGGGGACCAAATTTTTATTAGTGAAGGAGAATATAAAATATGACAACAAATATTAATTAAATAATAAGGTTAAATAGAGGAATAACCTTAACAGAATTTTTCAAAATTTTTAAAAATTTTCTGGGAATTTTTCGGAGGTCGTTTGGTGTAGGTTACGGGGATAAATATTGGGTCACAGGAAAGCCTGTTTCAGCTACCCACTTTAACGATGAAGAGTTAAAATTTTCCTTTTCTTTTCTTTTCCTTATTTTCTCTCTTCCGTTTCCTTACCGTGCCTTAAGCCAACCTGACGCCGTCTTCTTCCCCCAAACTGTCGCCGCTGACGCCTCCTCATCTCCCCTCCCCCACAAACAAAGCCCCTCGACCAAGGAACTCGATCCCTCTCCTCGTCCCCGAGCCCAATCATCTTCCCCTCGGCCAAGGGGAATCCTCAAACTGAATCCCTTTCCGACGCCTTCTTCCCCTCCGATCCATTCATCTCCTCGTGCCAAGCAGCACCGAGTCGTGCCCTAGATCTATCTCTTGCCGCCGCACCTCTGCACGGGACGATCTCCGACCAAGGGCAGAGAGTCATGCCCTAGCCATCTCCCGCTCGCCACTGGGTACTATCGCCACTGATCAGTCGGCACCGCTCAGAACCGCCCGACACCTCCTGGTGTAGCTGACGCCTCTCCTCTCTTCACTGTGCTGATTTCCTCCAGAGAGGGAAACTACTGGTTAGGGGTGTTTGTTCTGGAAATCTGCAACTCCATCTCGCTGCAACAATCAATTTTGACATTGGTTCTCTAATTGGGGATCACTGGCTGAGGATTTAGAGTTGGAGTAATGTAAGTATGATATCATATTGGTATTGATGCGAGTTTAATTTGTAGTTGGAGGTTGTGATTGTTTGTCTGCCAGCCTGGGTAGCTTGGCCAACACTATTCGCTGGCGATCCATAGCGCCGGTCATTCTGTTTTGGGCAAGGAACCCCTTCGACCGTGAGTCATCAGCGACCATCTTGGATTTGGGTGAGTTCTTATGAATTGGTTTAATGTCAGAATGAGGTTATTTTGGTTATGATTAATTGGATTATATGGTTAGATGATGGATTTATATTAGGTGAGATTTGGTTGATTTAAATATAGATTTAAATCTAATGGGATAATTAGGGTTCCAAGTAAATTAGAATTTGATTTAGTTATTTGTTATATGTGGGAGTAGTTAAATCTGTATATGTTTGATATTACAGGACTTTGATTCGAGACGAGCGTCTCGACGTGGGGTCTATTTCGGAGACGATCTTCATTTTTTGAGGTGGGTACCTTGACTTATCTCTTTTAATAATGTCATGTTGATATGCATAGTAGGTTATAGCCTCTAATAATAATTATGTTTATTTTTGCTTTGGTATGTCACTACATGATACCTATTGCATGCATTCTGCATTTATGTTTTATACCCTCTTGTTTATTGTCATGATTATTTATGCTCATAGAGGTAGTGACATACCATGCCTTATGATGCACCGGACTGGACATTTACCATATTTGACCCGTGTACCTAGATCTGTTTATTTGACCCATTTATTTTTGGTACATGTTTTATGGAGACAGATATGGTCAGAATTTTCATGCTTAGTGTCATGCACCATCTCACATGATTGCATGCTGAGTGCTTGTCGGCTCCATTATTGTTGAGCACATCGCCAGTTACATGAATCTGAACATACAACCACTCATGGATTTGTGATTTTTATTCAGACAGGGTGTGTTGCAACAGGTTACTCTGTTTGGCTCCGAGTGGTCTACTCATGGGTAATGGTGACGCAGCGTGGTAGCCGGCAGGGATCCCTCCTCTATATTATCTCAGGGAGATTAGAGCATTGAGCTCCCCCACTTATGATTTGGGGTAAGAGGATAGGTGTACTCCGACAGCATCCTATCCACTCGGTCACTTATCAGGAGCAGTGATGGCAGAGTGCATAGTTGTCATATTCCTACCCACTCAGTCTCACTATCGTGTGTAAGATGGCTGACTAGCGCCAGGGGTGACCAGGACATGTCATTGGCATCATATACATGATTACATTTATTGCTTGTGTTTGTTGTATTTTATTTGCTACATATTGGATGGATGCATATGTTTGATATGCATACAGGGACATGTTACCTTTGGTCTGACGACCTTATTATTCTGATAGGAGGTCCTGGTGAGTACAGCTTCTCCTTTTCTTACAGTTTTTCATTTTTCATTACTCCAGGAGACTGACTGTACACATATTTATTAATATTAGTTATTTTTTATTATGCATGTCAGCTCGATACCCGCTGAGTGTTGAACTCGCCCCGTTGATTATATCTATTTCAGGTTGAGGTCGTCAGGAGATTCCAGTCGCTAGTCCCCACTTCGTGTCGCGACGATTTTTTGCTTACGGACTTGGATCCTTGTTTTTGTGTTGATTTACTTGTTATGTATTTTTCTATATACTTGTGATGTGTGATTGTACTCGAGGATTTTTATTGAGTTTTGGTCTACTGCACTTATTTTTCCGTTGCATTAGTTTCTCTATTGTGGTTTTAAGTTTTCCATTGTTGTAATGGAGTAGGTTTTTAGTTAATATAAACTATGTGGTTGTGTCAGCCAGAGGCTGAAATATATAAACTGTGTGGTTTGCTTGTTTACGTTTATTGTTATTATTTCGGCCCTATTGGCCGAGGTATATGTGGCCCTGAGGGCATGTAGTATGGTTTCATATTGTTACCCGTACAGGGGAGATGCTGTCGAAATTTCTTTTGGCAGGGACTACCTGGGGCGTGACAGTGTAACTGTGTTAAGCCCGATTGTTTGAGAAATGTATTGTTGTTTTTGTTGGGACACTTCAAAGGTATAGGGGGTGGGGTGAATAACTCATCGTGCTCGTTTGCTTGCTTCGTAGATGATATGCAGCGGAATAAACTCGAAGCCAAGCTCTTCAATGCTAACAAGTAGATTTACTAGGTATCCACTTTAAGATGAGGTGACTAATCCTAGGATTCACACTCAAACACACTCTCCACTATGTAAACACTCATTCTTGGAAACACTTCGGAGATGAAGAAACCTTGTACAAAACTCTCAATACAACAAGAAGAAGAAAGAAGCAAATACAAAGAATGTCTTACAAGATTTATACAAATGAAACCCTAGCTAGCTTCTTCTTCTTGTTTGGAAATGCCTCTTGACCTTGTAAGTGCAATAATACTTGTCTCCAAGAAGCTTCAAGAACTGACGAGCTCGATGATGAGAGTGGAGAAGAGATCTGTGAGCACTGCGCAGAACTGTCCATTCAAACACCTTTTATCAGGCTGATAACGACTAGTTTTTCAAACTTAATCGACCACCCTAATCGATTAAGTCTTCCTAATCGATTACCATAATCTATTAGGAAGATTTCTATTAGTGCTAAAATAGGTCGTAAGCAATTAAGCTTCCCTACTTAATCGCTTACCAAACTCTCTGTGCATTCACAAAATCCAGGCTTAATTGATTGTTGTAATCGATTAAGCATTCGTAATCGATTACGAACCTCTTTGTGCACTTCGTGAAAACTAGTTAATCGATTACCTTAATCGATTAAGCTTCGGTAATCGACTAACCTAGTCGATTACCAAGCCCTAACTTCAAACCAGAGTCTAGAGTTATTTTACCCAACATTCGGTCAACTGTGACCTATTGGGACTCCTCATTGCCTAGCATCTGGTCAACCTTGATCTGCTGGGACTTCTTCACCAAGTGTCCGGTCAATCCTTTGACCCATTTACACTTTTCTTCTTACATCAAGTATCCGATCAAACCTTTGACCTACTTGGACTTCTCTCCTTGTGCCAAGTATTCGGTCAAACATTTGACCTACTTAGACTTCTCTCCTTGTGCCAAGTATCCAGTCAAATCTTTAACCTACTTGGACTCCCAATCACCAGGTGTCCGGTCAACCTTAACCCAACCTAGATTTCCACTGCTTGGTTTCACTCACCAGGACCCACTGCCTAGCTTCACTCACTAGGATTTTTCACCTGGCTTCACTCACCAAGATTTTTCTTCTGCCTAGATTCACTCACTAGGACTTTTCAATTGTCTAACTTCACTCACCAAGACTTTCACCTAGCTTCACTCATCAGGATTTTCCTTCTGCCTAGCTTTACTCACTAGGACTTTTCAACTGCCTAGCTTCACTCACTAGGACTTTTCAACTGTCTGGCTTCACTCACCAGGACTTTCACCTGGCTTCACTCACCAAGATTTTTTTTCTATCTAGCTTCACTCACTAGGGCTTTCCAACTACCTCGCTTCACTCACTAAGACTTTTACCTGGCTCCACTCACCAGAATTTTCCTTCTACCTAGCTTCACTCACTAGGGCTTTCCAATTGTCTGGCTTCACTCACAAGGACTTTCACCTTGCTTCACTCACCAAGATTTTCCACACCAAGTGTCTAGTCAACACTGACCCACCTAGATTTTCTTCTTCTGCCAACCTTTCAGTTGGACTTACCCTTACCTAATTTCCAGTTAGGACTTTCTCAATCAAGTATTCGGTCAACCTTGTTCTACTTGACTCTTCTTCTCATCATACTGGTCAAACCTTGACCAAAGGAGAATTACACCAACAATCTCCCCCACACAAACAATTGCAACTACAATCTCCATACATTGTTAAACATTAAAACTTAAACATCAAGACTCAAGCTTGAGCTAATTCAAGCTTAGTCAAACTGGTCAACCTTGACCTAGGGAAATCACACCAATAATCTCCCCTTTTTTGATGTTTGACAATACGTTTAAGTTAGGCTAATCTCATAGCCTCAACTTCTTCTTTATACCAAAGCATGAATGAGAGTTTCCTTCATTCTCCCCCTTTCCAAGAGGGTAGCCTCCCCCTTTGAGTAATAAAGGTTTCCTAACTTAAACCCTACATTTTCCCCCTTTGGCACACATCAAAAACTCTCCCCTTGAATAGCTTCCTACATGTTGTTCACAATCTCACTTATTGTTCACAACATCTCAATAAAGGTCTCATACCCTTATTGTGGCCAAATGCTCATCCTAGAGCATTCACCCATTACAATGAGGATTTAAATCCTTCCATTGTTTTGGTAAAAAAAATATCATGTTTTTAAGGAGTAGCTCCCCCTCATAATATGCTCTAAACTTCTATCATTACACCAACAATGACTAGGAAATGCTAAACCTTTAGAAAATTCAAAATTTTGAAGTTTTGAGGTTCAATAATCAAATTGAATGCAAACCTCATCCTAAACTTCAACTTATTCTTTCTTTAACCAATTCTTTCTTGTTTCAACAATAAAACTACCCTTGAATGATTACCTAAGCACTTCTTAGGGTTAGGAATGGTTAACACGATTAAACACAGCTTATTCAACTCAAATAAACTTATTTAAGCTGAAATCAAGATCTTAAGCGCTTAAACAAAGCCCTTAGTCGCTTAAGACCAGCCGTAGTCGATTAACTGTCGTAATCGATTAAAGTTGAGATTTAATAGATTCCTGAGTGTCAATCGATTGTTGTAATCGATTAAGGCCTTTAATCGATTGTTGTAATCGATTTCGTGAGCTACTGTGCTCACAAAAACTTGCCTAATCAATTATCCTGATCGATTAGGATGTGGTAATCGACTAGCCTAGTCGATTACTATTTCTAATTTTTGAAATTAATTTTAGCCGAATTTCAAAAATACCCTAAAATTTTACAAAATTATAAAAATTTATGTAGACATTATTTAATGCATATATTATCATGGAAAATAGTTTTATAAGAAAATACATTCCATTTTCAATGATTGACACAAAATAAAAAGTCTTGAAAACTTCAATGTTTCTTCTAATTTTGTGTCTAACTATACAATGATGATTCCTATCAAAAGATTACCTTTGCCAAGGTTTTCCAAAAGCATTTTGAAATAATTTTCAAAATCAATTTTCAACTATGTTCCTTGGGCTAAATGCACATGACTTATACATTAACTTTTCCAATGATTGGATAATACATAACTATGTGTTTTGATGAATTCAAAACTTAAAAAGATACACTAAATCAAAATCTTAGGTTTTGTTCATTCTCCTAACATCTCACTTGTCTCTAATATGTACTAAAACACATACAAGTCACCTTATAGTCTTTATGAGATGTAGATTTTTATTTTATCCTTATCTAAGGGATCATGCATATCTATTTAAGCATTGTAAATTTGATCATCCACCTAGCATGTCACTTGTTGATAAATGTTACGTTATTGTCCTTAATTACAAGGAATTAGAATAATGCATTATGATTTATAGCATACATCAAAATTGATATTTTTCAAAGGAAAAACTCTTTTAGCTACATGATGTATGTATGGCATATCATGGTATTTTTGTTGTTTTTCATAATAAATATGAATGAAAAATATGATATCATGGCATATGATAGGCAAACAATCATGGAAATTTAGCATAAGTGACATACCTAGATTATCTATCTAAGTATCTCTATTAGTTGTTAAATTAAAATTTAATCCTAGATTGCTCTCATCTCCCTAAGAAAATGTCAAAATCCCAACTTGGCCTTTCTTTGACTTTTCATATTTATGTCAATTTTAATTAAGCTAAATTCCTCAAGTTTTGGCATAATTTTCTCTTCCAAAGAGTAAACAGTTAAACCATTTTCATTTTCAAGAAGTACAACTACCTTGAAAATGCCCTCTAAGTATCAACTTCTTCAAAGTTAGATTAACTATCCTTCCAATTAGAGTTGGCACTCTCTAAACCCATCTAGGGTGTAGAGAACACAGTACTCCTAGGAACCCAAAATCGATTGGTGCTCCTTGGGTGTTATAGGTATTCACTAGGGATAACTTTCCTTGATACCTTCCTAATGACCTTCCTAGGCTTCTTAGAAGATTTGGTCATGCTAGATTCCTCTTGGTCAGCTCTATGGATAGCTTCGCTTGTGACTTTCTTAGTGATTTTCTTAGGCTTCTTAGAAGTCTTAGTCACGTTGGTCTTTGCAAGATTTGTTCTAGGAATAGCCTCCTTTGAAACCTTGGCTTGACTCCTAGACCTAGGGTTGGCTCTATAACTATATGGACCCCTATGGTATGAAATCACATCCTTCTTAGCTTTAGGTTTGTATCCCAAACCTTTATGGTCATAAGATGGCTCTTGAATTCTTAAATCTAAGTTGTGCTCATTTTGCCCCTTAAAGATATTTTCCATTCTTTTTAGAGTCTTTTCCAATTTATCAAACATTGACCTCAAAACTTGATTTTCCTTCCATAAATCCATAGATTTAAAATTTTATTGATCCCCATGAGCATTTTTATTTTTAAGCATATATCTATAATTCTTAGAGTTCTTGCCTAATTTGTTATCTACCTTCCTAACCTTAGGTGTCACTACATGTTTTTCCTTAATCCTATCATGCTTCCTATTTTCATGATAAATAGCAGTAAAATGATATAAACTAGACTTACATGCTTTTTATCATGTGTAAAAGGAATTGGTTCAATAAATGATACCTTGAGTTTTCCCTTAGAAGCTCCCCCTTGACTTAAGCTTCCTCCTTTGACTTTGGCCGGATTCTTCTTCTTTGGGCATTAGCTTCGGTAATGTCCATTTTGTTTATACAAGAAGCATACAATGTGTTCCTTGCTCTTGTGTACCATGGGGCCAACCTTCTTGGATTTCTCCTTACCCTTTGGTACCACTTAGCCCTTCTTCTTGGCCAATTTGGGGCACTTACTCTTGTAGTGTCCTTTTTCCCTATATTCAAAACAAATGATATGATCTTTATTATTTACAATTTAAATTTATATACCTTTACTTGTAGGGGCGGCACTTTCTCCATTTGATCCAGATGAAGAGACTTCTTCTTGATCCAACATTGATGTTCCACGCTCCCCCTTAATCCTTGAGGTGGAGGTCTCTTCATCTTCATCCTCATGCACATGAAATAAGGAGTATACTCCTTTGCCTTTGTCTTCATGCTCTCTAGAGGATGAACCTTCTTCTTCTTCTTTCAATGTTGAGTATCTCTCAACTTCCGATTCCTCTTCTTTTTAATCCAATGAGTTTTCCTCTTTGGATTCTTCTTGATTTTGTATAGTGGAGGGATCTTCATGGATTCTTGCCAATTTGCTTCAAAGCTCCTTGGCATCATCAAATTCTCCTATCTTGCTCAAGATGTTACTAGGCAATAGATTAACCAATATCTTGATCACTTTATCATTGGCCTCACGTCTTTGGATTTTCTCTTGACTCCATTTGCTCCTTTTGATGAGTTTGCCTTTTGAATCTCTTGGAGCTTGAAAACCCTCCATTAGAGCAATCCATTGCTCTATCTCCATTATGAAAAAGTTTTCGATTCTTGATTTCCAAGAATCAAAGTTTGTCATTGTGAATAGTGGAGGCACCCTCGTGTCGAATCCGAGTCTATCACGGAATTCCATCTTTAAGTTGAACTTTTGAAATCTTTGACTTTTTGGCTTTTATGCTTCAACTTCTTCTTCCTCTAACTCATTGCCCTTCCGACGATGAGTCCGGTGAAGAGCGATCTCGCTCTGATACTACTTGTTGGGACACTTTAGAGCTAGAAGGGGGTGAATAGTTCGTCACGCTCGTTCGCTTGCTTCGTAGATGATGTGCAGCGGAATAAACTCAAAGCTAAGCTCTCTAATGTTAACAAGTATATTTACTTGGTATCCACCTTAAGATGAGGTGACTAATCCAAAGATGCACACTCGAGCACACTCTCCACTATGTAAACACTCCTTCTCGGAAACACTCCAGAGGTGGAGAAACCTCGTACAAAAATCTCAATACAACAAGAAGAAGAAAGAAGCAAATACAAAGAATGTCTTACAAGATTTATACAAATGAAACCCTAGCTAGCTTCTTCTTCTTGTTTGAGAATGCCTCTTGACCTTGGAAGTACAGCAACACCTGTCTCCAAGAAGCTTCAAGAACTAGAGAGATCGATGATGAGAGTGGAGAAAAGATCTATGAGCGCTGCTGAGAGCTGTCCACGCGAACACCTTTTATCGGACTAATAACGGCTAGTTTTTCAAGCTTAATCGACTACCCTAATCGATTAATTCATCCTAATCAATGATTGTAATCAATTAGGAAGCTTTCTATTAGCGCTAAAATAGGTTGTAAGCAATTAAGCTTCCCTGCTTAATCGCTTACCAAACTCTCTGTGCATTTGTGAAAGTCAAGCTTAATCGATTGTCGTAATCGATTAAGCATTCATACTTGATTGACCTAATCGATTATGAACCTCTCTATGCACTTCGCGAAAAATGCTTAATCGATTAAGTTTCGGCAATCGACTAGGTTAGTCGATTACCAAGCTCTAACTTCCAAACCGAAATCTAGAGTTCCTTTACCCAACATCCAGTCAACTGTGACCTGTTGGGACTCCTCATTACTTAGCATCTGGTCAACCTTGACCTGCTGGGACTTCTTCACCAATTTTTCGGTTAATCCTTTGACCTACTTGGACTTCTCTTCTTATGTCAAGTATCTGGTCAAACCTTTGACCTACTTGGACTCCTCTCCTTGTGTCAAGTATTCGGTCAAACTTTTGACCTACTTGGACTCCCAATGTCCGGTCAACCTTGACCCACCTGGATTCCCACTGCCTGGCTCTACTCACTAGGACTTCCCACTGCCTAGCTTCACTCACTAGGGCTTTTCAGCTGGCTTCACTCACCTGGATTTTTCTTCTGCTTAGCTTTACTCTCTAGAGCTTTTCACCTAGCTTCACTCACCAAGATTTTTCTTCTGGCTATCGTCACTCACTAGGGCTTTTCAACTATCTGGTTTCACTCACTAAGACTTTCACCTGGCTCCACTCACCAGGATTTTCCTTCTGCCTAGCTTCACTCACTAGGACTTTCCATCTGCCTAGCTTCACTCACTAGGGCTTTCCAACTGCTTCGCTTCACTCACTAGGACTTTCACCTTGCTTAACTCATCATGATTTTCCTTCTCCCTAGATTTATTCACTAGGGATTTTCAATTGCCTGGCTTCACTCACCAGGACTTTCACCTGGCTTCACTCGCCAGGATTTTCCACACCAAGTGTCTAGTCAACACTGACTCACCTGGATTTTCTTCTTCTATCAACCTTCTAGTTGAACTTGCCCTTACCTGACTTCCAATTAGGACTTTCTCAATCAAGTATCCGATCAATCTCGACATACTTGACTCTTCTTCTCATCAAACTGGTTAAACCTTGACTAGAGGGGAATTGCGCCAACAATCTCTCCACACAGATAATTGCAACTGCAATCTCCATACATTGTCAAACATCAAAACTTAAACATCAAGGCTTAAACTTGAGCCAACTCAAGCTTAGTCAAACTAGTCAACCTTGACCTAGAAAAATTACACCAATAGTTTTTATATTGTGCAGGGCAATTCATCCCTTCTTGTCAGGTGCAAGGGACCTACAATTGGTATCAAATACCAACCACTTCAAAAGGACTAAACGTCGAACGGAGCACAAAAGACGATGCCCGGAACAAGCATCCATCCGTCGAAGTTCGAGGGAGACTTCGTACAATAGAAGAAGAAGATTGAGGTTTATTTTAAAATTGATTTTGATATATTTATTATCTTAAAAAATGGTTTTGTAATACCTACCGATAGCAACTGCGAGTTGAAGAAAGAAGAAAGCTGGACAAAGAAGGAACAAGCCGAGTTTGTAACCAATAGGAAAGTAAAATTTCATCTGCTAAGTGTACTGCCACCATAAGAGGTAAATAGAATCAGAGTCTACGAGTCTATAAAAGACCTCTAGGAAAAAATCCTAGAGCTTCACAAAGGATCATCCGAAGCCAAGCTCACAAGGAGAGATATACTTTAGAATCAACTAATGAATCTGCGACTAAAGGAAGGTGAAACAATTCCTCAACTATATGCCAAGCTAAAGTAGCTAATTACCAAACTCATGAATCTTGGAGAAAAGGTAACCAATCAAGATTATCTAAGGTATGCGCTTAACGATTTTCCTAGAACTCCTAAATAGTCAACTGTAGTAGATGCATATAACATCTCTAGAGATTTAGAGGTTAGTAATTTAGAAAACTGTCTTCTACTTTCGAAATTCATGAGTCTAGATGTGTAGATCTAAAAAAGGAGTCAAAACACAACATTGCCTTAAAGGCAAAAATGAAAGAACCAGATTTTGAAACATCTCTCGATGATGATGAAACGACTTTTATGGTAAGAAAGTTCAAAAAGTTTGTTAGAAATAATAAATTCAACCAAGTGCGGGCTAAAAGAAGAAAAAAAATTGAGGTGCTATCATTGCAATGAAGAAGGACACGTTAAAGAAAAATACTCAAAACTAAAGAACAAGGACAAGGACAAAAGATTAACCCAGAAGAAGCACAAAAATCTAAAGGCGACGTGGGACGAAACGTCGTCATCAGATTCAGAAGTTATAGCCTATGTTGGACTTGCACTGATGGCAAGTCACCAAGAAGATGATGAAGTAAGCTCATCCAAAATGAGCATCGAGAGCATTGACAAAGAGGGAGCCACTTCAAAAGGAAGTAGCATTACAGGGGAGCATAAGATAACAAGATCGATAAGGTAAGTCAAGTACAATCTCTTCCTCCTGATGAATTATATAAGTTTATAAAAATGCTTTCAAAAAATTCTTGTCATTTAGAAATTAAAAATGAACAATTTAAAAAGGACAATGAAGAATTAAAAATAACTTTAGAAACATCTTGTCAATTAGAAGATTTTGATAAATTGAAAATAGAAAAAAAATGAAAGAATAAATAGACAATTTCAAGAATTCTTCATGTTCAAATTTTACTACTTTAAGGAATTATCAAGGACTTAATTGGTATTTTACATATAATAAGGGTCAAATTAGAAAATTATCATCAAAATATATTCCGAAAAAGTTTCTAATTAATCTATTAGGTAGGAACCTATATTGGGTTCCAAAATCATGCTTAAATTAATTTTTTTTATACATGTCTTACTTTTAATTTGATTTTGTTTTTACTTAGAATTATCTAAATAAATTGTGTCGTATAATTTCTGGTTGAAATTAATTTGAATTTAATTTATCCAAGAAAGAAGAGTTCATTACTTCTCTATAGAAAATATTTTAAAATATTTTGACCATTGAATTATTTTTTATAAATTTTTAACAAAAATTATATTTTTCAATTTAAAAATATTTCGCAGAGTTACTTTTGCAAACTTTATTTTTCTGTAAAAATTTATTATATTCTCTATCCATGAAAATATTTTTAAAATTTTTTTATTGTTATTGAATTTTCTATGAATTATTTATACAAATGCTAACTTTTAATATTAAAAATTATTGAAAAGTTAATTTTTAAAATTTTATATTTTCTACTTGCTTTAATATATTCTCAGAAATTTTTTTAAGATTTTTCGAGCTTAAAAGCTATTTTTAAGTAATTTTTTATAAAAATACATCTTTTTGTAAAAAATAATTTATTACTGCTCAAATTATTTTCAAATTTTTGTGAAAATTTTCTTACTGCTTTGAATGTCTATTTAACTGGTATACAAATTTTCAAAAAAATTTAACACTTAAAATTAATTTTAAAATTATTTCTCCAAAAATACTTCCTAAATCCTAAAAGTTAAAATTTTCAAAATTTTAAATTTTTCTCAATATTAGTAAGTTTTTTGAGATTATTTCATATTTATTTCAAACTTACTTTCCAATATTACCCCTATTTTTAATATAATCAAAGGAGGAGAATTAGAGATTAAGTCTAGAGGTAGGATACATTTTAAATTACAAATTATGTACCTGTTATTTTAATGTTATTTGTTTTGATTTACCCTAACTTAACTTGGGTTGCTCATATCAAAAAGGGGGAGATTATAAGTACCTCATGATAGTTTTGATGTGATCAACAAGTCAAGTTAGGTCATGTTGTCATTTGATGTTTTGTGTCTAAGTGTGCAGAAACTTAGAAGTACAGGAAGTCAAGCCAAAGACGTAGCTAGCGAGAATGAAGTCACGGGAGAGAGTCGACGGCCTCGGTGCATCCAAGGGATGAGGTGTTGTGGAAGAATACACTGGCAGACAAGAAGGAAGCATGTGGCATTTCCGAGGGACGAGAAGCCAGAGCGGAAGACTACTTGAGAAGGCCGAAAAATGGATTCGAACGAGCCCTATTTTGGATGGCCGAGATCACCCAAACAAGCGAAGCCTGATCGGAGCAGAACCAGACAATCAACGAGATGTTGACTGTCCGGGTGCCTAGACCAAGTCCGAGAGCTAGAATGCTCCGAGCGCTCGGACTCCCTGGCCCAGCCTAGGAGCAACGCCCGGACCTGCCCGTTGCATAGCCGTTTGCGTGACAATAAGATTTGTCACGCTAGGGGCGCCCGGAACGTGCCACATCTGCAAATAGTCATTTTCGATCAGTGGACTATAAATAGAGCCCTGATCTTCTCCTTTTCAAACAAGACACTCTGTATTTCGAAAACTTTTCTGTCTTTCATTTTCGAGCATTATTTTCATGTATGAGGCTTCTCCACCTCCGACGTTTTGTTTGAGAAAGAGATCTTGATTGTGAGCTTACATTCCTTCGAGTAACAATCCTCTGATTGCCAACCAAGTAAAAATTCGTTTGTCTTATACTTGTTTTATTTTATTATATTTTATTTAAGTGTGCAATTGTGTTAAGCCCGATTGTTTGTGAAAGGTATTGTTGTTTTTATATTGTACAGGGTAATTCACCTCTTCTTATCGGCCTCAAGGGGCCTAGATAACCCTACCCCAAAATTCTAAAGGTAAAATCTAATTGACTTAACCTCGGAGCTAACAAAAATTTTACAAAAAACAAAAAAATACTATTAAGCACCCTAAATATGTACCCCGTGAGCACATAATTTTTTATGAAATCACAGATGCTACAACGTTCTATTCTAGACATATTGTAATAAATACGATTTCATAGATGCTACAATGTTCTAGTTTGTGGTCTAATTGTTAGACCAGAACGTTATAGCAACTAAAAAATCGTAACTACTATAATGTGATTAGACCAATATGTTGTAGTAGCTACGAAATCATAGTTGTTACAATGTTGTGCTGTTACATTAGAAAAATAGTTTAGGGTTTTTTATTATTATGACAGGACACTGCTATAGTAGAATTTTTTTAAAAAAAATGACGAAGCACTGTTACAGTGAAATCGTGCATAGTCACACAACGTGTGCGCACTCCGCATGTGCAATTGGGGGAGGGGGCACTTGCAAAATAAATTAAATTAAATTAAAAGGGCACCCCTTTAATATTTTTATCCCGAAAATACCTCTTAATCCAACATTGTTGTAGAAGTCACTAAATAGCTACTACAACATATAAAAGCTATTGAGTAGTTGGTACAAAGTGTTTAGGGTGAATTTAGAATTTAAAATTTATACCGTATAGAAGTTTTCTAGTAGCTACTATAATATATTTAGGGTGAATTTAGGGTTTAGGATTCAGTATTTCTTAACATTATTATATCAAAATACTATTTATTAATTTGGTCAAAATTATTTAAATTTTATCAAAATCATTTTAAAACATCTAAACATGTTTAATAACAACTAGATAATTTCTATATATTATAGCAACTATTCGGTAGCTTTTGCACGATATAAACTCTAAATCTTAAACTCAATTTAAACGCATTATGATAGTTATTCGATGACTTCTATACATTGTAACAACACCTAATAATTTTTACACATTGTAATACTTATCTATAGCTACCCTAATAATACTGAATTAAAGAGATATTGTTGAAATAAAATCATGGAAGGAGTTCCATTTGAATTTTTTTTAAAAAAAAATTACTATGTTTCTCTTAATCTGAGACTAAAGACTCATGTGATGTTTCTTCTTAATTTGGTACTTCTTTTTCATTTTTGCCCTATATATTGCTGAAGGTCAATTAAAATTTATATCTAAATTTATAAAAAAAATATTTTTCATATAAAAAGTTTAATCAATTAAATATATTATTATTTCACAAAGTCATAAGAAAGATTTTCTCACAAAGTATTTCACTAGTTCAAAACCATTTCGTGAGTAAACAAATAATTTAAACAGGTTGCAACACATGTAACACATGGAGTGATTTTAAGTTTTCACCTCTTAGATGCATATCAGATCGATATCTTGAACAGGGGCGTATGCATATCTCAAGATTATAGTTCGAAAAATTTTACACTTCCACTTCCACAAATCCCTTGTTTCCTCATTGACAGGATATATCTTGTTCATTGGTCTATTATCCTCAACCAGTAGAAGTCGAAGCGTAGTCCCTAACCATCCAAGGCAGACAACTCGACCTCCTGAGTGCACGGGCGATATACCGCAAAGGAATTGTCGCTAGAGAAAGAACCCGGATTGACACAAGTAATTCCAGTATATTTGAAGGATTTCTGCTCACTTTTGTCCGCCAAGACTATCTGTGAAACATGTTTTTTATGTTTCAGAATTGGCAAAGACACTTCTATCGATAAAAAGTCTTCATACCATATGGGGAGTTGGATATAGCCTCAGACAGTGATCATAGTTCCAAATGATAGGTTGCACAGTCAAAGGCAAGGGGCAAAGGTGACTTTGATGAGTGATAGTCACTACAAGCTGAAAGGACACGGGAAAAAAAAAATCAAGTGAGCATTGGAAATTCGACGAATAAAATGATTATCTTATACATAGATAATATAACTCACATGCTCGAAGTGATCATTTGTTTCCTCTGTTGGTGGTGGAATCAAAGAAGCCCTACGCATTCTGTAAAGCAGATCTTGCCGGAAAAATACAATTTCTTGGGTGTAAAATTTGACTCTGTAAATTGCAAGATGAGTGATAACATATATTATTTAACAATAGAAAATCAGTATGAGGGAATGTTGTATTATCTGGATCCGACTATGATATTATGGTGAAATTGTCCATATTAAAGATATATATATATATGATTAAGAAAATTTATTAGAAACTGTTTACCTGCAGGGGTTGCTTGAAAAAATAGCATTTGGAATGTGTTTTTGAAATTCTTCAGTGAGATACTTAGGCAAAGCACACCTGGGAAGTACTTTGGATGAACCTAAATCATAAGATTAAATCAATTTGATAGTGAAATATTCTAGAATAACATTAGATTAGCATTTATGTTGCACATAATTTGAGATGGATAACATGTAAGTCCAACAAGTTGATTCTGAATGACCGACTTTAGAATTACAGTACCTGCATCATCAGGACCTGGGATAAGTAAAAATTTGCTTTGTTCTTTAAGCCTTGGGTGAGATGCAATCATTTCCCCAAGCTTCCCAAACTGCATTCTGCATTTTTTTTACGAAGTTATTTTCACTGTCATTTGCTTTCTTTAGCAAAGATAGCTCGGCTTGCTAAATCATGTAATTATCAAAAATTCAATGACATAAACCCTTTAATAGTGCATTTGAAATAGTATAGCGGCTAACCTGAGGTTTGAATAAGAATGAAAAGCAAAGTGGCATGGCCGTGAGCAGAAATTCCCCATCAAGATAAACAGATAAGGAACCACCTCAACACCCTCATAAGCATCAAAGACCACAGCGAGTTTCTCCATAGTCTTTTTCATCAAACAAAGTTATCATTTTGAGTAATATTTTTACCCAATTAGATTGGGGGAACCGGGGCCTAGTGAGTGTACCTCTTCGTTGTCCAACCAAACATCTGATAGGATCACAAGCATGTGATTCACTGCCGCCTTCTCCATCTCTAATAGCTTGGACTGTTCAACATAGAACACATTCGTCAAACTTTGACAACAATATGGAAACAGTGCAGAGATGCATACCCTTTCTTCATTTGATAGCACTCCTCCACCAAAGAAATCAAGACCCATGAGTAATTTTAATGACACTTCTCTATCCTCTAATGGCGGAAATCCACATGTATTAACCTACAACCCACACAAAAGATATGAGGTTTAATTTTTTTCATGGAAATGTGATATGAATTTAACATGGTCATAAAGCAGAATTATCCAAGAGTTTGTTCCTATTCTGGTTTCATAATAAAAATGTTAGTATTTCTCAAAGACTAGGGTGAAAATGATTGAACTGTTTGCAACAAGAAAGCAGTCGAATGCTTCTTTCGATTTAGTTCATATATAAAAAAGTCAAGTTTAAAAATGAATTTTCTTTCATCAGTACTTTAACCTATTATCATATTAGTCACGATTGCAAATATTATAGAAAAAATTGTTCCTAGTACAGAACTACCAAAAAAATGGCCATGGTCTGCGTTCCATAAATTAATTGGTAAGATTGACAAAATATCAGCAAGTCTCCATTGTTTATGAGCTTTGAATAACCATTATGCAATAAGTTTATAAGTTATGCTCTTCTTCTAACTGAAGTTATGATGTTGCACGGACTTTACTTTTAAAATAACACTATAAGACTAATATATAGATAAAGAAATTAAGAAACATTGACCTGAAAAATTCCATTAGGAAGTAATTCTCCCTCTGCAACAATGACAGTGTTTTCAACAAGGAATCCTGCTGTGATTTTGTAATATATATTAAGGAAAGCCACGTAATATTAACCTTCCTATTTTCTATATCCTTTATGCGCATAAGAATAGAAAGAACAATACAAAAATAAATAAATAGCAATTTGAAGGTTATCAAATTAAATTCTGATGGCTTGTTGGTTATGGAACATCACACTTATAAATCCTATACCCTAAAAGGCATTCCAATTGGTGCTCAACGTATATAATCTTAACAGGAAGCAAAAGTTATGAGTATTTGGCATTCATCCTATGTAAAAGTAATTAAATATCAAACTGAAAGCAACTGTTCTAGATAAAAACACCATTTTATGTATTTACAACTACATGTGGCAATTTCAAGCCTTTCTGTTCTTGTTCTATATTTTTAAATAATAATGATTATTATTATAACAATAAAAAAAGTCTTCCATCCAAGGACAATGGCTGAGTGTTCACAAGTGGACAATTTAGTTGCTTGGTAAAACTCAATAATCCAATTGCCTTCATTTGGTAGGCTTTCATGAAAGTCATGATCAATCAGGGTTCTACTTGCATACATGGCTCGTTCACGTACTAAAATCCCTAAAGGGTGACTAAACTTGGATCTCCTCAAGTGATATAAGACAACTTTCAACCAATAATCTTGTATGATAAAAAAGACAGTCTTCACTGCATCAGAAATTAAAACAATTTATGTGAAAATAAACAATATATAAGCTGCATAAAGGATATTGAATTTGATAAATCAATCGGCACAGCAGCAGCCAGATCTTCCAAGTAGAATTGGCCTTCTTCCAATTGGGAGATCACCCCCATGATCCATCTTCTTCCAGTGCAACCAATCAGTGACTGGATGGAAGTAATCTGCAAATAAATAATGAGGCAACTGATAGATAGTGGTGTACATCATACTGTCATGCATCTGCTATATATCATTCCTGAAATTTTTAGGGGAAAACAGTACCTCACAGCTCTCAGATTCAGTCATTTCAGTAGCAAAAACAGGTCTTGAGAAGTACTTATCACGAGAGATCCTCTGAAACAAAAGCTGGTATCTATCCCTGTACAGGGCAGCTTTATCGACAGCATCACCATGGATAGGCAGCTTACCAGTGTGTCTAGAAATAAATCAAAAGACAAATTGTTGAATTATCTTAGAAGCCAAAACATCAAATAAACCAAAGTAATCAGAAACTTGTTGATCAAAATTAAAAGAAAAGGGAGAATTAGGAATAAAACAGAGAAATGTTTGAAGTCGCATACTCATAGAAGACCTTCTTGATGCCATCATAATGAAATCGATGGATGTGGAATACATCAATAACCCGGAGGACAGCATGGTCACTAGTGCTTCTGGCACTATTATCAGGGGCAGCATGCGCCTCTAACAGAGAGGCAACCACATCATGTATCACCTCACGATCCAAAATTGACGAATGCACTGTGAATTTCAATTCAGTTCAGAACAAGAAAATGAGAGGGAAATTGAGGGTGTAAAAAAAATGTTTATAAAAAAAAAACAGAAGATTGAAGCAACCCACAAGATTTGTTGTACATCTCATCAATAAGGAGGTCAAGAGCCTCATCTTCGTCATTCGGAAAATGAGCAAGGTAAGCAAGGACCTCCTCCATGGCATCAACCTTGAAGGTGAAGCCACGGAGCTTGAACTTGTGTTGAACCTTCTTCCGAGTTCTACCAGAGACCACCATATTGAATCTCTCTCTCTCCCTATGTTATGGTTCGTCGGAACGGCCGGAACGGGCGTTCCGGAACGGGAACGCCTCACGCCGTTCCAAAGTTCCGGTAAATAACGTGGCTTGCTCTGAAACGCCGTTCTCGGACGTTATAACGGTAAAAGAACGAATCGGAACGGCCGGAACGGAACGGAACGGATCGGAAGTGATTACCTCCGGATGAATCGTACAACGAAGTCGGAGGCACACCGGCGTGGCCTGATCGGTCAGCTCGCCTGTCGAAGAAGAAGGCAGCTGCGGCGGCGGCGGCGGCGGCGGCGGCGGCAGCGGCAGCGGCCGCGGCGGCGGTGGTTTAGGGTTTCGGCGCGGGAGACGTGAGAGAAGACGGTAGACTTTTGAGTCAACACTCAATGTGCTATTTTGAAGCATGCTGATATATAATTAGATGAGTTTTCAATTAGATGCTGATATATATTTAGATGAGAACCGTGTTAACACTCAAAATGCACAAATCTTCTAAAACAACTAAGGTGCATTTGGTTCAGGATTATTCTTGATAATCTTGGTTATTCATTTAAGGTTATCAACAAAAACTTTGTTTGGTTTAGGTATTCGATGATTCCCGAGTAATGTTCCATGCCCGACACGTCAGCAAAATGGTCATGCAGTCCGGAATCGAAAAACCTCAGAAAACTAATGGTGTGTTTGGTTTATCCCATTTTTATTTTCATTTTCTGAAAAATACGTATTTTTCGTTTTTCAGAAAATGACTTTTCCGCGTTTTTCGTTTTCTTAGAAAACGCTCTCTCATTTTCTTAAAAATGAATGTGGAAAACGTAAACCAAACACGTTTTTCATTTTCTTAGAAAATGAAAACAGAAAACAATGTGAAAAATACAAACCAAACGCCCCCTAAGGTTTTTCTTGATTCCGAGGTTAACGAATTTTTTTTACCAAAAATACCCTCCGATAAGAAAAAACATGAAAAAAATGTAATAAATAAAAAAATGTTTAAAAAATTTTAAAATTTTAAAAAAACAATTTAAATAATTAATTTTAAAAAATAAAAAATATATAAATTTTAAAAATAAAAAATAGAAAATTTTTAAAATTTTAAAATATTTTGAAATATTTTGAAAAAATTTTAAAAATTTTAAAAATTTTAAAATATTTTGAAAAATTTTAAAAAAATTTTAAAAAATAAAAGATTTAAAAAAAAAAATAAATAAAAAAATTAAAAATAAAATTTAAAATTTTAAAAATGTAAAAAAAATATAAATATAAATAATATAAAAATATAAAAATATAAAAACATTAAAAAATAAAAAAAAACACATAAAAAGTAAAAAAATATACCAAAAAATGAAAAGTAAAAAAACATTAAAAAATAAATAATAATAATAATAATAATAATAATATATAATATTATTATTATGTATAGTTGGTTTTGTAACTTAGGGTAATACGGTAAAATATTAAACTAGGGTATTCATTAAAACCTTCAAACAAACAAGTTTTTGTTACATTACCTAAGTTGAACCAAACAACATTTCGTTATGTTTTATTCCCCATAACCTTGGTTATGTGATTACCTGGTAATCATATAACCAAGGTTATACATGATAACTTGAACCAAACACACCCAAGGTTCTAAAATTCGCTAGGCGCTAGTCGGGCGGCGGACCAGCGCCTAGCGCCTAGGCCGCCTAGGCGGGGACTAGGCGGCGCTAGGCGGATTCCTCGGTATTCCTTGTTTCATGTGGACTGTGGATAATGTCATATACAAATCTAAATGTTGTCTTAAACAATTTCATAACAATGGAGATCTAACTATGTATGCTGAAATAAATACATACTTTCCAATACCAAAAAATAAAAAACTATAAAAGAAAATTAATAGTTTTGTGCAAAGGAAATATACTAGACTTAGTAAATATGAGTTAAAAAAAACAGTTAAACAATAGAACATGCAATAAATTATCATAATCATATAGCAAACAGACAAACAGTAGAACATTGGAAAATAGTAGCAATAGTTCAATTCAAGATTACAATGCATTGTGAATCAGTAACCAGTAACCACTAAGCAAAATATAATTGTTAAATAACGTAAATCATGTCTTAACAAAATGAGTTCAAAATTACACAACTAATAATATCTCATAAACTCGTATTTATTCTGCTTCCTCTTCTCCATAATTTTCAATAACTTGTTCTTCATCGGACACAAACTCAATATCATTATTGTGATCCTCGTCTTCTTCTTCAGATTCAAAATCATCTTCATGAAGTTCTCTCACTCTAGAGCTTCTTCGGGGTTGTAGATTTTCATCCGCTCCACTTGCTTCATCAACCATTTGCCAAGTGAGCCCAGAACCTAGTTCAACTTCATCATCTTCCCCACCGTCCACAATCCAACCTTGTGCATTTGAAGCATCTTTTGCAAGAAGGACATCAACATTTCTTTCTTTTTCTCTTTTTTGTTTGTTCAACAATCTAGCATTAAATTGGACAAATACTAGATTGTTCAACCTGTTAACATCCAACATATTTCTTTTCTTTGTATGAATCTAAAAAAAAAACAGAGAAAGTAAATATTATAGTTAGTACCTGAATATAGAGTAGACATTAAAAATTATAACTAATTTAATTAAAGAGTAGACTGAAAGTTTAAAACTTACTCCTTCAAATGTACTCCAATTTCTTTCACACTCAGATGAACTTGTAGTTAATGAAAGTATCCTCAATGCCACCCTTAGCAAGTTAGGTGTGTGAGCACCGTATGTACTCCACCATGCACATGGATCAAATGTATCATCATTTTTTTCACATGCTTTTGCTGCCAATGTTTTTCCAAACAACCCAGTCTTATTTCTATATTTTGGAAATTCCTTGTTAATAATTGTATCTTGTAGATCTAACTCATTGGCATGCAAAGTTTCCATGCATTCAAAAATCCCCATTGCGACCTCCTCATAAAGAGCAATAGAACTATCTTTGTAGTAAAAATAAGGATTCAACAAAAAAGCAGTGGTATGCAATGATGTATCAAGTCTATCCTTCATTTTTAACTCAATAATGACTATGATAGGCTGATAATTTGATTCCACGTTATTCAGAGCCACCTTGATATCTTCTTTAGCTTGAAGAAGCTCCCCATATAGAAACTCCATCGATGGCTTTCTATCTCCATCTACCAATCGAAGAACTCTTACCAAAGGAGCAAATATTTTCAAACAAAGTGTCACACCATTCCAAAAACTCATGCTCATCACTGTAGAGTAAGTCAATTTTCCTTTGTTTGTTTTTGACCATTTACATTTCTCCCACATATCACTTGTAAACATGGCTCTTAAACTAGCTTTTTTTTCAATCAAACTTTGCAATGTGAGGAAATTTGATGCAAACCTGGTAACTCCTGGTCGGACTATGTCTCTCTTCTTCGTGAAACTTCTCATCAATGATAAAGTCTTATGGTGAGCATAGATGAAAATGGTAAAAGCCTTGGATTGCTCAATCACCTTTTTATATCGTGGAAGTTTGCCAATACTTTCAAGCATGAGATTAATAGTGTGAGTTGCACATGAACTCCAAAAGATCCCGGGTCGTTTTTCTCTCATCAATTTAGCTGCAGCCATATTGTTGGTGGCATTGTCTGTAATAATATGAACAATATTCTGAGCTCCTACTTGTTCAACACACTTGTCAACATACTCAAAAATAAGTTCAGCTGTATGTGCCTCTTCTGAAGACTCCTTAGACTCTAAAAATGTAGTACCCTCCTTGCAATTAACACACAAATTTAAGATGCTTCTTCTTTTTCTATCACTCCATGCATCTGTCATGATCGAGCATCCATTCTTTGCCCATTCTTCTTCATGTTTCTTCAGCAATTGTTTTGTTCTTTCAACTTCGGCTTTCAATAGTGGCTCCCTAAGTTGATATTGAGTTGGAGGCTTGAATCCTGGTCCAAATTGACCCACTGCCTCCATTAATTGCTTGAAGCTATCATTATCAACAGCATTGAATGAGATTCCATTTTCATAAACCCATCTCCCAACATATTGTTGAACTTGTTGAGTTCTCTCTTTGAAAAGAGTCTCATTTATATTTTTTTGCCAAAGTACTTTACTTCCACTAGAGCCTGCATTTTCTGGAGCAATTGCCGATGCATATCTGTCCATGGGGCCAAGTGGAAGAGGTTTTTTAACTCCATCCATCCCTTCAATTTCAAGACCTTCTTCTTCATCTATGGAAATAGTCACCTCTGCTCTACAACTTTGTTCTTCCATTATTTTGTTCTTCTTTCTGTTCCTCCCTTCTAAAATAGCTTGTTTGCACTTATTTTTGTCTTCTTGAGATGCTTTTCGACAACCCGATACATTTCCAGGTATATTTCCAATGTGCTCCTTTATCCTATACACTCCTCCTGACATTGCTTTTCCACATAACTTACATTTAATTTTGTCGAGGTTCTTAGGATCAATCAATATTCCAAACTCCCATCCGATGTCATTTGATTTTCTTCTAAGAATTCCGGATCCGGGTTGAGTGACAGATGCTGTCGAAGATGGATTGCTTGCCATTGATAATAGATAATCTGAAGGAAAAAAATTATATATAACAAGACATAATATGATAATAAAATTTAATTATACCATACAAATATACAATACAAAATAATGAAAATATTAAATATGAAATATAACATTAAGTCATTAACAAGTTTGAGAATATTTTTTTATATATCTTAATCTAATTAATAAAATTTATTAGATATTTATTTAAATAAATTTAATTTTAAATATATTTTTTATATTATTAAATCTGTTATATACTTATATATAAATTAATAATATTTATTAGAATTTTTAAAATTTTAATTTAATTTTTATATTTTTAAAACTGATTTATATAAATTAATAATATTTATTAGAATTTTAATAATATTTATTAGAATTTTAAAATTTTAATTTAATTTTCATATTTTTAAAACTGATTTATATAAATTAATAATATTTATTAGAATTTTAAAAATTTTAATAATTAATATTTATAAATCCGATTAATATACATTTATAATATATAAAATTTATAAATATGATTTATATAAATTAATAATATTTATTAAAAATTTTAAAATTTTAATATAATTTATAAATAATTAAATATGATTTATTAATTTATTAATATGTATAATGTATTATATGTTTTTTAATTTTAAATATTTTTATATTTTTAAATCTGATAAAGTGATAAATGATAATATTTATTATAATTTTAAATTTTTTAAATATGTTAATATATAAATTAATATTTAATATTATTTATTTAAAAAAATTAAATATATTATTTATATATTTAAATATGATTATATAAATTAATAATGGTTATTAGAATTTTATATATAATTTTATATATTTAAATTTGTTTTATATAAATTAATAATATTTATTATAAAAAAGATAAATTTTAAATATATTTAATTGGGATCTTAATTTTATTAGGGTTTATGAACTCAACCTTATTATTAAAATTATCCCCGTTAGGAGTTAGGAATTATTTTAATTTATTAAATCTAAAAATAATAAAAAAAAGCTAAAAAGGGCGTCTCTTTCGCGAGTCTCGCGACTCGCGTGAAGGCGCGGACGGCGGACGCCACGGGCCGCCACCGGCGGCTCGCGGGAGGGCTCCGGCGCTGCCGGAAGCTTCGCCGGACGCGTACGGCGCGTCCGGCGAAGCTTCCGGCAGCGTCTGACACCTGCGATGCATCGGGTGTTGCCGCGACGCAGATTTGAGAAACAAAAAAACAAAATGAACGAAAAAAAAACTTATCGGAAGCAACGCGATCAGGGAAGATCGAAGAGCGGGGCGATGAAACAAACGAACGCTTGGCAAATACCTAAAACTCAGGTTTAACATGCCTTAAAAACTTGGCCCGCCGAGGACCGCCTAGGCGGCCCAGCCGCCTAGGGCTTCCGCCTCGCTGGTTTCCGGCGCGGCATTCTACCGCACAGTGCCTAGGCGGCCGCTTAGGGCGCAATTTCGAACATTGAACACACCCCTAGAGTTTAAGGGGGATTTACGATTACATAAAACAACTAGAGTTTATAATTGAATGAGTTTTCAATTAGATGCTCTTATATATTTAGATGAGTACCGTGTTAACACTCAAAATGCACAAATCTTCTAAAACAATTGAGGGATTTAGGAACGTAATCGTAAATTTCTTAAAAAGTTTTATGTTTTGTCACATCAAAAATTAAAATTTTACTTCTTTTAAAATCCACTCTCTATTATCATAAAACCTTTCTCTTTTAAAAATTTTATTTTATTTTAAATTCTCTCTTTATTCTTTTTCTACTATTTTTTTTATAAACCTGATCCAAAAATTTTAATACAGATTTATAATAAAAATTATAAACCCCACCTATGGAGTGGAGGAGAAATTTATATTAAAAGATTTAAGAGCAGAAGAAAAGTCAGACCCACCACAAAGAGACATAAAAAACACTTATTAATAATAGGTTATTTTGGGAAGAAAAAGTGAGAAATAAAAGGTAAATATACAAAGTTGTTTTAAAAAAATAAAATAATAAAATTATTATTATTAATTTTAGTAGATGAAAATGTATAGAATAAACAAATATAATTTATCTATAATTTTTAAAATTTAAAATAAATTTATATATATATATATATATTCATAGAACAATTCCAATAGAATTTTAAAAAGTTTATTTAGAATGTCTAATTTAAGTTAACCATAAAATTGGAACAAATTTATTGTGAGATTACTTTCCCCTTCACCCCAATTTCCCCCTTCCTTACCCTCCAATTTGGAAGTAATAAATTTCGCCGATTCTCCTCCCTCTCCTTAACTCGCTCCATAAAGGATCAATTCGACCTTTCCTCTTATTTACCTTTCCCTCTCCTTCCCTCACCCCCTCCCAAACAGAGGCTTTATAGAGAAGAAATAGGTTTCGTCTACTGCTCACAGTGGCGGACAATCAGACGGTGTGGCTGGACAGGCGGCGACGGAAGTTGCAATAGTGGCTGCCAGAGACCATGTGCGGCGAGATCGGGTCGATCAGATGGCTGCGCGCGGCTACCAATGAGCAACCGCAACCGATGGCTGTGGAACGCGGCTAGGTCACGAGGAGCAACTACGGGACGGCAGCGTGCAATTCCCGAACAACTACAAGTAGCGACAACGAGCACACGACGCAGGGCAACTGAGAGAGCTCCAGAGAAATCGCAGGGACGGCGCCGCGCCGGAGCAGGAAAAAGTTTCAAAATTAGTATTTTTAGGCATCATTGAATTTCAACCCAAGTTTTCTTTTAACATAAAATAAAAATATTTTTTAAACCAAAAAAGTGAAATATTGTTATTAAGATTCTCATAAATCCTCTACTATCATTTTTTTTTCCTAACAATGATGGCTAAAAAATGTTCGATATAAAGAAATTAAAAACATTGTTAATAATAATATTAACAATGTAACTAAATAATTTATTATTTAAAAAATATCATTTTAATAAAAAATAATATTGTTAATAGTAACTAGGGTGGTAAATAAATCAAAAAAGATAAATTTTGAGTTGTTCAAATCTGTATAATAAAATAATCATGTTAAGTCAAACCAAAATTAATCAAATTGTTAAATAATTATTTATGATTTATTTTTTATAATTTAACTCAAACTTAACTAAGCTTGGTTTTTCTTATTTATTCATTTTAAAAGATAAATATTAATTCAGAAACTTTGTTCATGAATACATTCTTCCCAATTCGTATTAATTTATATATATATATATATATATATATATATATATATATATATATATATATATTCAAATTTATTCATTTAATTTAATAAAATTTCTATATTTAATTAATCTTAGATATATTAAATGAATATAAATAAACTCTTGTAGAACCATGTTCCTACTAATACTTTATCACAATTTCTGTTCCATCTCTTGCAGAGCCCTAGTCCACTTTTTTTTTAAGATCAAAGAATGATCCACAATGTAATTATAAATTACGATCACGGACATAATTAGTTGTGATCTCTTCTTGGATTACCTACCCACCTAAGTTATAATTTGAATCAAGATAGATAATCAAAAGTAACCCCTCGCTCAGCACTCAACAGCTCAGTCACCTACCCATCGCCAGTGACCTCCGATCATCCATCTCTTGCTCTGGATGGATCCAAGAGAAGGTTTTTCTTATTATAGTAGACCAGAGAATCCTTCTCTTGCTCTCTCCTGCGACAGAAGACAAACCATATTCCTACTACTTTGCGCTACCTGAGCGGATTAGGAGCCCAATGAAAGAAAACTTGGTACACAAACTTTGTAAACTTTTTTCTGTTGGGTAGACTGTACTACTGATGTTTAAGTTCAAAGAAAATTACATGACAAATATTACTAAGGAACCCCAGGATGTGTTGAAAATGGCCATCTGAGTCAAGGCTGCGACGATGGCTACTTTCCTGATGTGTTAGTAGTTACAAGTTGCTCGATGAACGGTTGTGTTGGTAAGTTGCTCGACGAATGGCTGTGTTGGTCTTGAAGCTGCTGAGAAATGCTCGTGCAGAATAAGATAGAGTCATCGTTAGCCGTCTGCATCTTAGCATTTGTGACTGTTTTAACTCTTGCTCCTCTTCTCCATCAACTCTTGTATAGTTCGAGAGGCATCCTTCAGATAAGAGTCGAACATGAAAGATGATCGTTTGAGATAAAAAGAAATTTGGCAGATAAAAAAATAGTCAAACTACTCTTTTATCATCAAAATAAAATTAACTAAATATGACCAAAGAGAGTTTTTGTCATTGAGAAAAGGCCAACAAGGCCCTATTTCTAGAAATTCAGAGTAAAAAAGGAATCCAGTTTACCTTTCAAACATTGTTTTCATCAAAAATTGCTGGAAAAATATAATGCGGAACAATGACAACCAAAACATATTATTATTATGAATAGTGTAAAAAATTAACGTAAAAAAAAACCTAACACAATGGAAAACATGCTAAAGGTTGAATGGTTCCCTCTCACCTTTAATTTGTTTCTCAAATTCTCTTCTTCTTTTAGTCGCCCGTTTCTTTCTTCTGCAAATACGTCAATCAAAGCATCTTGTTCTTTGTTTGCCTCTTCCAACTTTTGTTTTGCTACTTCCAGCTGGTATAAGATTCAAGCAAAAGCCTCTTAGCCTTGGGGAAAACCACACAAATAAGCTAAATGAAGATAGGTACAACAAAAATCTGAATATATACAGGAACCTATAACCAGATAAATATAGATATTATTAGAATGACGGGGGATTTTATTTAGCACGGTCCATGCAGAAATAACTCACAAGATTTTTATTAAAATTTAGTATCTTAGAAGAGGTTTTGGAGTCCTTTATAAAGATTGAAAAGACTTATTTTCAAAAATTAATCTATTCCCTAAACAATTAGTGAATATATGACTAATCCCTAAATAACTTGTTATCATAAAATATAAATTGCCTACTTCAAAATAAAACCTTATGATTTCGAAAAAAATTTATAAAATTTTAACTTCCACCCCACATATGGGATAAGGCTTGGTTGTTGTAGTATCGAGTAACTTATCTTCTAAGTGCAATACATATGGTTGGTGTATGAAGGGCTATGTATATTTATTAGAAATTACTAATGCTTCATGAATCATGGTTCACAATTATGGTTACTAGACTGAAAATTGATAATAATACATATATATCATAAAAATCCCCATAGCAAGCACACTAACTACACGCAGGCTTTCTTTTAATTTGACAAGAGGAATCACAAACAGATGAAATTGTACGTCCAGATCCTAAATATAGATCCTCCCAACACTATATTATTGAAGCCCTTTTGTGTGGTGCATAAACATGATGTTAAGATTACTTTGAACGCCCAGAAGAAACTGTAATTGTAGTTCACTTTTTTAAGAAAATTTAAATCATTCCAATGTAACAAGTAGCATGTTTGGTTCAACCAATAATACAGAATTGAATTGGCCCAGGGTTTAAGGAAAATCCATCAATTTCTGTTCTTTTAGATGCATTTATGATGAATAGTATCTACTCCCTAAGCATATATCATCCATTCGCAGCCATATCAGGCAATTATTTCAATTTGCAGTGCAACAAAAGCATGTAATTTAAAAAAGGATGGTCATACCTTCTCCTGTAAGGATTTATTACGGTCCCTCTCTTCCTGCAATTCCTGAGATGCTGATTCTTCCATCTTTTTTATTCTAAAAGATGACTTACTGGAATTAATTTATGACAACAAAAACATCCCAAGACCGATAAACTATTGATATTTAGTTATACCTTTTCTTGAGTTCCTCATTTTCATCTTTTAGTTGCTTAATAATAGAGTTCTCAATATTTAGCTCATTTTGGACAGTGACGGTAGGGGACAACACCCGTTCAACAGACTGTAAGTGAAAAGAAAAAAAAAAAAAATCAGTTTTTTCATACAACTTTATGAAACTATTTAGTAAGGATGTTGCACAGGTTTATAGAAATCTTTTATATATATATATATATATTCTAGGTTATTAAGAAGAAAATGAAACAACTCAATAATCTAAGGATGAGCAGCTATAAGATCAGACTTTGATATATCATGGAACTATTATTGTCTGCTAAAAAGATGTGAATAAATTCATTAAAGAAAGGCAGTTCAATGAACTAGAAACAGAAAGAACAAATTCACTGTAACATTTAACTTGACTGAAACATGAGATCTTGCAGGAAGGGGAACACAACACTGAAATTGCCCAAGGATTCTCCTTCTCTCTTTAAGTATATGTCAAAGGAATTATAGAAATTCATTTCTATCTTATTTGATGGTCCTTCAATTGGAAGAAGGGCATTTATAGAAATTAAAAATGGAGCAGCCTATAATTAGTTGCCAAATTCAAAACAAAATTGAAGGAAATTCCTGATATTTCACTCTTTCATTAACTCAAAATTACCAAAGGGCTAAGCAGCTAAAATATTGTCATCCCCATTGTGATGGTAAATGCATTGAGCTTATAAAAAATTTAGGTGTAGTTGGGTTCGGTCTCATACTATATATGTTTAGGATTTTATTATGTCTAGATATACTAATATATACCCATGCATGTAATGGTTATCATATATGATGTTTACAATATTTCTTTCTTTAAATTCTGCATAGTATTAGAACCCTCTTCTATCATTATGTTTTTCCATAGGGGGAGGCCACCAGCGCCACTGGTAATGACTTCCCCTTGTCTCATCATCCACTCTCCTCCCCTTGTCCTATGTCTTCTGCTTTGGGTACGATCACTTCTCCATGCCAACTCCTAAAGTGCAACCACCCACTCACCTATATTCCACCATGCAAAACCCAGCCTCAACTTGTCATCCATGTGATGTGTTGCCTACGCACACACCTCTGCTTGTGTGCCATCCATGATACTTAACTGCGGCACCTCGAGATATCTGCCACCACCTGCTAAATGTGTAAGCCTGGATCTGATTTGCCACGTCTAATTGGCACAAGTGGGCATCCTTTATGTTGTGTTTCTGTTGGTGTAGCTGTCTTTGTCCACCATCCACATCTACCAACGACACCAGCATCCCACATCAAGTGCTGTCCTCTATGAACATCTCTGTGTCTGCTTCTTCCTCCTGCAGCTGCAGATCCAATGAAGCTACTGATCTCCCACTTCTTCTCTAGCAACAGAGAAGATCCAGATCTCATCATTCTTGCACTTGATACTAGGTTCCATGTCTCTTTCCATCACTTCCTCACATGTGATGCCAGTGGAGCCAAGATAGTGCCACTCTCAATTCCAGCAACATGGCTAGCTGCACCTGTCAGTAGTGCCTCACCCTTTTACTTGGTCTACAGATTTCCAAGATATGGGCCTTTGTCTCTTTTGGAACTAGATTTCTCTCAACTTATTTTTATAGTTGGCAGCAAAAGGTGAAACACGCCCTTCTAGAGTGGCCCCCCAGTATATGGAAGGGAGGTAAATCATAGGGGGTTTCACCCGGCAACAGCATCACATACAAGGAGGGGTTGAGGCAATCAGCAAGGCATTCCGCACCCGTTGCGAATCAATCTCAGGCCTATTGGCAGCAACACTCTTACATGAACCAACTGCGCCAACCCGTGGGGACTACGTATTTTTATAGTTGCATCCATTGGAGATAGTCATTGGAGGATTGATTAGCGTTGGCTCACATGGAAAGGCAAAGCATCCTCTGGCCATGACTTATCAATGCCTCTAGATTCACTTCACGTAGTATCGCTTTCAGCCACTTTTACGGTCAGCCGCCACATACGATGTTGATCCTCTTGTCTTCTCTGTAGTGAACTCTCTCTTGATTAAAGATACCATATACATATTCATCTTATGATGCTCCCTAATCAAAACCTTTTCCTTGTTAATCCAATCCCTCAGTTTTGCCCTTGTTAATCCTAGCTATTGGATCATATCTTGGAATGCTTTAGAATCTAATATCGAGTTGGGCCATTTCAGTAAATTATCAAAATTTGATACCAATTGACAACAATAATCTCTCATGTATCACGTGTGTCGATCAAGTTAAAAGTACCATGTCATGCCAACTCAATACCTCTTTGGCATGCTAGTGACACGCATCAAGAGAATTCCAAGTAATATTTCTTATTTTTTTATAATTTATATCTACACAACACAACGTCAAAATTGTGCCATTCTAGATGGATAAAAGATCCAACATGAATTGCTTTAAATATTCTAGATGAATAAAAAGTCCATTATGAAGAGGAGCCTTGGCGCAACGGTAAAGTTGTTGCTTTGTGACCAAAAGATCACGGGTCCGAATCCTAGAAACAACCTCTTGCAAAAAACAGGATAAGGCTGCGTACAATGGATCTTTCCCCGGGATCCCATATGACGGGAGCTTCGTGCACCGGGCTGTCCTTTTTTTTAATAAAAAGTCCATTATGGAACATTATTTTAAATCGTTCCAGATGGATAAAAAGTGCAGCATTAAATGTGATTTTAAATCACTCCAGATAGATACAAAGTCCAGTAAGGAATATTCTTTTAAATCTTACTCTTAACTATATAGCTATAATCTCTTCTTCTTTTGTTTCATCTTCTTCTTTCCACTTCCAATTCGCCATTAGCATCATACACAGCATGTCAACACAAAACCCAAATCAAATTATTCCAATCAGAGACAAAAACTATAGCACGACTTAAAATTGATACTTATCCATCTTCCTCTTGTTCTGCTCCTTACATTTTGTCATTCTCATATTCTTTTTTTCTTAGCAATTTATCTCTAATGAAGAATTGGAAAGACAGTCTCATATCCTCATTTTGCTACTTATAGCAAAGGGTCAATATGTTTTTCATCTCTAATCAAGACTAGAAAATGCTCAATTCGCGTTTTTCAATGTTTGACAAAGGCCTCGAGTATATTATCCATCACTAATGAAGACCTAAATAAAAATGTAATATCCTCATTTCAAATGTCTAAAAAAGGATGAAGCATTGTTATCCATCTCCGGTGAAAGTTTGAATATAAAATAGCTTATTTTCATTTTGTTATTCCCAACGAAGTGTTGAACTATGTTATTCATTTTGTTCACCAAAACCATTGAGTTATTTCCGATTCCCTTAGTTTATTGTATGATGTTATATGCGCCACTTTAAGGAAAAGCTCATTCAAGATACTTGTTCTTAAGATCACTTTTCATCTTAGTTTCATTTTATATGGTCCGCTTCAAGGAGAAACCCACTCGAAATACTTCTTCCAAAATACTCCTGCTATCTTTACTTAATACAAGGTTTAAAATCTTGAGTCATCTTAGAGTTTCGGCTTTTAAGAGTGAATCAAATTAAATTTTATCGTGTATTATAGGGTACTGATTGTCAACACATTTTGGCGGCATATGATAGTCAAAGCATGTCAAGATGCTTCAGATGAGGTTTACTTATGTAATTCTCCTTCACTTAGATTTTCTAAGTTTACAATTAGTAGTTGAAGTAAAAAAAAGTTATTTAATTTTACTTCAATGTAAATCGAGATGAATTCATATTAATTTTCCTCTTATAATCTTATTGTACATAACTTAGTCACTTATAAAATACAATTAGGAATTAGAAATTTTATATTAGAATATTTAAGAAATAAGCTATAAGAAATACCAAACATTACTTGAATCCATCTTGACATATCTTAAAGTGTGTCGAGGATTGCCCACTATTGGCACAACAAGATACTGGAACAATCGAAAATGGAGGCACATGATAGATTATCTGAGTTTTAACAATTTAGCAAATCGATACATTTTGACCATGTCATCCTATACTGGATGGCATTTCAAGCCATGGCTTCATTTCATCCTTTGTTCTCCTTTTATCAAAGTTATAGTTGGTCTAAGATTGAAGATATCATCACCTATATGCTCCACTATAATTATAGGTTTAAAAATAAGCAATTAAAGCGTACATTGATCGCATGCTTTGTTAATTCCCTAAGTTTTATTTTCTTTGCATGCTTTGTTAATTCCCTAAGTTTTATTTTCTTTGCATGTGAATATTATGTTTTGGTTTAACTCCGCCCATGACCGGTCCCAAACTCAGATAAAGGAGGATGATTGCATTAGGTTATCAGCTAATGTTAAAAGTATGATAAATGTTCAATGAATGGATCATTAAACTATTGTGTTAATGTTAGGTTGTTCCCCAGAAGGAACGCGTTGCAAGGTCCGACTGTAACGTCTCAGCAAGGACCGCTACATCTCCAGAACTCGAGTGTAGTACTAAATATACAAGAGCAAGGTTCGCTATATCTCCAGAACTCGAGTGTAGTACTAAATATACAAGAGTTCGCGTTGCATCCGACTGTAACGTATCGGCAAGGACCGCTATATCTCCATGAGAACTTGGGTGTAGTGTTAAATAGGTAAGAGTTCTCACATCATAGGTTGGATAAGAACAAATATGATAGGAAAACTAATAGCCTAAGATTTGAAATATGAAACATAGGAACTCTCAATGGAGGTAGTAGATACAATTATTAGGAGAAGAATTAGTATTTTATGCATACAAGAGACAAAATGGGTAGGTGAGAACGCAAAGATGCTACAGAACTCGGGTTTTAAGTTATGGTACATAGGAAAAAGTAAAGCAAGAAATGAAGTGAGTATTGTTGTAAATAGTTCGTTAAAGGATGATTGTAGGAGTAGTTAGAAAAGCGGATAGAATTATAACCCTTAAGATAATAGTGATCAAAGAAACTATGAAAATAATTAGCGTATATGCACCGCAAGTCAGATTAGATGAAGCCACCAAATCAAAATTTTAGGACGACTTAGCTGAAGTATTACAAAACATTCCGTCAAATGAAATGATTTTAATAGGAGATAATCTAAATAGTTATATCAGAGTGAAAAATAAGGAATATAAAAGGGTGCATGGGGGTTATGGGTTTGAATGAGAAATGAAGAAGGGAAAACTATATTAGATTTTGCAATATCATAAGATTTTATATTAGCTAATTTTTTAAGAAAAGAGATAAACATTTAGTCACGTTCAAAAGTGAAAATGATAAATCACAAATTGACTTTCTTATAATTAGGAAGAAAGAAAGATTTATAAAATTACAAGTCATCCCTGGAGAAAACTTAACTACCCAGCATAGCTTAGTAGTGTTGGATATACGTCTCAAGTATAATATCAATAGAAAGAAAATATATATGATTCTTAGAATTAAACGGTGGAAGTTAAAGGATGGGAAGCAAAATATATTTAAGAAAAAGGTAGGAATATAAGAGCATCCACATCAATATCTAAAGATTTTACTCTAAATTTTGGATAAGGCAGTTAAAAAACCTTTGCATCAGATACCTTATCTATTCCCTAAATTTTACATTTATGAATAGTACTTCTCTAAATTTAGGGAATGGATTTCATTCCCTAAACATTATAAAGGAGAGAACAAATAAGAAAGTTGATATAAAATGTAGTGAAAAGTGGATATCCAAATTTAATAAAGTAACTTTGTTACCCTAAATTATACATTTTGGATAAGGAAGCTAGTGTGCATGCTCTGAGTATTAGGTGAAATATATGATGACTTTAATACGACATGAGATAAGATGGTATCAAACTTGAAAATAATAGCTAAGAGGATACTTGATGAGTTAAAGGGGCGTGCACCACTAAATAAGGAATCTTGATGGTGGAATAAAAAAGTACAAAAACAGTGAAGGATTATATATTTGTAAGAACGAGAAAAATTTTAAAAAATATACAATAGACAAGAAAGAGGCTAAGAAAGTAGTGAATGAAGCAAAGAATGAAACTTTTGAACAATTATATCAAAAGTTGAATACAAAAGAAGGGGAAAAAATATTTATAAAATAACTAAAGTGAGAAAAAGGAAAACAAGAGATCTTATCCAAAATAAATATATTAAAGATAAATATAATAGGGTACTAGTAAACGATGGAAAAATAAAAGAGCGGGAGAAAAGGTATTTTCATCAACTTTAATGAAGGTTTATGTGATCAACTAAACTTAGATAATTTAATAAGTCAAATGAGTATAGAAATTTAAATTTTTATTATAGAATTCAAACTTCAGAAGTAGAACGAGCTTTTAATGAGATGCACAATAGAAAAGTCGTTGGATCATATAATATTCGGATAGAGGTATGGAAGTGCCTAGGGAAACAACGTATTGAATAACTTACAAAATTATTTAACATGATATTGAAAACGAAAAATATGTCTGATCAATAGAGGGTAAGTACTCTAGTTCTCTTATATGAAAATAAGGGAGACGTACAAAATTGTGCAAACTATAGGGGTATTAAACTAATAAGTCATACCATTAAACTTTTAAAAAGTAATAAAAAAATATTAAAGAGACCACGTTGATCGAAAATCAATTTGAGTCCATGCCTGGAAGGTTGACAATAGAATATATACATCTTCTTATACAACTAATTGAAAAATATCGAGAGGAAAAACAAGATCTACATATGGTATTCATTGACTTAGAAAAAGTTTATAATTGAGTCTGAAGAGAAATTATATGGAGAATTCTAGAAAAGAGGCATTAGTGTAGCATATATTAAATTAATTAAGGATATGTACGAAAATGTAATGACCAAAGAAATCAGGCGGAGTAACTGAAGCATTTCTAAGAAAGATAGGGCTACATCAAGGATCAACTCTAAATCCCTATCTTTTTACCCTAATTATGGACGGACTCACTACACACATTCAAGACATAGTATCGTGGTGCATCTTGTTATGATATTGTTTTGGTAGATGGAATACGTGAAGAAATATAAACTAAAATCTTTGTGAGAAACATTAGAAGAGAAAGGTTTTAGGCTTAGTAGAATAAAGACAATATATGAAATTTAAATTTAGCAATATTAGACGTAATAAGATAATTGTTAAAATAGAAGATGACGAGTTGCGCAGAATCGAGAGCTTTAAATATTTAGAATCATTTTTGCAAAACGATAAGAGATTGAGAGAAATGCCTTGCATAGAATACATGTAGGATAATTGAAATTAAGGAGAGCATCAACTCTAAAACTTAAAGGAAAGTTCTATAAAACCGCAGTTAAACCTGCTATGTTATATGGAACTGAATGTTGGGCTGTGACTAGAGCACATGAACAAAAGATGAGAGTTGCAGAGATGAGGATGTTAAGGTGGGCATACGAGGATGGACAGAATAAGCAATGAGAGTATTAGAGAGAAAGTCAGAGTTGCATCTATTGAGAGAAAAAGAGACACGTTTAAGATGGTACAGGAATGTACTTAGATGACCAATAAATGCTCGAGTATCAAATGAGGAAGAGGAAGACCAAAAAAGGCTTAGTTAGCAATAATAAAATAAGATAAAATTTATTTAAGTATAGATGATGATATAGTAGGAGATAGAGTTTAATGGCGTAAACGGATCCATATAGCCGACCTCATCTAGTGGGATAAGGTTTTGTTGTTGTTATTGTTTAATATGGTGATATCTTAGTCCACATTTCTATTTCATGTAACAAGATAGATATTGATTACTTTTATGCTTCAGCTTAAGGGGAGTGTTGAATGTATTGGATTTATTGAGTGTAGTGGATTTAGTTCCACATCTAGATTAGAGTTTTATCACGATGGTATCATACAATATTTCCTTCCTCAAATTCTGCAAGATTGGATTGAAATTGATGGAAGCAATCTACCAATAATAACATACATCATGTCAACATAATCAAAGGTGAAATGTAGTATGATATTGTATGGCTATCAACCAGGCACAAAGTTTAAAGTGAAAGAGTTCTTAACTATAGAAATATAATTTACCTTTGTTTGCGATCTAGTAGTAATTCGTTGAATTCCGACAATTCCGCTAGTTGTATGACTTTCATGAGTTCCATTTTTGAAAGAATAGGAGGATGAAGACAAAATTGAACCTGTAGTTTTTTCAGTGATTTTTTGAGGAGAGCTCTTGCAAGTACTAGAATGGTGTGTTATTTTATCCAAAGGAACACACTCAGTCTCAGAATCACTTCCATCACTGACATCTCGGGTTCCAGGTGAACTTGATTGAAGCTCTAGGTTCTTAGTGCCTTTCTTCTTGCTGCCTATGGAACTGGCAAAATTTAGCTTCTTTTGGGTGCCGGATTCATTGGCCTTTCCAGTTTTACCACTTAAAATAGACTTATATCCCATTTTATGTGAATCACCAGATTTTCCAATATCAGTATTCGGAGAATTAGCCTTCTTTGAATGCTGAGATAACTGATGAGAAGATGGCTCTGGAGAACTGTCTGCTAAGGATGATCAACAACCATATTAGATAAAATACCATGCGTACTGGGATTATATGGATCTTGAGAGAGTGAGAAAATTGAGTTCAAAAGTAGAAAAAATGAATGTAAAAAAATTAATAACCAAATGAAAAGGTGTTTTTATCAAAATAAAATAAGATTTCATTACCTTTATCTCCTGACTCAATATTTTTCTTGTTAATCCTGGGAGCATAACCGATCTTATGACAGTTTGTAGCCCTGGATTCAAATTTAGTGTAGGAGAAACAATAACATCAATATCATATCCAATTCCTTTGGAATAAAACGTGCTTTGCAATGAGGAATCCAACAAAAATGTAAGAAACCTCTTAAAATTTATGAAAAGAAAAACACCACATTTTTAATAAAAGGTTGGCAAATGAGACAAACCAATATGATTTCTGCATCTGAACAAGTTTTGCTTCAAGTCTTGAAAGAATGGTTGTGCGTTCAAAGTCCTGCTTATCATGTGCTGGTTCAATAAAATTTGCCTCCAAGACGCCTATAGGCATTGCAAAAGATTTAAAAGGAAACACATATTCAGGAGAGTATATAAAAAAAAGGCATCTGAAAGAAGTACCTATAACTCCTCGTCCATCACTTCCAGCAGCAGTCCACACCCTCCAGAAAGGCTAAGCCATATTTACCAGATAATACAAATTACAAGTTGTTAGTTCATATAATTATCTTACATATCAGAATATGAAATGAAATCGGGCAAATATGGACTAGTCACCCTTGTGCAATAAGTCCACAATAATGAAAGAAAAGAAAATGTGTGAATGTTAGCATATGTCTGTGTTTAACTATGTCCATTCAATATGTTCCATAACTTGACAAATGAAGGATCGCCGCATTAATTATGGTAGAAAATTGTTGGTAGCCATGATCAAGTTAGTCAAGAATTCAGTGCATAAGACGAGTTATACTCTATGAATCTTGTGAATATACTTAATGGGTGAACAAATCCAACTTAGTCAGACACTTGCTTGAGCACATCTTCACATGCTGTAACTCTTCAAAATTGAAAATTCCTTAACCTTGTCGTGAATGAGGAAACTGGATGTTTGTCATCAGAAATCATGTTCATGAAAAATATAAAGGCCATGATGTTAAGCATTTTGAAACCAAAATATCTAAGGATATCTTTTGCTTGAAAACTTTAGAATTTACTAAGAAATTTGAAAATCAAATTTAACCATTCACAATATCAAGGTGATGTTAAAAAAAAAAAAAAATAGTACAGATGTGAGTGCTCAATGTGCAACTAAAAACAAGCTTATTTGAGATGGTTCTATGGCAAAAATTAAGGTTTGTCGCAGATTAAGATATGCAGATAGTTTCAAAACGTAATTTCAAAGATATTAATATTTATATTGGCAATTTAACATGTTTACCCAAATCATGCCATAAACAAGTTTTTCAGATTTTGTATAAAAATCATGTTTTGCCCAATACATGATTTTGTACCCTTCGAGGTGCATATTAACTTTGATTCTCAGGTATTCTCATTCATACATCTAATAAATCACATTATTAGATTGCATTTTAGGTCTTTTGCTGTAAAATTATGTTTAGGGAAAAAATGGTAATCAATATGCTTTTGTGCTGAAGTAATAATATTTTCCACACCATATAGGTGCATTATATGAGATTTAAAATTTCAAGTTGGCCCCATTTAGTGGGATAAGACTTAGTAGTTGTTGTTGTATCGGATTTTCAGTCTTCCAATTAAAGATCCATATGATGTTGTGCTTATATAATTTTCATACTTATTTACTTTGAAATATAAATATATATCATTGTTAAAAACGATCCAAGGAATAAAAGGTTGAGATGCGCCGGTCAGCATAGGTGGAATTTAGCGGCACCTGCCTCAAATCTGCAAGTGGCAACGACCTTGCGGAGGCTTCACGGCTAAGCGAAGTCATCGTGAGAGGCCTCGCCTGGCCGTGAGGCCTCCACGAGGTCACAAAGGCGCCATAACTTCACAAGCATAGCCGCGACCTTGCGGCGACAAGCCGCTGCGACTACCCGAGTTGTTTTTTTAAATTTCCTTTCTTCTTTTTCCCCTATTTCCATCTTTTTCTTTATTTTTTTCCCACAATTAATTCCTTTTTCTCTACAATTCTTTACCCTTCATCGTCAATAATTTTTTTTCCCTACTTTATTGTTAATTTTCTTCCCTCCTTCATTCATCCACAAGAGTAAATAAAGAAAAAAAAACTCTAACCTCTAAGATTTTTCTCCATCTGTCCACAAGGTTAACAAATAGAAAAAAAAAAAACTCTTCTAAAGATGGAGGAGACATATTGTCAGGAAAGATAAAAATAAATAAATATTATATAATTTCTAACCTTATAAAATATTCTATAGCTAATGAATTAAATTGTTTTATGTATAAATTTAGAATAATTTTAAACTAAATTCAAATTAAATCCACTTTAATTCTACACAATCCTGCCATGTCTAATTAGTGGACTTTACTAACCGTAAATTGACTTTTAGTGAATCCGCATCAAATATTTCACACGACAATCAAATCTTGAACTCAACATTTAACATCTCAAAAAATAACTCAATAGTAAAATCTATAGCAATGAAATATTAATAAAAATATTTTTAATTGGCATATTTTATATTTAAAAAAATATTGAAATTGTATTGGCACAATACAATACCAAAATAGTATCATTCCGGCATAAAACAAAATTCCAACAAGGCTCAAAATTTTAACCTTTAAAAGATCCATTAGTAGAGCAATAGGCACATATTCAATTTAGAATCTTTGAATGATATTTGACAATTTTAAAATATTAAAAGAAAGGTTCTTTAGAAAAGTTACACTTCAAGGGCGGAAAGCAAATGAAAAATCACAAAAAGTAAACTTTTACTTCGAGGCAGGAGTTATCACCATCAACTAGTTCGATAAACAAACTACAAGATTTTTTATTTTCCTTTTTACATGTTTACTTTTTATGATTGAAAAAACCACTAACTATTTCTACTTGTCTCCTTTGCAGGAAATAGGAACTCACCAGACAACTAACTAAAAAAAGAGTTCTAACATGTATGAAATGTGTGTTCTACATTTGGAAAGCAAACATGTGACAAATCTGTGTTTATTTAAATAATTGTTTGCATAAGCAACAACATTATTTTTGTAGGTTAAGTTTAAAATTTAGAGGCATGCCAGAGTGTTTCAATTTATGACCAGAATGATTTAGTTTTAGTATCATGCCATGTAGTACCATTGTGGTCTCGATAATTTTTAAAATATAAAATATATTAATTAAAAGATATTTTTATTAAAATTTAATTGCTACAGTTTGTTTTTCTAATAATTTGACTCCAACTTCATCCTTAAAGAAGTTTTTTTTCCTTAGTCTTTGTTACCCTCGTTGACGGATGGAGAGCAAGAAATCTTTACTAACAATGCTTAGTCTATTTACCTCTAGACGGATGAAGGAAGGAAAGAAACAAACAAAAGAGAGAGAAATTACTAAATAGAAAGGAATTAAGTATCAAAAAAAGTAAAGAAAAAGATGAAAATAGGGGGAGGAAAGGAAAGGAAAGAAAACTAGCGATCTCGCAAGCTCATGGAGGCCTCCGCAAGGCAATTGCCGCCTTGCAGCTTAGCCCACTGCTGTGTTGAATGATTTCGTTGTCGATCGACGTGCGGAAGGGTAAATTTTGCCCGTCCCGACCAGCACAGCTAGGTATCACAATCCTTGTTTCTACCAAAACTTCTCTACAATTCTAAATAAGACAATACCAACTTGAAACACTCTAAAACTTGTTCTCCTAAAGAGAAGAGCTTACCCAAATAAGGTCTTCAAAAATTTTAAACTTAATATTGTTATTTGCCTCATAATGCATGGAAAGAAATTTTTTTAAGAGTACCTTTATCAGTCGATTCTTATGATAGACATTGAACCCCTGAACATCCATATGATGCTTTGCATCCTTCACAAAACCAACAGTTACAACTGCAATCATCTAATACAAGGTTGAGATAAAATTTAAGTCAAATGTCTAGCAAAAACAATATGCCAAAATTAATGATTAGAAGATGACAATAAAAGAAAATTACATTAGGATCTTTTGGAAAAACTGCTGAGACCGATTGAGGCCTGTATGTGACCTCTTGCTTCATCATCATATCATTCACAATATTGTGGTGTTCAATATCTTTGCCACGCAATATCATTCTGAAGAAGGATGGAAGCCTGAGATATAAAATTGAGGCATAACTCTACACAAGGAAAAAAAATATAATCAGGAAGAATTACATTTTAAAAATACCAACTATCCAAAGATCTCATAATAAGAACAGTAAAGGCAGAATAATAGTCATGTGAGATTATCAGCAAACCATTAGAACGAAAATTGCCGACAATAGAAAGCAAATAAGAAAGCAAACCTGAGGATGAAACGAGGATCCAGAGACACTACTAATGAGCCATAATTCTACATTTTCTATCATTTACCAACAGCAGGTTAAATCTTAAAGATAAATGTTTGCCAATCAAACTGTAACATGAAATTAGAGACAGTTCAAATACTAACTAGTTACATTGCCTCTACGAAATAGCCTTTTAAGTTCACAATTTCACATGACCAGTGTTATTAAACGATGCACCTGGGCTAAGGCAGTTGGTGTTATAAATCCATTTACCAGAGTAAATAAATCATATACCTGGGCTAAGGCAGTTGGTGTTATTAAAGAATGGTATGTAAATAAATCTATTCAGCAGAGTAGTACATCCAAACATTTGGTGTTATAGTTACCATAGCCCATTAGCATGCACCAGTCAGAACACGGATAAGACTGCAAGTACTTCCAACATTGTTATGCATAAGATAATGGGAGGAGGGAAGGATTCAAATTTTGTATGCCACCAAAGAATACTGAATTAAAGCTCATTTTTTTCACTACTGTCATACGCCAAATAGCATGAACATGTGAGAGAACAGAAAATTATTCACCAAGGAGTTGAGATTGTGTCAACCATAAGCCTATTAAACTGAAGAAATATTAGAAAAAAAAACCTTTCATCATCATTTGATTATTCCGTTTGGGAACTATTGTAAATTAGGCTCACAGTGTTGTGTAAACTGGAAACTGATAAAGGAAAGCCAACAATCAGACCCCAGCCAATCTGGTATCAGCTCTTAAATGAAGTTTTGCCAAACCAGAATTGAACCACTGAAAGGCTAGAATCTAGCAACCCAGTTGCACTAAACCAACTAATTATCCAATTGAGAGGCTGTTAAAATTGTAGATTAATACTTCGTCTTTTTACCGAACCAAGTAGGTAAGTTTCCAAAATTACCAAATCGCGTATGGCAGTTTCAAAATTACCAAATCACATATTTATTTCCTATTTTATCAATCGAATCAATATTGCACTGTGTCGAAATGCCAAAATTTTGAACAAATCAGTCGACTAATTTTTTAAATCAATCGATTGATTTACTTTTCTTTTTTTTTAATCAAAGTCAATTTTAGGTAAAATCGATTGATAGACCAAATGACCTCGGATTGACATGAAACCAGCTCCTATGTGTTCATTTACCTCTCCTAATTACATCCATGCCCTCAAACGTCAATTTGACTCAATATATTGAGAACAGTGATTTTTTAAACACAAAAATATTTAAAAAATTCAATTCGTATTCAAAAAATCATTGCTCTCAATATATTTGGTCAAATTGATGTTTGCAGACATGGATATAATCAGGAGAACTAGCCGAACACATAGGACCTAGTTTCATGTCAATCTGAAATCATTTGATCCATCAACCGATTTTAAGTTGGACCAAACGACCTCAGATTGACATGAAACTAGATCCTATGTGTTCGATTAGTTCACTTAATTATATTCATGCCCTCAAACATCAATTTGACAAAATATATAGAGCAATAATTTTTTGAACACGAATATATTTGAAAATTTTAATTCATGTTCAAAAAATCATTACTCTCAATATATTGGGTCAAATTGACATTTAAAGGCATGGATATAATCAGGAGAGGTAGACGAATATATAGAAACTAGTTTCATATCAATCCGAGGTCGTTTGGTTCATTAGCCGAACCTTGGTTTGATATGAAACTAGTTCCTATGTGTTCGTCTACCTCTCTTGATCCATGCCCTTAAACGTCATTTGATGGAATATATTGAGAGCAATGATTTTTTTAACATGAAATGTTTGAAAAATTCAATTCATGTTCAAAAAATCATTGTTCTCAATAGATTATGTCAAATTGATGTTTGAGAGCATGGATATAATCAAAAGAACTAGCCGAACACATAGGATCTAGTTTCATGTCAATCCGAGATCGTTTGGTTCATCAGCCGATTTGCTCAAAACCAACTGATGGACCAAATAACCTCGGATTGACATGAAACTAGTTCCTACGTGTTCGTTTACCTCTTTTGATTATATCCATGCCCTCAAACAACAATTTAACCCAAGATATTGAGAGCAATGATTTTTTGAACACGAATATATTTGAAAAGTTAAATTTGTGTTCAAAAAATCCAACTGATAAACCAAACGATCTCTGCTTAACATGAATCTAGATCCTATATGTTCGGCTAGTTCTCCTGATTATATTCATGCCCTCAAACATCAATTTGACCTAATATATTAAAAGCAATGATTTTTTTGAACACAAATTAAATTTTTCAAACATATTCATGTTAGAAAAATCATTGCGCTCAATATATTTGAGAACATGGATATAATCAGGAGAACTAGTCGAACACATAGGATCTAGTTTCATATCAATCCGAGGTCGTTTGGTCCATCAGCAAGTTTTGAACACGAAAATATTTTAAAAAATCAATTCATTATGCTCTCAACATAGGTCAAATTGATGTTTAAAGGCATAGACATAATCAGGAGAACTAGCCGAACACATAGGATCTAGTTTCATGTCAATTCGAGGTCGTTTAGTCTAGCTGATGGACCAAACGACCTCGGATTGATATGAAACTAGATCCTATATATTCGGCTAGTTCTCCTGATTATATCTATGCCCTCAAACATCAATTTGACCTAATATATTAAGAGCAATGATTTTTTAAACACGAATATGTTTGAAAAATTCAATTCGTGTTAAAACAATCTGGCTGATGGACCAAACGACCTCGAATTAACATGAAACTAGATCCTATGTGTTCGGCTAATTCTCCTGATTATATTCATGCCCTCAAACATCAATTTGACCTAATATATTAAGTGCAATGATTTTTTGAACACGAATTAAATTTTTCAAACATTTTCGTGTTCAAAAAAAACATTGCTCTTAATATATTGAGTCAAATTGACATTTGAGAGCATGAATATAATCAGAAGAGGTAGATAAACACATAAGAACTAATTTCATGCCAATCCGAGATCGTTTGGTCCATCAACCAATTTTGGGCAAAATCGACAATCAAATGATCTCGGATTAACATGAAACTAGTTAGTCTATCTCTCCTGATTATATTCATACCCTCAAATACCAATTTAACCCAATATATTGAGATCAATGATTTTTCAAACACAAATTGAATTTTTCAAACATATTTGTGTTCAAAAAATCATTGTCTTAATATATTGAGTCAAATTAGCGTTTGAGGACATGAATATAATCAGGAGTTCATGTCAATTCGAGGTTATTTGGTCCATTTTACCTAAAATCAACTTTGATTAAAAAGGAAAGGAAAAAGTAAATCAGTCGAATTTGTTCAAAATTTCAAAGTTTCGGTACAGAGCAAAATCAATTCGACTAATAAAAAATCAATCTACTTATAGGGATAAAACGGAAAATGGGTACGTGATTTGGTAATTTTGAAACTACCCTACGCGATTTGGTAATTTCGAAAACTTACATACATGGTTCAGTAAAAAGCCGTTAATACTTTCTCATATCCATGAAATATTATAGGAAATCTTGATAAATATGCATTCAGAAAAATTCTATCCGAGCAGTTGGTATATCTGAGCCGTTAATACATTGTACTGGAGCTTGGTTGGGTCTTCAGTTCAAGTACGATACCTTGTAACTTGTATTTTGATTCAATTATACACTAAAGTTGTAACAGACTAATGCATCCTAGTTCAAGTAGCATTTCAAATCAGACGCTCCTGTTGAGCTTTTCATTTGTATACAAAAAAAAGAAAAAAAAAACTTCAGATTAAGTCATTTCAGCATCCTACTAGTCATGCATGTTAAGAAAGATACCTCTTCAACCTAACAGTTCATCACAAATATGACTGTTAGATAAACAGGTGACAAGCAAAGAAAATAATAAGAAATGAAAACGATATATGAATACGTTCCACCAAACTAAGAAGTTTAGAGAACATGTAAAACATATGGAGCAGGAGTACCCTTAATGAATGCCGATATGTTAAAAAATGCCTGGAGTTTGGGAACTTCTGGGCCATTTCAATCTTTTTCTCATCACGATTAACACCTCTAATTTGAATGTCCTGTTAACTAGAATAATCGAAGTCAAAGGCAAGAAATAATATATAATAGTAGAAAAGTACAAAAACAATATGCTTGCTGAGATATCAACTTTGAAGAGAAAAAATATCGACAATAACTTTCCTATCTAATATGCTATCGAGAGAGAATTAACATAATAGTAATAATTAACAAACGGACGTGTCTGTCTGCATCAAAATCAAGTTCCAACTCCCCTTGGTCGTCCTCCCACAGATTGTATATAACAATTCGACTTCCTTGATCTTTTATGTAACTGAACTGCACCATTAAAAGTTGAAGTGAGCATATTCAATCTTTTCAAGTAAAACCTTCCACAAATATAACACATCAATGATCAATATAATTATTTTCTAAAAAAGGTTTACAATGTACAATCAAATTACCAAAAAAGTTAACTAGCAAAACAAATTGTACCACTTGGCTGTTTAAACCACAGCACCTACATCAGAATGAGTAATTTGATATTTCTTGATGATGTCTCATTTTGATATTTATAGAAAAGGTCAATAAAAGGAATAGCACATCAGATTTGTTCCTGCATTAGCAGCTACATTACCCACATCAATAGTTGGCACTAACCATTGATGTGGTGCTAGGTAGACAAAGTGAATCAGTCAAACAAAATGTAAACTTGGCGTGCTATTTGGGGGCTTCTGTGTTCCGTATAATTCAGTTCCCTTTTTTTCTTTGGCAGGTCATCAACCACAAAGAGGGACCCTTATATCTATATAGTATGAGTTATGTTAATTACACTGACATGGCGGAAAGGGCAATGCTCAATTCAGCTCAACTATCACCTGCCATTTTAAAGAGATTTTGAGGTGAAGACCACCTTGCTAGTTGCACAACGGATAATGCACAAAACCTTAGCAAGCACTTTCAGAAACAAAGGACTTCATCCCAAAATTCATAGAGCAGAACATGCAAACTAACTATAAGCATACTCCGCAATTGTAATAAGTTTTTAGCAGTTCACAATGTCAACCAAAATCTTCTTCAGCATTTGGGAAAAAGACACAGAATTGTTTGGGATGTGGTTTCCATTTTGTTTGATTGATTTCCAGTATTGGGGAATTTAGAACAAAAGTATTATTTGTTAATAAATTCATTTCACCTTTATTTTTCCTATCAATTGTTTTTTCTTTGTTAGGTTTAACAGTTAAATTAGGCACTAGAGTTAATAGGTTCAGCCACATAATAGTTATCATCATTGGGTGCTATGTCAGATCATATTTACAAAACCTATGGTAAAGTTATTTTTTTATCAGTCCGATAATTTTCTCAAATTTTCACTAGAGAATCTCCTGCAATTTCAGTGTTTCTATTTTCAATCTGTATAGGGAAGGCTCAGATTTGATATAGCAGTGTCATCTCTCCTCACCTCGACCACTTTTTTCTCTTAGTCCACAAGACAAGGCATGTTTTTGCTATATTGCTCCCTCCTTACTGCCTTGACACAACATTATCTGCTTTTGCAGTAAACCAGTCCTAATCTCTTGTTTGCAATATAACCCATGTTGCAAAGGATGAGACAATGTCAAATAAAATCTTACATCAGAATATCCATGTAGCAAATCTACATAGAAACTCTCCCAAAACTGAAAAATTCTTCTACAAATACTCATCTCTGCTAAACCAAATTCACATCATAGTCCTCCAGTATGAGATTTCAGCATTTCGTGGGTCTTTGCCACCATTAAGTGAGAAATATCATCTCCTCGCTTAATGTCAACGCTTGCCTCCTTGGGTTTTGCTTCATTGAGGTGACCACACTCAACTCCTCCACACACCCTTTAGTCACTTTGACTGCAAGCAAATGGCTCTCTTGTCGCCACAATGACTACCACGATTTCCAATTCTTGCCTGCATGCCTACAAACCCCAGCATTCCACAAAACCACCTCCATGCCCATCTCGCTTGAAGCAATCCACTAGCAACTCTTATATTGAAGCATCCACTGGCGACTCCCAAAATAGAGTCTCCAAGAAAGACTTCAATTTGAGAACCATCTATCTTATCATGCTCAAATAATGCTCTACGATTGACAATATAAACTATTTCATCCTTGTTTCCGAACATGGCATGCACAAGTTAGTAAATGGGACCAGCTTGAGAGTTAAGCAAGCAAAGAACAGACATGCAAAACAAAGGCCTATAGGTGTTCAATTCTTAATGTACACTAGGGGTTCCATCTTTTTGAGAAGTTGGCACTGCAACAACTGGCTTCCCAGAAAATGAAAGCACCAGACCAGGGAGACATCCATAGGAAGAGGTCTACCTGAGCTCAATTTATAAGACCTGTTTGTAGTTTAAAATAATTAAAAAAAAAAAAAAAGCAGCCCAGTGCACGAATCTCCCGTTATCCGGGTCCGGGGAAGGATCCATTCTACGCAGTCTTACCCTGCTTTTTGCAAGAGGCTGTTTTAAGGATTCAAACCCGTGACCTTTTGGTCACAAAGCAACAACTTTACCGTTGCGCCAAGGCTCCCCTTCAAGCAAAAACAAAGAAAAATATGGCATAACTGAAATATTAGTTATTAGGCATGCAGATTATTTGCTCAACATATTTTTGCTCAGCGTACCATTCTTATGGAAAACCACTAACCTAGTTGACTCTTTAGCATAGCTTGATCATGTTGTTGTGTTGGACTTTTGGTTTTCCTTTCTCCATACATTATATTAGCTATTAGATATGCAGATTATTTGCATTAAAAGAATATGCTATTTACTTTAAATGACACTCTTATATGCTAATAACATTCCATGTGGCTTTTTTATGTAGGATAGATTAATTGTTTTGATGTATAACACAATGTAGAATAAGATTCCATGTGCCACTCTCTATCATTCTATATTGCATGATGGAAAGCGCAAGGGCCAACACCCATGATTAGATCCAATTGAGCTCATTTGATTGCAGCTATAGCATCTAGTTGAATAATAAATTAAAATTTACTTATTTAAGATGTAAAGTGCAGTGCATGTATCTAGTTTATTATTTTGTTGTTAAATCTTCATTAATTTCACTTGTGTTGCTAGACTACTTAATTTTCTTGTTCAGATATGCAATGAGTTGACTTGATTTTTTGCTAGGATTGAATAGACTTTGTGTGATCTTATTTCCTCAAATATATATCTATTTTAATGCTCATGTTTCAATTTACCTACCTTTTTGATAATGTAAGAACTTGATGGTCGATATTTCCATGTAGTTTGAGTTTTTGCTTAGCAAATTCTTTATGGTTCAATTTAATGAATATGTTTGCTAATATTAAAATATTTCTTGTGATGTACACTATAGTTGTATGGTGGTTTCTAACGTAGCAAATGTCCAAGAGAATGTTACATGGTCATCATGGTCTTTTAGCCATACCAATGGCTGTGAAGACCCACTTGGGGCAAGACAAAAAGACTGGTGTATCATAAAAGAAGGTTAAGAGAAATATAACAAAGCTTGAAGACCAATGCAAAAGGGAAGATTCCAAGACAGATACAACAGAAATCCTAACAAATAAACTTTTCAATGAAGATATTTAATTTGCCATGGGCAAAAAAAATGACTTCCAAGTAAATATGTCAAGGCACTTTCAATGCATATTACCTGCTCAAGAAGATCTGTTTCACTTGAATATGGGGACCATTGGATGATGGTGTCAATATTATTATTCCAATCAGCTAAGTTTGATCTCACAATCTTATTCCAAGATTGATCTTTCTCATAATCAAGCTGCAAATGTAACATCAATATAAATTTTAGTTTAGAGGAATCTGTTCTTAACATTAATATTTTGACATTAATAATGAAGACACTAGAGCCCGCACTAAAATACATGGCACATGATCAGGCATTAGGCAAAGCCCCAGTGGAATAAGTAGGTTTAGAAAGAGAGGACCAATACTCAACAAGGACCTTAAAACTTTATCTAAATCACTTTGTTGTTACATAATCCCATAAAAATCATATATTAGTTTCATTAGATGAAAAAACTTATATCCAACGAGAATATAAGTGATTGGGGGAAACTTGTTTCTCCTCTTCCCATGTGTTTGATCTATATTTTTTTTACCTTTTATAATAACAGCAATTGATAAGTAAACATTCTTAAATAATTTCTAAAAATGGATTCTCATTAATTCATTAAGTATACTTTCAATATGATAAACAATATTATGGATGTAGTTGATGGCATTTTTTACATGAACAATATTTTAAAACGTTTTCATTAACATTTAATCAATATTAGTTTTAGGAGTTTATGTACAAAAATATCAAATAAGAAATCTACCAAGAATTTTAGGGTGGATAGGATCATGAATTGAAAATCTGTCTGAAAATTTAATTAGGTCAACTTTTCCTCATTCCTCTATCGAGTCCAAAATTATATAACTACTTGACCAATAACAGAGACTCTATAACTTAAAACATTATCTAATTATCCCAATATATACACAAGAATATTCTTATAAGATTCTCAAAAAAAAAAATATTTAAATACATTTTTTTGGCAATTGCCTAACGTGTGGGGTTTATGACTAGTTAATAGACTAATAAAAGTCATGCAAACAAATATCATTGATAGATAAGGCAGAAAAATATATGTATAATCCATAACTTTACATAAAATGTCATTTAATTGCCAAAATGGTGTGCATTAACATACCATTGGAACTACAATATCTTCTTTCCCAGTGTTCTTTAGAAAAGTGTAAGACAACATACCAATGCTCTGTGTGGGTCTGGAAACCATGTTAGAGAAGTAAATCTACTGAAGAAAGAAAGAGGAAACCACAAAGTACAACAAAATAACAAAACATAACATACATAACAGAAGCAGGATATTAATATTGGATAGGATAGGTTTCGCCATAAATTTAATATGGGAGAAAATAATTATAATGGATAGAAGGACTTGCATTTGCATATAATTTTATTAGCTCGGCATAATATTTTGATAGAGTTCAAGACAACTATTTTTAATGAGTTTTCGAGGAGTATTTATGAATTCTATTGATGTGATAAAGGATATATATAATAATATAGTTACTACTACTGTAACTACTGGGAGTACCAAATGATCTTCCTATAACTATAAATTTGGATCAAGTAAACTCTCTAAATCTGTCGTTTTACATTGTTACAAATGATATAAAGTAAATAGATTATATTAGAAATTGATTGTGGAAAAATTCTTTAGAATAGATAGGTTTCAAGTTTATGACTAACACTGAATCTAAAAAATCTAGTTTCAATTATAAGAAAAAATGAAGAAAGTACTTACATGGAAATGATATTTCTGAAATTCCTGTAAGCAATTTTTAGATCTATTTGAATACACACCCAGACACACACAATGTAGATATGACTAACAGGATAAAGAATCAATGCTTGAAAAGGAGAAAAGTAAAGGGCAGCCTGCAAAGCTCCCGCCATGCGGGTCCCGGGGAATAATCCATTGAAAAGGAGAAAGAATTTTAGAATATTGTGAGAAACATATACCTCTTAGGTCAAAAAGAGAAAATTTATAAGATCGTATAACCTATCATACTTTAGGAAGAAACATGTAAAAAAAACTAAGCAACAATAGGAAAGTTACGATGAATGTGTGCTAATACTTGAAATGAGAAAATAAAATATTAAAATGTGAATCTGACTAGGTATACCTCTAATAAATCAATAAAATAAGAAAAAATAAATTGAGATGTTATGAACATGTTGAAAGAACCAATTGATTCTGTAATTGAAAGAATTTAATTGAATGGAGTGGAAGATATAGACTCATTAATACTGAAAAATGCCATCAAAAAGCATTCACTTAGACAAAGCATTTGTGCAATAGTATGCTAGAATAAATCTGTAAATATTTGCAAATTCTATTAATTCAGAGAAATGAGCATCCAGTAGTACAGGTAGAGCTAATAACATCAATATTAATATATTATTCCTCCTCATGGTAAAATCAAAAGAAATCATCCTTTCCCTTCAATTCCCTCCTAGCAGTTACAAGAGGGAGATTGTCTAAGTGATAAACACATCAAAATATAAAAATATACCGTGAAAAGGGACATATGAAAAATAGGCACACCTATGTATTCTATTTCATTTATTGAATTGTACCAGCAAAACAACGTTATATTAAAAAAAAAAAAAAAAAGGCAGTCTTGGATAGAAGTTCTAGCCAATGCGAGGTCCTAGGAAAGGGTTTACTTTGCAAGAGGCTATTTCTGAAACTCAAACCCGTGACCTCTAGGACATACAGAAGCAACTTTACCGTTGCGCACTTAACCAAAAATGTGTCCATGAAGAAGCAACAGACTTGGATAGAAGTAAAGAGATGTCTAATGTGCACATATGTGACCATAACCATGCATTTCAACAATATGAATATTTCCATAAATCTGCATATTATCATACCCAAGATAAGAACAAATGCCAACCTTTTTCCTTCTTTTCCACCACTACGAGAAAACACAATAACGTCTGCCCCAAGTCGCATGGTACTTGTTTTAAAGCCATTTCCATCTACACCATGTAAAAAATTGAAATATAAAACAATCCATAGCATCTAAGAGGAAAACGAACTTATCAACTGCATGTGTCTCTTTGATGGGTAAGAACTCACATTGTCCAATAGTGTTTACTACTTTGCACTTGACAGAATAACCAAGTGACATGCACTGTCGCATTTTATCAGGGTCCATTCCACCACCATTATCTGCTCGATACAAGGAAACAAGATAATTGAGCACCTCTGTCAAATGTGTTAAATAAATAAAGGGGAAAGGTTATGCATGGACGAAAGCTATAACAAAGACAGAAAAGGCTAATTTGATTACCCTCTAGACATGAGACCTCAGATCTAGATCCCAACAAGCGCCATAAAAGAAAATAACATATCCATCCCACCAAGAGACACCACAAAAGAAATATTATGAAAGAAAATGGCACAAGATGTCAAGTCAACAGTGCAGAGAGGTGCAAGCCCTCTAGCATGCAATTGAGTGAAGTCTGGCTTAGACACACTATGAAAGAACATAGCATAAAAACTTGGGTCCAAGTAGTGTCACACCATAGCATAATATAAGTACCCTGCCTTAGACCGATGAGCAAATTATTTTAGATCATTGATTGCTAAATGATTTTGTTGTTTTCATAGAGCATAACATATTCATCATTGATGTGAAACAATTACAATGATTTCAAAAGACAAAATCATAGAATAATGCACCCAAACAGAAAGCACTTTTTGACACAAGTTAGATATAACTCGGATAAAAAAGCATAAATGCATTAGTTGGCTAAAGCAAAAAATCTATCTTTTGCTTTTGAAAATAATCTGAGTATATGCATCAGAATGAAAGACAATATGCAGCATAGTTGTTAATTCAATGAGGAAGCAAAGAAAATTAACTTCCAAGGAGCAAAGACACACATAACCATTAAAAACTTCAATACGTCCTCATCCAAATTTTAATCAGTATATGCTTTTGCCAATTCTAAAGAAGACAAAAAAAAATATATTATCAATGTTTGACAAGGATAATGTAAAATAGAACCCATACCTTCAACGAGCAACATTTTGCTGCCATCTTTCTTGTTTATTAGCATGTCAACATTCACAAATGTAGCTCCATTACAAACCTATTAAGATCATAATTTATTCATAAAATGGATGGCAAACAAGAACTGATCGGCATAGATGAAGATAACACTAGATACCTCATCGAACGCATTGTCCAAAAGCTCAGCTAAAGCTGTCCATCAAATTCAAATTACCAAAATTGAATATAAGGTTCAGAATATACCATAGATGGCAATGGCATGTCAAAATGGCTCTGAATTTACCTCCAAGTGCCCACTTGTGGCTAGTAGCATTTGAATGTAAAAACTTTGGGTGGACTCTCACATGATCCATTCCGAGAGCTGAAATGAGTAACCTTAATGTGGAAAATTATGCAAGAAAAACCAGAGGGAGACTAATGCAAAAAATGGATGATGCTAACTTCAACAAATTAGTGACCTCATGTGCTTTGACATTTTTAATCTTTTGTGCATTTCTAATAGATATTAACATATTTTGTTCTAGAAAAATCTATCCAACGGGAATTCTCACTGAAAATTCAAAAAAAAAAAAAAATTAGGCCACTTCCAATAGTCTCATTTGTCTAGATTATATCAAGATAAACCATTAGGTCACCTGAGCAAAGTTCATTTAGAAATATTGAAAGAGAATTTCCATTGGTATCATCTATTTACACTGCATGCGATGGAGTATGCTGTGCGGCTATAGCTTATCTAAAAGTACAGATCAATGTTTAAGGTGTAGTTTATTAGATCAAGCAAAATGCAGTATGTCTTGTAGGTATTCATAGTCAAAATATTGAGCTCTGCTCTTCATTACTTATCCTAGACTTTTGACTAAGTTTAGCTCAAAGGAAGAGATATGCCACAATGTCTGTTTATCATTTTACTAAACAGCTCACTACGTTTGATTGCTGAAGATATAAATGTAAGCCATATGTTGATTTAAGTGCACAGAGAGGGACTGAAAAGCTTCAACCCAGCTGATGTACAAGAACCAATGCAGACTCGGCAGACTGTTTGCCTAGTTTTTTTATTAAAAAAAAATGCAATTAACAAATCATATTACTTGCTTAAGAGAATGAAGAATTGGATTTGGGGAAAAACATCGAATTAGATAGCTCACTAACAGAGAGAAAAAAGAGATGTATAAAAAAGAAGGCTTACCTGAGGTCAGCGAGTTAGGGTTCTGGATCTCCTCAAAGTCCCCTGCTTTCCAAAACTGTCTGCGTCCGACCAATGACGCCTGCGGCTTCGTGGCCGGCGGCGGCAGGGACAGCGGCTTCGTCTGCGGGAGGGGGTCAAGAAAACCAGGGGGCAAATCCATAGCAGCCGAGCGCGACTTCTTAGCCGGTCGCCTCTCGGAGCTTCGCTTAAGCCAAGCTTCCCCGCCGCCCTCCTCTTCGGAATCGCTGCCACTGCTGCTCAAATCGATAACCGCGTTCCGCTGCAGCGGCGCCGGCACCACCGACATTTCGCGGATATTAGGCGGCTCCACCGATTCGATGATCTCGTTCTTGACGACGAAATCCATCGCGAAAGGAAGGCGAGAAGGCAGGGCTGGCGTCAGAGAGCAGCTAGCGAACTAGCAGAGAGAAGACTTTGAAAGTGAATTTCGGGCCCTAGGGTAAAAATAAATGAGGAGACTTGCACATAAATTTTTTTATCTAATCCATTTTCTATTAAGAGGATAAACATATTATTCACCAATAAAAGCAATGGTCTCCTTATTTTATATTTATAACAGAGCAAAAATAAAATATAAAAAAGACCCCCCCCCCCCCTCCGCGAATTATATAAATACACCCTCTTTGAAAAAAAAAAAAACTCAAAATATTTTTATCCCGAGAATACCCCTTATTCCAGAATTGTTAAAGTAGCTATTATAATGTTTCATGATTTATAACTTATGATTTACTTAGATTAAAGTTAAATATATAAATTTTTATGTTATTACAACTATATAATTGTGTTAATATAGGACACACCAGAATCGAGCCTGAATTTTGATATTGTCAAAGGTTCAAGTTAAGTCTTGTTTAATCTAACAAGTTGACTGAGTGTGCAGGTTGTTTACTAACCTGGAGAAAATCTTAGCAAATCATGGAAGTTAGGCAAAAGGTCCAAGTGGATCGAGAGGACCTGACATTTGGCAGGAAAGCTCGATATTTGGAGGATCGAAGATCAAGGGAAAGTCCTAGTGAGTCAATCTGATGATAAGCGGCAAAGTTCAAACAGGTTTGGAGGACCAATGTTTGGTAGATAGGTTGAGATAAACAACTAAAGAAGAACGACAGTGAGGACGTGTTACAGAGAGAAACAAACATTAGGTCGCCAATCCAACTAAAGAAATCGGGAAAGTTTTCAAGTTAAGATCAAGACAGTCTTATTGTCTGTTACTACTCATGCATCTTACTATATTACTGTGCTAACCTCTGTTTTGCATGAATATAGAGGCTAACTTTGTTTTTGCAGAGAACGACATGATCGGTCAACCGAACCAGAGGATTGGTTGACCGAACAAGACTAACTCAGACTAGAGACTAGTTCAGACCAAAATAGAGCAAAGAACGATCAAAGCATGATTGGTCGATCGAACCTTGATGATGTGGCACATATCTAACCAAGCCAAAGCATAGAAGGAAACATGGATGATCAGTCGACCTAACCAGAGGATGAATCGACCAAAAGATCATCTCATTAAAGCAGCATTAAGTGTGAATCTCGACGAATAGGGAAATTCACTGTTTGATCGATCGAATAAAGTGATCGATTGACCAAACCATTAAATGTCATCAATGCCCAAAGATCGGATCTCAACAAAGAAAGAAGGGAGCAGGTTCGGTTGATGGAACCCGAGGATCAGTCGATCGAACATTGACGATTCTTATAAAAGTGAAGCTCAAGGTCCGAGGCTGATGATCAATTTTCAATTTACCTTTGTGCAAAGGCTATGTTCGTGCTACTTTTCTGCAACGCACCTTCAAGGAAGCTACTGCTCCAACACAACGCCAACAAACTTCATTGATATTCTTTGTCTGGTATAATTATTATTTATTAGCTTGCATTGTACTTAGATTAAAATAAGATAGTAGATTGTTACTATCTTACACTCTGCACCTATACGAATTACTTCTCTCTAAAGGATTTCGGAAAGAAGAGTTTTAGTGGATTGTCCAACGGTGCGATCAAGGATCGCGGGTCTTGGAGTAGGAGTCAACCTAGGCTCCGAGCCAAGTAACCAAAACGTGCATTTCATTTTTCGCTGCACTGCTCTTGTTTTTACGATACGAAAAGAAAGAGTTTTTAACGTGTGATATTCACCCCCCTCTATCGCTTTCTATTGATCCTTCAATTGATATCAGAGCCTGATAGCTCTGAAAATACTTAATCATTTTTCGAGCAATTTTTTAAAAAAAAACTTTTTCTTTTCTTCTTAAAAAGATTTATTTTTCTTTCTTAATTCTTTATCCCGCACTACTAATCCCAAGACGAGAGACTTGGAAATCTTCTTCTCCTTTTTTCTTTGGTAGTAAAGATGTCAAACTCCTACCAAGAAGGGTACAGTACCGTTCACCCTCCTTTGTTTAAAGGAGAGAATTTTAGCTACTGGAAAAATAGAATAGAGTGCTACCTCAAGTCAGACATCGAGCTCTAATTCACCATACTCAAAGGATACTCTCCCCCGATGATAGATGGAAAGCCGGTAGAACTAGAAGACTGGACCCCTCTGATAATCAAGAAGACGTAACTAAATTATAAAGCAATTAACACCATTCAGTGCGGCCTAAGGATGGAAGAAATGAATCAAGTCGGACCCTACAAAAATGCTAAAGAACTCTAGGATAATCTGGTGAAGTTGCACGAAGGAACCGATGAATCTAAGGTAAACGAAAGAGATTTATTATGCAATAATTTATTTAATATTAAAATGCTTCCTGGAGAGAAGGCCATTCAACTACACGCTCGACTAAAAGATATCCTCAACGACCTATATCTAATCGGACATAATCTGAAGAATCGCGACACGATAAAGTACGCATTAAACGTCTTCCTGAGAAATACTTTGTGGACATTAATAGTAGATGCATACAAAGTTTCAAGGAATCTTTCAATTCTTAAATTAGATGAATTATTTTATGAATTATAATTACATGAACAGTCTAATTTGAGTTAAGTCGAGAAAAGGATTGCTTTATATGCAGGATCAAGCAAAGAAACCAAGATCAGAACCAAGAAGGAACTAGAAAGTGAGTCTGACTTAGACTCAACCAATGAAAATGAGCTGATCAACATGGTTCGAAAACTACTAACAAGGAAAAAAATTCAAAAGGAGCACCAAGAAGACACCAATCAACCAAATGTAAAACAAATCAGAAATGATTTGTTATGGATGCAGCAAGAAAGGGCATCTCAAAAAGGAATGCCCTAACTGAAAGGAGGAAAATCCAAAATCCACAAGAAGAAAGAAGACCCTCAAAGCGACGTGGGACGAGTCATCCTTCGAGGAGTCCGATGCGGAAGAACCGAAGCACTCAAGTCATCTTGCCCTTATGTTAAGAAACGAATATTCCGAGTTCGAGGAAGAGTACGAGTCCGAGACCGATACCGAGTCCGAGAAAAGCCACGAATCCGTATCCGTTTCCGAATGTCTCGATATGGCAACCTTTTATTCCAAGTCGAATTTACTTAAAATAGTTAAATGTCTGTTTCAAAAATTAACAAAAACTGAAAAACAAAATAACTTGCTACTTATAGAAATTGACTACCTCAAGGAGCAAGTTAACTTGACTAACCAAGTTCAAGTTGGAAATTCAACACAAGTTGTAAAACTTGAGGAAGAAAATTTCAACTTAAAAGATCAAGTTGAGCGACTCAAGGAAATGTTGGAAAAGTTCGAGCTGGGATCCAAGTGTCTAAATATGGTACTTGGGTCGCAACGAGTCGTGTATAACAAATCGGGTCTTGGCTATAACCCAAACAAAACCAACAAATTATATTTATCTCTAATCAGTCAAAATGTTAAAAATCAAGTCCAAGCAAGGCCCCTAAAAATATTAAACTAAACCAATCAAACCAAACCAATATTTGGTCCCTAAGAGTCAAATTTATTACTTAGATAGGTCATATCTAAGTTATAACTTAAGGGGAACAAATAGAAAGATTGTTCAACCAACTTGATTAACCTATTTTGCATGCATAGTGATCCTGCCCTAAAGCTGAGTGGACGGTTGCCGAGAAATAATGTTGACATGGATCTCCGTGTGCGGTGGAAACGCCTCGCTCCTGCAATCACAAGTCGTTAGTGCCAAGCCGGGAAGGGGTTCCCGGCGACGGCCCTCCGACACTCAAGTCACACAACGGTAGGAAGAAAAATGAAGGAAATGAAGAAGTGAAAGGGGGGGGGAGCTCCAAGACGTCTCTGCGCGTACCTCCGCGGGTGGCCACTCCTCTTCTTATATAGAGCTTCGACGGGTTGACTACACACTTCCCGGGCGAACGCGACTTCCTAAGCTTTCCTCAATGGCTAATGTCGGGAAAGGGTCCCTGACACCTTACCATAACGGGGCGGACGCATTTCTACCAAGGCGGCGCGATCTTCTTCCATACGATTTCCTGTCCATTCGCACCGTCAGCCGGCGGCATTGACTCCCAAAAGGATGTTAAGACTGTTGGAGTGTATACTAAAAGCCTAGCTTTTGTAAACATTTATTTGTTAAAATAAAAGAATCACATTGGTCAATATCTGCATTTATTTATTAAATATAATTGTTCAATTAATTTATATAGTAGACAACATGGAGTGTGGTGTCACACTCAGAAGATAATATTGTCGGTTCTCTATAAATTATAAACAGTTGCTCGCGACTAAGATAGAAAGGAACAAACTATCAGTATAGTCATAGTGTAATTAAGTATTAGTTTATCTTGACAAATAAATTACACTAATACACTTTAAGTGTATTGAGTAGGATCATTTAGGTATGTTCTTTTGTACTAACTTAGTAAAAGAACTAAACCTTAATTATTATGGAAGTGTGTGCTCTTAATCCTAATATAATAACAAGCACATATATTTAATATTTATTTCTTTGATTTATCAAAGGGTGAGGTTTAGCTCGATAAATCAATATGCCCGATAAGTTGGGAAATGATATTACTTATAGTGTGTGTTGTTGATTATAGAAGGAATCTGTGTCCTAGTTATTTAGGTTGAGAATGTCCCCAAGAGGAGCTCATAAGGATTGTCATGTTAAACCCTGCAGGTGGACCTAGTCCGACATGACAATAAAGTTGAATGGTACTACTCTTGGAGCTAGATATTAATTAAGTGAGTTGTCAGTAACTTATTTAATTAGTGGACATTCATAATCTTAAACATAGGCAGACTAACACACTCATGATAAGAAGGAGCCCATAATGTAATTTGGGATTGGTGCGGTAGTGTGGTAATAACTCTCTAATGGAATGAGTTATTATCGATGAACTTGAGTTGTGTGTTCGGGGCGAACACGGAATACTCAAGCTCATCGGAAGGCCAAAACCAATTTCTCCTCTAGGTCCCTGTCGTAGCCTCATTATAGCCTCAAGTCCATCCAAATGTAAGGCTCTTCTTGGTGTCCAAGAAGGGGGCCGGACCATTGCTTGGTGACCAAGCAATGGCCGGCCACATCCTCTTGAAGGGGCCAGCCCTATAGCTTGGTGACCAAGCTTGTAGGGGCCGGCTATAATAATTCAAAAAGGGAGGGTTGTTTTGAATTTTTAAAATATTCTCTTTGTAGAAAACTATAAGTTTTAAAAGAGAGATTTTAATTTTTAAAACTTTCCTTATTTGAATTAGGTCACATGTTTAAATAGAGAGTTTAAAAGATTTTAAAATTTCCCTTTTTTAACCATCCTTATGGTTTAAGAAAAAAAAGGAAAAGAAGTTTTAAAATTTAAATTTTCTATCACCATGTTAAAAAAGGAAATTTTATAAGAGAATTTTTAAATTTTAAAACATTGTTTTAATTTTTAGAAACTTTCATTTTTTAACTCATACTTTAGGAAAGAGAGCTTGTAAATTTTATAAGATGATTTCTTCTTGTAAAATTTTTAAAAAAATTATTTTTCCTTTCCTTTTAATTGTGGCCGGCCACCTTGCTTGGTGCCGAAGCAAGGGCCGGCCAATAGGATTAAACCAAATTCAATCCTAAACTAAATAGGATTAATCTCAACCATTGATTGATGATTGATTTAATCAAGAGGAAAGAAAAGGAAAAATAAAAAGGAAAAAGGAAAAACTCTTGGATGATTTTATTTTTTGTAAAAGGTTTTTCCTTATTTGCCTTGGGCAAGTAATATAAAAAGAAGGGGTGAGGGGGTTTCATGAGATACAACTCTTATTCTTTTGCTTGGGGTGATCTCTTGGTGTGGCCGACCCTCTCCCTTCTTCCTCTCCCTTTTCTCTCTTCTCCTTGGTGGTGGTGGTGGCCGGATTTTAGAAGAAGAAGGAGGAAGCTTTTGGGTGGTGTTCATCTTGGAGGATCGTCGCTCACACGACGTCCAAGGCGAGCCGAGGAATACGGCAGAAGATCTCGAGGTCATTAGCATACAAAGAGAAGGTATAATTAGCAATTGTTTTCCGCAGCATGCTAGTTTTTCTCTTTGTAAGAATTCTAAATACAAGAGGCAATTAGATCTAGTTTATCGAATTTATTTTTCGATTTTGTGTTTTCTTCTTTTTTGAATTTGTGATTCGATTGTTCCTTTTGGTTAACCTAGAGTTATTTAAGGAAATAAATAGTAGCTTTCCTTAAAAGCCTTTGCCTAGGCGGTGGTGGTTGCTCCCATATCCAAGAAGGTCATGTGCCTCGCCATGTAGTCCTGGAAGCCAATTTTGGAAATTAATATTTATGGAATTAATAACCTAGGTAGATTTGAATCAATAATGTTAAGTTCCGCTTGCGATTCAAATCTGAATCATTAAGAACAGATAAGTTAAATTTGGAATCAATGATGTTAAGTTCCGTCTGCGATTCCTTATTTAACTTCTAAAGAACACAATAGGTTATTTAAGGAAAGGTTCGACACTTGTATAAAAAATTTTATACAGTAGAACCGGTACGTTTTCCTAGGTTTAACCAACAAAGACATATTTCCCTTCTTAAATGTCAGCCGCTAATCTGATGACCCTTCCATTGGTCTATCCGGTCGGCCAACTCTTTGGCCTTCTACGGGTATATCTATTCCGATCGGCTTGAGTATCTCTTTCCTCGGTCCGTCTTAGATTCAGCCCGCCTTCTTTGAATTCTTTAGGCTGGTCGGGTTGTGGGCTCGGCCTCACTGCTACAAACTCCGCCTGCCGCTCGGCCCATGAGGACTTCGGCTCGGCTAGTTTCTTAGTTGACCACCTTTTGACTTTGACGATCATCCGAACGTTGAAGCTTCCTCAGCGGTGGGCCCTCCTAGGTCCTCCCCGGATCACATGCCTCCCCTTTAAGTCTAGTCGAAGGAGGCTATAAGTCTGTCTGACTGGACCAACCGGTGCAAAAAGATGATCTCTTGCCGGATTTTTCGGTCAACTATGGCTCTCGGCCAGCGCTCGGTTATCTGGCCTTGATTTTCCTTTCAACGGGGTGCACTCGGCTAGCCGATCGGCAGGAACGAAGGATTGCCTGAGCTGTATAAATTGCTCGATCGACTCAGGGAGCCATTGTCTGGGCGATCTTCGCAAAATCTCTTGGAAATCGTATCACCCTGACGCATTGATATGTCGCATGCTTCCTTAATTATTCTGGCAACTGCCCTATCGAGGCACGCCACGCGTCGCCCTCTGTCAACGCACGTTTGACGCGACCCGTTGGGATGTGACCTTTGGGCTATTTGAATTTGAACGACCAGATCTGCCTCTAGATGTTTGTGCGGTCTATCGGATGGCTAGGCGAGATCTCTGGGTGTTTATAAGCTTGTCGTCGCCGTCTTCTTTCGTGCTTTCGTTTCTGGCGGCTTCGTCTGTTCCCCTCGGTGATTTCTCCCTTGTTTTTTGGCGAATCTTCTGTGTTCTCCGGTGAATCTTTCTACTTCCCTTACTGCTTCCATCTCGGGTGAGTTTATCGCCCTCTTCTGTGGCTCCTTTTTGTTATATCTTCTTTGCTTTTCCGGCGAACTCCTTTCTTTGCCCCTGTCTTCCTTTTCCGGCTTGTTTTTCTTCCCGTCTTCTTTCACTTTATTCCTTTTGCTATGGCCGGCACATCCGAGCCCTCGTCTTATGCCCCTGGCCCCTGGTACGATACTATGGAGTCCATGTTTGACGAGCAGGACGCTAGAACTTTAGCCAACACCTTAGAATTTCCTCCTGGCTACGAGATCCATGTCCCGCTGTCCACCGATCGGCCTTCTGTTCCGCCGACCGGCTGTGTCTGCTTCTTCCGCTATCAATTTGCTGCCGGCCTGCGGCTTCCTCTCCATCCATTCATCCTGGATGTTTGTAAATACTTTGGCTTATCCATCTCCCAGCTAGTCCCGAACTCTTTTCGCCTTTTGTGTGGGATAATCATCTTATTCCGTTTACATCGCATCCCCTTGACCCCCTCGATTTTTCACTTTTTTTTACTACCTGAAGCTTTCCGAACAGCCAGGCACCTTTCTCTTGCAAGCTCGACTGGGCCTGGTCTTTTTTGACAGGATGCCTTCTTCTAATAAGCATTGGTGAGAATACTTCTTTTTCGTTCGCTTTCCCGATCGGCCTTCCTTCCAAACCACTTAACAACTTTTGTTGGGGCCTCAACCTTCATTTCCTCGGTACAAGAATACCCCTGCCTACTTGCTTGCTGCCTCCATGCTGGCTGGCTAGAAGTTCAACATTCACAAGTTGTTGGAGGAGGGAGTTTTGGCACTTTTTGGCCTTAGTCCGATCAGCCCGTCCGAGCCAGTCAACATAGATACATCATCTCTTTACCTTTTTCATCTTTATCTAACTGATTTCTCTCTTTATTTTGCAGCTGACATCATGATGAGGGCACGCTTGATCGGACAATCGAAGCTTACCACTGCCGATGTTGACAAGGTAGTGGTTGAAGTCTTGGCTGAGCGGGGGTTTCAGCCGGAAGATCTCCCCTAACCGCTACTGCCCGAGCAGGGGCTTACTCAAGAAGCTGGTGGGGAGTCAAACCTGGTGCCGGTCGGATCAGCGACGGTGGGAGCGCCAATCGCAGAGCCTTCGGCGACTCAACTTGTTCCGGAGGAGGGCTCGCAATCTGTGGCGCCGCTCGAGAACGCACGCAAGAGGCGTCGAGCGAAAAAAGCTACTTGCTCTGCGTCTTCAGTTGAGAGGGTAGTCGATCGGACCGACGCTTCTGGCCCGATATCGTCGGAGGACGTCCACGCCTCGTCTGACCGAACACCTTCTGACCCTCTTGTCGCCTCTCCTGCCGTTAGTCTGCCACCCTTATCGGCTCAAGGTCGCATCTTGAGGTCAAGCATCAACCCCATACCCACTTCCTCTCGCGCGGGCCGATCGGCCACAACTCGCCGGAGACATGTCACAGCCACACTCCACCTTCCTACTGAAGATCTTTTGGCACCGGGTGGCTTGGCCGATCAGACTGAACACCGGATTATCATTCGGGGCCAATTGGCTGAGATATGGGAAGATGCCCGCGCCCGGGCGGCCGCCGCCCCTCCCGGCGTGTTAGCAAACAGTTACACTAAGCAGATCACCGGGGTGAGTTTTCCTTTTGACTTCCGCACTTATTAATTTAGCCTTATTTTTGATCCACTTCTGCTTCTGACTCCCACAGTTTTGGGTGGACGGCCTGGCTATGAGCCAGAGGCTCGTCTTTGTGGAGGATGAGCTGAAACGGTTGCAGGAAGCCCCCGGTCAGTCGGGTACCACTCATGGTTTAAATGACACCTAGGTGCCTTAGCTGCAGGCCGACTTGGCTAAGAGTGAGGAGCTACTGACTGCCGAGCGGGGCAAGAGTGCTGAGTAAGTTGGGTATATTGACCAACTCAAGAAAGAGATATCCACCTTTGAAGGCAAGATCACCCTGACCACCAACCGCAAGCAAAGGGCTGTTGAGGATCTGGAGAAGAAAAATGTGGAAGCCTGGGCTCTTGAGAAGAAATTAAAGTAGACAGAAGACAAGTTAAAAAATGTCGAAGGTCTGCTGTTATCCGAGCGGCAGGCTCGCGAGTCTGAGGAAGCCACTCTAAGAAGCCAGCTGTCCGTCAAGGACGCCGATCTTGCGATGGTGAAGGCGGATTTGGAGAGCGCCCGGTCGACCTTGGAGACTCATAAAGAAAGCGAACCCAGCCGATTTGAAGTGATGAAGGTGTCTTACATTCGGTCTGACACCTTCATGAATAAGTTCGTTGACCGAGTTCTCCGTCTTTTCGGCTGTGCAGTGGACAACATTTTTTATCAACTCAAGAAAAAGGGGGCATCTGCCTGCCAATTTGCTCGGCTCCACGATTGATCGCGACCAGCTTAACGCCTCTATCCCCGACGATGCTTTGGATTATTTGGAGTGAACCCTTGAAAGCGTTTCTGTTAGCTCGATTCACCAAGTGATTTTTTGGGTTGTATTAGTCGGCCACCGTGTGTATCCGGGTGGTATAAACTTTTAAGACGTGACTCGTTTCTGTCTTGTCCTTGATGATTTTCTTCGATATTTTGCTTGTCTTCGAATATGCTTAAGCGATCGTCTTGCTCTTACTTGTCGATCGATCACGCGAGATTTTAAGGTCTCCGATCGACCATCGCTGATGCGAGGGTTTAAGGTCGCCGCTCGACTGCCGATGACGCGAGGGTTTAAGGTCGCCGCTCGACCGCCGATGACGCGAAAGTTTAAGGTCGCCGCTCGACCGCCGATGACGCGAGGGTTTAAGGTCGTCACTCGACCACCGATGACACGAGGGTTTAAAGTCGTCGATCGACCGCCGATGACGCGAGGGTTTAAGGTCGCCGCTCGACCGTCAACGACGCAAGGGTTTAAGGTCGCCGCTCGACCGCCGATGACGCGAGGGGTTAAGGTCGCCGCTCGACCGCCGGTGACGTGAGGGTTTAAGGTCGCCGCTCGACCGCAGATGACGCGAGGGTTTAAGGTCGCCGCTTGACCGCCGGTGACGTGTTTGATAGGAAGGGGTTTAGGAGAGATCCAATTGTTTTCTTCTTGCGTCCAAGGAAACATATATACATGCACTTGTACATGAATTCATTCGCTCACCTCTCATCCGACTCTGTAAGATGGAGGTGATTTGCGCTCCACGGTCTATCCAACCTCCTTCCCTCCGCGTCCTCCAAGTAGTATGCACCCGACCGCAGCCTTTCTACGACTTTGAATGGACCCATCCATGGAGCTTCAAGCTTTTGACGCCCCCAACCGGCTTGACCCTTTTCCAGAGTAGGTTACCCACCTGGAAAGATCTAGGGATTACTCGGCGATTATAGTTTTGCCGCATCCTTTGTCTATAAGCTATTAGCCGGGCGACCGCTTTGTCACACGTTTCGTCAACCATGTCAAGCTCCATCCGTCGCCTTCCCCCGTTTTCTTCATCGTAGCGAAGCACCCGATCGGACTCAATCTCGACCTCGATTGGGACGATTGCCTCTCCTCCATATACTAAATGGAATGACGTGAAGCCAGTTCCTTCCTTGGGAGTCGTCCGTAACGCCCATAACACACTGGGTAGCTCGTCTACCATGTGATCGAGTCGAACCCGAAGTATTTGTAGGATCTCCCGATTGGCTACTTGGCTTGACCATTGCTCTGAGGATACGCCACAGAAGTGAAGTGTTGTTCGATGACATACCCTTTGCACCATTCTCCGAGCTCCTGACCAACGAATTGTCGCCCGTTATCCGAAATGAGCCGACGAGGAATGCTGAACCGGTAAATTATATGCTGCCAGATGAACTTTTTGACCATCTGCTCGGTTATTTTGGCCAGTGGCTCGGCTTCCACCCATTTTGAAAAATAATCAACAGCCACCAGCAGGAATTTTCTCTGACCGGTTGCTATAAGAAAATGACCGATTATGTTCATTCCCCACTGGTCGAATGGGCATGCCACAGTGGACACTTTCATCTTGGAGGTTGGTCGGTGAGTCAGATTACTGTCTTTTTGGCAGGACAAGCAAGTAGCTACTGCCTTGCTCACATCTCTCTGGAGTGTTGGCTAAAAATACTCTGCTAGGATAATTTTCTTCGCTAGTGATCGCCCGCCAGGATGTCCTCCGTAGGAGCCCTGATGTACTTCTTGAAGGATGTATTCGGCGTCTTCAGTACCCACACACTTGAGCAGAGCGCGTGAGAAGGCTTTTTTTATACAATTGCTCGCCAACCATAGTGAACCGAGCGGCTCTCCTTCTTAAAATTCGCTCGGCTTCGTGACCTCCTGGTAAGGTTCCAGACTGGAGGAACCTAATGATGGGTGCCCTCCAGTCTTCCGGAAGTGGTATTTCTTCTGATCGATCAACGTGCGCCACTAAGGAGACCTGCTCGATGGGACAACTGGCGATGACCGACGTCATTGTGCTAGCCAACTTCGCCAGTTCATCCGCTGCTTGGTTCTCTGATCGGGGTATTTTATGAATAACGACCTCTTGGAAATACGCCCTGAGCTTTTCAAAGGCGTCCGCGTATAATCTGAGCCGAGCGCTATTGATTTTGAACGTTCCATTCAGCTGCTGGGCTGCCAACTGTGAATCTGAATGTAAGAGTACCTTGGTGGCCCCGACTTACCGAGCGGCTTGAAGGCCAGCTATGAGAGCTTCATATTCAGCTTCATTGTTGGTGGCTCCGTAGTCCAATCGAATGGATAGATGCATTCGGTCTTCTTTTGGGGATATAAGCAGGATACCTACTCCACTACCCGGTCGGGCGGATGAGCCGTCAACGTATACCTTCCATGGGGATTCTGGCTCAGGGTCTGATACTTCTGTAATGAAATCTGCCAGCGCCTGTGCTTTGATAGCCGACCGGGGTCGGTATTGTATGTCGAACTCACTGAGCTCAGTGGTCCATTTGATTAATAGGCCAAACGCTTCAGGGTTGAGCAGGACATGACCCAAGGCGCTAATAGTCATCACGATTATGGGGTGAGCCAAGAAATAGGGCCGAAACCTCCGAGCAGCGAGGACCAGGGCGTAAGCGAGCTTCTCGAGACATGTATAGCGTGACTCAGCGTCTTTCAATATGTGGCTTAAAAAATACACCGGTTGTTGATTCCCCCTTTTCTCAATGATTAACGCTGAACCAATGGCATGCTTGGTGGACGATAAATAAATTAAAAGCGGCTCCCCACAGTTGGCTTGGCTAGGATGGGCAAGGAGCTGAGATATTGCTTGAGTTCTTCGAATGCCCTGTCGCATTCGCCATCCCACTGGAACTTGGTCGCTCGCCTTAAAATCTTGAAAAATGTTAAGCTTCGGTCAGCTGATTTTGATATGAACCTTGATAGGGCCGTGATTCTCCCGGTCAGCCTTTGTACCTCCTTCAGGTTGCGGGGCGGTGCCATGTCTTGGAGAGCTCTTACTTTACCCGGGTTCGCTTCGATTCCTCGCTCAGTGACTATGTATCCCAGAAACCGTCCACCTTTAGCGCCGAACAGGCACTTGGCTGGGTTTAGCTTGATCTCGTACTTTCGCAGCGTTCGGCACGTCTCTTCCACATCTGCACACAGGTCGACAGATCAAAGTGGCTTAATGAGTATGTCGTCGACATATACCTCTAAATTCCGTCCGATCTGCTTCCGAAACACCTTATTCATCATTCTCTGATAGGTGGCACCTGTGTTCTTTAATCCGAACGGCATGACCTTATAACAGTACGTCCCGTCGGCCGTGACGAAACTGACTTTCTCCTGGTGTTCTCGCGCGAGTGGCACCTGATGATAGCCTTGATAGGCATTAAGCATGCAAATCAGCTCGCATCCGGCCATCGAGTCCACCATCTGGTCTATCCTTGGTAGCGAGTAGGAGTCCTTGGGACATGCCTTGTTTAAATCTCTGAAATCGATGCACACCCGCCATTTATTACCTGGCTTGGAGACCAACACTACGTTGGCGAGCCAGGTCGGAAACTGAATTTCCTTGATGTGTCCGGCCTCCAGCAGCTTCTCTACCTCGGCCCGGATAATCAAATCCTACTCAGGGCTAAAGTCACGCTTTCTTTGCTTGACCGGTCGGGCGTCTGGTCGAACGTGTAGTTCATGCAACGCCACACTTGGATCGACGCCAGGCAGTTCGTGCGTCGACCAGGCAAACACATCGTGGTTCTTTTGAAGACAGGCGACCAGCTCCTCTTTTTCCGGGTCGGTCAGATCGGAGGCTACGAAGGTGGTAGCCTCTGGTCGACTCGGATGTATCTGCACCTCCTCCTTGTTGTCGTATACCAGCGGGGGCGACTTCTCTTTGATAGCGTTTACTTCCAATCGGGGGCACTTCTTGGCAGCTTTAGTGTCCGCCTTGACCATCTCCACATAACACCGTCGGGCTGCCACCTGGTCCCCTCGCACTTCGCCTACCAGATTCCCCATCGGGAATTTAATCTTCTGGCAGTAGGTCGATACCACCGCTTGAAATTCATTAAGAGCTGGTCGGCCCAATATCACGTTGTACGCCGAGGGCACATCTACCACGATGAAATTCATGGTGCGCGTCCTAATCAAGGGCTCTTCTCTGAGCGAGACAGCCAACCTTGTCTAACCGATTGGTGAGACTTCATTGCCAATGAAGCCGTACAGTGGTGTTGCCATGGGCAGGAGCTCATCCCTATCAATCTGTAATAAATCGAATGCTTGTTTAAAAATAATATTTACCGAACTTCCTGTGTCGATGAAAGTCCGGCGGATGGTGTAGTTTGCGATCACCGCCTTGATGATCAGCGCGTCATCATGAGGGATTTCGACCCCCTCCAAGTCCTTAGGGCCGAAGCTGATCTCGGGCCCCTCTGTTTTCTCCCTGCTGCATCCTACAGCGTAGATGGTCAGCTGCCGCGCGTGGCCTTTCCGGGCTCGGTTGGAATCTCCCCCGGTCGGGCCACCCGAGATCATCCCAATTTCTCTACGGGAAGTGTTCCTCCTGTTCTCCTCTTCTCGTGCTGAATGTATGTTCCCATCGGCTGAGGCGCGGGCAGGGCTTCTTTCTCGGGGACGATGCTCCCGCGGCTCCTGAGCCCTCCGACTCTCGACTTTCCGGTCGATTCGGCGCTCGGGATGTCGATCCAGCGTGGGCGACCGACGTCTATACTCCTTGGGCGCGTGCCAATGCACATTAGGGTCGTCTCGGCACTCCCACGTGTTGTGCATCCCTGATTGATGGAACTTACAGAACATCGGGGTCCACTTTTTGTCCTTCTTGAGTTGGGCGGCCTCCATATGGACTGCATGTGTTCTCAGCTCGGGATACGGTTGCGACCCTTATGTCGTCGGCCCATTTGGCGACCTCTCATGTCGTCGACCGACGACCCTTTGGCCGTGCCGTTACTCACTAGAACTTTCCACCCCTGGCAATGGATTTTTGCCTCCCCCAGGATTCGAACTCTAAACCTCCAGGCTTAAGTATTAGAGTTTATAAATCCTGGTAACCAAGTGAGATGATCTCATTTGTCTACCAGGATTCATAAACTCTATTACTTAGCCTGGAGGTCTAGAGTTCGAATCCTGGGAAGGCAAAAATCCACTGTCAGGGGTGGAAAGTCCTAATGAGTAACGGCATGGCCAAAGGGTCGTCGATCGATGACATGAGAGGTAGCCAAATGGGCCGACGACATAAGGGCCACCAGTGGGCCGCCGCAAGGGCCGCCCAAGAGGTCAAAGGGCCGGGTCGTTACACGGAGGCTGGTGGTTGCTTGGTCTCCTCCGATCGGACGCCTGTTGAGGGTCGGTTGGCGCCTCTTTCCTTCGGGCTGCTTGTGCCTCTTCTACATTGATGTATTATGTGGCCTTCCTTTGAAGATGAGTGAAATCTTTCGGGGGCCTACGAATGAGGGATCAGAAAAACTCACCTTCCACGAGCCCTTGAGTGAAAGCATTTACCAGTACTTCTGATGAGACTGCTGGTATGTCCATTGCCATCTGGTTAAATCGCTGGATGTACACCCTGAGTGCTTCTCGAGGGCCTTGCTTTAGTGAAAACAAGTTGACGCTTATCTTCTGATGCCGGCGGCTACTCGCGAAGTGGTGCAGGAAAGCGGCCAGAAAATCCTTGAAGCTGCGTATGAACCCGGTCGGTAACCGGGTGAACCACCGTTGAGCCGGTCTCGAAAGTATTGTCAGGAATGCCCTGCACTTCACTCCATCGGTGTACTGGTGGAGGGTGGCCGCGTTGTCGAACTTGGCCAAGTGATCATCTAGATCGGTGCTCCTATTGTATTCCCCAATCACCAATGGGGTGTAATGGCGAGGTAAGGGGTCCTCCATGATTCCTTGCGAGAACTGCCCGTTGATCCGCTCGGGGGAATCCCCATCTCGTGGCGCTTTTCCCTTCCTTGCATCCCTCTCGGGCGCCTCATTTGACGAGGAACCTCGGTCTTGTCGGGCTCCGCCTTCTTCCTCTGATGGTGTCCTAAACAACGCTCGATGAAACGGGATTGGTGCGTTTGGTGCTGGTCCAGCCGTCTCTGATCTTTTTCCTCCGACTGGCTGGACTATAGGTTCAGCCCTGCGACCAGGATCTCCGGGCTGGTCGGACCTTGAGATGGCTGGCTCTTGTGCTGGCCGCTCGGCTAGCATTCGCTGTTACTGTTCCATTGCTTTTGCTACTCCGGCTTGGATTAACCTTTCCAACTCTTCTGTCATCAGCATTACGGTTGTTGATCGTCCGACGTCTTCCATCCTCTGCTTCCGGGTTCAGGTTAATTTCCCACAGACGACGCCAATTTGATCCTGCCCTAAAGCTGAGTGGACGGCTGCCGGGAAATAACGCTGACATGGATCTCTGTGTGCGGTGGAAACGCCTCGCTCCTGCAATCACAAGTCGTTAGTGCCAAGCCGGGAAGGGGTTCCCGGCGATGGCCCTCCGCCGCTCAAGTCACACAACGACAGGAAGAAAAATGAAGGAAATTAAGAAGTGAAAGGGGGTGCTCCAAGACGTCTCTGCGCGTACCTCCGCGGGTGGCCACTCCTCTTCTTATATAGAGCTTCGACGGGTTGACTACACACTTCCCGGGCGGACGTGACTTCCTAAGCTTTCCTCAATGGCTAATGTCGGGAAAGGGTCCCTGACACCTTACCATAACGGGGCGGACGCATTTCTGCCAAGGCGGCGCGATCTTCTTCCATACGATTTCCTGTCCATTCGCGTCGTCAGCCGACGGCATTGACTCCCAAAAGGATGTTAAGACATATTTCTCTTCTTAAATGTCAGCCGCTAATCTGATGACCCTTCCATTGGTCTATCCGGCCGGCCAACTCTTTGGCCTTCTGCGGGTATATCTATTCCGATCGGCTTGAGTATCTCTTTCCTCGACCCGTCTTAGATTCAGCCCGCCTTCTTTGAATTCTTTAGGCTGATCGGGTTGTGGGCTCGGCTTCACTGGCACAAACTCTGCCTGCCGCTCGGCCTATGAGGACTTCGGCTCGGCTAGTTTCTTAGCTAACCACCTTTTTGTTGGTTGCTACTCGGAAAACCTAGAGGTTCCACTGTACAAAAATTTTGTACAAAGGTCTGAACCTTTTCCTAGCTACCATGTGTTCTTTTAAATTAAATTTTGGATCGCCTGCGGAACTTAACACGTTTGATCCAAAACTTAATCTATTCGTTCTTTTAGGTTTTGACTTGGATCTCCTGCGGAACTTAACACGTTCGACCCAAATCACCTTAAGTTATTAATTCCATTAAATATTAATTTCCATAATTGGTTCCCAGTACTGACGTGGCGAGGCACACGACCTTCTTGGATATGGGAGCAACCACCACCGACTAGACAAAACCTTTTATAGAAATCTAATATTTAATTTCCTAAAATAACTTTAGGTTAACCAAAAGGAACAATCAAATCATAAGGAAAAGAAAAAACAAAAGAACACAACATCGAAAAACATATTCGAAATTCTAGAACGTAAGCCTCTTGTATTTGGTATTATTTCCATAAATAACTAGTATGATGCGGAAAGAAAAATTACTAGTTATACCTTGTAGAAAAACCTCTTGATCTTCTACCGTATTCCTCTTCTAACCTCGGACGTTGTGTGGGCAACGATCTTCCGAGATGAGAAACCACCAACCACCTTCTTCTCCTCCTAGCTAGGTTCGGCCACAAAGAAAGAAGCTTCACCATGGAAGAAAATCAAAACACCAACCAAGCTCCAAGAGATGCTAGCTTCCTCTCCTTCTTCTTCTTCTTCTCCAAGTAGTATCCGGCCACCACAAGAGCTCCAAGGGAATAGAGGGGTTCGGCCACCACAAGAGGAAGAGAGGGAGATGATGATGATGGCCGGCCACACCAAGAAACAAAAGAGGGAGAGAAAATAATAGAGGTTGTATCACATGAAGGCACCCCTACCCCTTCTTTTATATTCCTTGGCCTAGGTAAATTAGGAAATTTAATTACAATAAAATTTCCTAAATTTCCTTGACATGATTTAATTGAGAAAAATAAAATAAAACTTCCCAAATCAAAACCAATGGCCGGCCACATCAATGAAGGAAAAAATTAGACAAGTTTTAATCAACAATTAAAACTTCCTAATTTGTTTCCGGAAATTTTAAAAATAAAATTTCTCTTTAAAAATCTCTTCATGGTTGATAAAAGGAAATTTCTATAATTTTAATTTTATCAACGTGTGAATATTTTTAAAGAGAAAATAAAATATCTCACCAATCTACAAATAAGGAAAGAGATCTAATCTCTTTCTTTAATCTTTTGTAGATCTTTTACAAGAGAGATATTTTAATTTTAATTCTCTTTAATAAATTATTTCTTCCACATAATAAAAATTAAAATTAAAATCCCTTTTAAATTTAATTTGGCCGGCCCCCACTTGCTTGGGTTCAAGCTAGGGCCGGCCACCCAATTTTATACCTAGGCCGGCCCTAGCTTGGTTCCCAAGCTAGCTTTAGAAGGTGGGTATAGGTGGGTATAGAACTCTATAAATAAGAGGCTACGATAGGAACCGAGAGGAGGAATTGGTTTTGATCTCCCGATAAAATTAAGCATCCCGTGTTCGCCCCGAACACACAACTTAATTTTATCAATAATAATTCATTCCACTAGAGAACTATTATTGAACTACCGCACCAATCCCAAATTACATTTTTGGGCTCCTTCTTATTATGAGCGTGTTAATCTCCCTGTGTTTAAGATATCGAATGTCCATTAATTAAGTGAGTTACTGACAACTCATTTAATTAATATCTAAGTCCAAGAGTAGTACCACTCAACCTTATCGTCATGTTGGACTAAGTCCACCTGCAGGGTTTAACATGACAATCCTTATGAGCTCCTCTTGGGGACATTATCAACCTAGTATCTCTAGGACACAGTTTCCTTCTATAATCAACAACACACACTATAAGTGATACCATTTCCCAACTTATCGGGTTTATTGATTCATCGAACTAAATCTCACCCATTGATAAATTAAAGAAATAAATATCAAATATATGTGCTTGTTATTATATTAGGATTAAGAGCACACACTTCCATAATAACTGAGGTCTTTGTTCCTTTATAAAGTCAGTATAAAAGAAACGACCTCAAATGGTCCTACTCAATACACTCTGAGTGTACTAGTGTAATTATATAGTCAAGATAAACTAATACCTAATTACACTACGACTTTCTAATGGTTTGTTCCTTTCCATTTTAGTCGTGAGCTACTGTTTATAATTTATAAGGTACTGATAACATCATCTTCTGCATGTGACACCACATACTATGTTATCTACAATATAAATTATATGAACAACTACAAACAAATGTAGATAATTTGACCAAATGTGATTCTTTATTCAAAACAAATGTTTACAAAAGCTTAGGCTTTCAGTATACACTCCAACACTTTTGACTTTGACGACCATCCGAACGTTGAAGCCTCCTCAGCGGTGGGCCCTCCTAGGTCCTCCCCGGATCACATAGGATTAGATTTACTTTTCTACTTAGCTTAAAATGGTTAGTTAAAAAGGTTTACCAAACCCTAATAACATAGCATCAGAATGGATTGGGATGATAGTACGTCAAGGAAACTTTGTCGAATGCATGTCTAAGCTGAATTTTGTGTATTCTACCTGGTGTACTAGACTTAGTGGATTTGACCGAAACTACCCCAGTCAAACATGGGCTAATTAGACCAAAACTTAGCATCAAGTTTTTTGAGCAGGACTATTTTGGAAAGTATTCAGCAAGTGGTCCACCGTTGATATACAAGAAGATTATATGCTTCGCCACTGAACTGAAAACTTATCCTTAGGAAGTTTGCTTGATTAACCCAAAGCTAAATTTGAATCTAACATGGGTTAAACAACATTTTTAATAGGTTTTAATAAAGCTGGATTGAACTTAACCTAATATCAATTTTAAAACTTAAAATTAATTAAAACCTCAAAATTAAACTTAATTAAAAATATTTCAAACCTTAATTAAAAATGTTTTAAACCCTAATTAAAAATTATTTTATAACTTAATGAAAATTATTTTAAATCTTAATTATAATTAAAAATATTTTAAAACTTAATTAAAATTATTTTAAAACTTAATTAAAATGAAAATTAATTTAAAACTTAATAAAAATATTTTAAAACATAATTAAAAATATTTTAAAACATAATTAAAAATATTTTAAAACTTAATTAAAATTATTTTAAAACTTAATTGCTTTAAATTTTTTTTGAAAAATATTTTAAAACTTACTTAAAATTATATTAAAACTTAATTAAAAATATTTTAAAACTAATTAAAACTTAAATTTAAAACAATATAAAAAAAATTAAACTAACTTAAACTAAACTTTAAAACTTTAATTCAAATAATTAAACCTAGTTATGAAAACGTAAAACATAAAATTAAAATCACTTAAAACACCAAAATTTAACCTATTAACTTAACTTAAATCTAACTTTCTAAATTAATATTAAATTAAAATTAATATTAACTTAACAAAAAAAATCAAACTTAAATCTTAACATAACTCAATAAACTTAATTATCTATTAAATAAATTAAAACTAAACCTAATTTAAACTTAACTTAAACTTAAATTCAAATTTAATCAAAACTTAACGTAACTCCTAAACTTAACTATTAAACTTAAAATAAACTTAACTTAAATTTAAAATTATTAATTCAAACTTAAATTAAAATTAAATCAACATTATTCAAATAAACAACTTAAAATAAGACTTAGATCTTAAATTTTAAACTAAAACTTGATAACTAAACTCAAAACATTTGAAATTTCATAAACCAAACTTTGATTTAACTCTTACGTTATGCGTAGGAATCCAAAGCTCTAGACACATAGATTTTGGACAGTGATTACTCCAGACATATGACTGGGGATTAGCACAAATTCACCAATATTGAGTTTAAAAACCTAGGATTAATTGCCTTTGGAAACAACGACAAGCTAAAGGTAATTGGTATAGGTGAAATTCAATTACAATCAAATATATCAATTAAAAAATATTGTTTATTGAATATTTTCATTATAATTTACTTAGTATAAGTCAATTATATGATTCTGAATTTAAAGTCAAATTTTTATCTTCTGAATGTCTAATAAATTACACTGAATCAACTAATAGATTACTGAAAGGATTTAGAGATAAAAATATTTACTGAATAAATCTACTAAAAACTTCACCCAAGTGTTTTTTAACACAACATAAAGAAACATGACAATGGCATAGGAGATTAGCTCACACCCATGTTAGGAATTTAATAAAATTAAATAAAAATGATTTAGTTAGAGATATACTAAAATTAGAACCCCCGAGAATAAAATATGTAAACCTTGTCAACATGGAAAATAAATTAAATCAACTCATAAATTAACTAATTAAAATAGAACTAATAAAATACTTAAATGATTATATTTAGATTTATTCGACTCTCATGGAGTAAAATCACTAAATGGAAGTCTTTACTGCTTAGTTATAATAGATAACTACTCCAAATACACTTGGGTTAAATTCTTAACTTATAAATATGAAACTTTTGAAATATTTAGTAATTTCTGCAAACAAATAGAAAATGAAAAAGAAATACAAATTAAGAAAATTAGAAGTGATAATGGAGGAGAATTTAAAAATTAAAATTTTATAAACTTTTGTTTAGAAAATAGTTACCATCATGAGTTTTCATGCTCAAGACTCCACAACAAAATGGTCTAGTAGAACATAAAAATAGAACCTTACAGGAAGCTGCAAGAACAATGTTAAATGAATATAATTTACCTAAATATTTTGGGGTTGAAGCTATTAATACAACTTGTTATGTCCAAAATATAATTATAATCAACAAATTTCTAAATAAAACATCTTATGAAATCTATTTTAATAAAATTCCAAACATAAAATACTTTAAAGTATTTGGATGTAATGTGCATTTTTTAAATCTTAAAGATTACTTAGGAAAATTCACCTAAAAAACTCAACAAGGAATTTTTCTTGGATATTCATCTATAAGTAGTGCCTATAGAGTTTATAATAAATCCACTTTAAAAATTGAAGAAACCACTAATGTAACTTTTGATGAAAATATTAATAACAACATAATTAATCTTGAAAAACTAATAATCAACATAGTTCCACAAATCAAGAAGAAGAAGAACAATTAACACAAAACAAACAAACTAACCCATGAATAATAAGACCAAATCCTAATCATCCAATTGAACAAATTATAGGTAATCCTGAATTAAGAGTTCAAACTAGATCAGTCTTTTAGAACTTAACTTAAATAGCACTAATATCATAAATTGAACATAAAACCATAAATGATGCATTGTCTGAGCCCGACTGGGTAATTGCAATGCAAGAAGAGTTAGGTCAATTTGAAAGAAATCAGGTTTAGGATCTAGTACCTCCACCAAAAGGTAAGTCAGTTATTGGCACCAAGTGGGTATTTAGGAATAAGTTAGATGATTAAGGAGAAAACATAAGGAATAAAGCTCGACTAGTTGCCAAAGAGTTTAGTCAAGTCGAATGACTCAATTACGATGAGACTTATACCCCGGTAACTAAACTTGAATCAATTAGGATGTTGCTAGCCTATGCAATATATAAAGGATTCAAATTATATCAAATGGATGTTAAATCTGCATTCTTAAATGGGCAAATTAAAGAAATCTATATAAGTCAGCCACTAGATTTTGAAGATCTAGAATATCCAAACCATGTCTTTAAGCTAAAAAAGCACTATACGGATTCAAACAAGCACCTAGGGCTTGGTATGAGAGATGTCTAGCTTTCTAAATTCAAAAGGATTTAAAGAAGGTCAAATTGACCATACACTTTTTATAAAAACTCTTAACTCTGACATTTTCATAGCTAAGGTTTATGTAGATGACATAGTGTTTGGGTTAACCAACTCAAAATTCTTAAAAGAATTTATAACTTTAATGAAAAATAAATTTGAAATGAGTTTAGTTGGAGAATTAAATTATTTTCTAGGACTACAAATTAAATAAACTAAAGAAGAAAACTACGTACATCAAACTAAATACACAAAAGAACTACTTCAAAAATTTGGTATAGAGAACTTAAAAGAACTAAAAACACATATGACAAGTAACATTAATCTAGATAGTGACCCAAATGGTAAATCAGTCGACTTAAAATATTATAGAAGTATGATAGATAGTTTACTATACTTAACTGCAAGCAGACCTGACATATTATTTACAGTAAGTATGTGTGCTCGTTATCAAACATGCGCAAAAGAGTCTCATCTATCTTATGTTAAAAGAATAGTTAAATATCTAAAAGGAACAATTAATGTAGGAATGTAGTATCCTAGAATATCACATTTTGACTTAGTTGGGTATTCTGATTCAGATTATGCCGGTTGTAAGTTAGATAGAAAGAGTACAAGTAAAGATTGTCAATTACTAGGATCTTCTTTAGTTAGCTGATTTAGTAGAAAGTAACATTGTATTTCCTTATCCACTACTGAAACCGAATACATAACAATGAGCGAATGTGTAGCTCAATTGCTATGGATGCCTCATACTTTAAAAGATTTTAATCTAGATTATAAAAATATAAAAATCTACATTGATAATATAAGTTACATAAATCTAACTAAAAATCCAGTACATCACTCTAGAACTAAACACATAGAAGTTAAACATCACTTTATTATGGATCATGTTTCTAAAGGAAATATTGAACTTAACTATATTGAATCAAAATCTAACATAACTGACATATTTACCAAGCCTTTACCTGAAACTGAGTTTAGTAACTTAAGAAGACAATTAGGAATGTGTTTTATAGAATATGTTGCTTTATCGCTTAACATATTTTTGAAAATATTACTTAGTAGTTTTTAAAAATTATTTTTAAAATTCCCCTTTCAAAATTTATTTTCAAAACTGATTTCAAAATATTTTATCTTTTTAGAGTAGCCTAGGATTTACCGTAGAATTGCATGTTCCTATAGTTTTAGCAGTTAGCATCTCACAAGCACAGTGGGATACCTTGCTTGTATATTTTGAAATATAGAACAGTGTGAGATGCTTAGAACTTAGCCTAAGATTTCAGATGCCTATGTGTAAGGTCCCATGAGCCAGGTTAAAAGTGAAATAATAAATGTTAATTAAGGAGTTAGCTTATGAATTTTCTTGGAATTTGTAGAATTTTTTTTGGATTTAAAATGAATCTGTATGACATGTTTTAAGGGGATAGGTCGATTTGGCTAAAAGAAAGCATGTTTAAAACATCTCTTAAGTAGGCTTTGATTGAGGTATTAACTTAGGATTTGATTAAATAATCTAAGTATAAATAATTAGGAACCTAGGTTGTTTTGGGACCGATCTCCTTTTCCCGAGCCCCTCTCCCTTGTGATTCTCCCCCATCGCGCGACTGCCGACCAGTGCTGCTTCGATCTGTCGACCGTCAGCCGTCGTCGCCCCTCTTCTAGCCACAGACACTAGGCACTCATCGAAAGCCCTCATTTTGTGTCCGTGCCCTAGCCACAGTCGCCCCGTGCCCTAGCCGCAGCTGCTCACTCTTGCGAGCTGTCGCCGCCGATCATCGATAAGTTAAACCTTCCCTTCCTTCCGATCCAACCAGCTAATTGCTTTTTTCCTACGCCCTGACAGCAACACTAAAGAGGGAAATGTTAGAATTTGAGGGATGTTCTAAGGCAATCACCTTATGATTTTTTCTATTTATTTGATACGTATAGATTCACTATTTGAGTGCATATTATATGTTTGATTGTCTTAAACTCACTTACTGAATATCTGTAATATAATTCATAGCATGAGAGAATTTGTGATTGGATCGCAACTAGTGATTATCTTTACATGTGAAATTATGAATATAATTGAAATTTCCCTAGTCGTCGAATTGACGTATTCGGACACCATCAATTCTGTAAGACTAGCACGGGTTATACCCCTTAGTTCGACCAAACATCTGTTTTCTCACTAGCTGGAGACATTGGGATGTCGAGAGTTAAACGTGGATGCTGGTTATAGTAACTAGTTCATTGGAGTGACTTGCTGTAAGACTTCATATGATTCTCTACATATATTTAGATATGTCTGTGAAGTTCTTACTGCAACACTAGTGCAAGTTTCCTTCGACTTGAGGTATATAAGTCATCTTGGTCATGGAGACTTATACTTTGACATCTTAAGTAAGTATCTCATTGAAGTATAGACCCAGGATGATTGGGTATAAGTTGAAGTGCTCAAATATGTTTGGATAGCCCATAGAGGATTCACTGCTCCTTGTGAGGAGACATATATCCTATGACCACTCGTTAGTATTATTACTTAAAGTCTTTGGCAAAAACATCACATGTTAAGAGTGCGAGACTCTTGTACACATGTATGAGTAATTTGAATCCGTAGAACGAGGAAATATTACTTAGGTTAGGTGTGACATAGTCAGCCTAGTGGAGACAAGACACATAGACCATGTTCTGAACCAAGTAAAAGGAACGAGGCACGACTCACTATAGCTGCTGAAGGGTTTAGAATTAATTCTAAAATCAACTATGATTTTTTGACTAATTGGAGATCATGATGTACTACTAGGTGCTACTCATAATCGTTATATAATTAAATAGTTAATTATAGATGACCAAGATAAATTGGGAACCTATTGGGTCCCACGCACTAACGAGTCTCTAAAAGACTTAAAACAAGTTAAAGAATAAAATTCTTAGATCAAGAGATAAATATTTGGTTGGACCATATATAAGATAAATATAGAAATATTTATCGCAATGGAAGCACAGATGGGACACATGAAGAGTTGGACCATATTTAGTTTAATCATAAATTAGTCATGAACCAACTTGGTTTAGCTATGAATAAAACCAATGGGTTAATGAGCTAATTTTTTGTTAAGGGATAATGGGTTGGATTTGAGCTTTCTAATCCAACTCATTAATGAGGGCTATATATTGATATGGTCGAGAGAAAATTATACACATGGGATCATTAATTGACTTATAAGGTTTTTAGAAAACCTTAACCCAATTTCTCTTCTCCTCTCCCTCTCCCCTCTCTCTTTGCCGCCGCCAACAAGGGGAAGCCCTTCTCCTTGTTGTCGTGACCACCACAAGGAAGAAATCTCTTCCTTGTGTGCTTCTCTTCCTCTTTCTCTTGATCCCTCTTCTTCGCTTGTGGCTAGTAACTTCCGAAGGAGATGATTGTACTCAAGGAGTTATTTTGAGGAGCTCGGCATGGATACGAATAGAGGCAAGGTTCGACAACATCGCTACGGTTGATGCCCTTCTCATTACATGTCATCCGTAAGGTATACCTAACGTAAATTTACTTTCCGTAAAAATTTAATTATGCGATCATGTTTGACATGTTGTATCCTTGTATGCGTGTGGTACGTGTGATGTAATAATTTAAGAATTATTATTATTTTATTTTACGCTGTACATATTTACGAAACGTGTTTTAGTATACACTGCATCGGGCATATCTCAACAATGGTATCAGAGCCTGATCGTGCTTTGACATAATCATAAAATTATTTTACGGTTCATAATTTGTGTTGTAATTAATTTTAGAGTTTTTCTAGAATTATTAAGATTTTTCTATTTTTTTGAAAGTTTCATAAATTGTTAGGAAATGCCATTTTTAGAAAGTTTCTGATATAATTTCAGAAAATTAAACATAGAAATATTCTGTTAATTTAGAAATGATCATTTCTGGAATTTTCTGAACTTTTAAGAAATATTCTATTTTTGGAAAATTTCCTAATTTGTTAGGTAATATCAAATATAGAAAGATTCTAATTTTTTTTAAAAAAATCCAGAACTAAATTAAATTCTAAAATTAATCTTTTCTAATTTTTTGTATTTATTAAAATATTCTATTTTTGGAAAGTTTCCTAAATTATTAGAATATACCAAATTTAGAAAGATTTAAAAATCATAAAAAAAATCCAGATTTGAGATATTCTAAATTAAATTATAGAATTAATATTTTCTAAAATTTTTAGATTTATTAAAATATTATATTTTTGAAAAGTTTCCTAAATTGTGAGGAAATACTAAATTTGGAAAGATTTGAAAAATCACAAAAAATCTAAATTTGAATTATTCTGTAATAAATTAAGAAATATTAATTATTATTTCTTAAATGGTTAGGAAATTAATTTGGAAATTTGTTTCCAAAATAATTAAAGATTCTTGATAAAAAGATTCTAGATGAGAAATGTTAATTAAATTTAGAAATTGATTTCCTTATTTGATTAGATAAATCTTGATTTATTAAAATCAGATTTATAATATATTTTTATTTATAAAATAGAATTATAACATATTTAAATTTATACTATGAACATACCATATTGTATGCCGTGTAGATGCATTAATTATGACATGATTAGATTTTGCCATGTGATGTGATTAGATCTTATCATATGTATGTGTCATGCTATACCATGCGTGCGATATGTCATATCATCATATATGTCATAAGTGCGACACGCCATGTCATCATTTATGTTATGCGTGTAATGTCATGTAGATAGAATTTTGCATGATGTAAATGAGACCTAAATCCCTTACTCAATATTAAAACCTACACCTTCTGTTAATACGGTAAGAACTAGAGTTTAAATTCTTGTTTGAGTTGTTGGCCAAAGTCAAGCTCAACTTGAAATTAAACATGTTCAAACCATAGAGATGCAATCTCATGATTAACGGGTTGATTTTAAACTTGAAGAGTTGATTTATTGTGCTAAAACCATGATCAATGTGGATAGAGGTGAAGTTGGGTGATGTGTATTTGATGTATACTTGTTAATGTGTTAACAACCCGATGTTTATGTGAAGATCAATTTATTGCTAGCATAATGTGATAGTTGCATATAAGTGATGTGCAATCGGTAAATATGTTATCTACCGCTATAGCTAAGAATGGTTTGTTGGCCAAAGTTAAGGTTATTCTTATCTTTGGTGGATATCAATCCACTTGGAGAAAACATACCATCTCCTGAATTCAAAATAAGGGTATTTGAATTTGATAAATAAGTGAGCTTTTATGTAAATTGTTTAGATAAATAAAATCATGTCTCTTATATATTCTCATTTTTATATTTCTAGGTTAATTATTTAATTATGACTTTTATTAATCTGCGTTCGATTTTGGACTCAAACAAACTGACTGGGCCAAACTTCTTGGACTGGTTTCAAAATTTGAGAATTGTTCTCAAAGCTGAGAAGCTATCTTATGTCCTTGATCAACCTCTTCCTATCAGTTTTGATGCCGATGCAACTGCGAACCAATTGTTGGCCCTTCAGAAACATAAAGATTATTCTGTACTTGATAGTTGCATCATGCTAGCCACCATGACTCCTGAATTATAGAAATAACGTGAGCATTTAGATGTTATGATATTGTCTATCATCTTTGTGAGTTATTTGATGAGCAAGCTGATCCAAAAGGTTTGAGGTCTCGAAGCTTCTCTTTTGCTCAAAGATGCAGGAGGGTTCATCTACAGTACAATGCGTATTAAAGATGAACAGCTACATAGAGCATTTAGCATTACTCGATTTTAAGATGGATTATGAGTTAAGTATTGACTTAACTCTACATAGTTTATCGAAAAGTCATTCACAATTTGTGATGAACTATCAGATGGATAATTTAGAATCGACCATCCCCGAGATGATAAATATGCTCAAGACCGTGGAGCCTTCTGTTAAGGGTGAATAAAAACTGTGATGTTAATAGACTCCTCCAAGAAAGGTTATGAGAGGAAGCCAAAATATCAGGCTAAAGGAAAGAGCAAAAAGGCCAAGACGGTAGAACTTGCACAAAAGGACTCATACTATCATTGTGGTAAGGTGGGGCACTAGCGAAGAAACTGCAAGATCTATCTTGAGTCCATGAAGAAGAATAAGGCATCCGATGCCCCCTCCTCTTCAGATATTTTCATTATTGATTGCCATGTTATTTCCTCAGACACTTGGATATTGGATACTGGTGTGACTCATATATATGTAATGACATACAAGGGCTAAGAAATAGCAGAAGACTCATCAAGAGAGAAACAAGTCTGCGAGTTGGGAATGAAGCAAAGGTTGCTGCAGTCGCCATCGGAATATACTTGTTAAAACTTCCTAGTGGACTTGTCTGAGAACTAGATAATTGTTATTTTGTTCCATTATTAATAAAGAACATTATTTCTATTTCTTTCTTAAATAGAAAAGGTTTCTATTTAGCTTTTAATAACAATTATTGTTATATAACCTTAAATGACATTCTTTATGGCATTAGAACTTTATGCAATGACATCTATGTGTTAGATATATCTAGTGACATACTCAATATCGAAAAGAGCAATAAACATGCTCGAATAGATAATCAATTAATCTCTTACTTGTGGCATTGTCACCTTGGCTATATAACAAAGAAATGCATGTCCGAATTGTAAAAGATTGCAGTTCTCAAATCATTTGAATTAGATACATTTGATTCATGTTTAAAAGGCAAGATGACAAAGTTACCTTTTTCTTGAAAGGGTGAACGAGTTGATGAATTACTTGAGCTCGTACATACCGATGTATGTGGACCAATGACAACTCATGCATTAGGAGGTTATAGCTACTTCATTACTTTCATTGATAATCACTCTCATTATAGGCATATGTATCTAATGAAACACAAGTCTGAAGCCTTTGAAAAGTTTAGAGAATTCAGAAGTGAAGTAGAGAAATAACTTGATAAAAATATTAAGATACTTCGATCCGATTGAGGTGGTGAATATTTAAGCCCAGAGTTTCTAGATTATCTAAGAGATAATGGTATATTGTCTCAATGAACTCTGCCTTATATGCCACAACATAATGGTGGTCTGTCCTCGTAGAAAGGAGAACAATAAAGGTATATCTTATTCTCTAGTAGTTGAAACATGTTTAGTGGTGTTATCTACCGGTACCTGGTGTGTAGATACGAGAACCACTTATTGGACCGTGATCGTTCGATAAAGGGGGGGGTGAATATCAATTATGAAAATTTGTCGAGTAAACGCAGTGGAAAAGAAAGAATAAGCCAAAGAGAACACAAGGATTTACTTGGTTCGGAGCCTTTGGCGACTCCTACTCCAAGGCCCGCACACAAGGGTGCTTTCGATGGGCAAATACTAATAATTCGAAAAGGGTGTTTACAAATGCAGTACAGGAATTATATAGTAAAATAAAAGCCGACAATAAACAGAAATGAGACAGTAAGAAAGAACTTGTTGGAGGTTGCAGCGTCGCAGGAGCACAGTGTTGGATCGTGAAACGTCGATAGAGGGAGGGGGGTGAATATCAATTCGAAAAACAACGTTAATAAGAGTTAAGCGCAGCGGAATAATAAAAAACTTAGACAAACTGAACACGGTATTTTTTTACTTCGTTCGGAGCCTGTGTCGACTCCTACTCGAAGGCCCGTACTCCATGAGTACTTTCGTTGGGCAATCACTAGCAGTTCGAAAGATGATTACAATTTAAAGTACAGGAATGCTTAGCAAAATAAAGAAAATACCGACAAGAATTAAAGAAAAGGAAAGAAGCGTATTGTCGGAGCGTCGCTGGAGCGCAGAGCAGTAGAGCAAGCAGTAGAAGACTTTCTTTTTAGTTGTTGTTTTGAAGCTCCCCTCTGACCCTTCTTTTATATGAGGCTCGGGGCACCCCGGATCCCTTCCGGGCGCCCGGACCTCCTATTTCCAGGAACTCCTTCTCCTGCAAAATAGAGTTAGTCCGAGGCAAATATATATCCTGTAAAACAGATTGTTAGCACAGTTAAAGTTCAACAATGTAATAGAAAAGAGTATGACTTAGATTCCGTCTTTCCGAGACCGGAATCTAGTCACGATCTCGACTTAGATATCTAAAATGGATCTAAGTCGGATCGACGCCTAATGTTCCCTTCCCGGGAACGCGTCCTCGCAGTCACTCCCCTCCAGTGACTTACCTCACTTACCTGTCAGACGTCCGGTCAGCCCATCGACCCGTCTGGACTTCTCGTCGACCTAGCTGGACTTCGTGCCTAAGCATCCGGTCAGCCCGTCGACCCGCTTGGACTTCGTGCCAGCTATCCGGTCAGCCCGTCGACCTAGCTGGGCTTCGTGCCAGACATCCGGTCAGCCCGACGACCTGTCTGGACTTCTCCTGCACACTTGATCAAAGTGTCAGACAACGACAAACTAACTTAACCTGATTTGTCATTCATCAAACCTGGGTTAAATCGTTAGTGCTAACCGCACCAACAATCTCCCCCTTTTTGATGAAATGACAACATGGTTAAGTTAGTGAAAACATATGCAAGAAACAACATGCATTTATGTGGTTTTAAAGTTAGTTTGTATTTTCAAATTGGTTTAGCAAACTTAACCACCTAACCCTCCCCCTTTGGCATTCATCAAAAATAAGCATGGATTAAGTAAGCATAAACATAGATTTCAGACAAAGTAAGAAATAATGTCAAGTTAATCTGGGGAAGTTTAAAACATAGATTATTTTGCTTTTATTTCTTAAATCTTAAAAAAAACTAAGTTTTGAAACATAACTGATTTATAACTTTGTAATTTTGAAAGATAGCTTAATTTTTCAAGTATAGTTTTTAAGCTCTAAGTTAAGTTTTCAAACATAATTTTTCAAAATCAAAATTCAAAAACTAAGTTTGAGAGATAGCTAATTTTTCAGGTATAGTTTTTTAAGGTCAAAGTTAAAAATTCAAGTTTTCAAACATAAGTTTTCAAAATCAAATAACAAAGCAAAACTAATTTTTGTAAAATTTTAACTTTCAAATTAAAATGTCAAAATTAAGTAAAATCAAATTTTAAGAACTAGAGTTTTAAATTCAATTTTCAAAAACTAAGTCTAATCAATTTTCAATAAAAAGTAAAACAGCTTAGTTTTTCAAAACTAGATTTAAGAAATTTTTAAGAAAACAATTTTCAAACACAAATTTAAAATATTTTTTAAATAAAGGGAAAATTTTAATTAATTCCTCCCCCTGAACTTGACATAAAATTTTGAAAGTATTTGCTAAAAATATTCAAAGTAGAATAATTTTTAAAACAAAGGAGTTTTCAAAATAATTTTATAAAATTCTTTTTCCAGAATCAAATTTTCAAAGTTCACGAGTACTAGTTTTAAAAACATGGTTTAACATACTTGAAAAGTTTGGTTTTCAAAATTAAGTTTGAAAAACCGAAGTAGTTTATTTCTCCCCCTGAACCTGACATTAAATCAAATGTCTAACCAGTTTGTTACTGACTGACTTATCAGAAAATAGCAGCTTTCACTTGGTTAGTCAAGTTAAGTTTAACTAAAACTTGATTAATGTATATTTTGTATTTAACGCCCAGACTTATATCGATGCACTGAAATAAGCATCTTAAGTCTTAGGCGAGTGGCCTATACATCTCACCCCTTTCTATGTTCGTCAAACACAAGCAAGGTAAGCCTAGGGTTTTGGTGAGATGCTCAAAACTAATCCTATGGGTACATGTTTTCTAAGGATTTTGAACTAGTCTAAGGCTAAAAAATATATTTAAAAATCTAAAAATAGGAAAGTTTTGAAAGCGAAATATGTTTTAACCTATAAGTTGAGAATAACCATTTTTGAAAAAAAAATATTTTTGAAATTTGAAACTCCTAGTCTATTAAGCACATTCCTAGTTTTCTACACAAATTGCTAAATTCACTTTCAGGGAGTGATTTAGTGAATATGTCAGCTAAGTTTGACTTGGACTCAACGTATTTGAGTTCAATGTCACCCTTAGTAACATGATCCCTGATAAAGTGGTGCCTGATTTCAATGTGTTTGGTTCTTGAATGATGCACTGGATTTTTTGTTAAATTTATTGAGCTAATATTGTCAATTAAAACTTTGACATTTGTGATTTTTAAGTTGAAATCTTTTAAAGTGTGCATCATCCATAATAATTGGGTTACACATTCTCTTATGGCTATGTATTCTGACTCAGTTGTAGATAGTGCAACACAATGTTGCTTTCTACTGAACCAGCTAACAAGTGATGGGCCTAGTAGTTGGCATCCACCACTTGTGCTTTTGCGGTCTAATTTGCATCCAGCATAATCTGAATCAGAATATCCTATTAATTCAAAGTCATTGGTCCTAGGATACCAAATTCCTACGTTTGTTGTACCCTTAAGATATCTAAAAATCCTTTTGACTTGAGTCAAATGGGACTCTTTAGCACAGGTTTGGTATCTAGCACACATACTAACTGCAAATAAGATATCAGGTCGGCTTGCAGTTAAGTAAAGTAGACTACCTATTGCACTTCTATAATACTTTAGATCCATTGGTTTTCCATTTGGGTCATTGTCTATGATTGTGTTTACTGCCATGAGTGTTTTTATTTCTTTTGTATTTTCCATTCCGAATTTTTTAAGTAATTCTTTAGTGTATTTATGTTGACAAATGTAATTTCCTTCATTTGTTTGTTTAATTTGTAATCCTAGAAAATATGTCAACTTTCCTACTAAACTCATTTCAAATTCTTGTTCCATTAGGTTGATAAATTCTTCTAAAAAGTATGAGTTAGTTGACCCAAATATTATATCATCTACATATATTTGTGCTATAAATATGTCATTATTTAGTAATTTAACAAACAAGGTTGGCTCGATTTGACCTTGGTTGAATCCTTTGGATGTTAAGTAAGATGTTAGCCTTTCATACCATGCCCTGGGTGCTTGTTTAAGTCCATATAATGCTTTCTTTAATTTAAAGACATAATCAGGATGTTCTAGATTTTCAAATCCAGGAGGCTGACTTACATAAACTTCTTCTTTTATCAGTCCATTGAGAAAGGCTGACTTAACATCCATTTGATATAGTTTGAATCCCTTATGGGCTGCATAACTTAGTAACATTCTAATGGATTCTAATCTGGCTACTGGGGCATAGGTTTCATCGTAATCAAGTCCTTCAACTTGACTGAACCCCTTGGCAACTAGCCTAGCTTTATTCCTAGTAATTTCCCCAGATTCACTTAATTTATTTCTAAATACCCATTTTGTTTCTATTATTTTCTTATCTTTAGGTGGTGGTACTAGATCCCAAACTTCATTACACTCAAATTGAGCTAGTTCCTCTTGTATAGCGATGATCCAATCTGGATCAAGTAGGGATTCAACTATAGTTTTGGGTTCAATTTTTGAAATCAGGGAAATTTGACTTAGGTTCCTAAAGGAAGATTTGGTCTGAACCCTTAGGTCTGGGTCACCAATTATTTGATCAGTTGGATGGTTAGGGTTGATTCTTATAGTTCTTGGAGGTTGATTTGCTTGATTGTGTTCATCTTCTTCATGATCTGGGGGTTGATTGGTTTCTTCAGAATTATTATTTTCAATGGGTTGAAGTTGATTTTATCCTTGGGTTTCTTCAAATTTTACGTTTGTGGTTTCCTCGATTTTTAATGTAATTTTATTATATATTCTGTAACCCCACTGTTTAGAGAATATCCTACAAAAATTCCATTTTCTACTTTAGAGGTAAATTTTCCTAAGTGTTCTCTAGTATTTAAGATGTAGGTTGAACACCCAAATACTTTAAAGTATTTTATGTTGGGTTGTTTGTTATAAAATATTTCAAAGAAAGTTTTATTATGTCTTTTATTTAATGTTGTTCTGTTTTGCACATAGCAGGCTGTACTAACAGGTTTTGCACATAGCAGGCTGTACTAACAGCTTCTGCCCAAAAATATTTAGGTAAGTTATATTCATTTAACATAGTTCTAGAGACTTCTAATAAAGTTCTATTTTTTCTTTCTACAATTCCATTTTGTTGGGGGGTTTTAGGGCACGAAAATTCGTGATGGTAGCCATTCTTAAGACAGAACTTGTTAAAATTATGATTTTTAAATTCTCCCCCGTTGTCACTCCTAATTCTTTTAATTTTAATATCTTTTTCATTTTCAATTTGTTTGCAAAAGTTTGTAAAGATTTCAAAAGTTTCGTCTTTATGTTTTAAGAATTTAACCCAAGTAAACCTAGAATAGTAATCTATTATTACTAAGTAGTATAAGTTTTCATTTATGGATTTGACTCCATGGGAGTCAAAAAGATCTAAATGTAGAAGTTCTAATATCGAGTTGGTTTGTGAGTGGATTTTGTTTGTTTACCTTATTGACAAGCATTACATATGGTTGAATCTAGGTTAGGTAATTTCGGTAAGCCTCTCACTAGTCCATTTAATTTACTTATATTTCTAAAGTTGGTGTGAGACATTCTCCTATGCCATAACCAAGTTTCTTCTTTTTGTGTTAAATAACACTTAATTGAAGAGGTGGTTAAGTTGATAGCATAGATGTTGTCTTTTCTAAAACCTTTTAGACTTATAGTAGGATTATCTAGATGTTTGATTAAACACTCTGTGGATAGAAATTTAACCTTATACATAGTATCACACAATTGACTTATACTCAGGAGATTGTATTTAAAATTCCCGACAAGTAGAACATTTGTAATTATGAAATCTATTTTTAATTCAATATTACCTATTCCGATTACCTTAAGTTTGCCGTTGTTTCCAAAGGCAACTATTCCTAAGCTTTTGTAAGTGAGTTGAGTGAACTTGGTGTGATCTCCAGTCATGTGTTTGGAGCAACCATTGTCCAAAATCCACTTGGTTTCCTACAATGAGTAGGAATTAAGGTTAGTCTTTTATTTATTTATTTTTTTAATTGAAGTTTGATTAATTCAAAATTTAACTAATTTAATTGACTTAATTCGAATTTTAACTTGATTCAATTAAAAAAAACACCATTTTAAAATAATTTCTAAAGTTAATTTAATAAAAAAATATTTTTTAAAGTTAATTTAATTTTAAAATAATTTTTAAAGTTAAAATAATTTAAAATAGTTTTTAAAGTTAATTTAATTTTAAAATAATTTTTAAAGTTAAAATAATAATTTAAAATAGTGTTTTTTAAAGTTAGTTTAATTTTAAATAATTTTTAAAGTTAATTTAATAATTTAGAATAGTTTTTAAAGTTAGTTTAATTTAAAATAATTTTTAAAGTTAATTTGATTTTAAAATAAATTTGAAATTCGAAATTTAATTTGAAATTTAAAATTTACTTTTAATTTGAAATTTAATTTTAAATTCGAAATTTACTTTTACTCCTTAGTCATCTCACCCGATTTAAGTTTTCAATCAGGGAATCCTATAATTTTGTGAGATGGGTTGGATTATGGAGTTTGGTTTAACTTGTGTTAGATTCAGGTTTAGCTTTGGTCTCTACAAATAGACATTCTTCGGATAAATTTCTAAGCTTGGTGAGTCACACGGACGTCATTAGAAGTAACCAACCTTTCGAGGTTTTCCGAATAGTCCTATCCACGAAGCTTAGTACTAAATCTTGGTCTAACTAGTTATGATCCATTTAAGGGTAGCTTCGGTCAGTTCCACTTGGCCAAATGCACCAGATCGAAACCATATCTTTCTAGACATGCGATGCCCAAGTTTCCCTAACGTACTATCATCCAAAAACTTCACCAGTACCATGATTCAAGTTAAACTTGGTCTCTTTTTAACTAATCCTAATTACCCTGCCGGGTTAGTTTGTTTAGGTTACCCTGTCGGGTAAGTTAGTTTTGGAGGTGCCAGCTATTCTGGAGCCTCCCCCTGAATTATTGACTTTTAATTTAAATTTTCGTTTTAGGTTTGTGTCGATTTCTTTTATAGTTAAAATTAACTTGGTGATAATTTATATTTTGTTGAGTTTTAATACGTTTAAATCTTGATTTCTTTGATTTGTATTTTGGTTTTTGATTTGGTTTGTTCAAGTTTATAAAACATATTTTTTCTTTAGGTATGTAATATTGATTAATTCCTACTTGCGTGGTCAAACACGCTTTCGGAACCCAAGCTTGATTAGTTGATTTGTATTGGGTTATTAATGACTTAAAGGTTTTATTTGAGTTCGACTTGTATCCAAGTCCGGTTTTATTATAACATGCCTTTTGATTGTTCAGGATTAAGTCTAGATTTTTTGATCTTGTAGTGAATTTTTCTAGTATTTCTTTTAAGTTATTAATTTCTGATTTTAATGATGAATTCTCTTCAAGTATTAGATCTTGAGTTGGATTTGAATTTTTTACTTGTTCCTTGAGGTCTTGATTTTCCTCAAGGAGTGATTTGTTTTCATTTTCTATTTTAATCAACTTACTATTTAAGCAAGAAATAATTTTAAAGATTTTTTTGTTTAAATTTAAATATACCTCATCCGGGCCTTCGGAAACGAGTACGGACTCGTGGCTTGATTCAGGTTCGGACCCGCCTTCCAATTCATCTCCTGACTCGTCATCCGTTTCAGCTTCGCGGGCCATCAACGCGAGGTGGCTCTGGTGTTTCTGCTCTTCTACCTTCGATTCGTCCGAGGAGTCATCCCACGTTGCTTTGAGGGCCTTCTTTTTGGTTGGCTTCGGTTTGTCGAACTTCAGTCTTGGACATTCGCTCTTGTAGTGCCCCTTTTTGTTGCATCCGTAGCAAGTCACATTCTTTTGTTCCGTGGGAGTACTGATCTTTTGAAGGTCCTTTTTGCTGAAGTTCTTTTTTCTCCTGGTGAACATTTTTCTTACCAAGTTCACCAGGTATTCTTCGTCTTCTGAATCTTGACCGGAATCCTCTTCAGATTCAGTCTTGCTCTTCTTTTCTTTGGATGGTCCTGCAAATAAAGCAATACCTTTCTCGACTCCAGCATTAGTTTGTTCATGTAATTCTAACTCACAGAAAAGCTCGTCTAATTTTAACTTAGATAGATTTTTCGAAATTTTGTAGGCATCTACGATTGATGCCCACAAGCTATTACGAGGAAAGGCATTTAGTGCGTACCTTATTAAATCTCTGTTTTCCATCTGATGGCCTATCGCGTGGAGTCCGTTGAGGATGTCCTTGATTCTTGCGTGCAGTTGACTTGCCGTTTCCCCTTCCTGCATTTTTATATTAAATATTTTATTTAAAAATAAATCTCTTTTTATTACCTTTGTGTCGCTCGTTCCTTCGTGCAGCTCGATCAATTTGTCCCACAATTCTTTAGCATTCTGATGCGGTCCGACCCGGTTCAGCTCTTCTCGTGTTAGGCCGCAGTGTAGCGTATTGATTGCTTTGTTTTCTGTCGACGCCTTTTTCCTCATTTCCGAAGTCCACTGTTCCGTGTCTATTGGATTTCCGGAGTTGTCGATTGGAGCTCGGTAGGCCTTTATGACGCTGAACCATTGATCGTACTCTATCTTTAGGTACACCTCCATTATTTTCTTCCAGTACGAGAAGTCATCCCCGTTGAATAGGGGAGGACGTACTGTGCTAAAGCCTTCTAGTTGAGACATTCTGTACACAAGTAAACAACGAAAAAGAATATCCCAAGACTTGGTCTTGGATTAGCAGTGCGGAAAAAAAAAATAGGAATATCTAAATTAGTGTTGCACTAATATAGATTTAATTGCAACGAAGAAAAAAAATTCCTAAATTAATAACAATATCATATTTGAATTAAGCGTAAAACAAAAATATTTTCACCCCCTGTCTGATTGGTGGTTGCACCAAATCAGAGCGATACCTGCTCTGATACCACTTGTTGGATCGTGAAACGTCGATAGAGGGGGGGTGAATATCGATTCGAAAAACAGCGTTAATAAGAGTTAAGCGCAGCGGAATAATAAAAAACTTAGACAAACTGAACATGGTGTTTTTTTACTTCGTTCGGAGCCTGTGTCGACTCCTACTCGAAGGCCTGTACTCCGTGAGTACTTTCGTTGGGCAATCACTAGCAGTTCGAAAGATGATTACAATTTAAAGTACAGGAATGCTTAGCAAAATAAAGAAAATACCGACAAGAATTAAAGAAAAGGAAAGAAGCGTATTGTCGGAGCGTCGCTGGAGCGCAGAGCAGTAGAGCAAGCAGTAGAAGACTTTCTTTTTCGTTGTTGTTCTGAAGCTCCCCTCTGACCCTTCTTTTATATGAGGCTCGGGGTGCCCCGGATCCATTCCGGGCGCCCTGGTGGGACGTGGCAGGTCCAACCAGCAAGCTCCACGTGGCGACGCGCAAGTTTGGATAAAACTTACCTCCGGGCGCCCAGATCCCTTCCGGGCGCCCGGACCTCCTATTTCCAGGAACTCCTTCTCCTGTAAAATAGAGTTAGTCCAAGGCAAATATATATCCTGTAAAATATATTGTTAGCACAATTAAAGTTCAACAATGTAATAGAAAAGAGTATGACTTAGATTTCGTCTTTCCGAGACCGGAATCTAGTCACGATCTCGACTTAGATATCCGAAATGGATCTAAGTCGGATCGACGCCTAATGTTCCCTTCCCGTGAACGCGTCCTCGCAGTCACTCCCCTCCAGTGACTTACCTCACTTACCTGCCAGACGTCCGGTCAGCCCATCGACCCGTCTGGACTTCGTGCCAGCTATCCGGTCAGCCCGTCGACCTAGCTGGACTTTGTGCCTAAGCGTTCGGTCAGCCCGCCGACCCACTTGGACTTCGTGCCAGCTATCTGGTCAGCCCGTCGACCTAGCTGGGCTTCGTGCCAGACATCCGGTCAGCCCGTCGACCTGTCTAGACTTCTCCTGCACACTTGATCAAAGTGTAAGACAATGACAAACTAACTTAACCTGATTTGTCATTCATCAAAACCTGGGTTAAATCATTAGTGCTAACCGCACCAACACACAGGAGAGCAGATCATCAATTCAGAGTTGTTGTCTTGAGCTCCGCCTTTGACCCTCCTTATATAGGAGGCTCGAGGCGCCCCGGATCTCTTCCGGGCGTCCTAGTGTGATGTGGTAGTTCCAACTAGCTGTAACACCCCAAATTTCATGATTTAGAGTTCTAAAAGACCTTATTAAAATCTAGAAATGTTTTAGAAAAATTCTAGAGATTTTTAGGAATTTATAGAGTATTTTTATGTAATTTTTGGAGTTCGTTTGGTATTTTTACCAAGAGGAAGAAGTTTAAAAAAAAAAGAAGAAAGAAAAATATTGAAGTTGGATTTTGAACCCAAGACCTCGGGCTTGACCGAGTCTTAACCGAAGTCAACCAACCAACTGAGCTAAGCAAGTTTTGTTAAATATATGGAACAAATGGTATTTAAAGAATAGTTGGGAACATTTAAAATAAATTAAATAAAAGGGGCGCGGCTGAGGAATCGAAGCCCGGACCTTGGGTTCGGTTAAAAGCCGGCTGACCAAGTGGGCTAGCAGTCGGTGCTGAGCAAATATGCAGAGAAATATATTTAAGGTATTATTGATAATAAAAAGGTTTCAAAAAATGGCCGAGCCGAGGCTCGATCCGGCAATCTCCGGCTCAGCCCGGGATTTAAGCGGAGCGGCTGACCAGCTGATCCAGCGGTTGGTTTTGTTTAGAAAAGGTAGGAAAATTTCTTAAGAAAGATAACAGAATATTGGATTATAAAAGGGATGAGTTAATGTTGGATTTGCCGTGACCTAGTTTTCCCTCTTTTCTCCTTCTCGCTCGCGACAGCAGAATCCGGGCAGAACGGCAGAAAGCTAGGGCTTCTTCCGACGGCTAGCCAAGGTTCTCCAAGGGGTCTTCTCCACCTCCTTGAGATCCTCTCGTCGAGGAGAGTCCGTGAGCACAAGAAGAGACCGAGAGATCGAGTTATCCGAACCCTAGAACCTTCCCTCTTCGGCTGTGAGTCCAAAAACGCAAGGTAAGTCGCTTACTCACCTACGGTAGGATAGCTCCGAGATTTGTTTTTCTTGCTGTCGTGATTTAAGGATTTTGGTTTTATGCTATTGCCGTGAGTTTGATTTCTGAAGCATGTGGTAAAGAATATGCTTGTGTCTTTTGATTTTTGAAGCTTGCTGTAAATTCACTTGTGTGTTTGCTGCCGTGTACTTCAAAGAAGGGAAATAATTGTATGAACTAGGCATATTTGTTCCTTTAGATATAGGGCAGTTGACATTGAACAGGAGATGGGCTGTAGTTTCGGGTTGCTTGTGTTGGTTGCTGCCATGACCATTAATTCCGAACCTGCTAGGTTGGATATGAGATCACCGGATTTGCTGTGGCACTGATCATCTTTGAGTTGCCTGCATTGTGCATGATAGATAGAGTTTCTAGTTTTCCTTTGTTGTTTGAACTTACCTTAGCTGAGCAGATTTATTCAAGTGAGCATTTATATTCATTCAAGTGGAAGTAGGCATGAACAGATTCATTCAAGTGTGCATTTATATATTCATCCAGTTCCTTTGCTATTTAGATTTAGTAAATAACGTGAACATGTGCAGATTTAGATTTCTAGTTCCTTTGCTATTGGAATAACATGAGCAGATTTCTAGTTTCTTATGTTATTAGATGTGCATGAGTAGCCTTCCTTCTAAAACGATCAGTTTCTAATATCTTTAGAGCTTAATATGCAGAATTCTATTAGCATAGTAGGTAGATTTTCGGTTTGAGCATTTTAAAGTTAGAATTCGCTTAAACATTTCAGTTTCTTTTAAAGGAAGTATTCTTTTAGAAGTATTAACAAGTATAAGAAGATAAAGAAAAGAAAGAAAAGGCCAAGGCCTTAAGTAGATCCTAAAGTCAAGACTTTAGGGATTTTTGGCACACAAGGTGCTAAAGAAAATGCCGAGGCATTATATGGAAGTATTAAAAGATAACAAGTATTTTACTTTTATCAGTGACACTGTGTTGGACTCTCTGTCCTTGGGCTGGGCTCCCATAGTCGTCCCTAGGTTTAGATAACCTAGTAGTAACGGCTCGGCCGACGGTCGACGGTCGACGACCATAGGGTCGCCAAATGGGCCGCCAAATGGGCCACCGAATGGGTCGGGTCGTTACAAAAGTAAAAGCACAGTTGTCGGGCCCAAGAAGAAGTTGATTACTATTTTGAAGTATTATAAGTATAAGTTTTTGAACAAGTAAAGCAAGTTTTACATAAGTATAAAGTATTAAAGAATAAGTCTTTAAGCAAGTGAAATAAGATTCAGAAGGTATTTAGAATTCAGTAAGTTTAGTTCTTTATGCTAGCATGATTGTATAGATTTACTTTACATGTTTAGCCTTTCAGTATGTTTCTTTCACTAGTAGATGAGCATGAGTAGATTTCCTTTTGAGCATTCAGTTTTAGATTTCAGTATATCCTCATGCATATCGAGATTTTGTGAGTTAGATAGCGCTTACTAAGCAAATTTTGCTTATAGACTACACTTCCTTTTACTGCAGATAAAGGAAAAGAAAAGATTTAGCAAGGAAGGCGACAAGGTGGCGCGGATGGTGTGTGATGCCAGGACTATGGAAGCCTTGGGACTTAGTTTAAGAATTTATTAAGATTGTCATTTATTAAGAATGTATTAGATGAGTCATTTAGTCTTCCGCTGTTAGTTAATTGTATGTTTTTATTTTGTTTCCGCTATTCATTACTTGCATGATTTGATTTCATTAAACTGCGTGGTGATGTTATTCCTTTCGTGTGTTTGATATGTGTTCCAGCCGCCTGTGGCTGTGTATATTATGTTATGTATGTCAGTTTAAGGTCACCGGTACAGGGGAGACTTTGTCGAAATTTTTCGGTAGGGTTTCCATGTGATTTTTAATCATACCGGTTAAGTAGAGTTAGTAGTTAAGTAACGGTCATCCTTAGAGAGTAGTAGTAGTAAGAAGGGTGGTCGTTACACTAGCGAGCTCCACGTGTCGACACCGCGTCCTGGATAACATTTGCCTCCGGGCGCCCGGATCCCTTCCGGGCGCCCGGACCACCTTTCTCCAGAAAAAGTCCTTCTCCTGCAAGACAAGGTTAGTCCGAGGCAAATATAATGAATTTCCTGCAAAACAAAGTGTTAGCACAGTTTATAAGTTCAACATAAAGAGTATGACTTAGATTCCGTTTTTCTGAGACCGGAATCTAGTCACGATCTCGACTTAGATATCCGAAATGGATCTAAGCCGGATCGACGCCTAATGTTCCCTTCCCGGGAATGCTTCCTCACAATCATTCCCCTCCAGTGACTTACCTTTACTTACCCGCCAGACGTCCGGTCAGCTGTTCGACCCGTCTGGACTTCTCGCCCGCTATCCGGTCAGCCCGTTGACCTAGCTGGGCTTCGTGCCAAGCGTCCGGTCAGCCCGTCGACCCGCTTGGACTTCGTGCCAAGCGTCCGGTCAGCCCGTCGACCCGCTTGGACTTCGTGCTAGACATCCGGTCAGCCCGTCGACCTGTTTGGACTTCGCCTGCACACTGGGTCAGAGTGTTAGATAACGACAAACCTAACTTAACCTAATTTGTCATTCATCAAAACCTGAGTTAGACCGTTAGTGCTAACCGCACCAACACCACTGATCATATCTGCAATTCATTGCAGGAGTTCTAGGAAACTCGACGACTACATGAAGGGGAGATTACCATTCACATAGGCAATGCTACAAAAGTGGCGGTTATTACAGTGGGAGATGTTTATTTGTCTTTTGATAGGAATAAAAGATTGATTTTGAGAAATTATCTTTATGTACCAAGTTTTAGAAAGAACTTAATTTCAGTTTATAAACTCTTTATGGATGGATATTCTATTTATTTTGATGACAAAGAAGTTGTTAAGAAAAATAGGGAAGTTATCTGTTCTGGTACATTGGTTGGTAATTTGTATACTCTAAATCCAATAACTCCCACGATGCAACAAATATAAATTAATAACACATCTTCTAATTCTAATAAGAAAAAGCAACCTTTGGAAATGAACCAAACATATCTTTGGCATCTAAGGCTAGGTCATATTAACTTAAGTAGGATTCAAAGGTTAATAGCTGATGGACCTTTGGGTTCATTAGTGGTGGAAAATTTTCCAACCTACAAATCTTGCTTGGAAGGAAAAATGACCAAGAGACCTTTTAAGGCCAAGGGGTATTGAGCCAAAGATGTGTTGGAATTGGTTCATTTTGAATTGTATGGACCTATGACTATCTAGGCAAGAGGTGGTTTCGAATGTTTTATCTATTTTATAGACGACTATTCGAGATACGGGTACATTTACTTGATGCGTCGTAAGTCTGAGTGCTTTGATAAGTTCAAAGAGTACAAGGCTGATGTGGAGAAACGCCATGGTAAAAGTATCAAGACACTACGGTCTGATTGTGATGGCGAGTACCTCTTAGGAGAGTTTAGGAGTTACTTATCAGAGGCCGGGATTCAATCCCAACTGTCTGCACCTAGTACATCCCAACAGAATGGTGTGGCAGAACGAAGGAATATGACTCTTATGGAAATGGTTAGATCAATGATGAGTTATTCAGAATTACCAAATTCATTTTGGGGATATGCTCTGGAAACGACAGTGTACATTCTAAACTTGGTACCTTCTAAGTCAGTACCCTCTACTCTCACAGAATTATGGAATGGGTGTAAGCCTAGTCTAAAGCATATTTGGATTTGGGATAGTCCGGCATATGTGCTGAAGGCAGACACTGACAAGTTGAAATCACGTACAGAAGTTCGCTTGTTTGTGGGTTATCCTAAAGGAACGAAAGGTGGTTTATTTTATAGTCCTAAAGATCAGAAGGTCATTGTTAGCATCAATGCTCGATTTTTAGAAGAGGACTATGTAATGAACCACAAGCCCATGAGTAAAATTATTCTTGAAGAAATAAGAGAAGACACGTCTACCTTGGTACCAACGGTACAAGATAAGATACCACAAGAAACTGCAACACGTGTCACAAATGATGCATAATTACAAGCAATGCCACGTTGTAGTGGAAGGGTTGTTCGGCAACATGATAGATTTATATTTTTGGGAGAGTCTTCAGACTTGATTCTTGGTAAACATGAACCTAATCCCTGCACATATGATGAAGCACTCCAAGATAAAGATGCAACATCTTGACAAAGTGCAATGAATTCTGAAATAGAATCTATGTATTATAATCAAGTCTGGGAATTTGTAGAATCACCAAATGGTGTAAAAGCCATTGAGTGTAAATGGGTTTACAAAAGAAAAAGAGGGGCAGACGAGAAGGTGAAAACCTTCAAAGCAAGACTTGTTGCAAAAGGGTATACTCAGAAAGAGGGAATCGATTATGAGAAAACTTTTTCACCAGTAGCCATGCTTAAGTCTATCCGAATTCTTTTATCTATTGTTGCTCATATGGATTATGAGATTTGGCAAATGGATGTCAAGATAGCTTTCCTTAATAGAAGTCTTGAAGAAAACATCCATATGAACCAACCAGAGGGAGTCATTGCGAAGGACAAAGAGCATATTGTATGTAAGCACAATCGGTCTATTTATGGACTGAAGCAAGCTTCGAGATCTTGGAACATCCGATTTAATGAAGTGATCCAGTCTTATGGATTTATTTAGTGTTCGGATGAGTCTTGTGTATACAAGAAGAGTGACAGAAACGTGATGGTATTTCTTGTACTATACGTAGATGATATTTTGCTCATTGGCAACAATGTCAAAGTGTTGTCAGACGTAAGGGTATAGTTGTCCAAGAAGTTTGATATGGAGGACTTGGGAGAATGTGAACATATTCTTGGGATCAAAGTAATAAGGGATTGCAAGAAAAGAATGTTGTGCTTATCCCAAGCTTCATACATCGATACTATCCTAGCTCGTTTTAGCATGCATAACTCCAAGAAGAGTTTTCTACCTTTTAGGCATGTAGTACTTTTATCTAAAGAGATGTGTCCTAAAACATCAAAGGAGATAGAGGACATGGAGGTAGTTCCTTATGCATCGGCTGTAGGAAGCCTAATGTATGCAATGCTATGTACAAGGTCAGATATCTATTTTGTCGTGGGCATAGTTAGCAAATATCAAAGTAATCTAGGGCAGGGACATTGGACTGTCGTAAAACATATATTAAAGTACCTGAGAAGGACTATAGATTATATGCTAGTTTACTAGGCAGATGATTTTCTCCCTGCGGGTTACACGGATTTGGACTTCCAATCAGATAGGGACAATAGTAAGTCAACCTCAGGGTATGCGTGTACTTTGGGAGGTGGAGCCATAACATAGAGGAGTGTTAAGCAGAAATGTGTTTCGGGCTCTACCATGGAAGTTGAGTATGTGGCAGCCTCTGAGGCAGCCAAAGAAGCTGTATGACTTAGAAACTTTTTAATGGACTTAGATGCGATTCCTGGTTTGCCCAAAATTATCACAATTTATTGTGATAATAGTAGTACAATAGCAAACTCGAAGGAACCACGAGCCCATAAGGCTAGTAAATGTTGGATCGTGGCGGTCGGCTATAAGGGGGGTTGAATAGTCTGAAAATAAAATGCAAACCCTTCTCGAACTCTTAAACTAATACTTGCTTAAAATCGAAAAGTAATAACTTAAAACAGAAAATACGAGGCACCGGAGGCGGTCCGGGCGCCCCAGACTAAAAACTCCTTCAGGCGGAGAAGCCTCTTACAACAATGAAGCACAGAAAATAGAAGCTTAACTACATAGAAAGCGTATAAGTGTAGAAAGAATGAATTGCTTGAGTTGTTGAAAAAACTTTTGGACCAAGGCTATATTTATAGCCTTGGTCGAGGCGCCCTGAGGGTTCTGGGCGCCCTGGGGGGATAAACTTTATCCCCCAACATTCAGATTTAGTCAAAACTCGATCCGGTCAAAAAGTCAACTCCGGGCGCCCGGAAGGGTTCCGAGGGCCCCGGAAGAGTCCGGGTGCCTTGGACTGTTCCGGGCGCCCCGGACAGCTCTAGGCACCCCGGAGGGAAAAGCCAACCCCGTTGACTTTTTCCATCCCGGGTCTTCTACTCCAGCTCCGTTCTCCTTAGACCGAGTCTTCCGCTCGCTTGGGTGATCTCTGTCATCCGGAATAGGGCTCACCCAAACCCAACTTCCGATCTTCTCGAGCAAGTTTCCGCTCTGGCTTCTCCTCCCTCGGAATCGTTGCGTGCTTCCTTCTCGTCCGCAAGCGTACTCATCCGTAGTCTTCATCCCTCGTTCGCACCCCGTGCCGACCTTCTCGCTAGGTGTGTCTCTTGCTCCTCGAGCAGTCTTCCGCTCCGGCTTCTCGTCCCTCGGAACCACCGCACGCTTTCTTCTCGTCCATCGGTGTACTCTTCCACAGTGCCTCATCCCTCGGATGCACCGCGTGCCATCCTTCTCGTTAGCTGCGTCTTCCGCTCGACTACCTGTGCTCCTAAGTTCCTGCACACTTAGACACAAGGTTAAAAACACACAGGACCTAACTTAACTTGTTGATCACACCAAAACAACCCTGGGGTTCCAACAGTAAACACATTGAGTGCAAGTACCACTTGATACGAGACATCATAAAGCGAGAAGAAGTTGTTATCGCCAAGATTGCATCAGAAGATAACTTGGCAGATCCTTTCACTAAGGCCCTTCCGGCGAGAGCTTTTGATAGACATGTTGAGGGGATGAGAATCAGATGTATGGCAACATATATGACAACATAGTCTTTTAGTATAAGTGAGAAATTATTAGGATGCATACTAAAAGTCTAGCTTTTTGTATGAACATTTATTGAATGAACATTTATTCTGTAATAAGAATCACATTGGTCAAATATATGCATTTATGTTAAATGTAGTTATTCATTTAATTTATATTGTAGATAACATGGTGTGTGGTGTCACACAGAAGATCATGCTATCAGTTCCTTATATATTATAAATAGTAGCTCACAACCAAGATGGATTGGGACAAACCATTGGAATGATTGCAGTGTAATTTGGTATTAGTTTATCTTGACTATAAAATTACACTAGTACACTATGTGTGTATTGAGTAGGATCATTTGAGGTTGTTCCTTTTATACTGACTGCATAAAATAACATAACCTCTGTTATTATGGATGTGTGTACTCTTAATCCCGATATAATAACAAGCACATATACTTAGTATTTATTTCTTTAATTTATCAATGAGTGAGATTTATTCGTTAAATCAATAGGCCCGATAAGTTGGAAATAATATTATTTATATGGTGTGTTGTTGATTATAGAAGGAAATTGTGTCCTAGTTATTTAGGTTGATGATGCCCCTTTGAGGAGCTCATAAGAATTGTCATGTAAACCCTACAGGTGGACTTAGTTTCGACATGACAATGAAGTTGAGTAGTACTACTCTTGGAGCTAGATATTAATTAAGTGAGTTGTCAGTAACTCATTTAATTAATGGACATTCGATATCTTAAACACAGGGAAACTAATGCACTCATAATAAGAAGGAGCCCATAATGTAATATGGGATTGGTGCGATAGTTCAATAATAACTCTTTAGTGGTATGAGTTATTATTAATGAACTTGAGTTGGGTGTTCGGGTCGAACACAGGAAGCTCAAGCTCATCGGGAGGCCAAAACCAATTCCTCCTCTCAGTCCTTGTTGTAGCCTCTATAAAGCCTTATATCCACCAAGTCTACTTCTTACCTAAGTAATGGGCCAGACACATCCTTGCTTGGTGCAAGGGGGCCGGCCAAGCATTAGTTTGGAGCCCAAGAAGTGGCCGGCCAAAGCATGACTTGGTGCCCAAGCTAGGGGTCGACCACAAGGATTAAAAGGGGATTTTATTTTTATTAAAATCTTTCCTTTTATAGCCATCTACATGGTTTTAAAAGAGAGTTTTAAATTTTAAAATCTTTCCTTTTATAGCTATCTACAAAGGATTAAAAGAGAGAGTTTAATTTTTTTTTAAAATCTTTCCTTATTTGTAGTGTTTAAAAAAGAGATTTTAATTTTGATAAAACTTTCCTTTTTTGTAACCATGATTTAAAAGAAAAGTTTTAATTTTAATCTTTCCTTTTTTTAGTCATTTATAATGTTTAAAAGAGAGAGATTAATTTTTAAAATTTTCCTTTTGTAACCATCATAATAGGAAATTTAAAAGAGAGAGATTTTAATTATTATTAAAATTTCCTTTTTTGTCATGACCAAGGATTATAAAAGAGAGGTAGATGGTGCCTTATGGGGTAACACACAACCTAAGTCTCCTCTTCTATTCCTTGGTGGCCGACCCTTTTTCTCCCTTTCTCCCTTGAGGTCGGCGACACCTCTCTTCATCCTTGGTGGCCGGTTGTTTGGTGGAGAAGAAGAAGAAGGAGGAGGCCTCTTCACCTTATTTTCTTCCTTAGGGCCGGTGGCACATCAAGTGGCATCTTCTTGTGGCAGGTTGCTTGGAGAGGAAGAAGAAGAGAAGGAATTTTCCTATTTTGGTTTCCCTTGGTGGCCAAATTTCTTGGAGGAGAAGAAGTTGTTTGGGTGGATTTCATCTTGGTAGATCATCACCCACATGACGTCCAAGAGGAGGAGAGGAATACAGTAGAGGATCAAGAGGTCTTTGTTTACAAAGAAAGGTATAACTAGTTCTTAATTCCGCAGCGAAACTAGTTTTTCTTTGTATGAATCCTGAAATACCAACACAAGAGGCTAGCAATTTCGTGTTTCAATTTTTTTTTTGTTTCGATTTAGTGTTTAGATCTTGTTATTCTATTGAGATATTTGTAGTTAAACCAAGGATTACTATAAAAAGTTTAAATATTCAATTTCTTTGAAATGCTTTGTCTAGGAAGTGGTGGATGATCCCATACCTAAGAAGGTCGAGTGCGTCGCCATGTTTAACCTGGAAGCCAATACTTGAAATAGATATTTAATCAGCTTTTGTAACATGGGATGGACTTGGATTAATAATGTTAAGTATCATTTGCAATCCAAGTTTTAACTACTGAAGAACACATGAGTTGAACTTGAAGTAAAAATGTTAAGTTCCGTTTCCAATTCAAGTTTAACTCATGAGGAACACATAGGTTATTAGGAAAGTTCTGTGCTTATACAAATTTTTATACAAGGGAAGCAGAACAGAATTCCGAGTAGCATCTAACAATTATATGCTTTGTGTGTAGGAAAAAAGGGCACTACAAGAGTAAATGTCCTAAATTGGCCAAGAAGAAGGGCCAAGTGACACCAAAATACAAGGAGACCACCCCCACAACAAGGAAGGGCAAGGAGCACATTGTGTGCTTTTCTTGCAACAAAAAAGGACATTACTGGAGCCAATGTCCAAAGATGAAGCAATCAGTCAAGTTCATGGGAGGAAGCTCAAATCAAGGGAGAGCTCTCAAAAGCAAACCCGAGGTATCTTTTATTGAGTCTATCCCTTTGAACCATGGTAAAAAGCATGCTAGCTCTAATTTATATCATTTTAATGTTATTCATCATAAAAATAGGAGGCTTGATAGTGCTAAAGGAAATCATGTGGCCTATCATGCTAAGACTACCACCCCTAAGGCTAGGAAGGTAGATAACTAGGCAATAACTCTAAGGATTTTAATTATAGGCCTAAGAATAGAAATGCTCATAGAAATCAAGAAAAATCAAAATCTAAGGATTTAAGGTTGGAAAACCAAACCTTGAGGTTAAGACTTGATAAATTAGAAAAGATCCTAAAGAAAATAGAAAATATTATTAAGGGTCAAAATAAGCATAACCTAGGGATAATTAGACAAGAATCATCCAATGGTAGGAGGAGTTTAGGATACAAACCTAAAACTAAGAAGGATAAAGCCGCTTACCATAGGATTCCATATAATTATGGAACCAACCTTAGGTCTAGGGGTCAAGTCAAAGATACAAGGGAAGTTATCCCTAGAAGTATTTTTGCCAAGACCAATGTGACTAAGACTTCTAAGAAGTCAAAGAAAGTCACTAAGAAGGTCACAAGGGAAGCTATCCCTAGAGTTGACCTAGAGGAAGTAACCAAGGCTTATAAGAAGCCTAGAAAGGTCATCGGGAAGGAATCTAGGGAAGTTATCCCTAGTGAATACCTTAAGCATCCAAGGAGTACCAATAGATTTTGGGTTCCTAGGAGCATATTCTCTACACCCTAGAGGGTTAGAGAGTGTTAACTCAAGTTGAAAGGGTGGTTAACCCAACCTTGATGTAGTTGGCACTTGGAGAGCATTTTCAAGATTTTTGTAAACCTTTGAAAATGAAATAAATCATATGATTACTCTTTGGAAGAGTAAAATGTGTCAAACCTTGAGGAGTTGAACTTAATTTAAATTGACACACTTGAGAAAAATAAAAGAAATGCCAAGTTGGGTTTTGAGATTGTCTTGAAGAAAATTGGGCAATCTAGAATCAATTTTAGGTCTAACATTTATTTAAGGAAACTTAGATAGATAATCTAGGTATATCATTTATGCTAAAAATTGTCATGCTTTGTTTTGCCCATCATATGTCATGACATCATATTTTGCATTCATGTTTATTATGAAAAATATAAAAATATCATGTCATGTCATACCTACATCATGTAGCTATAGTATGTTTTCTTTTGAAAATCATTTATCTTGATGTATGCCATAAATCATCATGCATTAATTTTTAATTTCCTTGTGATTAAGGGCAATGACATTTACTAACAAGTGACATTCTAGGTAGATGTTCATAATTCAAAATACCTAGATAGATATGCACGATCCCTAGTTTAGGGCAAAAACCAAACACTATATCTCACAAAGAACCATAAGGTGACTTGTATGTGTTTTAGTACATATTAGATACAAGTGAGATTCTAGGATGATAAACAAGACTCAAGATATTGATTTAGTGCATCTATTTGAGTTTTAATTTCATCAAAACACATAGTTATGTGTACTCCAATCATTGGAAAAACTAATGTACAAGTCATGTGCATTGAACCCAAAGAACATGGTTGGAAATTGGTTTTGAAAAATATTTTAAATATACTTTAGAAAATCTTGGTGAAGGCTATCTTTTGATAGTAATCATCATTGAAAAGTTAGACACAAACTTGGAAGAAACATTGAAGTTTTTATAAGTTTCCAATTTTATGTCAATCTTTGAAAATATGAAGTGTTATCTTAGAAAACTATTTTTCTTTGATAGTATATACCCTAAATAATATCTACAATAATTTTCATGATTTTTAGAATTTTATAGAATTTTTAGGGCATTTCTAAATTTTGTTGAAATTGAATTTCAGGAAATCAGAGCCTCAATCGATCAGCCGACCGATTGGGATGTGTTTCCCGTGAGCAGTAGCTCATGGAATCGATCAGTCGATTGATCTATTCACGCCTGGATCGATCTGGCAATCGATTCAGAGGTAGTTTCTGTGAACAGAACCTCTCTGAATCGATTAGTGGATCGATTGAACCAGTTTCAATCGATTGAGCCCCAACTCAATCGATTGAAAAGACTGATTTTAGCTGGAAAAGTCTAATTTCAACACATTAATTCATTTTTAGCCCCTTTAACCATTCCTAACCCCTTGAAATACATTTGTATACATTTAGGGGGAGTTTTCATGATGAAAACAAGGATGGATTGGTTAAGGAAGATTAAGTTGAAGTTTAGGTTGAGGTTTAGTTTCAATATTGGATTTTTAAACCTCAAAACTTCTAATTTTGAGTTTCCTAAAGGTTTAAGGATTCTATGTCATTGTTGGTGCAAAGACAGAAGTTTGAAACATATTATTAGGGGGGAGCTACTCTTTAAAAATATGTAAATATTTTTCCGAAACCATTGAAGGTGGTAAATCCTTCATTTGGAAAAATGCTCAAGGTTGAGCATTGGGGAGCAATGGAAGATTGAATATCTTCATTGTAGAAAAGGAGTATGCTCAAGGATGAGCATTGAATATAATGAAGGTTATGTGACTTTCATTGTGAGTGTGAAGTGGTAAATGCTCAAGGGTGAGCATTGGATACAATGAAGGGTATGAGACATTCATTGTTGAAATTGTTAATGCTCAAGGGTGAGCATTGAAGACAATGAAGGGTATGAGACCTTAATTGTTGAAATTGTTAATGCTCAAGGGTGAGCATTGAAGATAACGAAGGGTATGAGACCTTCATTGTGGTGTTGTGAACAATATGTGAGGTTATGAACAACATTGAGCAACTCTTCAAGGGAAGAGTTTTTTATGTGTGCCAATAGGAGGAGAAATGTAGGGCTTAAGTTAGGTCTTTGTCCCTCAAGGAAAGTTTGGGGGAGAATGTAGGGTCTAAATTATGTCTTCATTATCCAAAGGGCATTAGCATGAAGAATAAGTTGAGACTATGAGATTAGCCTAACTTAAAGATATTATCAAACATCAAAAAGGGGAAGATTATTGGTGTAATATCCCTTAGGTCAGGTTGACCTAGTTGACTAAGCTTGAGTTGACTCAAGCTTGAGTCTTGATGTATGAGTTTCGATGTTTGACAATACATGAAGATTGCAGATACAATCTTCTGATTGGGAAGATTATTGATACAATTTCCTTTTGGTCAAGAACTGACCAGTTTGATGTGAAGAAGAGTCAAGTAGGTCAAAGGGTTGACCGGATACTTGACTGGAAAAGTCTTAACTGGAGGTTAGGCAGTTGGAAATCCTGGTGAGTGAAGCCAGGTGAAAGTCCTGGTGAGTGAAGCCAGGTAGGTGAAAGTCCCGGTGAGTAAAGCCGGGTAGTGGAAAAATCCTAGTGAGTGAAGCCAGGTGAAAGTCCTGGTGAGTGAAGCCAGGCAAATGGAAAATCCTAGTGAGTGAAGTTAGGTGAAAGTCCTGGTGAGTGAAGCCAGGAAAATGAAAAGTCCTAGTGAGTGAAGCTAGGCAGATGGTAAGACTCAATGAGTGAAGCTAGGCACGTGGAAATTCAGGTGGGTTAAGGTTGATCAGACACTTGGTATTGAGAAGTCCAAGTAGGTCAAAGGATTGACTGGATACTTGGCAAAAAAAATCTAGATGGATCAGGGATGACAAGACATCTAGTGGAAGGAAGTCCAAGTGGGTCATGGAAGACCAGACACTTGACACGAGACTGTAAGTCCAAGTGGGTCAAGGTTAACCAGACACTTGGTGAAGAAGTCCCAGCAGGTCAAGATTGGCTCGATGCTAGGCATGAAGGAGTTCCAATAGGTCACAATTGACCGGATATTGGATTTGGGGACCCTTGAGCCTGGTTTGAGCAAGTCAAGGGTAGTCAATCGATCAACCGATCGATTGGACCAAAGCCCAATCGATCAACCGATCGATTGGGAGAATGCTACGATAAACAGTAGCCCAATCGATCGGTCGATTGATTAGGGGTGTTTATCGCACAAACAGAATGACCCCCAATCGATCAACCGATCGATTGGGGCTAGTTTTCTCGTGTGGTCGCGAGAAGCACAGAAGAAGGCTGAATCGATCAACTGATCGATTCAGCCTCCCCAATTGATCATCCGATCGATTGGAAAATGACCGCTGCACTAGATATAGGTTTTGGGCATCTGAGATTGCTGCAATCTGACATGGCAATCTATTGGGAGCAAGCCTAATCGATTGGCAGCCCTAGGAGCGCACAGTATAAAGCCCATGGCGAGCTTTCTTCTTAGCAGTGCTCACACAATTCTTCACTGCTACTGTTCATCGGACTTTGAGTGTGGAAGATAAGTGCTGTTGTACTTTCCAGCTAGTCCAGAGACATCCTCATCAACAAGAGATCAAGCAAGAAGAAGTTTTTGCTTTGTGCACTTTTGTATTTACTTCTTGCTTAGAGTTGTATCTTGTTGTGTGAGTCTTGTATGAGGTTTCTCCACCTCCAGTAATTACCGAGGAGAGTCTTATTAGTGGAGTGAGCGTCATGTGTGGATCCTTGGATTAGTCATCTCTTCTTGAGGTGGATACCAAGTAAATCCTTGTGTTAGCATTGTAAGTGTTGCTTCAAGGTCATTCTGCTACATATCATCATCACAAAGTAAGACAACAAAGCGTGACGAGCTATTCACCCACCCCCCCTCTAGCTACAAATCGATCCTAACACCTACTTGTGGGAAATCTATTTATGGGTTGGTGGACTCACAATGTAAATGATACAGGTGTAGGAGATGACACCAAGGAGGTAACAGAGGACGTGGAGGTAGAGTAACTGAGGAGATGAGATGGAATGCATGACACATTGTCTGGGGGCTTAAGAGCATGTTAATAACTGTAGTCTTTTAATTGTTAGGTGGACGTGAGTTAGAGACTATTCATTTTATGTTTTCATGTTATATCATTGGGAGTTTAAGAAAATTCTCATTCAAAAGATATATGTTGAGAATTGAGGATTCGCATGTGATGAAACTTTTCTTTGAGTCTAAAGTAAATGTGGTATGTTTTATGCTGGATGTCTTAGGAAGGGAGTTATGGGTTGTTTCGTTGTGTCAATGCATTGCTATAAATTTGAGCTTTAAACAAAATATATTGATTAATTTGAGTAATCTAGCTAGTAACAAACTAGTTAAAATCAAAAGCTTAAATTGACCAACCTAAATCAGTAGCTGCTATCTTGTGGTAGCCAACTAAGTATGAAGGTTGGACATTTCAACATAAGAACATTTTTCTAGTTTTTAAAACCATGCTTGGACTTTTAGGTATTCATCAATTTTAGAGGGAGCTTCAATTTTTAATTTTTCAAGACTAAGGAAATTGAAAGTTAATTTTCTAATTTCAAACTTAATTTTTCTTAATTTTAAAACTTTTTTCAAAATTTAACTATACAAATTTTCAAGTTCTCTCTTTACCAATTTTTTAAAATTGTTTTTAAACCTTTAAACCAACATTTTTTCAAAATTATTAACTTATCAAATTTTTTGAAATTATTTTTACACCTTTAACTTAACAAACTTTTTTTTTTAACTTAACTTAAATTATTAACTCAACAGAATTTTAAGTTATTTAACTTATAAAAAATTATTTTAACCTTTTACGTTACCAAATTTTCCAAATGTTCAGTCTTACTACAAATTTTTAGACTTACTTTTTAAGTATTAAAAGGTCTATTTTTTTGGAAACTTGCTTAAATTTTCTTCAATGGTTCTCTCTTTTTAGTTATGTTTTCCTTATCTTTAATGTGTGTTAAAGGGGGAGAGATAGTGAATTCAGGGGGAGTTGTTCAATTAAGGGGGAGAGTTAAGTAAAAACTGTTGTTTAACTCAGGGGAGAGTTAAGTAAAAACTGCTTATTTATTTTTGCATATATTAACTTAACTATTAACCTTGGTCGCCAAGCATAAAAAAGAGGGAGATTGTTGGTGCAGGGCACACCAGAATCGAACTTGAGTTTTGATATTTTCAAAGGTTCAAGTTAAGTCTTGTTGTGATCTATCAAGTTGACTGAGTGTGCAAACTGTTTACTCAACCTAGAGAAAGTCTTAGCAGATCATGGAAGCCAGACAGAAAGTTCAAGTGGGTCGAGAGAACCCGACACTTGGCAGGAAAGCTCGATAGGTTTGGAGAACCGAAGATCGAGGGAAAGTCTTGGTGGACCGATCCGATGCTAAGCGACAAAGTCCAAACATGTTTGGAGGACCAATGTTTGGCAAGTAGGTTAAGATAAACAACTGGAGAAGATCGACAGTGAGGACATGTTCTAGAGAGGAACAAACCCTAGGTCACTGATCCAACTGAAGAAACCGGAAAGGTTTCCAAGTTGATATTAATTAAGACAATCTTGCTGTCTATTACTACTCATGCAAATTATTATATTATTGTGCTAACATTTGTTTTGCAAGAATATAGAGTCTAACTTTGTTTTGCAAAGAACGACCTAATCGATCGACCGAACCAGAGAATCAGTCGACCGAACAAGGCTAACTCAGACCAGAAACTAGTTCAGACCAAAGTAGAGCAAAGAGCTATCAAAGCATGATCGGTCTACCAAACCAGAGGATCGATTGCTCGAACCTTGATGATGTGGCACAGATCTGACCGAGCCAAAGCAGAGAAGGAAATTTGGATGATCAGTCGACCTAACTAGAGGATCGGTCGACCGATAGATCATCTCATTAAAGCAGCATTAAGTGTGAATCTCAGCGAACAGGGGAATTCACTATTCGATCGACCGAACAAAGTGATCAATCAACCGAACCATTAAATGTCATCCTGCCCGAAGATCGGATCTTAGCAAAGAAGGGAGAGAACGAGTTCGGTCGACCAAACCCGAGGATCAATCGACCGAACAGTGACGATTCTTATAAAAGTGAAACTCGAGGTCCGAGGTTGGCGATCAGTTTTCAATTTACCTCTATACAAAGGCTTTGTTCGTGCTACTGTTCTACAACATACCTTTAAGCAAGCTACTGCTTCAACATAGCGCTGAAAAACTTCATCAATATTTTTTGTTTGGTATAATTATTATTTATTAGCTTGCACTGCGCTTAGATTAAAATAAGATAGTAGATTGTTACTATCTTATACTTTGCATCTGTATGAATTGCTTCTCTTTGAAGGATTTCAGAAAGAAGAATTTTAGTGGATTGCCCAATTGTGTGATCAAAGATCATGGATCTTGGAGTAGGAGTCGACCTAGGCTCCGAACCAAATAACTAAAATGTGTATTTCATTTCTTGCTGCACTGCTCTTGTTTTTACGATACGAAAAGAAAGAGTTTTTAACATGTAATATTCACCTCCCCCTCTATCACTTTATATCAATTCTTCAAATTGTAGCTAAATTTTAAACTCTAAAATCTTGAATTTTAAATTTTAAGCTATGAATACTATAATATCAAATACTATTTATTAATTTGATAAAAATTATTTAGCTTCATTAAAATCAATTTAAATTAATAAAATTATTCTAAAAATGATAAAAATTACTAAGTTGCTGTAATACTACAAAACAAAAAAAATATTGTATTAGATGTTATATATCATAGAAAATATATTATATTCTGCAAAAGGTCATGATCTCAGGTGTCCCAATGTCCGACTGCACAACCATTTATAGAAAGGTAAGTTAGAAAATTGAACAAGTCACCACATGGAAAGGTATTATTGGTCCTTTGTTGGTCGGCTAGAGGGGGGGTGAATAACCCTGTAATTATAATTGAAATACATTTCTTTTTCTTTTGGCGTTAACTTCGACAATAATAGATAAATGAAATAACTGAAAGAGATACGAGGCAAAAAAGATTACTTGGTTTGCAACCGAGGAGGTTGCTAATTTAAGGCAAATGAAGATCTTTAAGTCGACTCCTTCTTCAACACAAGTTGGAGGTGGAGAAACCTTGTACAAGACATTGACAACTCACAAACAATTAAGAACAGTAAAGAAGTTGATTACACTTTGAGTGTTGTTGAAACTAGGTGAATCAAGGCTCTATTTATAGTGTCACTGTCTAAAGTGACCATTTGTTGACATGACATCTTCGGGCGGCTAGACCTTATTCGGATGCCCCTGGCGATGCAAATTCTATCGGCTTTGCAACGGTTCAAAAATATAATTTTTGCATGTTCGGGTGCCTAGATCGTTACTGACGTGGACTCAAAAGTGATCCACAGCAACGACTTTGCGATGAGACGCCTGTTCGGCGCATTGGTGGTCTAGGCGCTCGGACCAGTCAACCAAGTGCTGACTCATCCGGCATCTTCTCCAATGGCTTGGGTGATTCTCCGACCTTCTAAAGTTAAGCTTACCCGGACCCATCTCCAATCTTCTCCTCGAGCAATCTTTCACTCTGGCTTCTCGTCTCTCGGAAACACCGCGCGCATCCTTCTCGCTCCACCGACATACTCTTCCGCAGCTTCTCGTCCCTTAGATTCACCGAGCACGTCGACTTGCTTCCCATGCCCTCCTTGTCCACTACGTCTTTCACTCAACTTCTTACGTTCCTAAGTCCCTGTACACTCAGACGCAAGACATCAAATATATAGAGTCTGACTTAACTTAGTTAACCACATCAAAATCAATACAGAGTACTTACAATCTCTCCCTTTTTAATGTGAATCAACCCAAGTTAAGTTAGGGTTAAACCAAAATAGTAAACTAAATGAATATGCAATTTAGTACATTTAATTTGCAATATTAAACAATGGATACAAACAAATGTACCTTCCCATAGACTTAATCTTACTTCTCATCCTTTGATCACATTAAAAATAGGGGTAAACATTGAAAATAAATTGTAAAAGAAATATTTTAAGGGTTACATAAACACTAGTTCTTAGAAGAATTATGGGAATTATTTTTTTTAGAAATTTGAATTTTTATGAATTAAAAATTAGTTTTTGTAAAATAATTAAAAAATATTATTAATCTTTAGAAAAGTTTAAAAATTCTTGTCACTATTAAACACAATAATCCAGAATAGTGATAAAATTTTCACGAATAATCATAGCTAATATAAGTAAAAAATAAATTATTTTATATAAAGAGACATAATTTTTTTCAAAAAAAATGTTTAAAAATAGATGTTTTGAGCTTGAAAAATTTTACAAAGTTTTTTGAATACGTAAATTAGAAATTATTTTTTTAAAAAAAAATTAAAGATTGACTTTTTGAGAATTTTTAATATTAAAAATTAATATTTTGATAAACAATTCGTAGAAAAATCATTAACGATCGAAAAATTTCAAAAAAAATTATTCTAACATGGGATTTATTGTCTTATCATTGTAAAAATTTTGAACAAAATATTCTAATAGAAAGTTTGCATAAAAAATATTTTTCTAACTAAAGCAATTTCTAATCTAGGAAATCAATTAAATTTAAAAGACTTTAAACTATACATGATTTTGAAATCCAATATAAGTTTCTATCTACTGGATTGACAAAATATTTTCTTGGAATAAAGTTTCTTGTTAATTTTATAATTTAGCCCTTGTGATATCTGAATACCAATTTAGTTTATGAAAATTTCTAAGTTTATGTAAACATGCATCATCCTTTTCCAAATGTTCTAATTTTTCTTTTAACTTAGCATTTTTAATTTTTCCATTTGTCAAAATCCTCTAATAAACATTATTTTGCTAAGATTATTTTTATTTCTAGGTTTCCCTTTTTCATTTTTTGTTTTCAGTTTGCACATTGACTTAGACATAGACTTTATTCCAAAATATAATTGATCAGGGGGTAAGAGACATACCTCACTTACCATGTTATATCTAAAATTAGATTCTCCCCTTTTATCGATGCATTCTTCTGATGTGACTCTCCCTTCATCAATGCTAGTTTCCGACTTGCTTGGTCTTCGTGACTAGCCATCAATGTCAGTCCAGCATATGTTTCTATCTTAGATTTGGATGAAGAACTTTCATCCCAAGTGACCTTGAGATTCTTGTGCTTGGTTCGCTTTGACCCTTTGTATTTCTCCTTTTTTAGCTCTGGGCATCCATTCTTGATATGCCCTTCTTTCTTATAATTACAGTATTGAACCTTTTATTTGCTCCTTGGATTTTTCTTAGTCTGCATTTCTTTAAACTTGTTAGATTTTTAACAAAAAATTAAACTTTCTTACCACAAATGCTTCTTGGTATGCATTAAGATCTGAGTCTAATTCGGATTCGTCCTTCCTATTGGCTCTTAATGTCAGGTTATGACTTGACTTTTTTCTTGTACATGTACATCTAGATTCATATAGTTCTAAAGTTAAAAAAAGTTCTTCTAAAGTATTTACATCCAAGTCCTTAGAGATGTAGTATGCATCTATGATCAATGCCCACTCTAGAGTTTTGGGAAAGAAGTTGAGTGCATAGAGGATTGAGTCTCGGTTGGTTATCAATTCGTCAAGATTGATCAGCCCGGTGATCAACTCTTTGATCTTTGCGTGTAGTTAAGCAATTATCTCACTTTTTTCTAAATAGAGGTTTGTTAGCTTGCTCCGAAGAATGTCCCATCATGCAAGCATTGCTTCGGATGTGCCTTTATGGAGCTCCAGGAATTTCTCCCAGAGATCTTTGGTTGAGGTGTAGCTTCCGATGTGGTTAATTTCTTGAGGCGGTAATACACTTAATAGGTGGTATTCCGCTTTGTTGTTAGCTACAAAGTCATTTTGCTCCTTCTTCGTCCAAAGATATTCTTATTTTTCTTCTCCTTGTTGATCCTTGGGAACTACAAAACCATACTTCATTATCAAAAGAATTTCAAAATTAGTTTTTAGAAATATCTCCATTCGACGTTTCCAGTGTGGGAACTCCCCTTCGAACTTTGGCAGATTGATGCTTGGTTCGACCATCTTCTTCTTTGCTTTGATCGGTGATTAGTCCTTCTGAAGCTCCCTCACTCTGTTACTAATTGTTGGTCCCATGGCGACCAACTAGAGGGGGTGAATAACCCTGCAGTTACAATTGAAATACCTTTCTTTTTCTTTCGATGTTAACTTCAACAATAAAAGATAAATGAAATAACGGAGAGAAATACAAGGTAAAAGGTTACTTGATTTGCAAAGGGGGGGGGGTTCTAATCCAAGGTAAATGAAGCACTTTAAGTTGGCTCCTTCTTTGACACAAGTCAGAGGCGTAAAAATCTCGTACAAGACGCTGACAGCTCATGAACAATTAAGAATAGTAAAGAAGTTGATTACAATTCAAGTGTTGTTGAAATTAGGTGAACCAGTGCTCTATTTATAGCCTCACTAGTCAAAGTGACCATTTGCTAACATGGTATCTTCTGGCACCTGGACCATATCCGGGTGCCCCCCAACGATGTAAATTCTATTTATTTCGCAATGACTGAAAGATAGAATTTTTGCATATCTAGACGTCTGGACCGGTCCAAGAGCCTAGATCGTTGTTGACGTGGATCCAAAAGTGATCCACAACAATGACTTTATGGCGAGGCGCCTATTCAACACCTTGGCGGTCCAAGCGCCCAGACTAGATGGTCCGAGTGCCTGGACTAGATGGTCCGAGTGCTTGGACTAGTTGGTTCGGGCACCCAGACCAGTAAGCCAAGTGCTGACTAATCCGACGTCTTCTCTGATCACTTGGATGATTCTTCGGCCTTCCAGAGTTGAGCTCACCCGAACTCATCTCCGGCCTTTTCCTCGAGCAGTTTTTCTCTCCGGCTTTTCATCCCTCGAAAACGCTGTGCGCATCCTTCTCGCTCGACCCGCGTACTCTTCCGTACCTTCTCGTTCCTCGAATGAACTAAGTCTGTCGACTCATGTCTCGTGCCTTCCTGCTTGTCCACTACATTTTTCGCTCGACCTTTTGTGTTCCTAAGTCTCTACACACTCAAACGCAAGATATCAAATATGTAAACCCAAACTTAACTTAGTTGATCACATCAAAACTAACATGGGATACTTATGGATATTTCTTAAAACTTCGTAGGGAATCAACCCTTGTTTTATTCTATAACTCTACCATGTGATAACCAACTTAGCCAAATCCTGAGGATAATAGAAACTGTTAGGGTCGATTTGTAGCTAGAGGGGGGGGGGGGGGGGGGAATAGCTCGTCGCGTTTCATTTGCTTGCTTCGTTGTTGTTGATATGCAGCGGAAAGACTCAAAACAAACACTCACAATGCTAACAAGAGGATTTACTTGGTATCAACTTCAGGAAGAGGTGACTAATCCAAGGATCCACACATGACACACTCTCCACTAAGAAAAACACTCCTTCTCAGTAACTACCAGAGGTGGAGAAATCTCATACAACACTTACACAACTCGATACAATACATGTAAGAAGAAAAAAAAAATACAAGAATATAAATAAAAACTTTCTTCTTGCTCACTTGTTGCTTGTTGATTCCTCTTGAACCTTGGAAGTGCACCTGCACTTGTCTCCAAGAGCTTTCAAGAACTGGCGATGAGTGTCGAGGAAGAACGTCTGTGAATCGGAAGAAGAGATTGCGAAGACGAATGCTGTCCACAGCTTTATACCTTGTGCTTCTAGAGCTCCCAATCGATTGGGCTTACTCCCAATCGATTGCCACGTTAGATCAACGCGATCCCAGCCGTCTAAAATCTACATCCTGCATAACAGTCATATCCCAATCGATCGACTGATCGATTGGGGAGGTTGAATCGATTGGCTGATCGATTCAGCCAGTCGATCGATTGGGGAGGCTGAATCGATTGACTGATCGATTCAACCTTCTTCTGTGCTCTCATATCTGCGCGAGAAAATCGACCCAAATCGATTGAACAATCGATTAGGGAGCCCAAATGATCGGCTAATCGATTGGTGAAGTTATTGTGTGTGCGATATAAGCTTCCAATCGATCAACTGATCGATTGGGCTTGGTCTAATTTGCTCACTTGATCAAATTGACCAACCCAAGCTTTCCTGAGTCAAGTCTAGGGCTCCCAAACCCAATATCTGTTCAACAATGACTTGTTGGGACTTCTCGTGCCTAGTATCCAGTTAACCTTGACCTGCTGGGACTTCTTCTCCAAGTGTCCGGTCAATACTTTGACCCACTTGAACTTTTCACCTAGTACAAAGTGTCCGGTCAATCTTGACCCACTTGGACTTATCCTCTCGTTCCAAATGTCCAGTCCTCCATGATCCACTTAGACTTCCACCAAATGTCCGGTCACCCTTGACCCATCTGAATTTCCTCGTGCCAAGTATCCGGTCAATCCTGGCTTCCCAACATCAAGTGTCCGGTTATCCTTGACCCACCTGGATCTCCACGTGTCTGGCTTCACTCACTAGGTCTTTCCATCTGCCTGGCTTCACTCACCAGGACTTTCCATTTGCCTGACTTCACTTACTAGGACTTTCACTTAGCTTCACTCACTAGAATTTTCATCTGCTTGACTTCACGCACCAGGACTTTCCATCTGCCTGACTTCTCTCACCAGGACTTTCATCTAGCTTCACTTACTAGGATTTTCGCACTGCCCGGCTTTAGTCACCAGGACTTTCACCTGTCTAGCTTCACTAACTAGGTCTTTCACCTGACTTCACTCACCAGGATTTCCCAACTGCCTAGCTACACTCACTAGGTCATTTACCTTGCTTCACTCACTAGGATTTTCAACTGCCTGGCTTTACTCGCCAGGACTTCCCCTTGCCTAACCTCCAGTTAGAACTTTCCTAGTCAAGTATCCGGTTAAGCCTTTGACCTACTTGACTTTTCTTCACATCTAATTGGCCAGTCCTTGACCAGAGGAGAATTGTATCAACAATCTCTCCAATCGGATGATTGCATCTATAATCTCCATGTATTGTCAAACATCGAAACCCAAACATCAAGACTCAAGCTTCAGCCAACTCAAGCTCGAGCCAACTCAAGCTCAGTCAACCTGGTCAACCTTGACCCAGGGATATTGCACCAACAATCTCTCGCTTTTTGATATTTGACAATACTTTTAATTTAGGCTAATCTCATAACCTCAACTTTCCTTCATGCTAATGCATGAATGAGGATTTCCTTCATTCTCTCCCTTTCCTAGAGAGCATTCTCCCCCAAACTTTCCTAAAGGGGCAATGAAGGCCTAATTTAAATCCTACATTCTTCCTTTATTGGCACATATAAAAAATTCTCCCCCTGAAGAGTTACTCAATGTTGTTCACAACTTCACATGTTGTTCACAACTTCACATGTTGTTCACAACACTACAATGAAGGTCTCATACCCTTCACTGTATCTAATGCTCACCATTGAGCATTAAACTACGTCACACTGCTCATTCACAAGCATTCATCATTTCAACAATGAAGGTCTCATACCCTTCATTGTAGTCAATGCTCACCCTTGAGCATTAAACAACTTTATAACGCTCATCCTTAAGCATCCACAACTTAACAACGAAGATATCCACTCTCCATTGTTTTTCAATTCTCAACCTTGAACATTTACTCTAAAGAAGGTTAACCACCTTTCAAGGTGTTTGAAAAAAAATTAATTTTCATATTCTTAAAGACTAACTCCCCCTAAATACATGCTCCAAATTTCTGTCATTGCACCAACAATGACTTGAAGTTCCTAAATTTTTAGGAAACCCAAAAACTTGAAGTTTTGAGGTTTAAAAGATTCAATATTGAAACTAACCTCATCCTAAACTTTAACCTAGTGTTCCTTAACCATTTCTCCTTGTTTTCATCATGAAAACTACCCTTAAATGTATATAAATATATTCCAAGGGGTTATGAGTGATTAATAAGGTAAAAAATGGCATAAAGTACTAAAATTAGGCTTTCCCAGCCAAAATCAGTCTTTTCAATCGATTGGGTTGGAACTCAATTGATTGACACTTGCTCAATTGATCCACTGATCGATTCAGCGAGGTTCTGTTCGCAGAAAAATTGCATGAATCGATCTACTGATCGATCTAATCGGGGTTAAATTGATCGACTGATCGATTCAATGAGCTTCTGCTCATGATAATACCTCTCTCAATCGATCGCCCGATCGACTGAGATACTCCAATCGATCAGGTGATCGATTGAAGCTCTGATTTCCTGAAATGAATTTCAGCAAAATTTAAAAATACCCCAAAAGTTATACAAAATTTAAAAAATCATGAAAAGTCTTATAGACATTATTTAGGGTATATACTATCAAGGAAAAATAGTTTTATAAGAAAATACTTCCTATTTTCAAAAATTGACACAAACTTGCAAAAGCTTCAATGTTTTCTTCTAGTTTGTGTCTAACTTTTTAATGATGATTACTATCAAAAGATAGCCTTCACCAAAGTTTTCCAAAGTATATTTAAAATATTTCTCAAAACCAATTTCCAACCATGTTCTTTGGGCTCAATACATATGACTTGTACATTAGCTTTCCCAATGATTGGAGTACATATAACTATGTGTTTTGATGAAATCAAAACTCAACTAAATGCACTAAATCAACATCTTGAGTCTTGTTCATTATCCTAGTATCTCACTTATATTTAATGTGTACTAAAACATATACAAGTCACCTTATAGTGTTTGTGAGATATAGATTTTGATTTTGTCCTAAACTAGGGATCATGCATATCTATCTAGGCATTTTTAGGAATTATGAATATCCACATAGGATATCACTTGTTAGTAAATGTCATTGTTCTTAATTACAAGGAATTAAAAATAATACATGATAATTTATAGCATATATCAAAAAGAAATAATTTTTAAAAGAAAATATACTATTGCTACATGATGTATGTATGACATGACATAGTATTTTTGTTTATTTTTCATGATAAGCATGAATGCAAAATATGATATCATGGCATATGATGGGAAAACAAAGTATGGAAAATTAGCATAAATAAAATATACCTAGATAATCTATCTAAGTATCCTTAATTCCTTAGCTAAATTAAAATCAATCCTAGATTTGCCCTCATTTTCTCAAGAAAATGACAAAACCTAACTTGGCATTTCTTTTGCTCTTTCCTATTTGTGCCAATTAAAATTAAGTCCAATTCCTCACATTTTGGCACATTTTACTCTTCCAAAGAGTAATTAATTTATCCTTTTCATTTTCAAAAGTTAACAAAAATCTTGAAAATGCCTCCAAGTGTCAACTTTATCAAGGCTGAGTTAACCACCCTACCCATTTGGAGTGGAATATATTCTCTAAACCCATCTAGGGTGTAGAGAATATGTTCCACAGAACCCAAAAACTATTGGTGCTCCTTGGATGCTCTAGGCACTCACTAGGGATAGCTTCCCTAGATACCTTCCTGATGACCTTTTTAGGCTTCTTAGAAGCCTTCGTCACTTTCTCTAGGTCAACTCAAGGGATAGCTTATCTTGTGATCTTCTTAGTGACTTTCTTAGACTTCTTAGAAGTCTTAGTCACATTGGTCTTGGCAAAAATACTTTTAAGGATAACTTCTCTTGTATCTTTGACTTGACCCCTAGACCTAGGGTTAGTTCCATAACTATATGGAATCCTATGATAAGAAGGAACTTCCTTCTTGACTATGAGTTTGTATCCCAAACATTTATGACCATTGGATGATTCTTGTCTAACTCTCCCTAGGTTATGCTCATTTTACCCCTTAAGGATACTTTCTATCCTTTTTAGGGTCTTTTCAATTTTGTCAAGCCTTGACCTCAAGACTTGATTTTCTTTCCATAAATCTCTAGATTTTGATTTATCATTAAATCCTTGAGCATTTCTATTTCTAGGCTTATAACTAAGGTCCTTAGTGTTCTTGCCTAATTTGTCTACCTTCCTAGCCTTAGGTGTAGTAGTCTTAGCATGAATACCACATGATTTTCCTTAATTATATGATGATTCCTATTTTCATGATAAATAGCATTAAAGTGATATAAGTTAGAACTAACATGTTTTTTACCATGATTTAAAGGAATTGGCTCAATAAATGATACCTTGGGTTTGCTTTTGAGAGCTCCCCCTTGATTTGAGCTTCCTCCCTTGAGCTTTGTTGGTTTCTTCCCCTTTGGACATTAGCTTCGATAATGTCCATTTTGCTTGCACAAGAAACACACAATGTGTTCTTTGCTCTTTTTTATCACGAGGCCAACCTTCTTAGGATTTTCCTTTGCCTTGGGTGCCACTTGCCCCTTCTTCTTGGTGAATTTGGGACACTTATTCTTGTAGTGCCCATGTTCTCTACACTCAAAGCAAATAATATGATTTTTATTATTAATTGAACTACTTATACCTTCACGTGTAGGGATAACACTTGATCCTCCATTTGATGTCTCTTGATTTTTGGAGGATGCCTCATCTTTTTCTTCTTCTTCACTTGACCCGGAAGTAGAAGCTTCTCCTTCTTCTTGATCCGAAGTCACCAAATGTTGCTCCCCCTCAATCATAGAGGTAGAGACTTCTTCATCTTCATCTTGTACATGAAATAAAGAGTATGCTCCCTCTTTGCCCTTTTCATTGCATTCCATTAAGGATGAAGCTTCTTGTTCTTCTTCCGATGTTGAGCATCTCTCAACTTCGGACTCCTCTCCTTCTTGATCTAATGAGTTGCCCTCTTTGGATTTTTCTTGAATTGGTACAGTGGAGGATTCCTCATGAATTTTAGCTAATTTTCTCTATAGCTCCTTGGCGTCTTCAAATTCTCCAAATTGCTCCAAGATGTTACTTGGCAATAGATTGACCAATAACTTAGTCACTTTATTGTTGGCCTCACATCTTTGGATTTTCTCTTGGCTCCACTTGCTCTTTTTGAGAATTTTACCTTTGTTATTTGTTGGAGCTTGGAAACCTTCCATTAGAGCAAGCCATTGCTCTATGTCCATCATAAGAAAATTTTTGATCCTTGATTTTCAAGAATCGAAGCTCATTGATATGAATGGTGAAGGCACCCTTGTGTCGAATCCGAGTCCATCTCAGAATTCCATCTTGAAGTTGAGCCTTTGATGAAGTCTTTAAATTATGAACTTGCTTCAACTTTTTCTCCCTCTAGCTTGTTGTCCTTTCCGGCGATGATTTCGGTAAAGAGCGACCTCGCTCTGATACCACTTGTTAGGGTCGATTTATAGCTAGAAGGGGGGAGGGGTGAATAGCTTGTCACATTTCATTTGCTTGCTTTGTTGTTGTTGATATGTAGTGGAAAGACTCAAAACAAACACTCATAACGCTAACAAGAGGATTTACTTGGTATCCACCTCAAGAAGAGGTGACTAATCCAAGGATCCACACACGACACACTCTCCACTAAGAAAAACACTCCTTCTCGGTAACTACCGGAGGTGGAGAAACCTCGTACAACACTCACACAACATAATACAATACACGCAAGAAGAAAAATACAAGAATACAAATAAAACCTTCTTCTTGCTCATTTGTTGCTTGTTAATGCCTCTTGAACCTTGGAAGTGTAGGTACTTGTCTCCAAGAGCTTTCAAGAACTGACGATGAGAGTCGAGGAAGAACATCTGTGAATTGGGAGAAGAGATTGCGAAGAAGAAGGCTCGTCACAGCTTATACCTTGCACTTATAGGGCTCCCAATCGATTGGCCTTACTCCCAATCGATTTCCACATCAGATGAACGCGATCCCAGCCATCCAAAACCTGCATCTTGCGTAACGGTCATATCCCAATTGATCGGTTGATCGATTGGGGAGGCTAAATCGATCGGCTAATCGATTTAATCTTCTTCTGTGCTCTCACGTTTGCACGAGAAAGCTGGCCCCAATCGATTGGGGAGCCCAATTGATTGACCAATCGATTGGGGAGCCCAATCGATTGACCAATCGAATAGGGAGCCCAATTAATCGACTGATCGATTGGGGAAGCTACTGTCTGCACGATATAAGCTCCTAATCGATCGGTTGATTGATTCGGTTGTCATTTGTCACAACACTGTGCCCAATCGATCAACTAATCGATTGGGCTTGGTCTACCATGACTTGTTGTGATTCCTCGTGCCTAGCATCCGGTCATATCAATGAGCTGCTGGAGTTTCTTCACCAAGTATCAAGTCAATACTTTGACCCACTTGAAATTTTCTCCTCGTGCCAAGTATCCGGTCAACCTTGAACAACTTGGACTTACCGTCTTGTGCCAAGTGTTTGGTCCTCCATGACCCACTTGGACTTCCACCAGATGTCCGATCACCCTTGACCCATCTGAATTTCCTCGTGCTAAGTATTCGGTCAATCCTTTGACCTACTTGGGCTTCCCAACACCAGGTGTCCAGTCAACCTTGACCCACCTGGATCTCCACGCGTCTGGCTTCACTCACCAGGTCTTTTCATCTGCCTGACTTCACTCACCAGGATTTTCCATCTGTCTAACTTCACTCACTAGGACTTTCACCTAGCTTCACTCACTAAGATTTTCATCTTCCTTGCTTTACTCACCAAGACTTTCCATCTGCCCGACTTCACTCACCGAGATTTTCACCTAGCTTCACTCACTAGGATTTTCGCACTGCCCAGCTTCACTCACTGGGACTTTCACCTGCCTATCTTCACTCACTAGGTCTTTCACCTAGCTTCACTCATCAGGATTTCCCAATTGCCTAGCTTCACTCACTAGGTCTTTCACCTGACTTCACTCACCAGAATTTCCAACTGCCTGACTTCGCTCATAGGACTTCACCTAGCCTAACCTCCAGTTAGGACTTTCCCAGTCAAGTATCCAATCAAGCCTTTGACCTACTTGACTCTTCTTCACATCTAACTGGTCAGTTTTTGACCAGACGGAAATTGTATCAACAATCTCCCCAATCGGATAATTGCATATGCAATCTCCATATATTGTCAAACATCGAAACTCAAACATCAAGATTCAAGTTTGAGCCAACTCAAGTTCAGTCAACCTTGACCCAGGAATATTGCACCAACAGTAACTACATTATAAAACATAGTACCACTATGTTAATGACCCTCTCACGACTGCCCCACGCAATTGAGAGGGAGTTCAACATGAATCTAAATTAGCAAATGCATGGACAGGGTTTGCAAAGGTGATGAAATCCCCTGTTGAGTTTTGACTTGCTCAATCACTACAGTCATTATCTCATGCACTTACCAACTGAGCCAACCCTAGGGACCAATAACAGCAACATTATAAAAAATGATGAATAAGGTAACATCTAACCTGGGATGATCTGTCTGGCCCCACAAAAATTTTCCGCTGACCACCTGAGTAAATTGGGAAAATGCATATGGAGTCCCATCTTGACAACTAGTATTTTCGGGTCTGGTACCTATTAGAGAGAAAATCCTCTATAATACACTACAGATGAGTTTTAAACTCTAGATGTTTGATTTATAACTAGAAAGTTTGACTATGACATCCTACCCAGGGGCACCTAGTCACAGTTGTTATAATATTACTGAAAATAAGAAACAACATTGTAGGAGTTCTATTAATTAGTCAGTAGTTACTGCACATCTATAAGTAGTTATAACAACGTTGAAATAGAAAGGTATTATGAAGATAAAATATCTGATAAGACGTCTTATAAAAGAGACATTTATTTTATATTTATTTTTAATTGAGATGTTGGTTGAACCTTAAGGTGGAGGCCTCTTGGCCTCCCTTAGATCTGACCCTAGCTGTTTCTGTGGCTCAAACAAGATAATGACTTTATTATTGCTTCAGAACTTCCCTTCGTCCCAGAGTTTACACTTGACATATAATATCTTAGAACTTGTTCCAAGGTTTACTTTAGACATAGGTTATTTTTAATATATTAAATATATTTTTATGTATATTTTTTTTTAAAAGAATAGAAAAGAATAGGGCTTATGCGATAAAAGATTTGCATGATTCTTTAAATGATAGAGCCATAAAGGGGTTCTCTTTTTTAATATTTTAAATTTATTTTAATTATGTATGTTATGTTATAACATTTTAAATATATTTCTTTTCAATATCTCTCAACCTTAGTATTCTTTTATTATGTTTCTCCTTAGTATTCTTTTATTATGTTTCTCTTTTGTTGGTGACGCTTTCTCCTATAATAACTAAGAATATGAATTAGAAATTTTTTATCCATACAATACAAAATAAAGATGTTTTTTTTTAAGTTCCCCCTCTTCCCCTTTTCTAACTCTCCCTCTCTATGTTTCTCTCGCTCGTTGAGATTGGAGAAGAGAAATCACACCTAACGTTGTCATGCTAATCCAGTTGGTACTACTATGATCACTGCTTGATTAAGTTCAAATGTTGATGCATTCGTTCGTATTGTGTCCTATCAAAATAGAAGATTTTATTATTTTTGAGCAATAGCAAGTTATATACCTCTACCATTTCATTCCTTGATACACAGTAAGTTTAACTTTTATTTAGATATATTTATAATCATAAATTATTTGATTTACCCTTTGTCTTTATTCTATCATTTATAACTATTATGATTTAGGTGATGAAAAATTTAGTTTGTTTTTCTTTTGTTACGTTTTGTGCCTAAAAAGGATCATTTTCTTGATAAATGATAATGGTTTGCTTCAAACTTCATTTTTTTGGGATTATATTGAGTTTTGTCATTTTGTACTTTTTTATATGTATATGATGAGTTGAGGATGAGAGCATAATTCTCTCTATTATTGTCCCATTTCATTATTTTTATTTCCTCAATTTTCTTTCCTTTTGTAATGGTTGTTTTCTCCCTCCTTTATCTGAGTAATTATATATTTTTATTTTTATTTTTTATTATTTTTAAATAATTCTGAATACATTTTTTCTGACAATTATATATTTATTATCTCTAAAGAGTTATTATTAAAACTTGAATAAGTAAATTTAATTAATAATTTTGTAACTCAAATTTGAATGGAAAAGGGCGAGGAAATTTTTAATTTGTTTAAAAATATTTTTAAAGTCATTTTCAAATGAAAAAGGGTGAGAATTTTTTTTTAAAAACAATGTCAAAGGTTAAATTTTATTTTCACCTAGGACTTCATATAGGATGGAGCCAGCCCTGACTCATTCTCTTGCCCTCGAACATGGTGTAGTGTAAGGTGTTAGCAGATTAACCAAGTATATATGGTTCAAATCTTAACTATGGTGTGCCGTAGGATATTTTCCTTTTGTTTGAAGAAAAATTTGGGACGTTTATTGTAATGAAAAATTTGAGACTTGATTGTTGGGTGAAGAGCTCGGTCGGCAAACAATTCACCTCCAAAATTATAAAATCTTTGGCAAATTACTAAACCATGTAGTTTAAGTTTCGTATTATCCAAATCGCATAGGCAACTTTAAAAATATCCAAATCATGTACTTGACCCATTTTCCCCTTTGCTCGTTCACTTTTACTCGCTGAATCGATTGTTATAGTGTAGCAATTGAATCAGTATGTTTATGTAACAAGAAAAAATGATTTTTTTTAAAAAATTGATTAAAAAATCTTCTATGATAAAAAAATTGTTGCTCTCGATACGATGTATCAAGTTGATGTTTGATAGTATGAATATAATTAGGAGCACAAGATGAACACATAGAACTTAGTTTCATATCATTCCGAACTTTTTAGATTTATCAATCAATTTTGACCAAAACATTAATTTTCATAACCTTTAAAAAATAATGGATTGTTAATAAAGTAATTGATTAAAAACTTTTTTTTGGTCACGTAAACCTACCCAATCAATTCCTACACTGTAAAGCGAACAAGTCAGAAGGGCAAAATAAGTATCGATATGTGATTTGAGTGTTTTCAAAGTTATTCGGCGAGCGAAAGCGAACGAGTCAAAGGGCAAAATAAGTAATGCGATTTGAGTGTTTTCAAAGTTGATTATGAGATTTGAATAATATGAAACTTAAATTAAGTGGTTTAGTAATTTGTCAAAAAAAAACAAAAAAAATCTTAGAACTCTTTCTCTTTAAATTTAAATTCGCCAAGAGTTTTCTACCTTCCAGGCCTCCACCAGCTAGATATTCAGTCCTTGGTATACATCAAACTTTGAAAATTTACTCCATATCATCCTTCCTTCCTTTGATCATCCTTGGGCGGTATACCTTGCTTGACAGGGCGAAGGGCACATTTTCCTTTTCCTCATCTGGTATACCTTTCCTCGCTTGCGGAACGAATCAAATAAAAGGAAAAGATGAAGACACGACAAGGAATTCTCATTCCATTCCCCAGGCGCGCATTATTTAAAGGCGATCGATCCCCACGCAGACGGCGGCCGTGGTGCGGATCAGCTCAGCCATGAAAGCGCTTCTCTGCCTTCGGGCTGCCGTGCCCACCGTGATTTGCGCTTCCAAAGCAAACACCGGCACCGGCTTCGGCTTGCTCGGCCGCTGCCTCAGTCTCAGCTTTCCCCGATCGACCGGCCCCTTCATCCGGTCGGCGCCATTGTGCAGCTGCTCCATGAAACCGCCGACTCCTACTACGCCGACTCCAGCCTCGGAGGACCCCGACAGCGATCAGGATGGGCAGGATGTAGAGATCGCACAGGGGAACAGCTTGTGGATGGAGCCATGGGAGATGTTGCTTGATCATATCTTTGGTCCGCCAGACAAGCTAGTGGTCCAATTGTTGGATCCCGTTAAAGAACTGGTATTTTTTGAAACCTCTTTTCTCCTCCCTTTTTCAGATTTCAGAAAACTAAGTAGAAACACCGTCCATTTAAGAAAATTGGTAGCTTTGGTGGTAAGATTCACATTGGCGGACACAATATAATCTTATATTTTCGGTAAAAGAGGATCCTCTATATTATCTGTAAAATACATGATTTTCTTTTTGAATGCAGCACCAAAACTCTAGGGCTTGAACTAGCGTTCTCTGTTTTGCCTTTTTCATATTTGGATATTGACTTCTTTTCTAGAAATGAGAATCTAGAAGAAAAAAAAGAAGATGGCATAACAATTTGAGTTTCTCCATTCGACCTAGTATTTTGTAGTGAGGGAGAAACTCCATTGCACCTACATCTCCTAAGTCAATCAAGTGTAACTCTCGCTTCAGTATCTCCTTTAGATGGTTGAAGTTCATCTTTAGCCCCGACAATTTAGCAATGAGGGGAAAACTCCATTGGACTTGCATCCTCCTTACAAACTCCACCCATGGCAAATAAACTCTATCATGACTGGTCCAAGCCCAAATAAAGAAGGAGGATTGTGTTAGTTTGCTGGCCAGCGTTAAAACTGTTGGTTGCTACTCGGAAAGCCTATAGGTTCCACTGTACAAAAATTTTGTACAAAGGTCTGAACCTTTTCCTAGCTACCATGTGTTCTTTTAAATTAAATTTTGGATCTCCTGCGGAACTTAACACGTTTGATCCAAAACTTAATCTATTTGTTCTTTTAGGTTTTGACTTGGATCTCCTGCGGAACTTAACACGTTCGGCCCAAGTCCCCTTAAGTTATTAATTCCATTAAATATCAATTTCCATAAAAGGTTCCCAGTACTGACGTGGCGAGGCACATGGCCTTCTTGGATATGGGAGCAACCACCACCGACTAGACAAAACCTTTAATAGAAAGCTAATATTTAATTTCCTAAAATAACTTTAGGTTAACCAAAGAGAACAATCAAATCACAAGGAAAAGAAAGAAACAAAAGAACACAACTTCGAAAAAACATATTCGAAATACTAGAACGTAAGCCTCTTGTATTTGGTATTATTTCCATAAATAACTAGCATGATGCGGAAATAGAAATTACTAGTTATACCTTGTAGAAAAACCTCTTGATCTTCTACCGTATTCCTCTTCTAACCTCGGACGTTGTGTGGGCAACGATCTTCCAAGATGAGAAACCACCAACCACCTTCGTCTTCTCCAAGCAAGGTTCGGCCACAAAAGAAAAGCTTCACCAAGGAGAAAAACCAAAATACTAACCAAGCTCCAAGATATGCTAGCTTTCTCTCCTTCTTCTTCTTCTTCTCCTAGTAGTATCCGGCCACCACAAGAACTCCAAGGGAGAGGGAGAGGTTCGGCCACCACAAGAGAAAGAGAAGGAGATGATGGCCGGCCACACCAAGGAACAAAAGAGGGAGAGGAATAATAGATGTTGTGTCTTGTGAAGGTACCATCACCCCTTCTTTTATATTCCTTGGCCTAGGTAAATTAGGAAATTTAATTACAATAAATTTTCCTTAATTTCCTTGACTTGATTTAATTGAGAGAAATAAAATAAAATTTCCCCAATTAATTTCAAGTGGCCGGCCACATTAAGAAAACAAAATTGGACAAGTTTCAATCAACAATTAAAACTTCCTAATTTGTTTCCTGAAATTTTAAAAATAAAATTTCTCTTTAAAATCTCTTCATGGTTAATAAAAGGAAATATCTATAATTTTAATTTTATTAACATGTGAATAATTTTAAAGAGAAAATAAAACATCTCTCCAATCTACAAATAAGGAAAGAGATCTAATCTCTTTCTTTAATCTTTTGTAGATCTTTTACAAGAGAGATATTTTAATTTTAATTCTCTTTAAAATATATCTTCCTCATAATAATAAAAATTAAAATTAAATTTCTTTTTAATTTTATTGTCCGGCCCTACTAGCTTGGGTTCAAGCTAGGGCCGGCCACCCAATAATATACCTAGGTGGGTATAGGTGGGTATAGTACTCTATAAATAAGAGGCTACGATAGGACCGAGAGGAGGAATTGGTTTTGGTCTCCCGATAAAATTAAGCATCCGTGTTCCCGAACACACAACTTAATTTTATCAATGATAATTCATTCCACTAGAGAACTATCATTGAACTACCGCATCAATCCCAAATTACATTTTGGGCTCCTTCTTATTATGAGTGTGTTAGTCTCCTGTTTAAGATATCGAATGTCCACTAATTAAGTGAGTTCTCGACAACTCATTTAATTAATATCTAAGTCCAAGAGTAGTACCACTCAACCTTATTATCATGTCGGACTAAGTCCACTGCAGGTTTAACATGACAATCTTTATGAGCTCCTCTTGAGGACATTATCAACCTAGTATCACTAGGACACGCTTTCCTTCTATAATCAACAACACACACTATGAGTGATACCATTTCCCAATTTATCGTTTATTGATTCATCGAACTAAATCTCACCCATTGATAAATTAAAGAAATAAATATCAAACATATGTATTGTTATTATATTAGGATTAAGAGCACACACTTCCATAATAAGCGAGGTCTTTGTTCCTTTATAAAGTCGGTATAAAAGGAACGACCTCAAATGGTCTACTCAATACACTCTAGGTGTACTAGTGTAATTATATAGTCAAGATAAACTAATACCCAATTACACTACGACCTTCTAATGGTTTGTCCTTTCCATTCCGGTCGTGAGCTACTGTTTATAATTTATAAGTCACTGATAACATCATCTTCCGTATGTGACACCACATACTATGTTATCTACAATATAAATTAAATGAACAACTACAAAACAAATGTAGATAATTAGACGAAATGTGATTCTTTATTCATAATGAATGTTTACAAAGCTTAGGCTTTGATACACTCCAACAATCTCCCACTTATACTAATGACTGTTGCCATATCTTCTACCATACATCCGATTCCCATTCCCTCCACATGCCGATCGAAAGCTTTCAGGAAGGGCCTTAGTGAAAGGATCCGCCAGGTTATCCGATCTTGGCGATGACAACTTCTCCTCGCTCACGATATCTCGTATCGGGTGCGCTCTATATGTTTACTCGCTTATGAGCTCGTGGTTCCTTCGAGTTTAATGACCGCTATTATCACAATAAATTGTGATGATCTTGGGCAAACCAGAATCACATCTAAGTCCATTAGAAAGTTCTGAGCCATATCTGCTTTAGCCTCGAGGTCACATACTCGACTTCCATGGGTTGAGTCCAAACGCATTCGCTTAACACTCCTCCGTGAAAATGGCTCCACCTCTAAAGTAAACACATATGTAGACCACCCTTCTTGATTGAAAATCGAATCCGTGTAACCCGGGGAGCAAATCATCCGCTTTGTAAACTAGCATATAATCCCTAGTCCTTCTCTGTACTTTAATATATGCTTTCACACAGTCCAATGTCCTTATCCATCCGGTCTCGTGCATAACATAGTATACATTTAGGCTTCCTACAGGAACGGCTTTCATGTCCACTATCTCTTTTGATGTCTTTGGAGACATCTCTTTAGATAGAGCTACTCCATGTCTGAAAGGCAAGAAACCTTTCTTGGAGTCTTGCATGCTAAAACGAGCAAGGATTGTATCTATATATGAAGCTTGGGATAGACACAACATTCTTTTCTTGCGATCCCTTATAACTTTGATCCCAAGAATGTGTGCACATTCTCCTAAGTCCTTCATATCAAATTGTTTGGACAACCATACCCTTACGTCTGATAATACCTTGACATTGTTGCCAATTAACAAAATATCATCTACGTATAGTACAAGAAATACCACCACGTTTCCGTTACACTTCTTATATACACAAGACTCATCCGGACTTTGAATAAATCCATATGACTGGATTACTTCATTAAACCGGATGTTCCAAGACCTTGAAGCTTGCTTTAGTCCATAAATGGACCGATTGAGCTTGCATACTAGATGCTCTTTGCCTTTTTCAATAAATCCTTCCGTTGCTTCATATGGATGTTCTCTTGAAGACTTCCATTAAGGAAAGTTGTCTTGACATCCATTTGCCAAATCTCATAATCCATACGAGCATGGATAAGAGTATCCGGATAGACTTAAGCATGGCTACGGGTGAAAAGGTTTCCTCATAATCGATTCCCTCTTTCCGAGTGTACCCTTTCGCACAAGCCTAGCTTTGAAGGTTTCTACCTTCCCGTCTCTCCCTCTTTTCCTTTGTAGATCCACTTGCATCCAACTTCTTTCACCATCGGTGGTTCTACAAGCTCCAGACCTTATTAGAGTACATGGACTTCATTGCCTTTTGCCAAGATCTATATCTTGGAGTGCTTATCATATGTCGGGGATCAGGTTCATGTTTACCGGGATCAAGTCGAAGACTCTCCCAAAACATGAATCTTTCAGTTTGATTACAACCCTCCCACTACGACGAGGCATTATGCATGGTTGTGTATCATGTGACACGTGTTGTCTCTTGTGGTACTTCATCTTGTCTTGTTGGTGTAGACATGTCCTCTCTAAGTTCTTCTAAAACAACTTTACTCTGGGCTTGTGATCCATTATATAGTCTTCTTAAAAGCGGGCATTGGTGCTAACAATGACCTTCGTCTTTAGACTATAAAATAAACCACCTTCGTTCCTTTGGGATATCCTACAAACACGCGAACTTTACGAGATTCTAACTTATCAAGATCTGGTTTCGACATGTGTGGACTACCCCATATCCGAATATGTCTTAGACGGGGTTTTCGCTCCACAATTCTATGGGAGTAGAAGAAACCGATTTAGAAGGTACTAAGTTCGGAATGTGCGCTGCTGTTTCCCAAGCGAATTTGGTAATTTCGAATAACTCATCATTGATCTAACCATCTCCATAAGAGTCCTATTCCTTCGTTCGCTACACCATTCTGGGGTGTTCCAGTGCGATAATTGATTAATCCGGCCTCGATAAGTAATTCCTAAACTCTCTAAGAGGTATTCGCCACCACGATCGGATCGTAGTGTCTTGATACTTTTACCTGATCGTTTCTCCACATCAGCCTTGTATTCTTTGAACTTATCAAAGCACTCGGACTGCGTCGCATTAGGTAAATGTATCCATATCTTGAATAATCGCATGAAAGAGACAAAATATTCAAACCTCCTCTTGCCTGGACAGACCACACAAATCGAGTGAACCAACTCTAACACTTCTTTGGCTCTATACCCCTTGGCGTGCCTCTTGGTCATTTTTCCTTCTAAGCAAGATTCACAAGTTGGAAAATTTTCCAACTCTAATGAACAAAAGAGTATAAGCCTCTGAATCTACTTAAGTTAATATGACCAAGCCTTAGATGCCAAAGATATGCTTGGTTCATTTCAAGGTTCTTTTCTCTTATTAGAATTAGAAGATGAATTATAAATTTCCATGTTTTTGCTTTGTGGAAGAATTTGGATTTAAAATATACAAATTGCCAACTAATGCACGAACAGATAATCACTTTATTTCTTTTAATAACTACATCATTCTTGAAAGAAACTGAATCATAAACAGTTTAGAAACCGAAATTAAATTCTTTCTAAACGGGTACATAAAGACAATTTCTTAAACCAAATTTCTATTTCTACTAAAAGATAAGTAGGCGTCTCCCATTGCAATAGCCGCCACCTTAGTATCATCCCTTCATGTAGTCGTCGGGTTTCCGGAACCCCTGCAATGAATTGCAGACATCTTGTATCTACATTCCAGGTTTTGGTAGATAACACCGCTAAACATGTTTCAACAACTAGAGTATGAGATATACCTTTGTTTTGGTTCTTACGAGGACGATCCGCCTTCCAATGTCCCGCCTGCTTGCAGATGAAGCACCAGCTTTAAATCCCGTACTCCGAGATTTATTCACTTTCTTTCTTGAACAGTTTGTTTCTTCTTCTTCTTACCTTCGGTTTAAGGTAGAACCATTTTCAAAGATAGTGAATTTGAGCGTTATTAAATAACCCTTTGAAGTTACATCGGTGGTTCTAATGAATAAATCCTTTTATTCATATTATAGTTCAGTGGAGCTCAAAACTTAGGTAGGGTTTGGAGGATCATATCGATCTGGGTTTCCCATCAATTTCTCCTCCAGGATCTGTATTTCGTTCAGATAAGTCATCATATTTAGGATATGATCCTTACGGAGTACCCTCTTGCATGGTGGTGTCATTATCTTTCTCATAGCTTCTTGTCAAGAAGCCCTATCCCGATGACCAAAGAGTTCTTTGAGATTGTTAATATCATAAGTCGTTGGTAAATCTTTATCTTGATGTTGCAATACATTTGACATTGAAGCCAAAATGTAACACCGCGCCATCTCATCCGCTTTTACCCATTTCCATGATATTCAATCTCCTCTTGGGTAGATTCACCATGGGTGCATCAGGCAATGCTCGGTCAGTACAAATTTATAGCTTTCAGCAGTGAGAACAATATCGAGGTTTCTTTTCCAATCTATGTAATTTGGTCCAATAAGTCTATTTTGTTGAAGTATGATGGACAGTGGGTTGAAAGTCATCCTAAGAATCACAAATAACTTTTGGTCGAACTCTAAATTTAGAATAATATTGATTCCTCAAACAATACTATTTTAAATTAACCAACACCTTAAAATACCGTGAATTTTGTATGCCGTGTTAGTGTGGACGTATCAAATTCAACATTTGTAAAAGGAGGGTTTTAACCCATTAATTTTATTATCTTGTCACACTAATTTTGTGACAAATAAAATTAATAGTTGGTATTATTCGGTCACACAAATAATAGCAGTGACTCCATTGGGAGGATACTATTAAATGTGTCAAGTGTACACCATTACTTGACACTAAGTCCATTAATAAGATTATGCCTTTTCCGTTGGATCACACGCTCTTAATTAACTTCCTATAGTCATCCAAAATGGAAGTGTTAGTGGTCCGCAAACAAGCTCATCCGTATGGAGGAAGGCACTCGAGCCAACGCGCAAGTGTTTGCATCACTTACAAACCAAGAATGGAGACCGTGGGATTTACTTAAAATCCTCTCCCACTTAGTTATTTATAAATGAGGAATTTTAACTACGCTAGCCTACTAAACTTGTAAACTAACACACACATGACAATATAAAAGCAATAAATAGAAAATCTAATTTTCAACTATTATGACTTTTATCTTTAATTGTCCTCCGTGTGTTGTCATCCGAAGCTGCTGCCATATTTGGCCACCGCCATCGGGTCTAGCTGTCGCATCCATCTTGCTCCTTAGTCCTTTGAAGGTTCCACGCTTTGCAAGATTCGATTCATGACATAAATAGAATTTTACATTTGATCCTATATTCCATAAAAGGAACGTATATGTATCTAGATCAAAAATAAAATCCTAATAAAACTAAATCACTGCTGTATTTTAATACAATCACGCACACACATATAAATTGCCCTTGGCATCAAGGGTCCAATCACACACATAATTAACTAAAAGTCATAATAGTTGGATCCTGCGTCCATGTAGTTAAGACATCCTACTATTAACTTGCCTAAATTATGTATTTACACGTATAATTAAACTAAATACCAAATACACAGAGGAAACCCTAGCTCGATACCAATTGTTGGTTGCTACGGAAAGCCTATAGGTTCCACTGCAAAAATTTTTGTATAAAGGTCCGAACCTTTTCCTAGCTACCATGTGTTCTTTTAAATTAAATTTTGGATCTCTGCGGAACTTAACACGTTTGATCCAAAACTTAATCTATTGTTCTTTTAGGTTTTGACTTGGATCTCTGCGGAACTTAACACGGCCCAAGTCCCCTTAAGTTATTAATTCCATTAAATATCAATTTCCATAAAAGGTTCCCAGATCTTGACGTGGCGAGGCACATGGCCTTCTTGGATATGGGAGCAACCACCACCGACTAGACAAAACCTTTAATAAAGCTAATATTTAATTTCCTAAAATAACTTTAGGTTAACCAAAGAGAACAATCAAATCACAAGGAAAAGAAAGAAACAAAAGAACACAACTTGAAAAAACATATTCGAAATACTAGAACGTAAGCCTCTTGTATTTGGTATTATTTCCATAAATAACTAGCATGATGCGGAAATAAAAATTACTAGTTATACCTTGTAGAAAAACCTCTTGATCTTCACCGTATTCCTCTTCTAACCTCGGACGTTGTGTGGCAACGATCTTCCAAGATGAGAAACCACCAACCACCTTCTTCTCCTCCAAGCAAGGTTCGGCCACAAAGGAAACTTCACCAAGGAGGAAAAACAAAATACTAACCAAGCTCCAAGAGATGCTAGCTTTCTCCTTCTTCTTCTTCTTCTCCGAGTAGTATCCGGCCACCACAAGAACTCCAAGGGAGAGGGAGAGGTTCGGCCACCACAAGAGGAAGAGAAGGAGATGATGGCCGGCCACACCAAGGAACAAAGAGGGAGAGGAATAATAGATGTTGTGTCTTGTGAAGGCACCCTCACCCCTTCTTTTATATTCCTCGCCTAGGTAAATTAGGAAATTTAATTACAATAAATTTTCCTTAATTTCCTTGACATGATTTAATTGAGAGAAATAAAATAAAATTTCCCAATTAATTTATGTGGCCGGCCATATCATTGGAATATAAAAGAGGACAAGTTTTAATCAACAATTAAAACTTCCTAATTTGTTTCGGAAATTTTAAAAATAAAATTTCTCTTTAAAATCTCTTCATGGTTAATAAAGGAAATATCTATAATTTTAATTTTATTAACATGTGAATAATTTTAAAGAGAAATAAAACATCTCTCCAATCTACAAATAAGGAAAGAGATTTAATCTCTTCTTTAATCTTTAGATCTTTTACAAGAGAGATATTTTAATTTTAATTCTCTTTAAAATATATCTTCCACATAATAATAAAAATTAAAATTAAATTTCTTTTTATTTTATTTTGGCCGGCCCTACTAGCTTGGGTTCAAGCTAGGGCTGACCAGCCTGGTTCCCAAGCTAGCTTGGCCGGCCCCCTATTGGTGGGTATAGAAGGTGGGTATAGGTGGGTATAGACTCTATAAATAAGAGGCTACGATAGGGACCGAGAGGAGGAATTGGTTTTGGTCTCCGATAAAATTAAGCATCCGTGTTGGCCCGAACACACAACTTAATTTTATCAATGATAATTCATTCCACTAGAGAACTATCATTGAACTACCGCACCAATCCCAAATTACATTTTGGGCTCCTTCTTATTATGAGTGTGTTAGTCTCCCTGTGTTTAAGATATCGAATGTCCACTAATTAAGTGAGTTCACGACAACTCATTTAATTAATATCTAAGTCCAAGTAGTACCACTCAACCTTATTATCATGTCGGACTAAGTCCACTGGGTTTAACACGACAATCTTTATGAGCTCCTCTTGAGGACATTATCAACCTAGTATCACTAGGACACGCTTTCCTTCTATAATCAACAACACACACTATGAGTGATACCATTTCCCAATTTATCGTTTATTGATTCATCGAACTAAATCTCACCCATTGATAAATTAAAGAAATAAATATCAAACATATGTACTTGTTATTATATTAGGATTAAGAGCACACACTTCCATAATAACTGAGGTCTTTGTTCCTTTATAAAGTCAGTATAAAAGGAACGACCTCAAATGGTCCTACTCAATACACTCTGAGTGTACTAGTGTAATTATATAGTCAAGATAAACTAATACCTAATTACACTACGACCTTCTAATGGTTTGTCCCTTTCCATTCTGGTCGTGAGCTTCTGTTTATAATTTATAAGGTACTGATAACATCATCTTCTGTATGTGACACCACATACTATGTTATCTACAATATAAATTAAATGAACAACTACAAAACAAATGTAGATAATTAGACCAAATGTGATTCTTTATTCATAATGAATGTTTACAAAGCTTAGGCTTTCAGTATACACTCCAACAAAAACATAGGCAAATGCTATGTATAGATTCGTCAAAGTTGCATCCTCCTTACCGTATATTTTGGGAGATGGACAACATATGTATATAAGTTTCTCACCTTCTTCGACCCACCAGTCTTTGCCATCTTCCATGTCCAAATAGTTGGTCTAGAAGATTCCATGATAGCCTCCTTGAATGAAAGGTTTGAGGCTCTCTCTTTGTCAAGTTTTCTTCTATTTGGCCTTCTTGACATCCACCACCATAGAAGATTTTGCTCACCTTAAAAGGCCTATGCATTATTGATGAAGATAAGAACTTGGAAAGCTTGCGTAAGTTCTAAAAGAGGAATGCAACCCCCGAGGCTATGATGCAGTGAAAGGACGCCCAATTATCACCTAGACACTCACGGTTCGATTCCCAATTACAGCACATTTGTAGGGATCTTTCCTCCAAATGGGGCGTGCAACCAAGGGATGCTGGGTTTTTGAGCCGTCTACAGCGAGCGCTTCCCAATTTACCCTAGCGGCCGGTGGAAAATTTTCATAGGGTCGGACAAGTCACCCCAGGTTGGATGTTAGTTGACCTAGTTAATCATTTTTTTAAAAAGAGGAATGCAAAATGAAAAAGATGAAAAAATTGTTGATCATTGAATAAGAATTAAGACATAGGAAAGAACACAATGTGATTTTATTCTTTTAAAAACTTAGGTAACAATTACAATATTGAAATATTTTAATAGTATATTAATCACTCTCATTCTTCTACATGGAGAGATAAATTTGTTATTTAGTCTTTCCTTATAAGTTATACATCTTCTCAAGCAATTAATTGAAAAGTATCGGGAACAAAAATAAGATCTACACATGGTATTCATTGACTTATAAAAAGTTTATGGTAGAGTCCTAAGAGAAATTATACGGAGAATTCTAGAAAAGAGAGGTATTAGCATAACATATATTGAACTAATTAAGGATATGCATGAGGATGTAATGACTAGAGTGAAGACTTCAGGCGGATTAATTGAAGCATTTCTAATAAAGATAGAGTTACATCAAGGATCGTCTCTATGTCCTTATCCTTATCTTTTTGCACTAATTATAAACGAACTGAACACATTTAAGACACATTGTCATGGTGCATGTTGTTTGCGAATGTTATCGTTTTGGTAGATGAGACACATGAAGGAGTAAATGCTAAACTAGAATTTTAGCGGAAAATACTAAAAGTGAAAGGTTTTAGGCTTAGTAGGGTAAAGACATAATATATAAAATTTAAGTTTAGCAATATTAGACGTAATGAAATACTTGTTAAGATAGGAGATGACAAGTTGTCTAGAACTAAGAGCTTTAAGTATTTAGGATCATTTTTGCAAAAAGGATTGATAGAGATGTCTTACAGGATACAAATAGGATGGTTGAAATGGAGTAAAATGTCAAGTGTTTTATGTGATCATAAAATACCTCTAAAACTTAAAAGAGAAGTTTTACAAAATGACGATTAGATCTGCTATATTATATGACACTAAATGTTGGGCTATGACTCAAGCACATGAGCAGAAGATGAGAGTTATAGAGATGAGAATGTTAAGGTGGATGTGTGGATACATGAGGATGAACAGAATAAGAAATGAGAGCATTAGAGAGAGTCGTAGTTGTATTGAGAGAAAACTTTGAGAGACACGTTTAAGATGGTACGAATATATATTTCGATGACCAATAAATGCTCCAGTTAGACGATGTGAAACTATGATAAATATGCACATCAACGAGGAAGAGAAAAATTAAAAAAGATTTAGTTAGTAACAATAAAATAAGATAAAATTTCTTCAAGTATAGATGATGATATGGTAGGGGATAGAGTCCAATGACTAGAAGGATCCATATAGTCGACTCCACCTAGTGAGATAAGACTTGGTTGTTGTTGTAGTCTTTCCTTGTGGACATAGGAGCTTGACAAATCAATAATAAAATTCTTCATGACAATAAATTTGATACATAAAAAATGATACAAAATACCAAAAGATTTATGATTTTTTTTGCCAATAATATTATATGAGACTAATAGCCAAAAATTTAGCATTAGTTGTATCATACACGAGGATTTGTCAATCCATCCTTACTCACCGCATGTGATATGTTTATCATTTATATAAATAATCATAATGAATATCAGTTATAGAAAATATATATCACATATTGCATTGTCATATTTCTATTTTATCTATTTCAATTGTACAAATTAACTAAGATATATTTCAATTTTGCACAAGTAACTCATACTCTGCTTATCTCTAGCTGCAGGGTTTAGTAATCGGGAACACAGAGTACAATGCCTTATTAGCTCTAGTCCAAGTATACTTCAATCTGGTAACTACATACACTCATGCACTTCTTAATTGACTTTGTCATTTTGGTATAAAATCACATAAAATAATAAAACATTGATTTTTTTTTTATTGAAAACAATTAGATACAGACATAAAATTATTAAAGTTTTACTTAATTTGATGAACTAGCTGATTCATATATGTTTTCTTATTTGTAGCATGTTGTCACTTTCAGATCTAGTTTTTGCAATTTGTATTCCAAAACATGTTAGATTTGGATTTCTTGTAATCTTATTTCCAATGTTTCTACATTTAATTTATATAATTTCCATAGCACAAGATTGTCATATTAGAAGTATAGTAATAATAAATGCATATGATATAATAAAAACTTGACTATTGGGCTCATAATTTTACATATAATAATATATTTTTTTAGTTAGGTTGAAGTGTTATGGTCTAGGACTTAAGAGGCCAAACAAGAAACTTTGCATCAGCTATATTTTGACCAAATGCACTCTCCTTTGAACCAACCGACTCTTTGTCTTAATCCACTTCATGAACAAAAACCAAACAATTAAACTTGTTTTTTTTGGAGAAAAAGAGTTCCACAAGGTAGCTAATGATTGAGTTTTCTACCCCAATCTCAGTCAGTGCATGATAGACTGACTTGACGCTGAATTTACCTTTTGGGTTCTGCATCCACCATATTTCATCAGCCATGTTCCCTAAAGCAATGAGAGTGCTTCTCATCGTATTGTTTAACACCTCCATTTCATTTCTGAATGCTTGAATTTGTGTTTCTGATCGTCCAATGCCCATGCCAATTTGTCGAAAGTTGAGTTCAGACAGCCTAATTTTTTTTGTTAATACATACTTTGAATAGTTGTGTGTCTCATTGCACTAATGGGAAGGATGACCAATTGTCCAGCCATCTGTGTGCTCTACTGCCATCCTTGGGTTTGACATAGATGCTCCTTGTCATGAAGTCTGAGTGTAGGACAAGTTGTTGTTCGTCTGAACCCTTGAATAGTGCCAGTGCTTGATTTGTGGGATTTGGATGATCTTTGGCCAACCTAATTTATAATTTCCCGTTGATCATTTTGAACCACCATGTTCTAAGTTGAGGCTAATTTTGATTTCTTCGGTTAATAATTCCCAATCCTCCATAGTGCATTGGCCTGATACATCTGTGCCAAGCCACTAGATGACATTCAGGTGATGGCCCATCTGTGCCCTTTCACAGGAAAGCTCCTTGACTTGGGAAGGAAATACACACTTGCTTGGTATGTGTAGTGTAAGCCTACCACCTTTGGTGAAAACCCTCTTTTTCCATGCTTTTAGCCACTCGGTGACTTTGTTGATTTAAGCTCTCCAAAAAATCTAGTCTGGGCTTTTGATGACAAGCTGGTACCCGAAGTAACTAATAGGTAGCTTGGTTTCTTTGCAGCCTAGAATTAGTGACAGCACTTGAAGCATTGTTCACAATATATGTTAAAGAGCTTTTGCTATAGTTGATTTTCACCCCACTGAAGAGATTAAAGCATGTAAGAATGATCTTTAGACTCCTTATGAATCATTAGCATACTGCAGTGAAATTGGAAGATTGTTTTTTCCTAATCTGAGTGCACTCATACACAATTCAGAACTCCATTTCTGTAGCTCCATGTGAGAATTTTACAAAGATCTGAAAATTGTGGAAATGAAAGGGAGATAATGGATCACGTTGTCTCAAGCCCTTTTATTTCTGATCCAAGGTTCAGAAACTCCATTTACTAGGACTGTGAGTTGTAGTTGCAGTTTCTTCGATCTGTTGATCCACCCTAGTGGAAACTCATGTAGCTCAAGAATTAGATCAATGCTTCCTAGTTCGCATTGTCAAATGCTTTTTCATAATTCTGTCTTAATCATCTGTGCAAGCATAGCACCACTTCAACATCTCAGTGGTTGCTACAAAGCAATATTTGCCACCTTTGTTGTTTTTCACGAAAAATCGATACTCATTTATCATTGAGCTGATGCAAGCTTTGCAGCCTTTTGCACTCTAGGACCTAGTTTAATGCTAGTGGTTTCAAGAGCAATTAGCTTGAAATTGCTAGTTAGTTGGGCTTTTTAAGGGATCAAGGTGATACAAACTACCTTCATAGAAACTCTGAAATAATTGTCATACATCTCGTCTGATGATGACCCAACTACTGCATAGGAACTCAGACTTCGTGTAATCCTATATTCTCTTGACTATTTGAAAAAAAGGGTTTTGATCTTATGACAAAAGACATTCATTGTTCTTAAGACAATTAATAGCTCCAGTGTCCAGATACTCATGGTCCATAAGTTCCATGCAGAAAGACTATGAGAATGCTAAAATTATCCATGACATGATTCGGAATGCCAAACAACATAGTGAACTGGACTCGAGGCCGCATCTTCTTGAGGTCAGTTTTTCTTCATGATGATGAGATTTCATTAGTTTACTTACGACATTACTGATGCCAAGCTCAACTGTACATATATAACTTATGTGAATCATGTGCCTTTGTTACCATGGTATCCAGGCTATTCTTAACTTGACATTGGCAGTGGAGAAGTTGCAACAAAGAAAAATTACAGAGAATGGTGCCAGGGAGTTGATTGAGAATGCCAAAGAATCGTGGGGACGTTACAAGGAATTGAAGGAGGAGGGCTTCGGACTTCAAGCACCACCAGAGGCGGAGGATTGAATAGGACATAGATCTTTCTATGCCTTTTGTTCCACAAATGGTGGTCATAATCTTGCATGGTCAAGCATAATTCTGTCTCACCTGAACTCAAATCATGTTTCTTCTTCTTCTTCTTTATCTTGTTCTGTCAATTGCATACTGAAAGATAGGCGGGTCGCGATGCAAATGAGAGTTTGATTAAAGCTAAAGACACATGGAATACAATTTCAGAATGTGTTAACTTGGTCAATATTTTAATCGCATCAACGCATAAGCAAGCATGATAAGGATGTAGATGGAGAGACAAAGATAGATAGTTTGATTACAAATTTGGAATGACTTAGTCAATATTTTAATGACATTCCTAGAAGAAGTTAGAGTTTTTATTGTGAGCTTGTTGTGTTGAGGGTGGGCTGGTGGCTCGACTGGTTGGATAGGAGGCTTAGTAATGTCCTTGTAACTTTAATATCATTGGAAAATTGTTGGAGAAAGATGACTCTTCTTTGGTGAGTTTGTTGTGTCAGTAGCAAGTCGTCGCATCAGTGATTCGAGTGGGCGTCATGGATCGAGGGCACAACAATGTCATCGCAAGGTTGTCTTAGGTCAAGATAAGAATTTGATTCTCTTTTTAAGATGATATTATCTCACTTAAGTACTCATAGTACATCAAAAATCATCTAATTTTATCTTAAAACAGAAACACTATAAATTTTGAGACCCGAATAACCTTCAACTTCCTTGGAACACTTTTAGGAACTAGAGAAGAGAAGAGAAAAATTAATCGGAAGTACATCATTTGAGTTGGGTACCAATTGTAGCAGTTGTAGGGACTAGGGAGTCGCTTTTATTGGTTTTATAAGGACAGTGAGACATTTCCAATGGACACAAAGAGGAAGTGTCTCCTGGTTCAAAATTCAAATTGAAGGGAAGTAGCCCAACCCTAGGGGTGTTTGGCGATGGAAATATTCAACCGCAAAAAATTCCATCACGAATACATTTCGAAATGAACATTAAAAATTGTCGCTAATTTTAGTGACAGAAATTTAAAAGTTATTGCTAAATTTAGCGATAGAAAATTACCTTCTGTTGCTAATTTAGCAACAACATATTCATTTCCGTTGCTAAATTTAGCGACAGAAGTCAATTTTCTGTCTCTAATTTAAATGAAAATTTTGACATAAGTCCACTTAAAATTAATTCAAATCATGTAATACATTGTAATACATTAATCATAACATTCAATATTTATCACACAACAACTTTCATTCAACAAAACAACATCCGACATCTACAACATTCAACTTACATTCAACATAAAACAACATTCAAATACACTTATCCATAAAAAAATAATCAAATGATTCTAGTTTCATCACATCCTGTTAAAAAACAAATACACTCATCACTTCTTTACTTCTTTCTTCTCACCATCCCATCCTGCAACAAGTATAATACGATAAGTTTAACAAAAATAAGCACATTCAAATTTAGATAAACAAAAATAATTTGATAAGTTTAACACTGTATTTTCTATTTTAAAACAATCTCATATATGAATCTAAAGTTAAGCTACATATTAGTTGAATAACATGAATTACACAATGACAAAACTACTTATTAGAAAAACACACAAATTGATAAACACAAACTTAACATGTTTTTCTAAAAAAAAATACCTTAATGAAAGTTTAGATATTTACTGATGGTGTGATAGAATCCAGTTCTTCATGTGCTAACCTTTTATCTATATTGTTCCTGAAAACATGTAATACAATTAGAGTTGCATATAATATCAAAATTAACATAATAATTTTGTATCTTTTATGAGTGATAAATAAAAAAATTAAGTTGAAAGTTAACACACCTCATAAGAACTATTGTTATTATAAGCTACTTATCAGTTGTGTTTGAGTTTTTAAGTCTTCTGTGAGTTAAAATCATGCAACATTGAAAAAGTAGGACTCATTAATGGAAAGCTAGAGAATGTTGGGACCTTGATGTCCGCTAGAGGAGGGTGAATAGCGTCTCGTCGCGTGTTCGTCGGTTGCGTCTTGATGATATGCAGCAGAATACAAAGACAAAAACAATTAACACCTAGGGGTTACTTGGTATCCACCTCAAGATGAGGTGACTAATCCAAGGATCCACATGACACGCTCACTCCACTATGAAAACCTCCTTCTCGGTCGCAGCCGGAGGCGGAGAAGCCTCGTACAACACTCACACACAACACAACACAAATACAACAAGAGGAAGCAAAAATACAACGCAACACACTCCTCTTCTTGCTTACTTGTGCTTGTCGTCGCCTCTTGAACCTTGGAGAAACTCCCCAAGTGCCTTCAAGAACTGGTGTGAGTAGATCGGAGAAGCTCGCTGTGAATCGTTGAAGAACGGCGTAAAAGATCGCAAGAGATCTACTGAGAAAAAGCTCCGTCGGGGCTTTATACAGTAGCTCCAATCGATTGAATTCATCCCCAATCGATCGCCACGTCACATCCAGACAATCCCAACCGTCCACCATCTGCATCCTGCGCAACGGTCGAATCCCAATCGATTGGGAACATCTGGATCGATCGGTGGATCGATCTAGAAGCATTCTGTGCTTCTCGCGATCGCGCGAGAACACCTCTGCCCAATCGATCGACCGATCGATTGGCAGCTCCCCAATCGATCGCCCGATTGATTGGGAAGGGCTCTGTGCTCACGAAATATGATCTCAATCGATCGACCAATCGATTGGGTCATTCCTTCCTTCGTAGCACACTCCAATCAATCCATTGATCGATTGACCAGCCTGGACTGGACTCAAACTCAAGTCCAAACTCCCAAACCCAACTCCCGGTCAACCGTTACCTGTTGGGTCTCCATGCCTAGCATTTGGCCACTCCCGACCAACCTCGAACTAGCCTTCTAGCCTCCTCCATCAGCCTTGCGTCCCTAGGATATCTCCCCATCCTTCACGCCTTGCCTTCTGGAGCTTCCATCGGCCTCATCCTAGTTGTCGGGTTCTCCTCGCCAAGTCACACTAGGACTTACATTGCCAAGACCACATGCTTGGACTTACAACCTTTGCCAAGATCACACTTGGACTTTCCAATTGTCTGGCTCCTCACCAGGACTTTCCTTTTGCCAAGATCACACTTGGACTTTCCAATTGCCTAGCTCCTTACCAGGACTTTCCTTTTGCCAAGATCACACTTGGACTTTCCAGTTGCCTGGCTCCTCACCAGGACTTTCCCTTTGCCTAGCTATACTAGGACTTTCCAATTGCCTGATCTCACTTATCAGGACTTTCACCACCAAGTATGGTCAACACTGACCTACTTGGATTTTCACTCTTGCTAACCTTCCTGTTGGACTTACCTTTGCCTAATCTCCAATTAGGACTTTCCCAGTTAAGTCTCCTGTCAACCTTGACCTACTTGACTTCTCTCTTGCCTAACCTCCAGTTGGGACTTTCCTAAATGCCTAAACTCCAGTTAGGACTTTTCCATTGCCTAAACTCTAGTTAGGACTTACCCAGTCAAGTCTCCGGTCAACACTGATCACTTGACTTGTCTTTTCATCAACTTGGTCAATCCCTTGACCATCTCCACAATCGGACGATTGCTCCAGCAATCTCCATATATTGTCAAACATCAAAACTCAATTCCTTACTCAAGCTTGACTCAACTCAAGCTTAGTCAAACTAGTCAAACATGACCTAGGGAAATTGCCCCAACAATCTCCCCCTTTTTGATGTTTGACAATTCCTCTAAGTTAGGCTAAATCTCATAGCCTTAACCTCTTCTTTATCACAAGGTTAAATCCCATAGCCTTAATCTCTTCTCTGTACCAGGGCTAAATCTCATAGCCTTAATCTCTTCTCTGTACCAAGGCTAAATCCCATAGCCTTAATCTCTTCTCTATACCAAGGTTAAATCCCATAGCCTTAATCCTCTCATGACAAAGCATGAATGAAGGTTTCCTTCATTCTCTCCCTTTCCTAGAGGGCAAACTCCCTCTGCTTGGGATGAAGACCTAACTTAACCTTCCATTCTCTCCCTTTGTCACACATCAAATTAGAAAACAAACTCTTCTCTATAAGAGTTAACTCTTCATTGTTAACAACCTCACATGTTGTTAAAAACCCCACAATGAAGATCTCATATTCTTCATTGCCGCCAACGCTCCCCCTTGAGCTCTACTTCACTTTACATTGCTCATCCAAGAGCATTCGTCAACTTCCCAATGAAACTCCCATTCATTGTATTCAATGCTCCCCCTTGAGCAGTAATCGTCTTCACAATGCTCAATCGAGAGCATTTTCCACTTTACCAATGAAGGTCTGATCCCCTTCATTAACCCAATGCTCCCCCTTGAGCAATAATCTTCTTCACAATGCTTATCCGAGAGCATTTTCCACTTAACCAATGAAGGTTTGATCCCCTTCATTAACCCAATGCTCCCCCTTAAGCAGTAATCTACTCTACAATTAGGGCTGCAAACGAATCGAGCCGGCTCGCGAGCTTTTCGAGCCGGCTCGAAAAATATTCGATTCGTATTCGAATTTATCGAATTCGAGTCGAACTCGAACATGTTCGAACTTTTTTTCGAGCCGAACTCGAACCCAAATTATATTGTTCGAGCCGCTCGCGAGCCGCTCACGAGCCTTAATATTTATTAATATAAGTTAAATATATATTAAATAAATAAATTTCAAGCCTTTCGAACATATTTTCGAGTAATAATTCGAATAGTTCGCGAACATGTTCGAATATTTCGAGCCGAATTCGAACCCGAACCCTAATTCGAACCGAACTCGAACCAAACATTTTAAAATTTTCGAGCTTCGAATCGAACTCGAATATACCTATTTCGAGCCGAATTCGAGCCTTAAATTTTTCAGCATATTCAGCTCGATTCGATTCGTTTACACCCCTATCTACAATGCTCAGTCGAGAGCATTTATCATCCTAGCAATGAAGATAATCAATCTTCCATTGCTCCCCAATACTCGACCCTGAGTATTAATTCATCACGAAGGTTTAACCCCCTTCTAAGGTCTTTGAAAAGATTTTTATGTTTTCAAAGAGTAACTCCTCTTAAAAACATGGTCAAATTTCTATCATTGCACCAACAATGACTTGGGGTTCCTAAATAATTAGGAAAACCAAAACTCGAAGTTTTGAGGTTCAAAATTCAATAAAGAAGCTAAACCTCAACCTAAACTTCACCTAAGTCGACATTAACCAAACCATGCTTGTTTTCATCATGAAAACTCCTCCTAAGTGCATACAAATATATTCCAAAGGGTTAGGAATGGTTAATGACCCTTGAAAACCAAAACTTGAAGTTTTAAGGTTCCAAAATTCAGAATTGAAACTAAACCTTATCCTAAACTTCACTTTGGTATTTCTTAACCAATCCATACTTATTTTCATATGAAAACTCTCCCTAAATGTATACAGATGTATTCCAAGGGATTTGGAATGGTTAACGGGACTCGAAGTGACTTGAAGTGTTGAAATCAGACTTTTCCAGGTAAAATCAGACTTCCCAATCAATTGAAGTTGGGACTCAATCGATTGAAATCACTTCAATCGATCCATTGATCGATTCCACAAGCTACTGCTCGCAGAAATTCCCTCTAAATCGATCGACTGATCGATCCAGACTGGGTCAATCGATCGGCTGATCAATTCACTACCCTTCTGTTCACGGGAATTGGCTTCCCAATCGATCGGCTGATTGATTGAACCCGATCCAATCGATCGGCTGATCGATTGGGTTTCTGATTTCCTGAAATTCAATTTCAGCGAACTTCAGAAACTCCCAAAAAATTCTACAAAAATTCAAAAATCATGAAAATTCATGTAAACACTACTTAGGGTATATACTATCAAGGAAAAATAGTTTTCTATGAAAATACTTCCTATTTTCAAAGATTGACACAAACTTTGAAACTTGTAAAAACTCTAGTGTTTTCTTCCAAGTTTGTGCTCAACTATTCAATGATGATTACTGTCAAAAGATAGTCTTCATCAAGGTTTTCCAAAGTACATTTAAAATCATTTTTGAAACCAATATCCAACCATGTTCTTTGGGCTCAATGCACATAACTTGTACATTAGCTTTCCCAATGATTGGAAGACACATAACTATGTGTTTTGATGAATCTAAAACTCAACAAGATGCACTAAATCAACATCTTGAGTTTTGTTCACCATCCTAACATCTCACTTGTATCTAATGTGTACTAAAACATATACAAGTTACCTTATGATTCTTTGTGAGATGTATATTTGATTTTTGCCCTAAACTAAGGGATCATGCATATCTATCTAGGCATTGTGAAAATCATGATTATCCATCTAGGATATCACTTGACATGTTCCCACTTGTTGGGACACTTCCATTAATAATAAATGTCTTTTGTTCTTAATTACAAGGAAATTGACATAATGCATGATGATTAATGGCATACATCAAAATAAGTAATTTTCAAAAGAAAAATATGCTATAACTACATAATGTATGTATGACATGACATGATATTTTTGTATTTTTCATAATAAACATGAATGCAACACATGATGTCATGACATATGAAGAGCAAGCAATCATGACATTTTAGAATAAATAAAATATACCTAGATAATCTATCTAACTATCCTTAAACCTTAACTAAGCCTTAAACTTAATCCTAGATTGCCTATGCCTTCCTTAAGAGAATGTCAAAACCAACTTGGCATTTCTTTTGCCTTTATTCTATTTGTGCTAATTGAAATTAAGACTTCAATACTCAAGTATTTGTTTGGCACATATTACTCCTTTTAAGGATTAAATGTTTAGATTAAGACTTAAATTTGCCCTTAATCTCTTAAGAACATACTAATATCTCAACTAGATAATTCCTTATCTTGTTTCCAAGTGTGCCAACTTACATTAGATGTGATTCCTCAAAGTTTGGCACAACTTACTCTTCCAAAAAGTAATTAATTTGATTAAGGTTTAAATTTTCCCTTAACCCCTTAAGAGAATACCACATTTCTAACTTGATATTTCTTTTTATGTTTGTGCCAATTAAAATCAAAATCACCCTCAAACTTTGGCACACTTTACTCTTTCTAAAAGTGACAACTTGGATTAAGGTTTACATTTCCCTTAATTCCATAAGAAAATGTCAAATTCCCATTTGACATTTCTTTTGTTTCTCTCAAGTGTGTCAATTTAAATTAAAATCAACTCCTCAAATCTTTGACACATTTTACTTTTTCAAAGAGTAACACTAATAATCCATTTCATTTTCAAAAGTTAACAATAACCTTGAAAATACTCTCAAGTATCAACTTTACCAAGGTTGGGTGACCTACCCTTCCAATTAAAGTTGACACTCTCTAAACCCATCTAGGGTGTAGAGAATATGCTCCTAGGAACCCAAAACCTATTGGTGCTCCTTGGATGCTCTAGGTATTCACTAGGGATGACTTCCCTAGATACCTTTCTAAGGACCTTTCTAGGCTTCTTAGAAGTCTTGGTCACTTCTACTAGGTCACTTCTAGGGATAACTTCCCTTGTAACATTCTTTGTGACTTTGTTTGACCTTTTTGGAGCCTTAGTCAGCTTTACTAGGTCAACTTTAGGGATGACCTCCCTTGTGACATTCTTTGTGGCTTGGTTAGACTTCTTAGAAGTCTTAGTCACATTGGTCTTGCCAGAAGTACTTTCAGGGACAACTTCCCTTGTACTTTTAGCTTGACCACTAGTCCTAGGTTTGGTTCCATAGCTATATGGAACCCTATGAAACATCCTTCTTGGCTTTAGGTTTGTATCCCAAACCTCTATAGCCATTGGATGGCTCTTGTCTAGTTCTCCCTAAGTGATGCTCATTTTGAACCTTAAAAATATTTTTCATTCTTGCTAGGGTCCTTTCTAAATTATCAAGTCTTGACCTTAAGACTTGAATTTCTCTTATCAAATCCCTAGATTTCGGTTTCTCATTGAAACCTTGAGCATTTCTATTTTGGGACTTATATCTAAAGTCCTTAGAGTTGTTGCCTAAATGGTTATCTACCTTCCTAACCTTAGGTGTGGTAGTTCTAGCATGAGGAGGAATGTATTTACCCTTAGTGCCATCATGCTTCCTACTCTCATGATAATTAGCATTAAAATAATAAGAATTATTTCTAGCATGTTTCTTATCATGTGTCAAAGGAATAAGTTCATTAAATGATACCTTAGTTTTTACCTTGGAAGCTCCCCCTAGACTTGTGCTTCCTCCTTTGACTTTAGTTGTCTTCTTCCCTTTAGGACATTGACTTCTATAATGTCCATTTTGGTTGCACAAGAAACACACAATGTGTTCCTTGCTTCTCTCCGTTGTGGGGATTGTCTCCTTGAGCTTTTCTTTGCCCTTTGTTACTACTTGACCCTTCTTCTTGGCCAATTTGGGGCATTTGCTCTTGTAGTGCCCATGCTCCCTACACTCAAAGCAAATGATATGATTTTTATTATTTTCAATTGAAATTTCTATACCTTTGCTTGTAGGGATGATGCTCGATTCTCCATTTGATGTAACTTGAGTTGTGGAGGTAGCATCATCTTCCAATTCTTCTTCTCTACTTGGAGGTGTGGGTGCTTCCACCTCTTCAACTCTCGAGGTTGTGGATGCTTCCACCTCTTCCTCTCTTGAAGATGTAGAGGATCTCTCATCTTCTTCCTTCTCCTCCTCTTCCTTCTTCTCCTCGAATGTTGACCTTGTGTCAACATCGGATTGGTCCTTCTCTTCTTGGACCAATGAGTCATTCTCCTTGGGCTCTTCCACCCCTTGGACTTGTGTAGGGTCTTCATGATAGGCAATGATCTTTTTCCAAAGATCACTTGCATTTGTGGTTTTACCTACACTCAACAAAATATTGGAAGATAGTAAATTATGCAAAATTCTTGTTACCTCCTTGTCCGCCTTCGATTGCTCTCGTTGCTCTTCGGTCCAATGTCGAGGTCGGAGGCATTTACCCTTCTTGTCCGTAGGAGCTTCAAATGGGTCACTCAAGATAACCCATTGGTTCCAATCCATTTGGAACCATGTCTCCAACCGATTCCTCCAAAAGGCGAAGTCTTCCTTGTCGTATGGTGGAAGAATCCGGATGTCCCATCCAAGTGGACCTCCCAAGTCCATCTTCTTCTTCCTCTAGCTTCTTGCTCTCTTGGCGGTTAGTCCGTAGAAGAATTGTTGGGACCTTGATGTCCGCTAGAGGGGGGTGAATAGCGTCTCATCGCGTGTTCGTTGGTTGCGTCTTGATGATATGCAGCGGAATACAAAGACAAAAACAACCACTGCTAACACCAAGGGTTTACTTGGTATCCACCTCAAGATCATGAGGTGACTAATCCAAGGATCCACATGACACGCTCACTCCACTATGAAAACCTCCTTCTCGGTCGCAGCCGGAGGCGGAGAAGCCTCGTACAACACTCACACACAACACAACACAAATACAACAAGAGGAAACAAAAATACAACACAACACACTCTTCTTGCTTACTTGTGCTTATCGTCGTCTCTTGAACCTTGGAGAAACTCCCCAAGTGCCTTCAAGAATTGGCGTGAGTAGATCGGAGAAGTTTGTTGTGAATCACTGAAGAACGGTACAAAAGATCGCAAGAGATCTGCTGAGAAAAAGCTTCGCATGGGCTTTATACAGTAGCTCCAATCGATTGAATTCATCCCCAATCGATCGCCACGTCACATCCGGACAATCCCAGCCGTCCACCACCTATATCCTGCGCAACGGTCGAATCCCAATCGATTGGGAACATCTGGATCGATCAGTGGAGCGATTCAGAAGCATTCTGTGCTTCTCGCGATCGCGCGAGAACACCTCTGCCCAATCGATCGACCGATCGATTGGCAGCTCCCCAATCGATCGCCCGATCGATTGGGAAGGGCTCTGTGCTCATGAAATATGGTCTCAATCGATCGACCAATCGATTGGGCCATTCCTTCCTTTGTAGCACACTCCAATCGATCCACTAATCGATTGGTCCCTGGTTCAATCGATCACCCGATCGATTGACCAGCCTGGACTGGACTCAAACTCAAGTCCAAACTTCCAAACCGAACTCCCGGTCAATCGTAACATGTTGGGTCTCCATGCCTAGCATTTGGCCACTCCCGACCAACCTCGAAGTAGCCTTCTAGCCTCCTCCATCAGCCTTGCGTCCCCCGGATATCTCCCCATCCTTCACGCCTTGCCTTCTGGAGCTTCCATCGGCCTCATCCTAGTTGTCGGGTTCTCCTCGCCAAGTCACACTAGGACTTACCTTGCCAAGACCACATGCTTGGACTTACAACCTTTGCCAAGATCACACTTGAACTTTCCAATTGCCTGGCTCCTTACCAGGACTTTCCTTTTGCCAAGATCACACTTGGACTTTCCAGTTGCCTGGCTCCTCACCAGGACTTTCCCTTTGCCTAGCTATACTAGGACTTTCCAATTGCCTAATCTCATTTATCAGGACTTTCACCACCAAGTCTGGTCAACACTGACCTACTTGGATTTTCACTCTTGCTAACCTTCCTGTTGGACTTACCTTTGCCTAATCTCCAATTAGGACTTTCCCAGTCAAGTCTCCTGTCAACCTTGACCTACTTGACTTTTCTCTTGCCTAACTTCCAGTTAGGACTTTCCTAGATGCCTAAACTCCAGTTAGGACTTTCCCATTGCCTAAACTCTAGTTAGGACTTACCCAGTCAAGTCTTCGGTCAACACTGATCACTTGACTTGTCTTTTCATCAACCTGGTCAATCCCTTGACCATCTCCACAATCGGATGATTGCTCCAGCAATCTCCATACATTGTCAAACATCAAAACTTAATTCCCGACTCAAGCTTGACTCAACTCAAGCTTAGTCAAACTGGTCAAACATGACCTAGGGAAATTGCCCCAACAGAGAATTCTTACATTTGTCGCTCTACTGTTGTCCGGACTTGATCTTGAATTAACTACTTACTTATCTGAGATTGTTCTAATGTTGTGACCCGATCCTTTAATTCTTGATTTTCTTGTATTAACCCTTCGACTTGAGTAGATGAAGAACTAAGACGACCACTAAGCCCATGAGTCATCACATGATCATATATTACATTTGTTGGGGAGCCAAGGCCTAGAGGGAGTTTTTTTTCCCTTCCATCCACAACCTCATAATATATATCATTGATAGCATTGTCTAATAGAGTATGTAACTCCTCTCCCTCTATAATAGGCTGAGACGACGGTACAACTCGATCAGTCATATCATCTTATATATATAAAAAATATTTTCATCTAATATACAATTAATAAAGCCCATGTACAAAGAAATGTGAGTGGTAGTAAAGTTTCTTACGTTTATGACCTTTGATAGAGTATCGACAAAAATGTCATCTTTTTTTTTGTGTGTACTGTGAAATACCTTCTAACAATGGGGCATCTCTGTAAAGTATCAGCCTGTATACACAATTTTTTTTAAAAATGAATTAATTAATAATTAAAAAAATTCTTATATAACTTTACTCTTCACTCACTAAGTCTATTGCAAGCTCCATAATAGATTATGATCTAGCTGTATGTTTTGTGGATCTGGTGCTTGGGCCAGCGAGCTCGGTAATTCTATTATTTCGAGCAATCGATGAATTTTGCTATTATTTTTCTATGGTCTAATTATTTTTCCATGCATCCCAAATCTCATCTGATCATGGGATGATCTTGTTACATTCTCTCTCCACTTATATAACAAGTCTTTATATAATTTTTGATAATAATTGTTATGTTTCTTTAAATTTTGTTTGTGAGTCATGTACTTGCTCCCAAATATATTTTTTCTACGACAATATCAAGAAAATTAGTATAAAAGGATGATATTATATTATACAATATCAATAATAATCAAAATACTTACCAAAAATTCTTGATAATAAAAATCTTTAAGATTTTGGTCCACATGTTTCATGTAGAACCAAAAGCACACTCTCTTTACATTTTTTGATTTTGATTATGTAAGTAATATACTATGACCATTGAGAGTAAAATTACATGAAAAAACTTTCATTTTTTAAAATAATAAATCAAATATTAGATGAATTGGAATTACTAATAATATTAATATTTATCGATACCTAACAATTCTCAATATATTCTGACCACCGTGTATTATTGTAATATCTGACATGATTATATTTTCAAAATAACATTATAACAAATATACATTCCAAATAATAATTAATTTAGAATAATAATGACTTATATAATAGAACTAATAATAAGATTTACATATAAAAAATAAATATATCCATAAATCATTAACATTAATCATTATCCTTACCAAGACAGTTGAGTCTCATATTTTTACATTTGATTGAAAATTTTCAACCAAAAAGCCACTGGTCAAGCTAAAACCAGCCAAACCCAATCCAACTTGTGAACACCAAAGAAATAAGTGAAGTTATATCACATTATTTTATGCAAGCAAAGTCTAAGTTAAAAGTAGGCGATATTGGACTAATGATTTATTTGGCCACTTTTCATCTCTCCTTTCTCTTACTTTGTACCAACTTTTGGGGAAAAGTGTTGGTGAGTTTTGAGTGACATGAACTCTCTCCTGTCCTTTTTCTTGATATTTGTCACTCAAGCAATGATCTTTGAATTCCTTTCTCTCTTAGTTATAACCAAAAAAAGGGAAAGCACTCCCGTTCACCCACTCTTTCCTATCCAAACAGAGCCCAGTTTACTGATACATTGATCGTGATAAGCTATACATTAAAGCACCCCTGGGGAAAAAACAAAAAAAAAACGCAATAGAAATGTGCCCACATATGCAGGAGTTATCACCCTCCAGATTCACTTTTGAGGCAGATGATCAATACGGAAACATAAAATCAACGAGGAGATGATGCGATGATAAAGAGGGATCTATTAAGTACGGGTCAAATGACAGAGGTAGTAGTCCACGTGGTGGTCAAAGTTAAGGAGGTCAACGGCAAAGGACCGGACGCTGAGGGGCCAAGCGGATCTCTCAAGCAGTGGCCGATCAGGTATGTATTGCCCAATCGGCAAAGTGCCGGTCCAAGCGAAGCGCCCGTTCAATCAAGATCATCAGACGATCGTCACAAAGCAGAGAAGCATGCGTATGATCGGAGCGTTAGTCCTGTCGGGTGGAAACAAACTATCGAGATCCGTCACCACGCAAAGGAGCAGCCGAGTCCGCCCGAGTGGAGGAGCACTCAGCCGAGCGGCTATCCCGCTCGGCCGAGGAGATGGATCACTGACGTATCCTTCGGGGAGATAGCGCCGCTGACACAAGACATGGTCAACGGATGGATCATACGATGAAAGCTTTTACTGTTTTGTCAAGGATATGCATGCCCTGTTAAGGTATGGTGTCAAAGACATTTTCCTGACACGTTCTTTCATAGGACAAATTGGAGAATGTGCCCACGATCAATTGGAGAACGTGCCCACGTCGCAAGAGAAGTGCGCACGTCACACACCAGGGCACTATATAAAGGGGGTCCATACACCGACGGAGGTACGCATTATTTAATATTCAGGCCTCTGTCTACTATTGCTCTATCTTTTTCCTTTTTTCGGTGGTTGACTTGAGCGTCGGAGAACCAACGCCGGAGACCCCTTCCTTGGCTCGGCACTGACGTTTCTTGTGTTGCCCAGCGGAGAGGAGTCTACATCCAGCCAATGCGGCATCCACATCCCTAACTTGCCATCTTCACGATTTTCGGACAGGATCATATTAGCGTTGTCTGTGGGTAAAATAGCCTACATCTGAAACACGAAGATGGAGGACGCTAGACGACTCACCACGGTTACTTTAACAAATGAGGAGCTGGATATGTTGATACAAGCCCGAACGGCAAAAATAGTAGAGCAACAACAACAACAAGCGCTGGCCGATCGCCAGGTACAGGAGTCCGCGACCTCAACAGTGGGTCATCAAGCAGAATATGGAGACCGAGTGAATCATGTATCCATTCAGGGACAGAGTAAGAGGTCGACCAGCACATACGGAGATGCACCCCACGCGTCGATCCCCTTCCATCGAGCACTGTTCCACACTCCAATAGAAGAGCTAGGCTGAGCGGATAAGGAACGAGAATCCTCCTCGGACGACGCACCTATTTGGGACGCATGTAAAGGGAAAGTACCAAGGAATGATGATTCACTCGAGCAGATCAATTAACAGTTTTCTCAGGGAATCTTGGATGACCCTATGCTAAAGCACTACACCCAGTTGACGATCAATGAGTATAAGGGAACGACCGATTCGGACGACCATTGGTCCAGTTTGATAACCCGGCCACACTTCATCAGTACACCGACGGAGTGAAGTGTCGGGTCTTTCTCACTACCATTTCCGGGTCAGCGTAGCGCTGGTTCAGACGAATGCCGATCGGTTTGATTCATAACTTCAAAGACTTCCGAACGGCATTCTTGCACCACTTCGCCAGCAACCGCCGCTACTAGAAGACGAGCGTTAACCTATTTCTTTAAAGCAAGGGCCCAAGGAGGCATTGAGAGCCTACATCAAGCGCTTCAATTAGGTGACCATGGATATTCCATCGGTCTCCTAGGAAATATTAGTGAACACCTTCGCCCAAAGGCTCATTGAAGGAGAGTTCTTCTGCTCACTCATCCGAAGGTCGTCAACTTCGATCACCTGCTCAGGAGGGTCACAGAGTAAATAAACGTAGAAGAGACCCAAGTAGCAAGAAGAAGGAGGCACCAGTCGAGCTCGCAGGAGCGCCTGAGTGGCAACCACCTAGTATCTATCAGCCACCCAAGGGGCCCCGAGCGGGAGGAGCACAGCAACACCAGGAGCCTAGAATACACGTCGTATAGCATGTGGCACCCGATCGCCCAAAAGTTGCAAAAGGAAAGTCATAGATGCTAATGTTCTGCTCATTCTACAAGTCGACGACACACAACATGCACGATTGCTATGACCTGACACCAATCGCTAGCAGATCAGCTCTGCGGGGATATCAACGTTGATCACCATCTCCCGATCGATGCCATAAACGCCGATCAGCCAGCTGAAGGGACAAAGAAAGAACGACGGTCGAACCACGCCATCGTCGGAGCCAAAGAAGAAACAATGCAAGTCCCGCTTAAGGTTCTACTGAACGGAGCAGGCCCTTGGCTTGATAAGAAGAGAACCGAAATAACGCCGCTCGGGGTGAGATTGGAATGATCGCCTGTCGGCCGACTGGTAGTGATTCAAATAGAGCGAGGAAGTCACACACCCAGCACCTAGAAATATATGCTGTCAGATGTAGCAACAAGAAGGCCAAAGGGCTTGAGATCAATTTTGGCCCCCGAGACCTAGAGGGAGTGGAGATCCCTCATGACGACGCCTTAATCATCCGAGCGGTAATAGCTAATTATACTATTCATCGAACGTTTGTTGATACAGGAAGCTCGTGAATATTATATTCAAGAAGGCGTTCGACCAGCTGTAAATTGACCGGAGCTAGTTGTAGCCCATGATGACCCCGCTATATGGGTTCACATACAAAGAAGTATTGCTAATTGACCAGGCTCGGCTGGTTATATCACTCGGAGAGGAGCCGCTCGAAAGGACAAGGACTACAAAATTTATTATGGTAGATGCACCGTCTGCTTACAATGTTATATTGGGTCGACCAGTCCTTAATGAGTTCCGAGCAGTGGTGTCCACTTTCTGCCAGAAGATCAAGTTTTTCGTGGACAACAAGGTGGACGAAGTTAAAGGCGATTACCTGGCCACTCAGAGATGCTATGTCGAGATAGTCAAATCCGAAGCAAGAGCCGCGTGGAAGGCCTTGCGCTTGGAAGTGAATGCATCAGGGAAGAACCTCCTGTGCTGGTCTACGAGGAAAAGGAGGAAATTCAAATTCATCCCAGCCAATCAGAGGCCACCACTTTCATCATTGTTGACCTGACAGAGGAGAAGAATGTAAAGCTGGTCACCTACCTTATGCGAAATCACGACGTGTTCGCCTGGTCAACCCACGAGCTCCTAGGCATCTCGCCAAGTATAGATCAACACATGCTTCATGTTCGACCGGACGCTCGGCCTATGAAATAGAAGAAAAGGGACTTCAGTGCAGAGCAGAACCAGATCATCCGGACGGAGATAGAAAAACTACTTGAAGCCAGTCACATCCGCGAGATTCAATTTCCAAGCTGGCTTGCTAACATCGTGCTAGTTTCCAAGCCGGGCAACAAATGATGAGTTTGCATTGACTTTCGTGATTTGAACAAGGCTTGCCTGAATGACTTCTATCCCCTACCCAGGATAGACCAGATGGTGGACTTCACGGTGGATTGTGAGTTGATTTGCATGCTTGACGCATATCAAGCTACCACCAAGTGTCGCTCGCCTAGGAGAATCAATAGAAGATCAGCTTCATCACTGCCGACGGAACTTATTGCTACAATATCATGTCGTTCGGATTGAAGAATGTTGGTGTCACCTACTAGAGACTGATAAACAAGGTGTTCCAATGGAAGATCGGTCGTAACATTGAGGTATATATCAATGACATATTAATAAAATCTCTTTGAGCTGCTGACTTTTGTGCAGACATCGAAGAAACCTGCTGAACCCTAAGGGCGTATGGAATAAAGCTGAACCCAAACAAATGTCTGTTCGGAGTAAAGAGTAGCCGCTTCCTAGGATACATCGTCATCGAATGAGGAATAGAGGCAAATCTGAGCAAGGTGAAGATGTTAAAAGATATGCCCTCACCAGGCAACTTGAAGGAGGCTCAACGGTTGATCGGAAGGATTACTGCACTATCCAGATTCATCTCCAAATCGTCCACTGGAGTCATCCGCTCTTCAAGATCTTGTGCCAAGTGACCAAGTTCTAGTGGGACGCGGAATGCGACAAGACGCTAGAAGAGCTCAAGAAGTACCTGACCTCCTTGCCTGTATTGGCCAAGCCCATCGTTGGTGAGGCGCTATGAATTTACTTGTCATCCACCGAGTATGCTGTTGGCTCGACATTGGTAAGGCAAAACGACCATGAGAAACAACCTGTATATTTCCTAAGTCATATATTAAAAGATACAGAATCCTGCTGCACCAGTCTAAAAAAATTGGCTTTCGCGTTAGTACTCACCGCTCGGATACTCCGTCCATACTTCCTATCATATCTGATCGTCGTGATGACCAATAGCGCCTTGGGAAGAGTCCTTCTTAACCCAGAGGCATCTGAACAGCTAATCAAATGGACAATCGAGGTAAGTGAGTTCGACATACAATATCAACCTAGGACGGAGATCAAGGCCTAGGCCTTAGCTAATTTCGTCACTAAGGTCCAGAATGCCGAGCCGGATGTGACTTGGAAAATATACGTAGACGGATCGTCCACTCGGTAAGGTAGCGGAATCGACATTCTCTTGATTTCACCACGGGAGGACAAGATGTAATTGTCCATGAGGCTAGACTATCGAGCCACAAATAATGAATCCGAGTACGAGGCCCTAATAGCCGACTTACAGGCGGCTCAGTATGTTAGAGCTACAAAAGTCCTCATTCACTTGGATTCTCAGTTGGCCACTCAGCAGCTATTGGGGGCATTCGAATTAAGTAGCTCTTGACTTAGGCTATATGTAGAAGCATTCGAGAAGTTGAGGGCAAGCTTCCAAGAAGTTATTATACAGAAGATCCCCCGATCAATAATCAGGCCGCGGATGAGCTGGCTAAGTTATCCAGTTTATTATCGTCGATCATGATAAGTCAGCTGATCGAATAGGTCTCACTGGTGGTACATATCGATAGGATGGACAGAATAACCTTTCCAAGCGACTAGAGAACCTCCTTAATAGGGTTCCTCTGATCAGGTAGTACTCCAGCCAATCAGGATGAAGCTCGCCTGTTAAAAAAGAGGGATGGACGATTCACGCTGTTCAGAGACCAGCTATATAAAAGAGATTTCTCAAAACCGCTGCTCAAGTGTGTCAGACTGGAGGACGTTGAGTACATCCTTCATGAAGTGCATCAGGACTTCTGCGGAAGTAATCCGAGTAGTAGATCGTTGGCCCGAAAGATCCTGTTAGCGGGATATTTTTGGTTCACGCTACAAGATGATGCCGCTTGGACAGTGACCGCCTGCATATAATGTCAAAAATATCATAACATCCAACACCAACCGACCGACCAAGGAGATGAAGGCATCCATGACGTCATGTCCGTTTGACCAATGGTGCATGGATATCGTTGGACCATTTCTAATGACGATCGATCAACGAAGATTTCTGCTCGTCACAGTAGACTAATTTTCAAAGTGGGTGGAGGTTGAGCCGCTAGCCAAAATAAGCAAACATATGGTCATCAAATTCATATGGAAGAATATTCGATATCGGTTTGACATCCCTCGTCGGCTCCTCTCAGATAACGGGAGGCAGTTCATCGTGTTGGAGTGTATACTAAAAGCCTAGCTTTTGGTATAAACATTTATCTAGAAATAAGAATCACATTGGTCAAATGTCTACATTTATGATAAATGTAGTTGTTCAATTAATTTATATTGTAGATGACATGGTGTGTGGTGTCACACACAGAAGATCATGTTATCAGTACCTTATAAATTATAAACAGTAGCTCACGACCATGATGGAAAGGAACAAACCATTGGAAGGTCGTAGTGTAATTAGGTATTAGTTTATCTTGATTATATAATTACACTAGTACACTTAGAGTGTATTGAGTAGGACCATTTGAGGTCGTTTCTTTTATACTGACTTTATAAAGAAACAAAGACCTCGGTTATTATGGAAGTGTGTGCTCTTAATCCTAATATAATAACAAGCACATATATTTGATATTTATTTCTTTAATTTATCAATGGGTGAGATTTAGTTCGATAAATCAATAAGCCCGATAAGTTGGGAAATGATATCACTTATAGTGTGTGTTGTTGATTATAGAAGGAAACTGTGTCCTAGTAATCTAGGTTGAGAATGTCCCCAAGAGGAGCTCATAAGGATTGTCATGTTAAACCTGCAGGTGGACTTAGTCCGACATGACGATGAAGTTGAGTGGTACTACTTTTGGACTAGATATTAATTAAGTGAGTTGTCAAGAACTTACTTAATTAGTGGACATTTGTTATCTTAAACACAGGGAGACTAACACACTCATCATAAGAAGGAGCCCAAAATGTAATTTGGGATTGGTGCGGTAGTTCAATAATAGTTCTCTAGTGGAATGAATTATTATTGATAAAATTAAGTTGTGTGTTCGGGGCGAACACGGGATGCTTAATTTTATTGGGAGATCAAAATCAATTCCTCCTCTCGGTCCCTATCGTAATCTCTATATATATATAAAGTTTTATATCCATCTAAATCCATCTTCTAGTCCGTGCTGTTGGCGTTGCTATCCAAGGGTGTTTTCATGTTGTTCTGATCAACGTGAATAACAAGTTCATTCTTGGATTGCTGTGAGATGCCGTTTGTTTAAAACAAGAACAGCAACTCCAAGTTGCCTCACGTTTTTAGTTTGCTTGCAATCAACGTGAGAAGTGCTTGACAACTAAGTCAACATGAGAAGTTTTAAACCAACTCATGTTTTTTTTTTGCTTGCTTGCAAATTATATCAACGTTAGAAACTTTGCTGATGTGTCACATGGAATTAAGAGGAGAATAAGTTTTAATCTTTCTTGTTGTGGAGATATTTTTTAAGGAAGATTTTAATTAAAATTATTCTTGTTTATAAATCATCCACATGTTTAAAGAGAGATTTTAATTTATAAGTTTCCATTTTTACAAATCACCACGAAGGGATAAATTGTTAGAGAAATTTTATTTTTTAAAATTTTCGAAAATAAATTAGGAAGTTTTAATTTGTTGATTAAAACTTGTCTAATTTGTTTATCTTGATGTGGCCGGCCAATATAGATTAAATTGGGAAATTTTATTTTATTTTTTCTCAATTAAATCATGTCAAGGGAATTGAGGAAATTTTTTTGTAATTAAATTTCCTAATTTACCTAGGCCAAGGAATATAAAAGAAGGGGTGAGGGTGCCTTCACAAGACACAACCTCTGTTATTTCTCTCCCTCTTTTATTCTTTGGAGTGGCCGGCCATCCTCTTCCTCTCTCCCTCTTTGTGGTGGCCGAAACTCTCAAAGGCTTGGAGCTCTTGTTGCGGCCGGATACTACTTGGAGAAGAAGAAGAAGAAGGAGAGAAAGCTAGCATCTCTTGGAGCTTGGTTGGTGTTTTGATTTTCTTCCTTGGTGAAGCTTCCTTATTGGCCGAACCTAGCTAGGAGGAGAAGAAGGTGGTTGGTGGTTTCTCATCTCGGAAGATCGTTGCCCATACAACGTCCGAGGTTAGAAGAGGAATACGGTAGAAGATCAAGAGGTTTTTCTACAAGGTATAACTAGTAATTTTCTTTCCGCATCATACTAGTTATTTATGGAAATAATACCAAATACAAGAGGCTTACGTTCTAGAATTTCGAATATGTTTTTCGATGTTGTGTTCTTTTGTTTTTTTCTTTTCCTTGTGATTTGATTGTTCTTTTCGGTTAACCTAAAGTTATTTTAGGAAATTAAATATTAGCTTTCTATAAAAGGTTTTGTCTAGTCGGTGGTGGTTGCTCCCATATCCAAGAAGGCCATGTGCCTCGCCACGTCAGTACTGGGAACTGATTATGGAAATTAATATTTAATAGAATTAATAACTTAAGGTGATTTGGGTCGAACGTGTTAAGTTCCGCAGGAGACCCAAGTCAAAACCTAAAAGAACAAATAGATTAAGTTTTGGATCAAACGTGTTAAGTTCCGCAGGCGATTCAAAATTTAATTTAAAAGAACACATGGCAGCTAGGAAAAGGTTCAGACCTTTGTACAAAATTTTTGTACAGTGGAACCTCTAGGCTTTCCTAGTAGCAACCAACAATTGGTATCAGAGCCAGGTTATTGCCTTTGTGTATTTGGTATTAGTTTAATTATGCACATGTCATACATAATTTAGGCAGGTTAATAGTAGGATGTGCTAACTTTGTGGATGCAGGATCCAACTATTATGACTTATAGTTATTATGTGTGTGATTGGACCCTTGGACATGTCAAGGGCATTTTATATGTGTGTGCATGATTGTATTAAAATACAGCAGGAGCTGTATTTAGTTTTATTAGGATTTTATTTTGATCTAGATACATGTACATTCCTTTTATGGAATATAGGATCGATGGATGTAAATTTTATTTTATGTTCGATCTAGTTTACATGTACATTCCTTCGAGGAATATAGGATCAAAATGTAAAATTCTATTTATGTCGCTGATCGAATCTTGCAAAGCGTGGAACCTTCTAAGGATCAGAGGCGCAGCGGAACAAGGAGCAAGATGGATGCGACAACCAGACCCGGTGGCGGTGGCCAAAGATGGCAGCAGCTAGGGTTGGCAACACACGGAGGACAACTAGAGATAAAAGCCATAATAGTTGAAAATTAGATTTTCTATTTATTGCTTTTATATTGTGCTGTGTGTGCATGTTGGTTTACATATTTAGTAGGCTAGCATAGTTAAAATTTCTCATTTATAAATAACTAAGTGGGAGAGGGATTTTTAAGTAAATCTCATGGTCTCCATTACTGGTTTGTAAGTGATGCAAACAAGCTTGCGTGTTGGCTCTGAGTGCCTTCCTCCATAACGGATGAGCTTGTTTGTGGATCACCAGAACAGACTTCCATTTTTGGATGACTATAGGAAGTTAATTAAGAGCGTGTGATCTTCCCCAACGGAAGGGGCATAATCTTATTAATGGACTTAGTGTCAAGTAATGGTATACACTTAAACACATTTAATAGTATCCTCCCCAACGGAGTCACTACTATCACTTGTGTGACCAAAGGGAAACCAACTATTGATTTGTCCTAAAACTAGATTGGCAACATAATAAAATTAATAAACCCCTCTTACAAATGTTTGAATTTGTATACGTCCACACTAACGTGGCATACAAGATTCATGATGTTTGAGGTAATTTTATTTGTCAAAAAGTTATATTGACAAGATAGTCAATGGGTAAAACCCTCCTCTTACAAATGATGAATTTGTATACGTCCACACTAACGTGGCATGCAAAATTCACGGTGTTTGAGGTGTTGGTGAATTTAAATAATATTGTTTGAGGAATCAATGTTATTTTAAATTCAAAGAGTTTTGACCAAATATTTGATCAAAGACAGATCAACCATTAGTTTTATTCGTCATAAAGTACAGTTGACGAGATAATTAATGAATAAAATCTCCTCTTCAATTTTGTATACACAAAATTCATGGAGATTTTAAGGAATTGATCTTGACCAAATATTTTTGTGATTCTTAGGTTTTAAAATGTTTGTCAATTTTCTAGTTGTTATACTATAGAAAAGACTTAGTAGTCCCAATTGTAATGATTGGAAATAGGACTTGGACATTAAGGTAGACTGTCTTCTAAGTACTAAGGACAATTTAGGTGTATTTAATTCATTAGTTGAAACATGTCTAGTGGTGTTATCTACCAGAACCTGGAGTGTAGATACAAGATGTCATTAATCATGTCTGCAATTCATTGCAGGGTTCCAAGAAACCCGACAACTAAATGAAAGGTAAATCACCGTCCACATGGGCACTACTGTAAAAGTGGTAGCTGTTGCAGTGGGAGATGTTTATCTTTTGATAAGAATAAAACATGGATTTTTGAGTAATTGTCTTTACGCACTAAGTTTAGAAAGAACTAGTTTTCAGTTTCTAAACTATTCAAAGAACTTGATATTCTGCCTCTTTTAATAACAAAGTTGTTATTAAGAAAAAGAGGGAAGTTATCTGTTCTGGTACGTTGGTTGGAAATTTATAAATCCAATAACTCTCACGATGCAACAAATGGAAATTAGTAACACATCTTCTAACTTTAAGAGGAAGTAACCTTCGGAAATGAACCAATTATATCTTTGGCATCTAAAGCTAGGTTATATTAACTTGAGTAGGATTCATCGGTAGCTGATGAACTTTTGGGTTCATTAGTAGTGGAAATCTTTCCAACCTGCGAGTCTTACTTGGAAGGAAAAATAACCAAGAAGCTTTTAAGTCTAAGGGGTATGGAGTCAAAGATATGTTGAAATTGGTTCATTCTGATTTATGTGATCCTATGACTATCCAGACAAGAGGTAGTATTGAATATTTCGTCTATTTTATAGACAACTATTCAAGATACAAATAAATTTACTTAATGTACCACAAGACTAAATACTTTGATTAGTTCAAAGAGTACTAGGCTGATGTGGAGAAACAACAAAGTAAAAAGACACTATGGTGAGATCATAGTGGCAAGTACCTCTTGGGAGAATTTAGGAGTCACTTATCAGAAGTAGGGATTCAATCCCAACTAACTGCATCTGGTACACCCCAACAGAATGGTGTAGTAGAAAGAAGGTAAAGGACTCTTATGGAATAATTAAATAGATGATGAGTTATTCAGAGAATTACCAAGTTTGTTTTAAGGATAAAACTCTGAAAACGAAAGTGAACATAGTACCTTCCAAGTTAGAACTCTCTACTCATATAGAATTGCTGAATAGGCGTAAGCCTATTTTGAAGCCTATTCGGATTCGGGTAATCCAACACATATGTTAAAGAGAGATAATGATAAGTTGGATAGGAGTTCACTTGTTTGTAAGTTATCCTAGATAAACAAAAGTAGGTTTATAGTCTTAAAATCAGAAGGTCATTGTTAGCATCAATGACTGATTTTAAAAGGACTATATAATGAACCACATGCTCATAAGTAAATTTGTTCTTAAGGAAATAATAAAAGACATGTCTAATCTAGTACCAACTGTACAAGAATAGATACTACAAGAAAACTGCAACACGTATCACAAATGATACACAATTTAAAATGTCTTGTCGTAGTGGGAGGGTTGTTAAGCAACTTTAAAGATTCATGTTTTGGGAGAGTTTTTGAACTCGATCCACAAGGACATGAACCTGATCTCCGGACATATGATGAAGCACTCCAAGATAAAGATTCAGCATCTTGGCAAAGAGCAATGAATACAGAATTAGAATATATGTATTCTAATAAAATCTGGAAGCTTGTAAAACCACCAGATGGTGTAAAAGTCATTGGGTAAAAATAGGTCTACAATAGGAAAAGATGGATAGACAGGAAGGTGGAAACTTTCAAAGCAAGGCTTGATGAAAAAGGAAACTTTTTCACTGGTAGTCATGCTTAAGTCTATCCAGATTCTTTTATCTATTTGGCAAGTGGATGTCAAGACAGCATTCCTTAATGGAAGTCTTGAAGAAAGCATCCATATAAAGCAACTAGAAGGGTTCATTGCAAAGGGCAAAGAGCATCTTGTGTGCAAGCTCAATCAGTCTATGAACTGAGGCAAAGCTTCAAGGTCTTGGAACATCCGGTTTATCAAAGTAATCCAGACCTATGGATTTATTTAGTAACCGGATAAGTCTTGTGTATACAAAAAGTGTGATGGAAACGTGGTGATATTTCTTGTACTATACGTAGATAACATTTTTGGTAGTTGGAAACAATATCAAAGTGTTGTCAGAAGTAAGGGTATGGTTGTCCAAACAATTTGATATGAAGGACTTGGGAGAATGTATATATTCTTGGGATCAAAGTAATAAAGGATCGCAAGAAAAGAATATTTTACTTATCCCAAGCTTCATATATCGAAAAAAAATCCTTGCTCGTTTTAAGCATGCAAAACTCCAAGAAAGGTTTCTTACCTTTTCGGGATGGAGTAGACATCAAAGGAGATAAAAGAAATAAAGGCAGTTCTTTATGCTTTGGTGTCGGAAGCCTAATGTATGCTATGCACGAGATCGAAATCTGTTTTGCCGAGGGCATAGTTAGCAGATATCAAAGTAACCTGGACAAGGACGGTGGATTGCAGTAAAGCATATATTGAAGTACCTTAGAGGCACTAGAGAATATATGCTAGCTTACAAGGTAGTTAATTTGGTCCTTGTGGGTTGCATAGATTTTGACTTCCAATCGGATAGGGACAATAATAAGTCAATCTCGGGGTTTTGTGTTTACTTTAGGAGGTAATGTCATAACTATGGAAGAGTGATAAGAATAGGTGTTTTTCTGGACTCCACCATAGAAGCTTAGTATATGGCAAGCCTCTGAGGTAGCCATAAAAGTTGAATGACTCAATAACCTCAAGATAGACTTAGATATGATTTCTGGTTTGTCCAAAGATTATTACAATTTATTGTAATAATGTTGGTGCAGTAGCAAACTCGAAGAAACCATAAGTCTATAAGGCAAGTAAACACAATAGAGCGCAAGTACCACCCAATACGAGAAATCGTATAAATGAGGAGAAGTTGTTGCCGCCTAGATTACATCAGGTAATGACCTATAGATCTTTTCACTGAGGTCCTTAAGGCAAGAGCTTTTGATGGGCATGTTGAAGGGTTAGGAATCAGATGTATGGCAGCAGATATAGCAGCTTAGTCTTTTAGTATAAGTGGGAGATTGTTGGAGTGTATACTAAAAGCCTAGCTTTTGGTATAAACATTTATCTAGAAATAAGAATCACATTGGTCAAATGTCTACATTTATGATAAATGTAGTTGTTCAATTAATTTATATTGTAGATGACATGGTGTGTGGTGTCACACACAGAAGATCATGTTATCAGTACCTTATAAATTATAAACAGTAGCTCACGACCATGATGGAAAGGAACAAACCATTGGAAGGTCGTAGTGTAATTAGGTATTAGTTTATCTTGATTATATAATTACACTAGTACACTTAGAGTGTATTGAGTAGGACCATTTGAGGTCGTTTCTTTTATACTGACTTTATAAAGAAACAAAGACCTCGGTTATTATGGAAGTGTGTGCTCTTAATCCTAATATAATAACAAGCACATATATTTGATATTTATTTCTTTAATTTATCAATGGGTGAGATTTAGTTCGATAAATCAATAAGCCCGATAAGTTGGGAAATGATATCACTTATAGTGTGTGTTGTTGATTATAGAAGGAAACTGTGTCCTAGTAATCTAGGTTGAGAATGTCCCCAAGAGGAGCTCATAAGGATTGTCATGTTAAACCCTGCAGGTGGACTTAGTCCGACATGACGATGAAGTTGAGTGGTACTACTTTTGGAGCTAGATATTAATTAAGTGAGTTGTCAATAACTTACTTAATTAGTGGACATTTGTTATCTTAAACACAGGGAGACTAACACACTCATCATAAGAAGGAGCCCAAAATGTAATTTGGGATTGGTGCGGTAGTTCAATAATAGTTCTCTAGTGGAATGAATTATTATTGATAAAATTAAGTTGTGTGTTCGGGGCGAACACGGGATGCTTAATTTTATTGGGAGATCAAAATCAATTCCTCCTCTCGGTCCCTATCGTAATCTCTATATATATATAAAGTTTTATATCCATCTAAATCCATCTTCTAGTCCGTGCTGTTGGCGTTGCTATCCAAGGGTGTTTTCATGTTGTTCTGATCAACGTGAATAACAAGTTCATTCTTGGATTGCTGTGAGATGCCGTTTGTTTAAAACAAGAACAGCAACTCCAAGTTGCCTCACGTTTTTAGTTTGCTTGCAATCAACGTGAGAAGTGCTTGACAACTAAGTCAACATGAGAAGTTTTAAACCAACTCATGTTTTTTTTTTGCTTGCTTGCAAATTATATCAACGTGAGAAACTTTGCTGATGTGTCACATGGAATTAAGAGGAGAATAAGTTTTAATCTTTCTTGTTGTGGAGATATTTTTTAAGGAAGATTTTAATTAAAATTATCCTTGTTTATAAATCATCCATATGTTTAAAGAGAGATTTTAATTTATAAGTTTCCTTTTTTACAAATCACCATGAAGGGATAAATTGTTAGAGAAATTTTATTTTTTAAAATTTTCGAAAATAAATTAGGAAGTTTTAATTTGTTGATTAAAACTTGTCTAATTTGTTTATCTTGATGTGACCGGCCAATATAGATTAAATTGGGAAATTTTATTTTATTTTTTTTCAATTAAATCATGTCAAGGGAATTGAGGAAATTTTATTGTAATTAAATTTCCTAATTTACCTAGGCCAAGGAATATAAAAGAAGGGGTGAGGGTGCCTTCACAAGACACAACCTCTGTTATTTCTCTCCCTCTTTTATTCTTTGGAGTGGCCGGCCATCCTCTTCCTCTCTCCCTCTTTGTGGTGGCCGAAACTCTCAAAGGCTTGGAGCTCTTGTTGCGGCCGGATACTACTTGGAGAAGAAGAAGAAGAAGGAGAGAAAGCTAGCATCTCTTGGAGCTTGGTTGGTGTTTTGATTTTCTTCCTTGGTGAAGCTTCCTTATTGGCCGAACCTAGCTAGGAGGAGAAGAAGGTGGTTGGTGGTTTCTCATCTCGGAAGATCGTTGCCCATACAACGTCTGAGGTTAGAAGAGGAATACGGTAGAAGATCAAGAGGTTTTTCTACAAGGTATAACTAGTAATTTTCTTTCCGCATCATACTAGTTATTTATGAAAATAATACCAAATACAAGAGGCTTACGTTCTAGAATTTCGAATATGTTTTTCGATGTTGTGTTCTTTTGTTTTTTTCTTTTCCTTGTGATTTGATTATTCTTTTCGGTTAACCTAAAGTTATTTTAGGAAATTAAATATTAGCTTTCTATAAAAGGTTTTGTCTAGTCGGTGGTGGTTGCTCCCATATCCAAGAAGGCCATGTGCCTCGTCACGTCAGTACTGGGAACTGATTATGGAAATTAATATTTAATAGAATTAATAACTTAAGGTGATTTGGGTCGAACGTGTTAAGTTCCGCAGGAGACCCAAGTCAAAACCTAAAAGAACAAATAGATTAAGTTTTGGATCAAACGTGTTAAGTTCCGCAGGCGATCCAAAATTTAATTTAAAAGAACACATGGTAGCTAGGAAAAGGTTCAGACCTTTGTACAAAATTTTTGTACAGTGGAACCTCTAGGCTTTCCTAGTAGCAACCAACACATCGGACGGAGACTCAAGAAGTGGTGTGAGGGCTACGGTATTATGTAGGCTTTCACCTCAGTGGCCCCTCAGAGCAACGACTAGGCGAAAGTCACCAATCGGGAAATCCTTAGGGGTTTACGGGTCCGACTTGACCATGCTAGAGATAGCTGGGTTGATGAGCTCCCGAGCATACTGTGGGCCCAGGTAGGGGTGTCAAAAATGAACTCGACCCGACGACCCAACCCGAGTTGACCCGAAAAAAATCAGGTTCGGGTTGGGCATTTTCGGGTTCGGGTCGGGTTGGAGGGTTGGAGAGTAAAAAGTTTCGGGTTGGGTCGGGTCGGGTTCGGGTTGACTCGAGTTGACTTAAATATATGGTTTTATGGGTTTTTTTGGGGTTAAATCAAATTTTATTTTAAAAATTTAGATGTTTTTATGTATATTAATATCATGTTTGTATGATAATGATGGAGTATTGAGATAAAAGTGAAGAATTATAGGGAAAATAATCCAAAAAAGTCATTTTGAATTGGATTTTCGGGTTATATGGGTCGGGTTCGGGTTGGTCGGGTTCGGGTTCGGGTTGAGGTGTTTTGGGTTGAACTCGGGTTCGGGTCGGGTTCGGGTTGGGTTAAAAAAAAAACTCAACCCTGTTGGTGCGGGTAGCACTAACGGTCTAACCCAGGTTTTGATGAATGACAAATGGGTTAAGTTAGTTGTGTTGTTGTCTGACACTTTTATCAAGTGTGCAGGAAAAGTCCAGCTAGGTCAACGGGCTGACCGGATAGCTGGCGAGAAGTCCAAGCGGGTCGACGGGCTGACCGGACGCTTGGCGAGAAGTCCAGCTAGGTCGACGGGCTGACTGGATAGCTGGCGAGAAGTCCAAGCGGGTCAACGGGCTGACCGGACGCTTGGCAAGAAGTCCAGACGGGTCGACGGGCTGACCGGACGTCTGGCAGGTAAGTGAGGTAAGTCACTGGAGGGGAGTGACTGCGAGGACGCGTTCCCGGGAAGGGAACATTAGGCGTCGATCCGGCTTAGATCCATTTCGGATATCTAAGTCGAGATCGTGACTAGATTCCGGTCTCGGAAAGACGGAATCTAAGTCATACTCTGGATGCTAATTTTTATTACTGAGCGTACCTGTAAAAATGTGCTAACAAACTGTGCTGCAGGGTTTATTTGCCTCGGACTAACACTGTTTTGTAGGTAGGAAACAGTGGGGGTCCGGGCGCCCGGAAGGGATCCGGGCGCCCGGAGGCGAATTTTATCCCCAGGACGACGTTGACACTTGGAGCATGCTGGTTGGGAGTGCTACGTCACATTCCAGGCGCCCGGAGGGGATCCAGGCGCCCGGAGCAGCATATAAAAGAAGCCCCAGGCAGGAGCTTCATAACACAAGTCTTCTGAGAACTCTGAGTCCAATCACTCTGCTGCTCTGCGCTCCAACAACGTTGACAAAGCTCCGACGACTCACTCCGGCTCTCCTTTTAATTCATTGTTTGTCGGTTAGCTTTGTTTTTTTTCTTTTTCATTAGCAATATTTGTACGTAAATTGTAATTATCCGAATTGCTAGTGAATTGCCCAACGAAAGTACTCAAGGAGTACGGGCCTTCGAGTAGGAGTTGTCACAGGCTCCGAACGAAGTAAAAATCAACAGTGTCATCTCTTTACTTCTTTACTTTTCCGCTGCGTTTTAACTCGAGATTTTCGAATCGATATTCACCCCCCCCCCCCTCTATCGAATTCAACGGTCTTACAAGTGGTATCAGAGCAGGTACCGCTCTGATTTGGTGTAACCACCAATCAGACAGGGGGTGAAATCATTTTTTTTAACAATTCCAAACTAATATTATTATCTTTTTGGAAGTTTTTTTTTCGTTGCATTTAAAATCAAAATTGGTACAACACCAACTTAGAGTTTCTATTTCTCCCGCACTGCTAATCCAAGACGAAGTCTTGGGATTTTTTTTCGTTAATTTAGTGTGTGCAGGATAAGATGTCTCAACAAGAAGGCTTCAGCACAGTACGTCCTCCCCTATTCAACGGGGATGACTTTTCGTACTGGAAGAGGAGAATGGAAGTCTACATGAAGACAGACTACGACCAATGGATGTGCGTCACAAAGGCTTACAAAATTCCAGTAGACAACTCCGGGAAAATAGTAGACCCTGAAGAATGGACAAATGATATAAAGAAAAAGGCATCAATTGAAAACAAAGCCATCAATACTCTACACTGCGGACTAACACGAGAAGAACTGAACCGGGTCGGACCACATGAAAACGCTAAGGAGCTTTGGGATAAACTGATCGAGCTGCACGAAGGAACAAGCGACGCAAAGGTAACAAAAAGAGATTTGCTGTTAAATAAAATTTTTAATATAAAAATGCAGGAAGGAGAAACGGCAAGTCAGCTCCACGCGAGGGTCAAAGATATCCTCAACGGTCTCCACGCGATAGGCCACCAAATGGAGAACCGAGACTTAATCAGGTACGCGTTAAATGCTTTTCCGCGAAACAATTTGTGGGCATCAATCGTAGATGCCTACAAAATTTCAAAAAATTTATCTAAATTAAAATTGGATGAACTCTTCTGTGAATTAGAACTTCATGAGCAAACTAACGCCGGGGTCGAGAAAGGTGTAGCTTTATTTGCAGGTTCCTCTAAAGAAAAGAAGAACAAACCCGAATCTGAAGAAGATTTCGATCAAGACTCTGAAGACGAAGAACACCTGGTGAACCTGGTAAGGAAAATGTTCACCAGGAAAAAGAGAAGCTTCAGCAAACAGGATCTTCAGAAGATCAGTTCGCCAGCCGACTCAAGAAATGTCACATGTTTCGGATGTAACAAAAAGGGGCACTACAAGAATGAATGCCCAAGATTGAAACTTGACAAACCAAAGTCAACAAAGAAGAAAGCCCTCAAAGCAACATGGGACGATTCCTCCTCAGACGAATCGGAAGGAGAAAGGCAAAAGCACCAAAGTCACCTCGCACTGATGGCTCGCGAAGCTGAAACGGAAGACGAATCAGAGGAATCGGAAGACGGGTCCGAACCCGAATCGAGCCATGAGTCTGCACTCGTTTCCGAAGGTTCCGAAGAGGTATACCTAAACTTAAATCGTAAATTCTTTAGAATTATCTCGTGTTTAAATAAAAAAGTAGTTAAGTTGGAAAATGAAAATAAATCGCTTCTTGAGGAAAATCAAAACCTCAAGGAACAATTAAAAAATTCGAATCCAACTCAAGATCGAACACTTGAGGAGGAGAATTTATCATTAAAAAATGAAATTAATAAGTTAAAAGAATTGTTGGAAAAATTCACAACAAGATCTAAAAATTTAGATTTAATTCTAAATAACCAAAAGGCATGCTATAATAAAACCGGACTTGGATATAAGTCAAACTCAAACAAAACCTTTAAATCATTATTAACCCAACACAAAGCAACTAAACAAGCTTGGGTCCCGAAAGCGTGCTTAACCACGCAAGTAGGACTTAATCAATTCTATATACCTAAAGATAAAATACATTATATAAACTTGAATAAATCGGATCAAAAACTAAAATATAAATTTAACTTAAAATCAAAATTCAAAACTCAACAAAATTTAGATTATCACCAAGTTGATTATAACTATAAAAGAATCGACACAAACCCAAAATCTAAATTAAGGGCCAATAATTCAGGGGAGGCTCGAGAAAGTGGCACCTCCAAAACTAACATACCCGGCAGGGGTAACCCAAAACAAACTAACCCGGCAGGGTAAGATTAGTAAAAAGAGACCAAGTTTAACTTGACTCATGGTGCTGGTGAAGTTTTTGGATGATAATACGTTAGGAAGCTTGGGCATCGCATGTCTAGAAAGATATGGCTTCGATCTGGTGCATTTGGCCAAGTGGAACTGACCGAAGCTACCCTTAAACGAATCCTAACCAGTTAGACCAAGATTTAGTACTAAGTTCCGTGGATAGGACTATTCGGAAAACTTCGAAAGGTTGGTTACTTCTAATGATGTCCATGAGACTCACCAAGCTTAGAAGTTTATCCGAAGAATGCCTATTTGTGGAAACCAAAGCTAAGTCTGAATCTAACACTAGTTAAACCAAAACTCTATAATCAAACCAATTTCATCTCACAAAACCATAGGTTTCCCTGATTGATAATATAGTTCGGGTGAGATGAATAAGGCTTTAAAAATTAATTTCAAAATTTTAACTTAAAAATTATTTTTAAAATTTTAACTTAAAAACTTTAATTTTAACTTAAAAATTATTTTCAAAATTTTAACTTAAAAACTTTAACTTTAAACTTAAAAATTATTTTCAAAATTTTAACTTAAAAATTATTTTCAAAATTTTAACTTAAAAACTTTAATTTTAAACTTAAAAATTATTTTCAAAATTTTAACTTAAAAATTATCTTCAAAATTTTAAACTTAAAAATTATTTTCAAAGTTTTAACTTAAAAACTTTAATTTTAAACTTAAAAATTATTTTCAAAATTTTAACTTAAAAACTTTAATTTTTAACTTAAAAATTATTTTCAAAATTTTAACTTAAATTTTAAACTTAAAAATTATTTTCAAAATTTTAAACTTAAAAATCATTTTCAAAATTTTAACTTAAATTTTAAACTTAAAAATTATTTCCAAAATTTTAACTTAAAAATTATCTTTAATTTTAAACTTAAAAATTATTTTCAAAATTTAATCTTTAAATTTTTTTAAAACTTAAAAATTATTTTCAAAAGTTTAACTTAAATTTTAAACTTAAAAATCATTTTCAAAATTTTAACTTAAAAATTAATTTCAAAATTTTAAACTTAAAAATTATTTTCAACTTAAAAACTTTAATTTAAAACTTAAAAATTATTTTCAAAATTTTAACTTGAAAACTTTAATTTTTAACTTAAAAATTATTTTCAAAATTTTAACTTGAAAACTTTAATTTTTTTAACTTAAAAATTATTTTCAAAATTTTAACTTAAATTTTAAACTTAAAAATTATTTTCAAAATTTTAAACTTAAAAATCATTTTCAAAATTTTAACTTAAAAATTAATTTCAAAATTTTAAACTTAAAAATTATTTTCAACTTAAAAACTTTAATTTTAAACTTAAAAATTATTTTCAAAATTTTAACTTGAAAACTTTAATTTTTAACTTAAAAATTATTTTCAAAATTTTAACTTAAATTTTAAACTTAAAAATTATTTTCAAAATTTTAAACTTAAAAATCTTTTTCAAAATTTTAACTTAAAAATTATCTTTAAAATTTTAAACTTAAAAATTATTTTCAAAATTTTAACTTAAAAACTTTAATTTTAAACTTAAAAATTATTTTCAAAATTTTAACTTAAATTTTAAACTTAAAAATCATTTTCAAAATTTTAACTTAAAAACTTTAATTTTAAACTTAAAAATTATTTTCAAAATTTTAACTTAAAAATTATCTTTAATTTTAAACTTAAAAATTATTTTCAAAATTTAATCTTTAAATTTCTTAAACTTAAAAATTATTTTCAAAATTTTAACTTAAAAATTTTAACTAAAAAATTTCAATTTTAAACTTAAAAATTATTTTCAAAATTTTAAACTTAAAAATTATTTTCAAAATTTTTAAACTTAAAAATTATTTTCAAAAATTTTAAACTTAAAAATTAATTTCAAAATTTTAATTTTAACTTAAAAATTAATTTCAAAATTTTAATTTTAAAAATTATTTTCAAAATTTTAATTTTAACTTAAAAATTAATTTCAAAATTTTAATTTTAACTGAAAAATTAACTTCAAAATTTTAAACTTAAATTAATTTCAAAATTAAGATTTTTTTAAACTAAGACTAACATAAAGATCCTACTTGTTGTAGGAAACCAAGTGGATTTTGGACAGTGGTTGCTCCAAACATATGACTGGAGATCACACCAAGTTCACTCAATTAACCTACAAAAGCCTAGGAACAGTTGCCTTTGGAAACAACGGTAAACTCAAGGTAATTGGTATAGGTAATATTGAATTAAAAATAGATTTCATAATTACAAATGTTCTACTTGTTGAAAATTTTAAATACAATCTTCTGAGCATAAGTCAATTATGTGACACTAGGTATAAGGTAAAATTTCTATCTACAGAATGTTTGATCAAACATCTAGATAATCCAACTATAAGCCTAAAAGGCTTTAGAAAAGACAATATTTATGCCATTAACTTAACCACTTCTTCAGTCAAGTGTTATTTAACACAAAAAGAAGAAACCTGGTTATGGCATAGAAGAATGTCACACACACATTTCAGAAACATAACTAAATTAAATGGTCTAGTTAGAGGCTTACCAAAATTACCTAACTTAGATTTAACGATATGTAATGCTTGTCAACAAGGCAAACAAACAAAATCTACCCACAAACCAATTAATGAATCCCAAACCAACTCAGTCCTAGAACTTTTACACTTAGACCTATTTGACTCCCATGGAGTTAAATCAATAAATGGAAGTCTATACTGTTTAGTTATAATAGACGACTATTCTAGGTTCACTTGGGTCAAATTCTTAAAAAATAAAGATGAAACCTTTGAAATTTTTACAAATTTCTGCAAACAAATTGAAAATGAAAAAGGCATAAAAATTAAAAGAATCAGAAGTGATAATGGAGGAGAATTTAAAAATCATAATTTTGATAAATTTTGCCTTGAAAATGGCTATCATCATGAATTCTCTTGCCCTAAAACTCCCCAACAAAATGGAATTGTAGAAAAGAAAAATAGAACTTTACTTGAAGCATCTAGAACTATGCTAAACGAATACAACTTACCTAAATATTTTTGGGCAGAAGCTGTTAGTACAGCCTGCTATGTACAAAACCGAACAACACTAAACAAAAAACACAATAAAACATTTTTTGAAATATTTTACAACAAACAACCTAATATAAAACACTTTAAGGTATTTGGTTGCCCAGCCTTTATCCTAAATACTAGAGAACACTTAGGCAAATTCACTTCCAAAATAGAAAATGGAATTTTTCTAGGGTACTCTCTGAATAGCAGAGGCTACAGAATTTATAATAAAGTTACCTTAAGAATTGAGGAAACCACCAATGTAAAATTCAAAGAATCCAATCAAAACCTAGAACAAGCTCAACCTCAACCAGTTGACCCTGTTCATGAACATATCAATTCTGAAGGAACAAACCAAACCCAAAATCATGAAGAAGAAGAACAACTACAAGAAAGTCAACCTTCTAGAACCATAAGAGTCAACCCAAACCATCCTACTGATCAAATAATTGGTGACCCAGACCTTCGGGTCCAAACTAGGTCATCTTTCAGAAACTCAAGTCAAATCTCGTTAATCTCAAATATTGAACCCAAAACTGTAGCTGAATCCCTACTTGACCTAGACTGGGTCATAGCTATGCAAGAAGAATTAGCTCAATTTGAGCGCAATGAAGTTTGGGACCTAGTACCTCCACCTAACGATAAGAAAATAATAGAAACCAAATGGGTATTTAGAAACAAGTTAAGTGAAACTGGAGAAATTACTAGAAACAAGGCCAGGTTAGTTGCCAAAGGGTTCAGTCAAGTTGAAGGACTTGACTATGATGAAACTTATGCCCCGGTAGCTAGACTAGAGTCCATTAGAATGTTACTAAGCTATGCAACCCATAAAGGATTCAAACTATACCAAATGGATGTCAAGTCTGCCTTTCTAAATGGATTAATAAAAGAAGAAGTTTATGTAGGTCAGCCACCTGGTTTTGAAAGCCTAGAACACCCTGATTATGTCTACAAATTAAAAAAGGCATTATATGGACTTAAACAGGCACCTAGGGCATGGTATGAAAGACTAACTTCTTATTTAATCTCTAAAGGGTTCAACCAAGGTCAAGTTGACCCAACACTATTTGTGAAATCAATAAAAGAAGATATTTTTATAGCTCAAATTTATGTAGATGATATCATCTTTGGTTCAACAAACTCAGAGTTTTTAAACGAATTTACAAATCTAATGGAACACGAATTCGAAATGAGTCTGGTAGGAAAATTAACTTATTTTCTAGGGTTACAAGTCAAACAAACAAATGAAGGAAATTATATTTATCAACAAAAATATACTAAGGAGTTACTTAGAAAATTTGGAATAGAAAATACTAAAGAAATAAAAACACCTATGGCCGTAAACACAATCCTAGATGATGATCCTAATGGGAAATCTGTAGACTTAAAACATTATCGGAGCGCAATAGGCAGTCTACTTTACTTAACTGCAAGCCGACCTGACATTTTATTTGCAGTTAGTATGTGTGCTCGATACCAAACCTGTGCTAAAGAATCTCATTTGACTCAAGTTAAAAGAATCTTTAGATACCTCAAGGGAACCACAAATGTAGGAATTTGGTATCCTAGAACCAACAACTTTGAATTAATAGGATATTCTGACTCAGATTATGCCGGATGCAAATTAGACCGAAAAAGCACAAGTGGTGGATGCCAACTACTTGGTCCATCCCTTGTCAGCTGGTTTAGTAGAAAGCAACACTGTGTTGCACTATCTACAACTGAGTCAGAATACATAGCTATAGGCGAATGTGTTGCACAGTTATTATGGATGATGCATACTCTAAAAGATTTCAACTTAAATATCACAAATGTAAAAGTATTAATTGACAATATAAGTTCAATCAACTTAACCAAGAATCCTGTGCATCATTCAAGAACCAAACATATTGAAATTAGGCACCACTTCATCAGGGATCTTGTTACTAAAGGTGATATTGAACTCAAGTACGTTGAGTCTAAATCAAATTTAGCGGACATTTTTACAAAACCACTCCCTGAAAGTGAATTTAGCAACTTACGACGACAATTAGGGATGTGCTCAATAGACTAGGAAATCTCAAAAATACTTTCGAAATTGATTTCACCAACTTACAGGCTAAACTTGTTTGTTTTCAAACTTTCCATTTTTTAGACTTTCGAAAACAGTTTTGGCCTTAGACTAGTTTTGAATCCTTATAAAGCATGTACCCATAGGATTAGTTCTTGAGCATCTCACCAACATCTTAGGTTTACCTTGCTTGTGTTTGATAAACATAGAAAGGGGTGAGATGCATAGGCCAACTGTCTGGACTTAAGATGCTTATTTCAGTGCATCAACATAAGTTTGGACGTTAAATACAATTCAGATATTTCATCAGTCAAGTCAAACACTGACTGATTATAATTTCCTTAATCTGACTAACCTAGTGAAAGCTACTATCTTCTGATAGTTAGTTAGTACCTAATTGGTTAGACAGCTGGTTAGAGTTAAGTATCAATTTCAGGGGGAGAAATAAAACTACTTTAGTTTTCCAAATTGAATTTTAAACTTGTTTAAAATTGTGAAATTCTTTTACCTCACAAACTTTTTATCCATTTTTCCTAGTCTTTGAAAACTGACCTTTTCAAGTATTTTAAACCATGGTTTTAACACTTTTACACTTTGAAAATTTGATTTTAGAAAACAAATTTTACAAACACATTCTAAAAATATGATCTTAATTTCAAAGCTAAATTTTACAAACTAAGCTTCTCAAAATCATTTTCTTTGATTTTGAAAATTGAATCCTTTACAAACTTAGTGTTGAAAAATAAATCAGTTTTGAAAAATATATTTTCTCAAACTTGTTTTGGAAATTTGGTTTGAAACTTTAGATCTTATACACTTATGATTGAAAATTAGACAATCTACACTTAGCAAATTTTCAAAAACTAAAGAACAAATGCGTTAAACAAGTTTTTTTAAGCTCCCCCAAAGTCAAATTGATTTTTCTTGGATTTAAAGAGTGTACTTTTATCCTTGAATTTTGAACCAAACTCAGTTATTTTTCATGAATAGGTAACTTAAACACTATGCTTATTTACCCTTGTTCTTTTTTGATGAATGCCAAAGGGGGAGGAGGGTTAGGTGGTTAAGTTAGCTAAACCAATTTGAAAACTCAAACTAACTTTAAAACCACACAAATGCATGTTGTTTCGTACATATGCTTTCACTAACTTAACCAGGTTGTCATTCCATCAAAAAGGGGGAGATTGTTGGTGCGGGTAGCACTAACGGTCTAACCAGGTTTTGATGAATGAAAAGCAAGTTAGAATGACAGTCAAGTGTTCCTTGGTACAGTCACGCTAATGCTCAAGTAAGTCCTTAGAAAGGAAAGGGAAGTTGTATAGGAATTAGCGGTCGATGTGTTATGTGCACGTACCTTTTCTCATGAGCTCTAGCGACCTTTTATAGGATCATGACGGCCCTTCATGGTCGCCTCAGGCGGTAAGTGAGGTAAGTCACTGGAGGAGGAGTGACTGCGAGGACGCGTTCCGGGAAGGAACATTAGGCGTCGATCCGGCTTAGATCCATTTCGGATATCTAAGTCGAGATCGTGACTAGATTCGGTCTCGGAAAGACGGAATCTAAGTCATACTCCGATGCTAATTTTTATTCCTGAGCGTACTGTAAAAATGTGCTAACAAACTGTGCTGCAGGGTTTATTTGCCTCGGACTAACACTGTTTTGCAGGTAGGAAACAGTGAGGTCCGGGCGCCCGGAAGGCTCTGTATCCCAGGACGACGTTGACACTTGGAGCATGCTGGTTGGGAGTGCTACGTCACATTCCAGGCACCCGGAGGGGATCCAGGCGCCCGGAGCAGCATATAAAAGAAGCCCCAGGCAGGAGCTTCATAACACAAGTCTTCTGAGAACTCTGAGTCCAATCACTCTGCTGCTCTGCGCTCCAACAACGTTGACAAAGCTCCGACGACTCACTCCGGCTCTCCTTTTAATTCATTGTTTGTCGGTTAGCTTTGTTTTCTTTCTTTTTCATTAGCAATATTTGTACGTAAATTGTAATTATCCGAATTGCTAGTGAATTGCCCAACGAAAGTACTCAAGGAGTACGGGCCTTCGAGTAGGAGGCGTCACAGGCTCCGAACGAAGTAAAAATCAACAGTGTCATCTCTTTACTTCTTTACTTTTCCGCTGCGTTTTAACTCGAGATTTTCGAATCGATATTCACCCCCCCCTCTATCGAATTCAACGGTCTTACAAACCCGACCCGACCCATCCTAATTGACACCCCTAGGCCCAGGCACCACATCAAAAAGGCGACGACGCCACACTGTTCCATCTAGTGTACGACGATGAGGCAGTAATTCCAGTCAGAATAGAGTCTGATTGGGTGCAGCTCTACGATGATGGAAACGTCGAGTGGAGGCTCATGGAGCTTGACATCATGGATGAAGCGGGGGATAAGGCAACAGTCCAACTGATGTCGTACAAACAACGCATGAAGCAGAACTACAACTGAAGAGTGATCCCAAATCATTCCAGGTCGATGACCTGGTATGGAAAAGAGTGAAGCCAGTCAGCGACGTTACCAAATTAGAGGCTCTATGTGAAGGACCTTTTAAAGTCATTCAGAAGCTTTGCTCGGGAGCCTACTACCTACAGGATGAAGACGGGAGAAAGCTCAAGCGGCCTTGGAGCATGAACCATCTCCAACCCTATAGGGTCGGGTGAGAGGATGTATTTGTATAAGTGTATATCTTGTGGATGCAGGAAAACAATGAATAAAAATCCAAAGTGTTCCAGACTCTTATGTCGTTCAGCTAAGTTAAAAGTTGAGCGGTGACTATAAACTCTTGTCTTCGTCAACAGTCGAACGGCGATTAAAAACCCTCATCTACGCCTTCAACTGTCGAGTGACGACTTTAAACCCCCTGTCTTAGTCGATACTCGAGCGGCGACCATAAATCTTTGTCTTCGTCAACAGTCTAGTGGTGACTATAAACTCTCGTCTACGCCTTCAACAGTCGAGCAGAGACTTTAAACCTCTGTCTTTGTCAATAGTCGAGCGGCGACTTTAAACCTCTGTCTTTATCAACAGTCGAGCGGCGACTTTAAACCCCTATCTTCATCAACAGTTCAGCGATGACTTTAAACCCTTGTCTTCGTCAACAGTCGAGCGGTGACTATAAACCCTTGTCTTTGTCAATAGTCGAGCGGCGACTATAAACCCTTGTCTACGCATTCAACAGTCGAGTGACAAATATAAACTCAAGTCTACGACGAATAATAGCTGAGCGACGGCTCTAAAATCGAGTTGGCGATGAATGAGGCCAAGTGGCTTACATAAAGCACTAAATTAAGTTACAAGGTCAAGTAATGACCAAAGTAGAGACGCATCGCTATGATATAACTATTTGGCTTATGCTGGAATGAGCATTCAGACGTCTCTGAGATTAATTACACTGATGATCGGGAAAGCAGTGAGTTATACTTAGAAAAATTTCAAGAAACACTAAGTGGTACAAAGAATGCCAGTAAAAATTAACAGAAGAAAGATGTGTCGAATAGTCAATCATGTATTGACACTTAGAAGTTTTTTACAAAACATCAAGAGATATTAAAAAAGGAGGCCTGCGGAGTAGAGATGGGGTCACTTGAGGTAATCCAACACATCATCCGACAGCAACTCAGTCAGCTTCTCCCAGTTGATCACCTTGTTGGTCAGTGCGGGCGGAAGATAGCTGCCGTCCTTCAACTAGTCAAGAGTCCCATCAATTTCGAAATTGAAGAGGCGAAGTGCTTGGTTTGTGAACTGGTCGTTGAAGGAATCCAAGCGAAGATAATCCCGCTTAAGGACTTTAAACCGACCAGGCTCGACATCTTGATAAATTTAAAGGGTCGATTGGGATGCCTCTAACTCAGCCTTCAACGATTCCAAGTCAGCATCCTTGGTGGTGAGCTAGACCTTCGCCGCAGCTTGCTTTGCCGATCGGCTCTCCCGCTCGACACTCAATGCGGCCTCAGCCTTAAGATTCTGAGCCAAGACCCAACACTCAGCGTGGCCTCAGCCTCAAGATTCTGAGCCAAGATCAGGTCCTCGATGGATCGGAGCTTCCGGGCATTAACGGAATTAATCTTCGCTTCAAAGGAGCTGGCCTGCTTGTTTAGCCTCGCCAGTTGCGAAGCCTGCTCGACACTCTTGGCCTTCTCTGCTCATAGTAACTTGGATCTCTTCTGTAGATCAGCCTTCAGTTGGGTTGCCTCAGCAGTCAGCTACTTCGAGCGTGCCCAAGCAGCCTCTGATTGGCCTCTCGGAGCAGGCAGCTGTTGGACTCCATACTCCAGAAAGGTCGGCCTTTGGCACATGGCTAGACTTCGACCCAATACTACAACAACAATAAGATTGTAAGTGTCGAACGGATGAAAACAAGTAAATATAAAGGCAACATATGTACCCCAGTGGCCTTCTGGGCATGGCTGTTCGTAAGTTCCCTTGGTGAAATGATCGTCGCATGGGCCCTAGCATTGACCCATACTTGTGTTAACGACCCTTGAATCTGAATCTGGTGTTCAGGGGTACGGGACTCGACATCTTCCGAGCTGGGCCATTTATCAGTGGCAAATGGATGATGGTCATTATTTACCTCTGGCCGCTCGGACCGGAAGGCTTAGAAGTCGCTCTCCCCATAGACTTGGACATCGAGGACGACCAAATGATGGATACTTGTGTGGTCGGCAAGGATTGTGGTGGCATGAAGGCGATTGACAGAGCATAGATAGTCCCCAACGGTAGCCCGGATAGCCAAGGCATCCAGTCGGAGGATAGTGAGGTATGATGCGCTGCGGCTCCTTGCTCACAAAGAGTAGGCGTTGATGTTTCAACCCGTTCGGAGGACAGTCGCGAGCCGGCTCGGATAGGAGTTTGCAGGGTGGAAGTGGTGGAATGGGAGGAAGTGTTGGGGTTGCAAGGTTGCAAACATAGTCCCATATTGGAAACATATGGGAAAGATCATGGGTTTATAAGAGAAAAGATATCTCCATTGGTATGAGGCCTTTTGGGGAGAGCCCAAGAGCAAAACCATGAGAGCTTAGGCCCAAAATGGGTAATATCATACCATTGTGGAGATATCTAAATTCTTTTCGATCCTACAATTGGTATCAGAGCCCGGACTGTCAAAAGGTTTAACCGCCGACTGTGTACAAGAGCTATGGTCTGATTGAGTTATGTGGGTACAATATTGACCTCGAACAAAGAAAGTGGGGGCTCCTATGTTCGGATCAAGAGGACCAGACACTAGGCAGGAAGTCCTAGTTGCGACTAGGCAAGGAAGTCCTAGTAGGTCGGGTGGACCGAGAGGCAGGAAGACTTGGTGGGTCGAGGATCGGACATGAGAAGCCTATGGTCCTTTGTTTGAGGGGGGGATTGTTGGGGTTACAAGGTTGCAAATATAGTCGCATATTGGAAACACATGGGAAAGATCATGGGTTTATAAGAGAAAAGATATCTCCATTGGCATGAGGCCTTTTGGGGAGAGCCCAAGAGCAAAACCATGAGAGTTTAGGCCCAAAGTGGACAATATCATTCCATTATGGAGATATCTAAATTCTTTTCGATCCTACAGGAAGCTTTCCCGCTGTGCCTCTTGCGTCATATCAAAGGCTCACAGGAGGTCACTGACTCTAAGGCCACCATGATCGGCAGCATGGAAGGCCATTCGGGAGGAAGGTCTGCTATAGCGGTCGCAACTCCGCTAGCTGCTGTCTGACTCCACCCTCACTGGCCGACGCATTTGCCCCTCTAGCTTCGTCGAGCGGATCCTCAGAGTGGATGACCGGAGCTAGGCCGCGACTCTCTAACTCAGCCACGACAGCTGCATTGATCTCTATGTCCGTGAGCTTGCTCTTGCAGGCTAGACGCACCTTCAGCATGATGCGGATTGCAAAAAAGGAAGAAAAATTAGTTACATTTAAAGATGAGGGGAAGAAAGAGCATACCTAGGATGGACGACATCCATGTTCAGATCAGGCTCAGGCCGAATACATAAAGGATGCTCTCCAATAGTAGTCGGTGGATGTGATACTTCTGACCGGCCAAACTAGATGCTGCTTGGAGATAGCCTGATCGATTTCGGTACCTCCTGAGTGACGGAGGCTGCATCACTTCCATCTGCCAGCCGGTCGGGAAGTCGGACCGTTAGGAAAAATGAACAAAGAAATAGTATTCCCTCCAATGCTTATTGGAGGATGACATTTTGTCAAAAAAAGACTGAGCTCACTCGGGCTTGATATAAGAAGGTCCTTGGCTCGGATAGTTTTGGGTAATAGAAGTAATGAAAGACACGAGGCATCAAGGGAATGTTGTGCAGGCAGAACAAAACTACTACCCCGCACAACAACCTAAATGAGTTTGACAATAATTGATATAGGGAGATATGGAAATATTTATAGACAACGGAAACTAAAAGATGAACAAGAAACCGAAGACTGACACAAAATCGATCCTTAAAAAATAGCAGGAAGCTGGCTAGGGGTTCATGAGGTCGGTCATAGGCGGACAGGATGACAATTTGATAATCGGAGGGGAAGTAATAGGTGGATTTCATTTCATCTATTTCATCCCCGTTAAATTTGGACTCAGTGGAGGTATACCAGAGTCCAGGGATGGGTACAGGAGGTTGCGGAGAACTAGCCATCAGAAACAAAGAAATAGAGAAGACGCAACAATGAAGGGAAGAAAGAAGAACCTTACTGAGAAAGATCACTGGCAACGATGAGAAGGAGAAGTGCTACAGAGCGTGATTGAAGACGAAAACGCAAGGAATGAAGATGACGATGAAGCGAAGTAAGGTTTATAAATCTTGCGGCTGATAGCCTCGAGCCATCCGATCAAGGGTTGCTAAAAACTAGGAGAAGATCCGGCCGTAGAATTTGAAAAAGTGCTTATCACATCACCAACGGATATCCACTTGTCACGTCGAGTGTGCAGTGGCAGAAAGTAGGACACGTGGTAGCCGGTTATAGCGGAGCATTAATGAGGTTTAATTAAAAGGTATGGGTGGCATTTTCGGCCATAATGATCAGAGATTTGCATGGTCTTCTAGAAATTAAAATGATGTTAGCCCTTATCGTTGGGCGCTCAGCTACGAAAGTCTAGAAAAATGGAAAGATTCGCTAAGTATTGACATCAATTGTTGGTGAAGCGGGGCTGACAAAAGGGGGATGAATTACCTATAAAATAAAAATTAACCTTTCTCGGTCTTCCAACTCGGATCAGTAGCACAATTATGACAAAAGAAATTGACAACAAAAAATAGAATAGACCAAGAAATTAACTTGGTTACAATCTAGATGATTGTTAATCCAAGACAGTGAGGAGCACTAGTAGATCTCCTACGTTGCAAACGGAGAAGCTCAGAAAATATACTAGGAAAGATTACAAGAGTTATAGTTACAGTTATGCTTTATTTCCTAACTCCAAGGGTCTTTTTATAGCTTCTAGAAAATCATATCCGAGGGTGGAAGACGCCTTTAAGAGGGTTCAAGGCGCCTTCAATCGGTTAAGTTTTATCCGTATGAAGATAAAACTTTATCTTCGCTAATGACTGTCGGAATGTGCCTTCCTACTGTTCATCGAAGGCGCCTTCCTACTGTTCATCGAAGGCGCCTTCCAAGCCTTTGAAGGTGCCTTCAATACTGTTTATAGAAGGCGCCTTCAGCACTGTTCATCCGAAAATGGTTAACTTCCTTTATTAACCTTTTTTCGCTCCGTTCACTTGGATGATGCTCCGGCCATCCGAAATTGAGCTCACCCGAACCCAACCCTGGCTTTCTCCTTGAGCAGACTTTCTCCCTAGCTTCTCATCCCTCAGAGGTCACGCACGTCCTTCTCATTCACTGGTGTACTTTTTCGCAGCACCTCGTCCTTTGGATGCACCGAGCCCGTCGACTCCCTTCCTGTGCCATCCTTCTCACTAGCTGTCTTCCGTTTGACTTACAAGATTTGTAGTTACAATTATGTTTTATTTCCTAACTTCAGGGGCCTTTTTATAGCTCATAAAAAATTTTATCCGAGAGTAGAAGCCGCCTTCAAGAGGGTTCAAGGCACCTTCAAGAGGGTTCAAGGCGCCTTCAAGAGGGTAAGTTTTATCCGTGCGAAGATAAAGTTATAAAACTTTATCTTCACTAACGGCTGTCGGAAGCCGCCTTCAAGAGCTGGAAGGCACCATCGTACTATTCATCAAAGGCGTCTTCCAAGCCTATGAAGGCACCTTTAATATTGTTTATAGAAGACACCTTTAAAGCTTTTGAGGGTGCCTTCAGCACTGTTCATCCAGAAAATGGTTAACTTCCCTTGTTAACCATTTTTTGCTTCGTTCGCTTGGGTGATGCTCCGGCCATCCGGAATTGAGCTCATCCGAATCCAACTCCGGCCTTCTCCTCGAGCAGACTTCCTCCCCGGCTTCTCGTCCCTCGGACGTCGTGCATGTCCTTCTCGTCCACCGGTGTACTCTTCCGCAGCACCTCGTCCTTCGGATACACTGAGTCTGTCGACTCCCTCCCATGTCATCCTTCTCGCTAGCAGTGTCTTCCGTTCAACTTCTTGTGTTCCTAAGCTCCCGCACACTTAGACACAAGGATCAAATATAACAGGACCTAATTAAACTTGATTGACCACATCAAAACTACCCCGGATCGACGAATTCAGGAATCAAGATACTTGTCGTCTGTCTGATTTTCGTGTACGCATTTCCCTTGGAAAGATACTTGTAATTTGGTCTACGAATTTCCTATTAAAAATATGTAATTTGTGGGGTTGTCAAAAATGTGTCTTGAAATCCTCTTTTGATGTGCATCAACCCAAGTTTAAGTTAGGGTAAAAATTACAATAAAATATAAGTGATAACAAATTGCTTGCAAAATAAGTAAAAAAATAAATTGCTTGCAAACAAAGAATTTAAAATTTCTAAACCTTACCTCCCCCTGAACTTGTACCTATTTCTCCACCTTTGATCACATAAAAAAATTAGAATAAAATAAAATAAATATTTTAGAAAATTTGGAATATTTCTCTAGTGGTAATTAACAAAAATTATTAATTTTATTAACAAGAATAAATTAGGTAAGTTAAATTTCTAGCATGCAAACAAAAAATTATTTAATTATCTAAACAAGATTTAGGAACACAAAATAAATTATGTCCTACTGGGTTAACCAAATATTTGAAAGGTGCATAATTTTTTAAAAAAAATTAATTTGTTCCTGGTGATTTCTAATGTACCAGTTGATTTTACCATAATTTCTAAATCTTGGTTTTTGATAGTAATTAGAACATGTATGGTTATTTTTCAACTTTTCAATTTCTATTCTCAATTATTCATTTTATGTTTTTAAATTATCATATATTTCTAAGGGGCATGAATTGGCTAAGGTCATTTTTATCTTAGCATTTTCTTTTTCTAATTTGCATATATTTTTAGAAAGCATTTTGTTAAACTCATAAGATTGCTTGGGAGATAATGTACGTACCTCACTTATCTTGTGTTCTGATGCTCCTCCTTAATCACAGCTTTCCTCTGATGATCCTTCCCCTTCATCGATGCTTATCTCTAAGTTGCTTTTATCTTATCTTTAATGGTTTGCCATTAGGCCTATGTTGTTGATTTCCTCGGTCTTGGATTCCTCTGATGATGAAGTGATGTCCATCGAAGGGTCGGATTCTTCTTTTCTTAACACTTTGTGGTGTTTCAAGAACTTTTCCCAAAGTTCTTTTGCATATGTATAGTCTCCGACGCAAGTATAACATTAAGTAGATGAAATTTAGCCCTACCATTTGCCATGAATTCGTTTCTTTGTTGTTTGCTCCATCGGTATTCCTCGAGTTATTTTCTGTCTGTTGTTTTGGGTACTTCGAAACCATTCTTGATACTTAACATGGGGTCAAAATCCATCTTGAAGAAGACCTCCATTTTATGTTTCCAAAACTCAAACTCCCCCTTAAATGTTGACGGATAGATGCTTGGTCCAACCATCGTCTCAGTGCTTCAATCAGCGATTAGTCCTTTTGAGGCATTCTGTCTCTGATACTAATTGTTAGTGCAGCAGAGCTGGCAAGAGGGGGATGAATTGTCTGTAAAACAAAAATCAACCTTTCCCGATCTTTCAACTCGGATTAGTAGCAAAATTATAATAAAACAAATTGAACTAAAAATAGAAGAGGCTAAGAAATTAACTTGGTTACAACCTACATGGTTGTTAATCCAAGGTAGTGAAGAGCACTAGTAGATCTCCTTCATTGCAGGCAGAGAAGCCTCTTACAGACGTTGACAGCTCAGAAAATATACTAGGAAAGATTACAAGAGTTGTAGTTACAGTTATGTTTTATTTCCTAGTTCTAGGGGTCTTTTTATAGCTCATAGAAAATCTTATTCGAGGGTAGAAGGCGCCTTCAAGAGGGTTCAAGGCGCCTTCAATCGGTTAAGTTTATTCGTACGAAGATAAAGTTATAAAATTTTATCTTCGCTAATGACTGTCGGAAGAAGCCTTCAAGGGGTGGAAGGCGCCTTCGTACTGTTCATCGAAGGCACCTTCCAAACCTTTGAAGGCACCTTCAGCACTATTCATAGAAGGTGCCTTCAAAGCCTTTGAGGGCGCCTTCAGTACTGTTTATCCGAAAAATGGTTAACTTCCCTTATTAACCATGTTTAGCTCCGTTCACTTGGATGATGCTCCGGCCATCCGGAATTGAGCTCACCCGAACCCAACTCCGGCCTTTTCCTCGAGCAGACTTCCTCCCCGGCTTCTCATCCCTCAGACGTCGTGCACGTCCTTCTCGTCCATCGGTGTACTCTTCCGTAGCACCTCGTCCTTCGGATGCACCAAGCCCGTCGACTTCATTCCCGTGCCATCCTTATCGCTAGTTGTGTCTTCCATTCGACTTGTATTCCTAAGCTCCTGTACACTTAGACACAAGAATCAAATACAAAAGGACCTAACTAAACTTGATTGACCACATCAAAATTACCCCTGGGTACTTACAATCTCCCCCTTTTTGATGTGCATCAACCTAAGTTTAAGTTAGGGTAAAAATTATAATAAAAAAAAAGTGATAACAAATTGCTTGCAAAATAATTTTAAAAAAAAGCAAATTGCTTGCAAACAAAGAATTTAAAAATTCTAAACCCTACCTCACCCTTGAATTTGTACCTATTTATCCCCCTTTGATCACATAAAAAAATTGGAAAAAAATAAACTTTTTAGAAAATTTGAAATATTTCTCTAGGGGTACTTAACAAAAATTATTAATTTTATTGACAAGAATAAATTAGGTAAGTTAAATTTCTAGTATGCAAACAAAAATTTATTTAATTATCTAAACAAGATTTAGAAACACAAAATAAATTATATCCTACTGGGTTAACCAAATATTTGGAAGGTACATAATTTTTTTAAAAAATTCTAATTTGTTCTTGGCGATTTCTAATGTACCAGTTGATTTTACCATAATTTCTAAATCTTGGTTTTTGATAGTAATTAGAACATGTATGGTTATTTTTCAACTTTTCAATTTCTATTCTCAATTTTTCATTTTTTGTTTTTAAATTATCATACATTTCTAAGGGACATGAATTGACTAATGTCATTTTTATCTTAGCATTTTATTTTTCTAATTTGCATATATTTTTAGAAAGCATTTTGATAAATTCGTAAGATTGCTTGGAAGATAGTGCACGTACCTCACTTACCTCATGTTCTGATGCCCCCTTCATCGCAGTCGCGGCTTTCCTCCGATGATCCTTCCCTTTTATCGATGCTTATCTCTATGCTGCTTTCATCTTCTCTTTAATGGTTTGCCATTAGGGCTATGTTGTTGATTTCCTCGGTCTCGTATTCCTATGATGACGAAGTGATGTCCATCGAAGGGTCGGATTCTTCTTTTCTTAATACTTTGTGGTGTTCCAAGAACTTTTCCCAAAGTTCTTTTGCACATGTATAATCTCTGATTCTTTCGAGTTCCTGCGCAAGTAGAATATTAAGTAGATGAAATTCAGTCTTATCATTTGCCATGAATTTGTTTCTTTGTTGTTTGCTCCATCAGTATTCCTTGAGTCCTTTTCCGTCTGTTGTTTTGGGTACTTCGAAACCATTCTTGATACTTAACATGGGGTCAAAATCCATCTTGAAGAAGACCTCCATTTTATGTTTCCAAAACTCGAACTCCCCCATAAATGTTGACGGATAGATGCTTGGTCCGACCATCATCTTAGTGCTTCAATTAGCGATTAGTCCTTTTGAGGCATTCTGGCTCTGATACCAATTGCTGGTGCAGTGGGGCTGACAAGAGGGGGGTGAATTGCCTGTAAAATAAAAATTAACCTTTCCTGGTCTTCCAACTTGGATTAGTAGCAAAATTATAACAAAATAAATTGAACAACTAAAAATATAAGAGGCTAAGAAATTAACTTGGTTACAACATACATGGTTGTTAATTTAAGGCAGTGAAGAGCACTAGTAGATCTCCTTCGTTGCAGGCAGAGAAGCCTCTTACTGACGTTGACAGCTAAAAAAATAGACTAGGAAAGATTACAAAAGTTGTAGTTACAGTTATGTTTTATTTCCTAGTTCCAGGGGTCTTTTTATAGCTCATAGGAAATTTTATCCGAGGGTAGAAGGAGCCTTCAAGAGGGTTCAAGGCTCCTTCAATCGGTTAACTTTTATCTGTGTGAAGATAAAGTTATAAAACTTTATCTTCACTAACGGCTTTTGGAAGACGCCTTCAAGTGTTGGAAGGTGCCTTCGTACTGTTCATCGAAGGCGCCTTCCAAGCCTTTGAAGGTGCCTTCAGTACTGTTCATAGAAGGCGCCTTCAAAGCCTTTGAGGGCGCCTTCATCACTGTTCATCCGAAAAATAGTTAACTTCCCTTGTTAACCATTTTTTGCTCCGTTCGCTTGGGTGATGCTCCGGTCATCTGGAATGGAGTTCACCCAAATGCAACTCCGGCCTTCTCTTCGAGCAGACTTCCTCCCCGGCTTCTCAACCCTCGGATGTTGCGCACATCCTTCTCCTCCACTGGTGTACTCTTCTGCAACACCTCGTCTTTCGGATGCACCGAGCTCGTCGACTCTCTTCCTGTGTCATCCTTCTCACTAGCTGCGTCTTCCGCTCGACTTCTTGTGTTCCTAAGCTACTGCACACTTAGACACAAGGATCAAATACAACAAAACCTAATTGAACTTGGTTGACCACATCAAAACTACCCCGGGTACTTACATCAACTATCCCGATCGACATAGATATCCGACTATGGTATAGCTGAGCAGCCAGTCCAACACCGAACTTATGAGGGATGACTCGAGCGGTAGCTATAAGCCTAGGCCAATGTATGAAGCAGCGTGACGAAGATTATGTGATCCGATCAGAAGCTCGAGACAAAAAAGGAATGGTCGGTCAGTGAGTTAGATCACCAAATTAGTAATCAAATTCGACACGCATCACATTCGAACGACGATTAGGAGATATTGCCAACCAGCAGCCAGAGCACGAAGAATGACTGATCGGCGTGAGGCCACCCGAGGCACTACTCGTCTAGTCAATCGGACTTGCAACCTCTTTTGACTAGACTTGAGGGGAAGACTTGTGATGTTGTGATAAGGGGAGTCCACTAAGTACGGTTCAAACGACAGAAGTAGCAATCCACATGGAGGTCAAAGTCACAAAGGTTAACGGCAAATGGTCGGACGTTGAGGGGCTAAACAAATCTCTCTAGCAGTGGCCAATTGGGAATGCATTAGCTGATTAGTAAAGGGTCGGTCCAAGTGAAGCGCCCGTTCAGCCAAGATCATCAGACGGTCGTCACAAAACAGAGAAGCATGCATATGATCTGAGCATTAGTTCGATCGGGCGGAAATAAATTATCGAGACCTGTCGCCACGAGGAGGAGCAGCCGAGTCCGGCCGAGTGGAGCAGTACTCAGTCGAGCGACTATCCCGCTCGGCCGAGCAGATGGATCACTGACGTATCCTTCGGGGAGATAGCGCCGCTGACACAGGACATGGTCAACGGACGAATCGTACGAAGGAAGCTTCTATTGTCTTGTCAGGGATATGCATGTCTTGTTAAGGTATGGTCTCAGAAGCACATTCCTGACACGTCCTTTCATAGGATAAATTGGAGAATGTGGTCACGATCAATTGGAGAATGTGCCCACATCACGAGAGAAGTGTGCACGTCGCACACCAGGGCACTATATAAAGGGGGTCCATACACCAACGGAGGTACGCATTATTTACTATTCAGACCTGTGTCTATTGTTGCTTTATCTTTTTCCTCTTTCCGATGACTAACTTGAATATCGAAGGGCTAACGTCAGGACCCCTTACCTGTCTTGACACTGACGTTTCTTATGTTGCAGAGCGGAACAGAGTCTACATGTAGTCAATGTGGCAACTACATCCCCAGCTTACCATCTCCATGATTTTTGGATAGGATCCGGAGATATTCAAAGGGATGAAGGAAAAAAGCTTTCATGAATAGGATATGACAAATGACAAATGAAGTTACAAAGGAATTTGTAGCCAAAAAACACACACCAGAGAAGCCAATTTTTCACACATACATACTTACATTTTTCATTGCTGAGAAACACTAGCATTCAATTTGCATTACACGCATTTCATTGCAGATAAACACTAGAACTAAACTTCCCTTCATTACAGTAGCAATCAACTCTAATTTTTATATATGTAAAGCATTTGAGCTAGTGTTAAGCTATTTAGAGTCCTAATGGAAACAAAGGTTTTTATGCCCACTGCTAGACTCGGAGCTCAGGTTGCATTGGCTTACCAAATATAAAACAATCTGTATCTTAATGCGAATGAATTAGTTGAAGCAAGTAGTTGTGGGCACTGATCAAAATATATCCGGTGAAATTCCAAGCCCAAATGGGGCATTGCTGCAATACATCTGGTAATCTAGGACACCACTTTGAAAATTGGCACACATTGTGGTCGCATATTGTTCCTTCAAAGTCACAGTGCATTAGAAAAACCTAATCAAAACCAGCCATGCAACGGTGTTCTAGAAGCAATATATACCGCATGCAACAGCATTCGAGGCCGGCCAAGCTCGCGGCTCGGGATGAGAGGAGAGGGAAGGAGAGAGGTGAGGAGCATACCGACAGATGCGTACCGGAGATAAGAGAGGAGAGAAGGTGCGTTTGCCGGAGATCGAAGATGAGTGTGCCAGAGCTGGAGATTTCGATCGATCGGAGAAGAGAGAAGACGCCAAACAGGAAAAAATTATGAAAAACCCCCTAATTTTAATTGTCAATTAACGACGAAATTTAAATAAGTTTCTATCAGTGACGGAATTATTGGAATTAATAATTCCATCACTAAATTAGTGATAGAAATTTAATTCCATCATTATTTTAGTGACGGAAGTAATATCCACGCTAAAATAGCAACGGAATCAAAATTCCGTCACTAAGTTAGTGATGGAAACTTAATTCCACTGTTAATTAAATACGATAAATAAGAATAGCTATGAAAAGTAAATTTCATTACTAATTAGTTGTCGTTAAATTAGCTACCGAAGTTTATATCAATCGCTAATTTAATGACATAATTTAATTTTCGAGAATATTCGTGATAGTGTGAAACTTTGCTAGCGACCCCTTTTGTTTCTACATGTCATCCCATTGGCTGACGTGGCAATTATGCATGACGAGTAGGCTATTGCATAGTGGCTATGCATGATGCATGTGGCTGCCACATGACAACATATGTAAGTTGTCGATACTTCTCATCCTTGTTCTCCATCAGTTTTCATAATTTCATACGTATTCACATTTGTGTTGGCACACTAAATGTCAGAAAGTCACAATATATTATCTATGTTGTGGAATTAAGATATGAGGCAATGAGACTCAAAGCTCCTAGAAATATATTGGTTATGATCTGAGTTGATTCTTATATGATTAAAATCATCAATGAGTTTTGATCAAAACATTATATAATGTTTAGATTTTTAAATTCTGAATACGATCTACTATCACGAGAGTTCTAGGAACATGTTAGTATTATTGTTGAATGAATATGATATCTAAGTCCAACAATAAATTTGTAATAAAATTATATGAAACTATCTAAATTTTAAAAAGTCATATGTTATTTATGCTGTGAAATTAAGGTTTGAAGGTATGGTGAGACTTGGAAGATTCATTGGAGTGCATTGATTTTTTATTCGGATGTATTTAAGATCCTAAGTAAATTTTGATCAAAACTGATTTATAATCTTAGACTTATCAAATTTGATTCAAAATAAGATCATAATATTCTTGGAACTCTTTTGAATATAATCATATCCTTCTATCTTTATTCCACCTCGTATATAGTCCATTGTGAGATTTTTAAAAAATTAACTTTTTTTAAAAAAAGAAAAGAAAAATATTTTTAAAACTCACTTCAACATTCAACATAGTCCATGCGTGATTTAAATATTAATAAAGTCAAATAAGAGGTTTAGGAAAATGCCCTTAATTTAACTGCACATAAAGGAACTGAAAAGCTTCTACTTAGCCGATGTATAAGAACCTATGCAAACAGTTCGTTTAGAGCATCTGTAACACTGTTAAAATTTTAACGTTAATATCTACGTGGCTGTATTGTTCATGTACTGTAACATTACGTGGTTATATTGTTCACGTACTATAACATTATGTGGCTGTACTGTTTACACTGTAATATTAACGTATTCAACAAATTGAACGCGTTAAAATAACTATAGCGTTGAAAAATTATATATATATATATAATAATATACTGCCATTAACGTGTCACACGTTAATGGCGTTTAGATGCTCTTAGCTTATGTCTTTTGTTTTTTGTTATTTTTGTAAATGCAATTAACAAAGCACATTACTTGCTTAAGAGAATAAATAATTAGATTTTGGGGAAATCGCCGAATTAGAATGCTCACTAACAGAGGGGGACAAAACAGATGTATAAAAAAGGAGGCTTACCTGAGGTCAGCGAGTTAGGGTTCTGGCTCTCCTCAAAGTCCCCCACTTTCCCAAACTGTCTGCATCCGAGAAATGACGCCCGCGGATTCGTGGCCGGCGGCGGCGGCGGCGACAGCGGCTTCGGCTGCGGGAGGGGGTCAAGAAAAACAGGGGGCAAATCCGCAGCAGTAAAGCGTGCCTTCTTTGCCGGTCGCTCGAGCCTGTCGGAGCCTCGATTATGCCAAGCTTCCACATCGCTCTCCTCTTCGGAATCGCTGCCGGCGCTGCTCAAATCGATCACCGCATTCCGCTGCAGCGGCGCCGGCACCACCGACATTTCACGGAATCCATCGCGAAAGGAAGACGAGAAGGCTGGCCAGGCAGGCGTTAGAGAGAAGGCTAGCGAAATAGCAAAGGGAAGGCTAGAAATTGAATTGCAAACACTATTTTTTTTTTAATAATCCATTTGCTATTTTTTTTAATAATCCATTTTCAAAAACAGCGCACTATAGTTTCTTTATCCACCCTAAAAAAACATAAACTTTCATAAATAATCATTTTTTTTATTTTAAAACTTTAATAAAAAATTGATAAAATATAAAAGAAAATTAATAAAACAATAAAAACATTTTCCTATTTTTGAATATCTAATTATAAAAAATTAATAAATAAAAATAAAATTAATAACAATGGTTGATTTTATTAATAAAAATAATTTTAAAAAACACTTTGATACGGATTAAAATCAGTATTACATTTTAAATACACTGTTATGGAGTTGTGTTGTTTTAAGACCAACACCACAATTATGTTGATCTTAAGAAACTAGTATCACAATATTTTAAAAGTTTAAATTATTTTGAGTAATAAATTCATAGGAATTCGATTTATTTGGACTCAGATTCATCTAATAAATTTATAGAAATTGAAATGAGCTTGATTAAAGTAATCTAAGTCAAAATCAATTCGTGGATATGATTTGAACTTCTAAATTTTTGCAATGAGATGGGTAGAAGTAGATATGGGAAGAAATTTTAATCCTAGGTTTCTACACAAAATTATAGACCCGTGTCAATTTGCAAAAAGTTAAAAATTTTCTAAACCTTTTGAACAATGGAAATCTTTTACAATAATAATGGTATTTCAAGATAGGTCCACCTACATACGAACAAGCATAGAGAAAAGATAGTAAATAATAGTTTGGATGTTAACGATCATCGTAATAGAACTGAAGTCCTAAAATCATTTCTTCAATCTAGACTTCTTACTTGACCACTTGTTTACTCACATCCTCTTGTTTACTTTAGACCCTTTTTCAACCTCTTAACTCTCTCTCTATCTTGAATTCACACAATATTTCTCTAGATAATCTGCTTCACTTATTCAATCAGTACTTACTTTTCATTTCCTGCGGATTCAATATCTCTAGACAATGATGTAGCAGTAGGATACCTTCTCAGTTTTTCAAATATTTAATAATTGAATTCCAGCTTCAGCGAATAATGGATGAAGTATCCTTAATGATTGATTGAACTAAGGACGTTGGACTGATGAATCATCTGCTGTGAGTCTTTTTCGATTTGTCTTGATAGTGCGTGAATTTTTGTTTATAAAAGTGGATCAATCATTATCAAAATTAGTCGATATAAATTAAATATTTGATGTCAACTGAAAGAAGAATTTGCCATTGTCGATTCCACGGGCGTAGTGCATATTTAAGGAAATAAACAAGAGAATGAGAGTTTGAATATCAATTAAAAGTCGACCTCTAAATGTAAATAAACTACCCTCCGATTTATGAAAAAGGCAGAGAAGACCGTCTCTAAAAAAAATTTAAAAAATTATCATTCAATTAAGAAATTTATTTCATGACAATCTACATATAAAATAAACAATTCATGTAGGCTACTCAAATCCACGCATAACTAAGCATGATATTAAGAATCTAATTAAAACTATATTTACATGGAATGCCTTAATTACTTAATTGCAGTAAGAGATGAAATAGTCATTATTTTAACGCCCCTCCGAGGTAGTCCTGGACATTTTTGTACTCAAGTTAAACCCTGCATGGACCTCCCTCCATATCCGTGGGGCCGGCACTAGGAGGCCGCTAAGGTAACGGATCTACCTTTTTTTTTATTACAATAAATAATTATATAAGTATCAACTACCAATTTGTAGGAGACATTTTAATTATTTAATTATAGTAAAAATAATTATATTTATTTTAGATGTCTCTCACAATTCATCCCCAAATGGCTAAGGGTGTTTTAATTACCTAATTGTAGTAAAAAAAATGATTATGTTCATCTTAGACTTTACTCATAGACCGTCTCCTAGATTATATAAAGTAAAATAAATTACGGACAAATGATTAAAAGCTAAAAAGAATTTTAGGTTTGATCTATGTCATATTATAATAAATCTATCATCTTCTAAATTAACTGTACATCTAAGGCCACGTTTGCTCTAGTTCAGATCCTCTGTTCTCATTTTTCTCTGTCCCCGTGTCCCATTGCCTATCGGACGGATCATATTAAATATCAAGAATGCTTTGCACATCACGAGAATATTACACATATTTTAAAGATATCATAATGCCTTGAGATTTAATCTAATCCATTCAATCGATAAGACACGGGGATGGAGAAAAATGACGACAGAGACTCTGAACACAGTGTTTTTAAAATTGTCAATAAAGAGATTCTCTCTCATATACAGAGGAGAAATGATCCGCTACACAAGAAGAAAAAAAAAACAGAAGGAAGGAACAAGCTCATGAATGACCGACGATACGACGAACTCGCAAGCAGATGACAAGCTGGCCGACAAGCAATCAGCGGGCTCGTGAGCAGGCCACAGGTTCGGGGCCTACTAGCTGGCTTGCTACCAAGCAGTGAGCTCACGGCTGACGAGCTTGCTGGCAAACGATGGTGGAGTCAGGAGGGTGGTGGCGAGAGACGAAGGAGGACATTTGGACTTGATCAAGTTGAGATTTCAGAAGTTGGAAGGAAAGGAAGTGTTTCTCCATTTGATTTTGAGAAGATTATATTTTGGACCAAAAATCATTCAGCAGATGGATTGGCAATCCATCCTTTGAATAATTCTGCATCTAATAAACGATGAACATCGTCTCAACTCTCGCACAATCCACTTGTTTAACGATCCAGTCTTCGAAGTTGAGTTTTATTACATCTATAGCAAAGGATTTGGTTAGGACACTGCCAAAGCAGAGCCAAAGACAGCAATTGAGCTATGCCGCCATAATCATTGTCCACGATGCCGATGGTAACTATGGAATTTGCTTCGCAACATTACATTCTTTTTAGCAGAGTTGGAACTCTGGTCGTGAAGTCGAGTTAGTTCAGTTGGAACTTGAGCTTGAAGCTGGACCAAATATTCTTCTGTTCCTCAATTCTCAGGCTCGCCGACATATCTTTGATGTGGTCCATTTGGATCTGAGCAAGATGAGTTGTTGGCTACTTTTATTTCACTGGTATGACTTGGCTATTGACTCAGCAGCTTCCTAGTGCAACTCGAACACTTTGTCTCAAGGTCTAACCATATCCTTCATCCATAGTGCTAACTCCTTTTCTCAGTCAACGGTGGGTGGTGGATTCTTTTGTATGGAAATGAAGCTTGGGATAGGGTTTGGTGTGAGTAGGCCTCACTTCAACCTACTGAAAGAGAAACAAATAAGGAAACTTGCATCAATATAATATAATGAGATCGATCAGCACAGTTGACTTTGATGTTTTAGAGAAATCTCATCCACTGAGTGAACCATTTCACTTCCTAGAACCAATATAAAGTCAACTATGTTCATCTATCTCAGCACAGTCTACTCAAGGTTATGAGTAGCCTTATCTGAAACTTTGAAATGAGGCCTTGAAGAGATTGCCAAAGATGAAGTTGACACTGCCAACCATTTCAGGAGGCTTTGGTGGAACCTCAAGCTTCTGTTTCACCCTCAGCACCGTGTCTCCAAGTTGACCTTTTATCAAATCAATTGTCTTCTGATCGATTGGGTTGCCAGACATTTCTGAAAGATAGAAGGTATCGTTTCCTGATATTGAGATCTCTGCTCTCCTAATAGTTAAGCCGTTCTCACGGAATATCCTTGTAATCTCTGAGAGAAAACCACCTCTGTCCTCTGTTTGCAGCTCCAATTCTAAACCCTACACGCGACAAACAAAATGAGGGCATTGAAACACATAGTCACAATTGATTGTATCCAAATGCTTATTTGTAGTTAGTCTGACATTACAGAGACTAAAAGTTTATGGAATTCAATTCTACCTCTGATGCTCTTCTCTCAATAGCAGCCTTGAGACACTTAATCAGGCGTTGCCGCTCGCTCTCTGAGCTTATGGGGAGGCCATCTGTATGCCTTATATAGTATTCCTGAAAACATACAAGAATAACATATCAAGCATGATGTGAGATCATAAACATAGACATTGGATAATTTTCTAATATCAGTAGCTTTTGATGTCACAGCACAGCTCATGAATTCAAAACTTCTACCAAAACGATTTTGATATGATTCTCCGATTATAAATTATCGCTAATTTGACATTTACCTGATAGGCTTCCTCCTTTCCTGTGCTTACGGTCCCATGAAACACAACATACTTTAAGTCTGTGAGCGTACAAAGGATATCGAAAAGAAGCTTAGGCCGGTCCTTAGATCTTAAAATGACCACAGTATAATCCTTCTCCAAGCAGTCCATCACGGCCACGTGAGTTCTAACTTCATCATTTACATCTCCTTTCACGCTAACCATCTCATAATCACGATCATCTACCATCATTTGGTGCAACCTTCTCTCAGTGTGGGTAAGCCCCAGGGAGATAGCCATCCTTCCTATCCTAGAGTCACTGTTACCTCTAAGAACATTACATAAAAGCTTCTTGATTGTTGAAAGCCTTTCAAGGTCTTCAATCGCTCCGCCAGTGGACTCATCGGTGACATGAAGTACTGCTGCAACTCTTCCGTTGTGAGTCCAAAGCTCAGCTTTCGCAACAAGACACAACTCGGTTGCAAGTACAGCGCATATTTCAGATAGCAAACCAGGTCTGTCGGAGCCTGTTACTTCAATCAAAGTGTGTTCTTTGGAGAGCATTGCACCTATTGAATTCTGGAGTTCAGGGAAGAAGTACACTTCTGATTCTATGGACTGCACAAGTAATTATGGTCAACGAAAAATTATCAATAATTATCAAATTTAAAAGATGTCAAACTATTTACTGATATTCAAAATGGGTGGCAGATGAAAAAAAAAAAGAAGACCAAAAGTGGTCAAGAGTGAGGAGCTAGATGAAATTTCCCAATCACAAATACACAAATTTAGATTCTAAATTGAAAGCCAAAACTTTGGGATTAGTATATCCAAAAGTTTTCAATACTACTTCTTAGACTTATTTTGCATATAATCTTTTGGTTTGTACTATCTTCGAAACCCTATTTGTAGTCTGAGCATAACTATATATAATGACCATTTTCTTCATATCAAAAGATTTTGGGATTATGATAACACAACCAATCATTTGGGTTAATTCCTGCACTGTCAAGTATGCTAAGTTACTTATTATACATTAATTCAATTTCTGCAAAATAAGACAACTGCAAATTAACAGCTGAAGAATGAAAAAATCAAGAACCTTTTGAATGTAGGAGGTGACCTCTCCGTCCGACACTTTATTTCCAGCTTCATCTGTCACATTAAATACTGAAAACAGCACAAAAACACAAATATTTCTCAAACAAAAATATAGAGAAGAAGCAGAGGTGATTCCTGCAATATTATTTCAATCCAAAGTAAAGAGGCATACCGTCCATAAACCAACTCCCGTCCGAAGATATGTAGGCCTTCCTGATGATAAGGTTCAGATCAGTGAGAACTCGAACTACTTCCAGGAGAATCCCTTGCTTGTTGACGCTATCCACCTAACAAAACCAGCACAAAGAATATATATATATATATATCTATGAAGCGTGGCCCAAGAACAAGCATCCATCACATAAAGATGCTTTAGAAAACTTGTGGATTAAGCTTTATCTATTCAAGTATTCTCTTACTCTGATAACTGTAGCATCATAGCAAGAATCATTATCAATCACAACCCTGCATTACATGACCATGAACACCGTTAGATAAGATTTTGAAAGGGAAAAAGAGCAATAGTGAATAGATTCCTCTTCCTCAATCTTGATTTCAGAACTAAACTGGGAAGGAATATCAAACAGAAATAGGGTTAAGAAAAATTTGGATACAAACTGAAGACAAGCATCAAGCAAAGCAATATCATAAGAATCAATTCTTCAAAGAAAGTATCAGCGCGAAAAGATCGCTCATGTCTTCCAGACAACAAAACTTGTACCTTTTTTTTACCAGATCTAACTCCATCTGTAATCAAAGAGAGAGAGAGAGAAAGCCCCGACATACTATCCACACATCCCAAGAAGACGAGCCAAAACAATCAATTATAAGAAACAAAATCTACACAGGAAAAGAGGGGAGAAAAACAGAAAACAAAACAGGGGCTATTGCAATCTTGTCACCTCGGTGGGTTCATCCTCCTGATGAGCTTGGCGAACTCATCCTCGTCCACCTCCACATCTGGATAGCTCCTCATCACCCACAGTTGCAAGCGAGACGAGTGCTCACCCCACTGCCCACACCGAGCAGATGGGGAAGCCGCTCGCTTATTTATACAGGGGCAGATCAGAGGCCAACAAAGAAAACTGCATCGTCAAGCAAAAAGACAAACAACAAACAGACAATCGCAGTATAATACAATTATCACTTGTTGCTTTTTTACATTTCAAAACTTCAAATTTCCGAAATACATTATTTGATGCGAATTTAGGTTTGCTTCCATCGGGTCATGGCATGCGTCACCAAAACTTGCCCCTTCCCGATCTCTATGACCTTCGGTCCAATTAATTTTAAAAGTGAACGGTCCGATTCCATGGATTGATTATCATGTAAATCACTCTTGTCTCTTATCAGTCCACGCCCCGTGGATTACTCTTTGGTCTTGCAATGCCGAACTCGAGAAGGAACAGTGTGAGTCATGTTGATCGCAACTCTTCTATCATGTTAATGATATGGCCAGTAGGCTTACTCTCCGGCCGTGTCGGCATTGGTTGATTTAAGTAAGAAAGGAGTTCCTTCTTGGGCATCAGCCTTAGGAGAAGTAGTGATAAGGTTGGGAGGCCATGAAATGGACGACGGCATGTCGGCATGAGTAAATGTGGCATGAAATTCATGTAGAGATAATAACAGTGTTGCATTAATTCATGTAGAGATAATAACAGTGTTGCATTGTTGTGGTATCACGAGATAGAACGATGTCATTGCTGATATTAAATGTAGATTTAATATCTTAAGAATCTTTTTAGTTATCCATCTAAAAATAAAAAATTATAATTTTTTCTAAAAAATCTTATAAACTTGTTCAAGAACCACTATTTGTTTTCTTATGGATAAAATAAAAATTATCCTATCGAGATGATGCGGTGTTTAAGACATGGGATGTTATTGCATAAGGTCTTGGGTTGAAACTTGATGTGTCCGAGCATGGAATGAGTCTGCAATAATGGCTAGTACATAATTTTGTAATATTTTCTAAACTTAAATCTATGATCTTATCCAATATTTGAGATTGCCCACAAGGCACACCAATATTGTGATTACCCAAAAGACGCATATCATTTCCATCTTACTCCTATGACAAAATTATTTTTTTCATCTTTTTCTTCTCTTATTTGCATGTAATTCTTCTTCCTTCTCTCCTCTTAAATTATATTAATTATTTCTCTCTCCTATGAATGCATGCAACAATAGAATCTACATCAGCACCACAGCTTAAACCTTACACCAGTACAATGGTACTGTTGATTTTTAAAGACCAGTACCACTACGGTGTTGATGTGTTAAACTGTGTATTTTTTAATAATAATAATAAATAAAAGTATATTTGGATCCATAGTACTGTAGATCTATAGAAATTGGAATGGATCCAATCGAAGTTGTCTAAGTTCATCAATGAATTTTGATCTAAGCCATTGATGAATCTAGAGAATTTAAATTTTTGAAAAGTTGATATGTAATGGAAGAGGGTAATGCAATGAAGATATTTATGATGTTCATGTCTGATTCCGACATCCCTACGATAAGTTATGAGTATGTGCAAATTGTCTTAAAGTCATCAACTTTAAAAGCCTACTAATACTATTGTTAATTATTTCAAGCTGATGTTTTTGGACACATATAACTCTAGGGTACTTTAGAAACCTATAACACTTGGAATGAGTTTGATTAGAGTTCTCTAGGTCCTTTAATAGGTTTTGACTAGAACCCATTGATAGACCTAGGGTAATCAGAATTTTAAAAAATTACAATGAGATGAAAGCTCTGAGTGTGGAGAAGGTAGAGATGCTATGAAATCATGATTCTGAGTCTCCTATAGAAAAAAGTTATGATTGCATGCCAAGTTACACTGACATTGCCGCTGGTATTACAAAATCAGCATCACTGTGGTACTAATATTATGAAATCAGGGATCCAAAGATGCTCTCCTTTACTGTTTCTAGACCTTTCCAGCAGTGCTTAAAATGATTTTAAAATTTCAAAACATTGTGGTGTTGGTTTTAAAGGATCAACACCAATGTGGTGTCAATCTTCATGAACCAAAATCAAGTTTATGAGAAGAACACAACACAGTGGTGCTCATATTACAAAAGCACCATAGTGGTGTTGGTATTCTGATACCAACACCAATGTCCATGTAACTTGGCACACAATTATAACTTTTTATAGAAGACTCAAAACCATGATTTCATAGTATCTCTACCTTCTTCAAACTTGAAGCTTTCATCTCGTTGTAATTTTTCAGAATTCTGATTTTGTTAGGTCTATCAATGGGTTTTGGTTAAAACTCATTGATGAACCTAAAGAGCTCCGATCGGACTCATTCCAAAGTGTTGTAGATTTTTGAAGTATCCTAGAGTTTATATGTGCTAAAAAAATACCAGCTTAAAGTAATTAACAACGGTGATCAAAAGATTATTAAAGTTTATGACTTTAAAACAATTTGTACATATCCATAACTTATCATAAAGATGCCAAAACTAGACATAAACATCATAAATACCTTCATTTCATTACTTTCTTTCATTGTATATCAACTTTTAAAAATCTAAATCTCTTAGGTCTATTGATAAACCTAGATAATTCTGATTGAATCCATTCCAATTCTTATAGATTTCTACAGTGCTCTAGAGTCCAATTATGCCCTTGTTTATGATTATTTTTTTAAAATACACAATTTAACATATCAATATTGTCATGGTGCTAGTCTTTAGAAATCAATATCACCGTGGTACTAGTATAGGGTTTAAGCTTTGGTGCTGGCGTAGGATTTTTAAAAATCAATATCATTGTTGCATGCATGCATAAGAGAAAGAAATTTTTAATGTAATTTAAGAGGAAAAAGAAAAGGAAGGAGTGCTGCGTGCAAATGAAAGAGGGCAAAAAGATGAAAAAAAGAATTCAATTGTGTTAGAGGGTTAAAACGGAAAAGATGTGTGCATTTTGGGTAATCTCATAGTATTGCTTTTCGACAATCTCAAATATTAAGTATGTCTTTTGAGAAATTGCCATTAAATTTAAGATACTAAGAAATAAACAAAATAAATAAAAGTCTTATGCTTTCCAGTCATCTTAAAAAATATTTTCTTGTTTATTTTGTTCTGATTCTCATCCTACAGTTACACTTTAATTAAAAGAACGAATATGCTTCCTTTCAATTAGTGGATAATCGAGAATCTAATAGATTAATTTGGAGATAGATATAGAGTGATTCTCACTCAAAAACTAATTTTTAAAATATTCATCTCATTTAAAATTTAAATCTTGATTCTTTTATCGTTCTTTTAAATGTTTATCACATTTCTAAGGGTTTTTTTTTCTTTTCTTTTTTTAATTAGACTGATCAGCATTCTAAGTGAACATGAAAAAGGAGATTCAGATACTTTTTATTTGTTTTGTGTCATGCAGTCTTATAAAGGAAATGAATCAAAGCATCTTCTGAGAAGATTGTATAAAACAGGTGACGAATAGTATCAAAGTTGATTTGAACCCCCAACAAGTTATGCAAAGTGGAGCTTAGGTAGGGTTATCAAGATGAGGCACACATATTCTTTACTTAGCTTGATAAAACTAGTGTTTTAGAATGATGAATCAGCTAGAAAGAGTGAATAAATTTAAATAATCAATTAGTTTGGAACTATCAATTTCTTAGTGTAGCAAGTAGACCTGACCAAGGTTCGACGGTTTTGAACTATCGATTTAACGATTTGAAATCATCGATTCAATGGTTTCTGATAATTTAACCTTAACCGCACAAGCAAGCCCGGCTTAAGGCATAGGCCATTAAGACCTATGCCTAGGACCCCAATTTTATTAGGATCCATTGATTAATTAATTAAAGACATTGAAGAGATTAAATTGATCACATCATTAATATTAATTAATTATAAATATCATGCTAATTCATTAATGATATCTGTCTTCCATAATTTTATATGAGATTCTATTCAACCTTAAATATAATTCATTTCTTAATTGACATATTTCTTTTTTATTTTTAATTATTATTATTATTATTATTATTATTATTATTATTATCATCCTATTTTACAATTAGCAACACTATTTTATTTAATTATATGTCTTATAAAATCTAATAAACTCTTACCTTCTTAATATTTCTTAAAAATCCTAATTATTTTATCATTAGTGCTTCGTCTTTTTCTTTTCTCATCAGTGATTCCTTATATCGTTTCTCTTTTCTCGTCGACGATACTCTAAGAGAACGCTCTTTTCCTTTCTTGCCGATAATATTTCTTTCTTGCTCTTTCTTTTTTCTTCCTCGGTAATAATATGAATTAGAGAATCTTTTATCCATACAACGCAAAGTAAAATGCTTTTGTAAAAATAAGTTTTTTAAAATTAAAATTAATAAAGTTTTATTTATATTGAACAATGATTAAAAAAGGTTAAATAATTTAACAATTTTATTAATAAAAATAAAATTATTATCAAAATATCATTCAGAAAATTAAATTTTATATAAAAGTTTATTTTTTTAAAAAAATAATATTTTTTTTTAAAATTTAAATATTTTTTAAACCGATCATTTTTATCCAAATAAAATGAAAAAGGTTAAGGAAAACCTAAAAATATATTAAAGAACTTTGTTTTTTTTATGGTTTTTTTTTTCCAAGAGTCTTAAGGAATTTTGAGACGGCCTTGTGTCCAAGACTATTATAGTTTATAGTTTGGAATCGTCGGTTCATGGTTCATCATAGTTCATCATTATTCAATATTATTATTATTTTAAAAAATTTATAAATTTATAAAAAAAAATTTAAAAAAATAGTTTGCACTCATTTAAGTTGCTTATGTATCTCCTACAATTTTAAAAGGTTATCATGAACCTTAGAAGTATCATCATTATTCTTGGTGCAATATCCCCTAGGTCAAGGTTGACCAGGTTAACTAAGTTTGAGTTGACTCAAGTTTGAGTCTCGATGTTTAGGTTTCAATGTTTGACAATATATGGAGATTACAGGAGCAATCGTCCGATTGGGAAGATCGTTGATACAATTCCCCTCTAGTCTAGGACTGATCAACTAGATGTGAAGGAGAGTCAAGTAGGTTAAAGGTTTGACCGGATACTTGACTGGGAAAGTCCTAACTGGAGGTTAGGCAGGTGAAAGACCTAGTGAGTGAAGCTAGGCAGTTGGAAAAGCCTGGTGAGTGAAGCCGGGTGAAAGACCTAGTGAGTGAAGCTAGACAGGTGAAAGTCCTGGTGAGTGAAGCCGAGCAGTTGAAAATCCTCGTGAGTGAAGTTAGGTGAAAGTCCTGGTGAGTGAAGTCAGGTAGTGGGAAAATCCTAGTGAGTGAAGTCAGGCAGATGGAAAATCCTAGTGAGTGAATCTAGATAAAAGTCCTGGTGAATGAAGCCAAGCAGATGGAAAGTCCTGGTGAGTGAAGCCAGGCAGATGGGAAGTCCTAGTGAGTGAAGCTAGGCAGATGCAAAGACCTAGTGAGTGAAGCCAGACACGTGAAAATCCAGGTGGGTGAAAATTGATTGGACACCTGGTGTTGGGAAGTCCAAGTAGGTCAAAGGAGTGACCGAATACTTGGCACAAGGAAATCCTGTCACGCCACAGGTAGTCCCTGCCAGAAGAAATTTCGGCAGCATCTCCCTTGTACGTGTGATGATCTGAAACTTTCCTACAACCATCCAGATACCTCAGCCAACACGGTCGGAACATATATATAACATAAAACTAAAATAAGCAAGCATCCACCCAGTTAATAGTAAAAAACTAAACAAATGCAACGATAAGGAAAAACCAAGTCAAAATCCTACTCAACTACACCCATAAAGCTCAAAACTTATATCATACTCCACTGCACCCATAAAATACAAATCACAACAATAAAATCAACTCACCTCTTCTGCCGTCCAGGCAGGCATGTAGCAAAACATATCCAAATAAAACTCATCGACAATATGTCAGAAACCAGAACAAATCTAGATAGTAATAAGAAAGCCAAAAGATAAAACACACATCCTCGCGATATGTAGGGAACTAGCGACTGGAACTCCCCCGGACAGCCTCAACCTGAAAATAGTAAATATTCACGGGGTGAGTCAACTCCTCGGCGGGTAACTACTGATATGCATAATAAAGAAAATAACAAATAACACTAATCATGCGTATAGTCTCCTGATATAAGAAGGATAAATACAAACTAAAATAAATAGGACAATAACTGTACTAACCAGGACCTGGTGTATGGATAATAATTCGAGAGGTATAGAAATCCTGTATGCATGTCAAACAAATGCATCCATCCAATATGCAGCATATAAGTGCAGCAAACACAAGCAATAAATGCATCAATGCGTATGATGTCAATGACATGTCCTGGTCACCCCTACTGCCAGTCAGCCATCTCACACACGATGGTGAGACCGAGTGGGTAGGGCTATGACAACCGTGCACTCTGCCATCATTACTCCTAATGAGTGACCGAGTGGACGGGATGCTGTCGGAGTTGTTGGTTGCTACTCGGAAAGCCTAGAGGTTCCACTGTACAAAAATTTTGTACAAAGGTCTGAACCTTTTCCTAGCTACCATGTGTTCTTTTAAATTAAATTTTTGGATCGCCTGCGGAGCTTAACACGTTTGATCCAAAACTTAATCTATTTGTTCTTTTAGGTTTTGACTTGGATCTCCTGTGGAACTTAACACGTTCGACCCAAATCACCTTAAGTTATTAATTCCATTAAATATTAATTTCCATAATCGGTTCCCAGTACTGACGTGGCGAGGCACATGGCCTTCTTGGATATGGGAGCAACCACCACCGACTAGACAAAACCTTTTATAGAAATCTAATATTTAATTTCCTAAAATAACTTTAGGTTAACCGAAAAGAACAATCAAATCACAAGGAAAAATAAAACAAAAGAACACAACTTCAAAAAAACATATTCGAAATACTAGAACGTAAGCCTTTTGTATTTGGTATTATTTCCATAAATAACTAGTATGATGCGGAAAAGGAAAAACTACTAGTTATACCTTCTAGAAAGACCTCTTGATCTTCTACCGTATTCCTCTTCTAACCTTGGACATTGTGTGGGCAACGATCTTCCGAGATGAGAAACCACCAACCACCTTCTTCTCCTCCAAGCTAGGTTCGGCCACAATAAGGAAGCTTCACCAAGGAAGAAAATCAAAACACCAACCAAGCTCCAAGAGATGCTAGCTTTCTCTCCTTCTCCTTCTTCTTCTCCAAGTAGTATCCGGCCACCACGAGAGCTCAAAGGGGAGAGAGAGATTCGGCCACCACAAGAGGAAGAGAGGGAGAGGATGATGATGGCCGGCCACACCAAGGAACAAAAGAGGGAGAGAAATAATTGAGGTTCACCTCATGAAGGCACCCCTACCCCTTCTTTTATATTCCTTGGCCTAAGCAAATTTAGGAAATTTAATTACAATAAAATTTCCTTAATTTCCTTGACATGATTTAATTGAGAAAAATAAAATAAAATTTCCCAAATTAAACTATATTGGCCGGCCACCACATGGAGAAATAAATTAGACAAGTTTTAATCAACAAATTAAAACTTCCTAATTTGTTTCCGGAAATTTTAAAAATAAAATTTCTCTTCAAAAATCTCTTCATGGTTAATAAAAAGAAATTTCTATAATTTTAATTTTAACAATATGTGAATAATTTTTAAAGAGAAAATAAAATATCTCACCAATCTACAAATAAGGAAAGAGATCTAATCTCTTTCTTTAATCTTTTATAGATCTTTTACAAGAGAGATATTTTTAATTTTAATTCTCTTTAATAAATTATATCTTCCACATAATAAAAATTAAAATTAAAACCCTTTTTAATTTAATATGGCCGACCCCTCTAGCTTGGGTTCAAGCTAGGGCCGACCACCTTAAACCATGCTTAGGCCAGCCCTAGCTTGATTCCAAGCTAGCTTGGTCGGCCCCCTTAGGTGGGTATAGAAGGTGGGTATAGGTGGGTATAGTACTCTATAAATAAGAGGCTACATAGGGACCGAGAGGAGGAATTAGTTTTGGTCTCCCGATAAAATTAAGCATACCGTATTCGCCCCGAACACACAACTTAATTTTATCAATAATAATTCATTCCACTAGAGAACTATTATTGAACTACCGCACCAATCCCAAATTACATTTTTGGGCTCCTTCTTATTATGAGTGTGTTAGTCTCCCTGTGTTTAAGATGTTGAATGCCCACTAATTAAGTGAGTTACTGACAACTCATTTAATTAATATCTTAATCCAAGAGTAGTACCACTCAACCTTATCATCATGTCGGACTAAGTCCACCTGCAGGGTTTAACATGACAATCCTTGTGAGCTCCTCTTGGGGACATTATCAACCTAGTATCTCTAGGACACAGTTTCCTTCTATAATCAACAACACACACTATAAGTAATATCATTTCCCAACTTATCGGGCTTATTGATTCATCGAACTAAATCTCACCCATTGATAAATTAAAGAAATAAATATCAAATATATGTGCTTGTTATTATATTAGGATTAAGAGCACACACTTCCATAATAACTAAGGTCTTTGTTTCTTTATAAAGTCAGTATAAAAGAAACGACCTCTAATGGTCCTACTCAATACACTCTAAGTGTACTAGTGTAATTATATAGTTAAGATAAACTAATTCCTAATTACACTACGACCTTACAATGGTTTGTTCCTTTCCATTTTGGTCGTGAGCTACTGTTTATAATTTATAAGGTACTGATAACATGATCCTCTGTGTGTGACACCACACACCATGTTATCTACAATATAAATTAATTGAACAACTACATTTATCATAAATGTAGACATTTGACCAATGTGATTCTTATTTCTATATAAATGTTTATACCAAAAGCTATGCTTTTAGTATACATCCTAACAATCTCCCACTTATACTAAAAGACTAAGCTGCCATATCTGCTACCATACATCTGATTCCCAACCCTTCAACATGCCCATCAAAAGCTCTTGCCTTAAGGACCTTAGTGAAAGGATCTATAGATCATCACCTGATGCAATCTAGGCGGCAACAACTTCTCCTCGTTTATACGATTTCTCGTATTGGGTGGTACTTGCGCTCTATTGTGTTTACTTGCCTTATAGACTTATGGTTTCTTCGAGTTTGCTACTGCACCAATATTATTACAATAAATTGTAATAATTTTTGGACAAACCAGAAATCATATCTAAGTCTATCTTGAGGTTATTGAGTCATTCAACTTTTATGGCCACCTCAGAGGCTTGCCATATACTAAGCTTCTATGGTGGAGTTTAGAAAAACACCTATGCTTATCACTCTTCCATAGTTATGACTTTACCTCCTAAAGTAAACACAAAACCCCGAAGTTGACTTATTATTGTCCCTATTGGAAGTCAAAATCCGTGCAACCCACAGGGACCAAATTAACTGCCTTGTAAGCTAGCATATAATCTCTAGTGCCTCTAAGGTACTAATATATGCTTTACTGCAGTCTAATGTCCTTGTCCAGGGTTCCTTTGACATCTGCTAACTATGCCCTTGGCAAAACAGATTTCTGATCTCGTGCATAGCATACATTAGGCTTCCGACAGCCGAAGCATAAAGAATTTCCTTTATTTCCTTTATCTCCTTTGATGTCTACGGAGACATATCTTTAGATAAAGTTACTCCATGCTAAAAAGGTAAGAAACCTTTCTTGGAGTTTTGCATGCTTAAAACGAGCAAGGTTTTTTTTCGATGTATAAAGCTTGATATAAGTAAAATATTCTTTTCTTGCGATCCCTTATTACTTTGATCTCAAGAATATATGCATTCTCCCAAGTCCTTTATATCGAATTGTTTGGATAACCATACCCTTACTTCTGACAACATTTTGATATTGTTTCCAACTACCAAAAATGTTATCTACGTATAGTACAAGAAATACCACCACATTTCCATCACACCTTTTATATACACAAGACTTATCCGGTTACTAAATAAATCCATAGGTTTGGATTACTTTGATAAACCGGATGTTCCAAGACCTTGAAGCTTTGCCTCAGTCCATAGACTGATTGAGCTTGCACACAAGATGCTCTTAGCCCTTTGCAATGAATCCTTCTGGTTGCTTTATATGGATGCTTTCTTCAAGACTTCCATTAAAGAATGCTTTCTTGACATCCACTTGCCAAATAGATAAAAGAATCCGGATAGACTTAAGCATGGCTACCAGTGAAAAAGTTTCCTTTTTCATCAAGCCTTGCTTTGAAAGTTTCTACCTTCCTGTCTATCCCTCTTTTCCTATTATAGACCTTTTTACACCCAAAGGCTTTTACACCATTTGGTGGTTCTACAAGCTTCCAGACTTTATTAGAATACATATATTCTAATTCTATTATTCATTACTCTTTGCCAAGATGCTGCATCTTTATCTTGGAGTGTTTCGTCATATGTCTGGAGATCAGGTTCATGTCCTCCAGAGATCGAGTCCAAAAACTCTCCCAAAACATGAATCTTTTTAGGTTGCCTAACAACCCTCCCACTACGACGAGACACTTTCTGTAATTGTGTATCATTTGTGATACGTGTTGCAGTTTCCTTGTGGTATCTCATCTTGTACAGTTGGTACTAGATTAGACATGTCTTTTATTATTTCCGTAAGAACAAATTTACTTATGGGCACTTGGTTTATTACATAGTCCTTTTCTAAAAATCGGTCATTGATACTATCAATGACCTTCTGATTTTTAAGATTATAAACCTACTTTCATTTCTCTAGGATAACTCACAAACAAGTGAATTCCTGTCCAACTTATCATTGTCTCTCTTCAGCATATGTAGTGGACTACCCGAATCCGAATATGCTTCAAAATAGGCTTACGGCTATTCAGCAATTCTATATGAGTAGAGAGTTTTGACTTTGGAAGGTACTATGTTCACTTCCGTTTCCAGAGTATATCCTTAAAATGAATTTGGTAATTTTCTAAATAACTCATCATTAATCTACTTATTTCCATAAGAGTCTTATACCTTCCTTTTTCTACACCATTCTGTTAGGGTATACCAGGTGTTGTTAGTTGGGATTGAATCCCTACTTCTGATAAGTGACTCCTAAATTCTCCCAAAAAGGTACTTGCCACTACGATCTCACCGTAGTCTCTTGATACGTTTACTTTGACGTTTCTCCACATCAACCTCGTACTCTTTGAACTAATCAAAGCACTTAGACTTGCGGCACATCAAGTAAATATATCCGTATCTCAAATAGTTGTCTATAAAATAGACGAGATATTTGAAAATACCTTTTGTCTGGATAGTCATAGGATCACACAAATCAGAATGAACCAATTCCTATATATCTTTGGCTCCATACCCCTTAGACTTAAAAGCTCCTTGGTTATTTTCCTTCTAAGTAAGACTCGCAGGTTGGAAAGATTTCCACTACTAATGAACCCAAAAGTTCATCAGCTACCAATGAATCCTACTTAAGTTAATATAACCTAGCCTTAGATGTCAAAGATATAATTGGTTCATTTTCGAAGGTTGCTTTCTCTTAAGTTAGAAGATGTGTTACTAATTTCCATTTGTTGCATCGTGGGAGTTATTGGATTATAAATTGTCAACCAACATACCAGAATAGATAACTTGCCTATTTTTCTTGATAACAACTTTGTTATCAAAATAGACACAATATCTATTCTATAATAGTTTAGAAACTGAAATCAGGTTCTTTCTAAACTTAGTATGTAAAGACAATTCCTAATAATCCAAATTTTATTCCTATTAGAGAATAAACCTCTCCCACTGCAACAGCTGCTACTTTTGCAGTAGTGCCTATGTGGATGGTGTTTGACTCCTGCAATGAATTGCAGACATGATCAGTGGCTCCCATATCTACACACCAGGTACCGGTAGATATCTCCACTAAACATGTATCAACTAATGAATAAAATACACCTATATTGTTCTTAGTTCTAAGAGGACAGTCTACCTTAATGTCCAAATCCTATTTCCAATCAATTATAATTGGGACCACTAAGTCTATCCTAAAGTATATCAGCTAGGGATTGACCATCATCCTAAGAATCACAAAAATATTTGGTTAAGATCAACTCCTTAAAAATCCCCATGAATTTTGTATGTCACGTTAGTGTGGACGTATACAAATTCAAAGAGGAAATTTTATCATTTAATTTTATTATCTCATCAACCTTACTTTATGACGAATAAAATTAATAGTTGGTCTATCTTTAATCAAATATTTGGTCAAGACTATAAATTTAAAATAATATTGATTCCTCTAACAATACTATTTAAATTTACCAACACCTCAAAACACCGTGAATTTTGCATGTCACGTTAGTGTGGACGTATACAAAATCAACATTTGTAAGAGGAGGGGTTTACCCATTAACTATCTTGTCAACGTAACTTTATGACAAATAAAATTATCTCAAACACCGTTAATTTTGTATGCCACGTTAGTGTGGACGTATACAAAATCAATCATTTGTAAGAGGGGTTTTAACCCTTTAATTTTATTATCTTGTCAACCTAGTTTTATGACAAATTAATAGTTGGTTTCATTTGGTCACACAAATAATAGCAGTGACTCCGATGGGGAGGATACTATTAGATGTGTCTAAGTGTATACCATTACTTGACACTAAGTCCATTAATAAGATTATGCCCCTTCCGTTGGGGAAGATCACACGCTCTTAATTAACTTCCTATAGTCATCCAAAAATGAAAGTATGTTCTAGTGATCTGCAAACAAGCTCATCCGTTATGGAGGAAGGCACTCAGAGCCAACGCGCAAGCTTGTTTGCATCACTTACAATCCAGTAATGGAGACCATGGGATTTTCTTAAAAAACCCTCTCCCACTTAGTTATTTATTAATGAGGAATTTTAACTATGCTAGCCTACTAAACTTGTAAACTAACATGCACACACAGCATAATATAAAAGCAATAAATAGAAAATCTAATTCTCAACTATTATGCCTTTTATCTCTAGTTGTCCTCCGTGTGTTGTCATCCCAAGCAGCTGCCATATTTGGCCACCGCCACCGGGTCTAACTGTCGCCTCTATCTTGCTCCTAGTTCCACTGCGCCTCTGGTCCTTAGAAGATTCCACGCTTTGCAAGATTCGATCCGCGACATAAATAGAATTTTACATTTTTGATCCTATATTCCATAAAAGGAATGTACATATATCTAGATCAAAAATAAAATCCTAATAAAACTAAATACAGCTCCTGCTGTATTTTAATACAATCATGCACACGCATATAAATGCCCTTGATATGTCCAAGGGTCCAATCACACACATAATAATTAAAAGCCATAATAGTTGGATCCTGCATCCACAAAGTTAGCACATTCTACTATTAACCTGCCTAAATTATGTATGACATGTGCATAATTAACCTAATACCAAATACACAGAGGCAAAACCCTAGCTCTGATACCAATTGTTGGTTGCTACTCGGAAAGCCTAGAGGTTCCACTATACAAAAATTTTGTACAAAGGTCTCAACCTTTTCCTAGCTACCATGTGTTCTTTTAAATTAAATTTTTGAATCGCCTGCGGAACTTAACACGTTTGATCCAAAACTTAATCTATTTGTTCTTTTAGGTTTTGACTTGGATCTCCTGCGGAACTTAACACGTTCGACCCAAATCACCTTAAGTTATTAATTCCATTAAATATTAATTTTCATAATCGATTCCCAGTACTGACGTGGCGAGGCACATGGCCTTCTTGGATATGGGAGCAACCACCACCGACTATACAAAACCTTTTATAGAAATCTAATATTTAATTTCCTAAAATAACTTTAGGTTAACCGAAAAGAACAATCAAATCACAAGGAAAAATAAAACAAAAGAACACAACTTCGAAAAAACATATTCGAAATACTAGAACGTAAGCCTTTTGTATTTGGTATTATTTTCATAAATAACTAGTATGATGCGGAAAAGGAAAAACTACTAGTTATACCTTCTAGAAAGACCTCTTGATCTTCTACCGTATTCCTCTTCTAACCTCGGACATTGTGTGGGCAACGATCTTCCGAGATGAGAAACCACAAACCACCTTCTTCTCCTCCAAGCTAGGTTCGGCCACAATAAGGAAGCTTCACCAAGGAAGAAAATCAAAACATCAACCAAGCTCCAAGAGATGCTAGCTTTCTCTCCTTCTTCTTCTTCTTCTCCAAGTAGTATCCGGCCACCACGAGAGCTCCAAGGGGAGAGAGAGGTTCAGCCACCACAAGAGGAAGAGAGGGAGAGGATGATGATGGCCGGCCACACCAAGGAACAAAAGAGGGAGAGAAATAATTGAGGTTCACCTCATGAAGGCACCCCTACCCCTTCTTTTATATTCCTTGGCCTAAGCAAATTAGAAAATTTAATTACAATAAAATTTCCTTAATTTCCTTGACATGATTTAATTGAGAAAAATAAAATAAAATTTCCCAAATTAAACTATATTGGCCGGCCACCACATGGAGAAATAAATTAGACAAGTTTTAATCAACAAATTAAAACTTCCTAATTTGTTTCCGGAAATTTTAAAAATAAAATTTCTCTTCAAAAATCTCTTCATGGTTAATAAAAAGAAATTTCTATAATTTTAATTTTAACAATATGTGAATAATTTTTAAAGAGAAAATAAAATATCTCACCAATCTACAAATAAGGAAAGAGATCTAATCTCTTTCTTTAATCTTTTGTAGATCTTTTACAAGAGAGATATTTTTAATTTTAATTTTCTTTAATAAATTATATCTTCCACATAATAAAAATTAAAATTAAAATCCTTTTTAATTTAATATGGCCGGCCCCTCTAGCTTGGGTTCAAGCTAGGGCCGGCCACCTTAAACCATGCTTAGGCCGGCCCTAGCTTGATTCCAAGCTAGCTTGGCCGGCCCCCTTTAGGTGGGTATAGAAGGTGGGTATAGTACTCTATAAATAAGAGGCTACGATAGGGACCGAGAGGAGGAATTGGTTTTGGTCTCCCGATAAAATTAAGCATCCCGTATTCGCTCCGAACACACAACTTAATTTTATCAATAATAATTCATTCTACTAGAGAACTATTATTGAACTACCGCACCAATCCCAAATTACATTTTTGGGCTCCTTCTTATTATGAGTGTGTTAGTCTCCCTGTGTTTAAGATGTCGAATGCCCACTAATTAAGTGAGTTACTGACAACTCATTTAATTAATATCTTAATTCAAGAGTAGTACCACTCAACCTTATCATCATGTCGGACTAAGTCCACCTGCAGGGTTTAACATGACAATCCTTATGAGCTCCTCTTGGGGACATTATCAACCTAGTATCTCTAGGACACAATTTCCTTCTATAATCAACAACACACACTATAAGTGATATCATTTCCCAACTTATCGGGCTTATTGATTCATCGAACTAAATCTCACCCATTGATAAATTAAAGAAATAAATATCAAATATATGTGCTTGTTATTATATTAGGATTAAGAGCACACACTTCCATAATAACTGAGGTCTTTGTTTCTTTATAAAGTCAGTATAAAAGAAACGACCTCTAATGGTCCTACTCAATACACTCTAAGTGTACTAGTGTAATTATATAGTTAAGATAAACTAATTCCTAATTACACTACGACCTTACAATGGTTTGTTCCTTTCCATTTTGGTCGTGAGCTACTGTTTATAATTTATAAGGTACTGATAACATGATCCTCTGTGTGTGACACCACACACCATGTTATCTACAATATAAATTAATTGAACAACTACATTTATCATAAATGTAGACATTTGACCAATGTGATTCTTATTTCTATATAAATGTTTATACCAAAACCTAGGCTTTTAGTATACATCCTAACAGGAGTACACCTATCCTCCTACCCCAAATCATAAGTGGGGGAGCGCAATGTTCTCATCTCCCTGAGCAAGTCTAGAGGAGGGATCCCTGCCGGCTACCACGCTGCGTCACACTACCCATGAGCGGACCAACGGAGCCAAACAGAGTAAAACTGTCTGCCGGCTACCACGCTACGTCTCCAGACCAGCGGAGCCTAACAGAGCAGAACTGTTTGTCGGCTACCACACTGAGTCACCGGACCAGCAGAGCCCAACAGCAGAACTGTCACACACCTTGCTTGACATACTGATAACCATGATTTTATTGTATTATTTTCATTTCATATATTCATGGTTTGATGTAGTTTTCATAGATGGAACCCATATTTACATTACATTTTATGCATTGTATCAATTTTGGACCTAATTACAAATTATTTTATTACGGCTTTATTTGATGCTAATATTTGATTATTATTTTGTAGGCATCAAAAGGGTCATGGACCCGATCAGATCAGACCACATTTACGATCAAATCTAGGGCGAAACGAGGCAATCAATCTCCAGAATAATCGTAGTCGTTCATTCAAGATTGGAGCAGATCTACACCATCCATTGAAGATCCGGTCCATCCAACCTAATGAGGAGTAGATCTGGACTGTAGATGAAGATCAGTACCTTTGGATCAGATTTTAGGCGATCTTCTACCGTTGATTGAGCTCTGAGAATTCTCAACCGTTGGATCATATTGGGAGAGGTTTAAAACCCATGAGAAGCTACAGTGTTCGTTCGAGCTCGGTTACCTCGCGACATCACTACTGTTCATCGTCTTCAACGCCGCAGCTCCCATTCCTTTTCCAAATCTTAAAATCAAACCTCTTCATTTCCGGCAAGCTTGCATTGATCTGGCGACTAGCAATCAAGGGATAGAGTGCGATTTGAGGGCATTCCCCCATCATAATCTTACTTTCCGTGAGTGTCAACCAAGCACAGTTTTGAGGGTGTTCCCCAATCTGATGCTTTCACCATCCATCTGAAGAAGTGAGGGCATTCTCCATTCTTCAGAATTCATTCCATGTTCGATTTCACCGTGTGATTTCAAGGTATCCTCTGTTTCTTCGGCGGCTGGTGAATTTAGGAGAATCTGAGCTAGTTAGGGCGTTCCCAGTAGCTTAGAATTTCTCCTGAATGAGTTGTGAGTTTAGATCTTCATTGCTGAATACTCGATAGGCGTTCCCAGAAGTAGATCAGTGATACGGCAGTGAAGAGAGGTCTTGATCTGGGATTTAGATGAGGAATGCTTTTGTTTTGCTTTCTTTTGAATTCTTGAATCCTTTGCCCAGATTTCACGATCTAATGTCTAAGCTTTACAATTCTGTTTGGATTACTTAGCTACACTTTCTGTTTTCTTTGAAATTATAAAATCAAATTCTTGTCTCAGCTACCAAATTAGTTAGCAATCTAGTTTTTGTTTTGAGTTAGAAGTTCCAATAATAATAAGATTGTTTAGTTTCGGGCATTAGTTTAATTAAACCTTAGATCTATGCATCAGATTTGTTGTGACTGTGATGAAGTTTAAATAAGAATGTTTCATTTGAGTTTTTTCCTTGTATACCTCCATTAAACATTGTTGAATAAGGTTGAGATTAAAGATTTGTTGGTTTAGATTGATTGATAAAGTTGATTACAATTATGAATTGGATGCTTCATCTGTTCAACATCAATTGGTTTGAGCTTTTGAGTTTGACAAATTCTGTGAATGTAAATTGGAGATATTGAAATGGATTTACTAGAGTTAGATGTAATCGACATTTCTTTGATTCCATTTTAAATTGCTCTAGTGAATTTTTGAGAATTAGATGTGTTCAAGTTGAAATGAGAATTGAATGGGAATGCATAATAGACCTTGGTGATGTAAGAATTTGATTTGAATCAATTCTAGAATTAACACACATTTATTAGTTATCCTTGGAAAAATATGACTTGGGACTCGTTGCTACAACATTTATCTTTAGATGATGTGACTTTCCAATCTTTATTAATTTGGAGCGCCTAGTGACATGTGAAAAATGTTGACACCAAATTTTGGTGCTGTTGCCGAGGAATCATGACTAGTAGTGTGTGTTTATTTTAGATTGTATTTGCTTGATTTTCTTTGTTAACATCTTGATTGATTTGATTGCTTAATTTTTGTATTTACATGTTGGCTTATTCTTGAATTGTTTAGTGCTTTAAATGTTTATATTTTCATGTGTTTGAAACTTTATGCTCTTGAATCTTCTAACATTGATTGTTAGTGTGTAGTGTAAGAACAGCAGATTTCAGAAGCATGGATCCATATTTTCAGAATTTTAGAGGTGGAATAGAGATTCAGTATTTTCAGCCTGAGTATAAAATTTAACCAACAATGGAACAACAAAATAGGTATGAGTCATTTTCTAATTCTTATAATGCTAATTGGGTGGATAATTCATGTTTCAGGTATGAAAGTGCACAAGGATAATTTATTGAGCCATATCCAGCTTACCAGATTCATATGGGTTTCAAGAGGTTTCGACATAGTCTTTGCAACATCCTTTTCAACAAAATGATCCTCAATTGGATGAGTCAACATGGAAAATCAAGGAGATTATGCAACAAATGAGTGAGCATCAAGAGCAGCAATTCTCAAGGATACAAAACATACAGAGTCAGTTAGATCAAATCACATCATCCATTATTCAGTTACAAACACAAAGCGCCAGTGAGGAGGTGGATTGTGGAGCTCTTGTCAGGCCTGACACTGCATCTACTACTTCACTAGATTCTTTAAGTACTTTTTATTGTTGTGATGATGTAGTTGATCATACTTTTGATTCTATTGATATGGTTGCTTTAGATGTTGGAAATGATGCAGGTATTGATGCAAAAGATGATTTAAGTGTAGGGGAATGCTTATTGGAAGCACTACCTCAAGAATCACCAAGAATTGAGGATGTAAGTGTAGGAACTTGTGCTATGGAGCCAAGCACCCAAGGATCACTACATGAAGTTGAACATTTATCAGAACCAGAGCTTGAACCATTACTTGATGAGGAAGAGGTAACAATCACCACTCCAGGTACCTTTCATTATGACAAGGTGAGTATTTTTTGTGATTTTTCAGAAAATTTAATAGAGGTACCAAATATTGACTTTATTAAATGTGATTCATTTCTTGAAATATTTTCTACCCACACTAATATTCTCCTATTTTCTTTTTATCCCATACGCGTGTGGGAGGTGCTTTCCTTTATTGATTATGTAGGAGAATTTAAGCTTCCGGAGTGGATGCTTAAATTGAACTGCCTCAAACCTCCAGAAAGAATTTTGAAATGAAAAATGAAGAATAAAAAGAATTTGAGTGGAACCTCAATGACACCTCTACCGGCATGGATTCTTTTGTTAAATCTTCTTCAACCACTGGGAATTAAAGGGGAGTTGGCTCCAATTTCGCTTGCTTTTACATTTTAATTCATGCTTTGTGTTTAGTATTTTCTTTAATAAATTTTGTTTGCTTTATACATTTCGTTAGTTGCACTTTCTTACATTTGCATTTTGTTTTCATACTTTGCATTTTGCTTAGTTTTCATAGCATGTCATTTGTGTTGGTTGCTACTCGGAAAACCTATAGGTTCCACTGTACAAAAATTTTGTACAAAGGTCTGAACCTTTTCCTAGTTACCATGTGTTCTTTTAAATTAAATTTTGGATCGCCTGCGGAACTTAACACGTTTGATCCAAAACTTAATCTATTTGTTCTTTTAGGTTTTGACTTGGATCTCCTGCGGAACTTAACACGTTCGACCCAAGTCTCCTTAAGTTATTAATTCCATTAAATATTAATTTCCATAATTGGTTCCCAGTACTGACGTGGCGAGGCACATGACCTTCTTGGATATGGGAGCAACAACCACCGACTAGACAAAACCTTTTATAGAAATCTAATATTTAATTTCCTAAAATAATTTTAGGTTAACCGAAGAGAACAATCAAATCACAAGGAAAAGAAAAAACAAAAGAACACAACATCAAAAAACATATTCGAAATTCTAGAACGTAAGTCTCTTGTATTTGGTATTATTTCCATAAATAACTAGCATGATGCGGAAAGAAAAATTACTAGTTATACCTTGTAGAAAAACCTCTTGATCTTCTACCGTATTCCTCTTCTAACCTCGGACGTTGTGTGGGCAACGATCTTCCGAGATGAGAAACCACCAATCACCTTCTTCTCCTCCTAGCTAGGTTCGGCCACAAAGAAAGAAGCTTCACCAAGGAAGAAAATCAAAACACCAACCAAGCTCCAAGAGATGCTAGCTTCCTCTCCTTCTTCTTCTTCTTCTCCAAGTAGTATCCGGCCACCACAAGAGCTCCAAGGGAAGAGAGGGGTTCGACCACCACAAGAGGAAGAGAGGGAAAGGATGGCCGGCCACACCAAGGAGCAAAAGAGGGAGAGGAAATAATAGAGGTTGTATCTCATGAAGGCACCCTCACCCCTTCTTTTATATTCCTTGGCCTAGGCAAATTAGGAAATTTAATTACAATAAAATTTTCTTAATTTCCTTGACATGATTTAATTGAGAAAAATAAAATAAAATTTCCCCAATTGAATTCAAGTGGCCGGCCACATCATGAAGAACAAATTGGACAAGTTTCAATCAACAATTAAAACTTCCTAATTTGTTTCCGGAAATTTTAAAAAATAAAATTTCTCTTCAAAAATCTCTTCATGGTTGATAAAAGGAAATTTCTATAATTTTAATTTTATCAACATGTGAATAATTTTAAAGAGAAAATAAAATATCTCACCAATCTACAAATAAGGAAAGAGATCTAATCTCTTTCTTTAATCTTTTGTAGATCTTTTATAAGAGAGATATTTTAATTTAAATTCTCTTTAATAAATTATTTCTTCCACATAATAAAAATTAAAATTAAAATTCCTTTTTAATTTAATTTGGCCGGCCCCACTAGCTTGGGTTCAAGCTAGGGCCGACCACCCAATTTTATACCTAGGCCGGCCCTAGCTTGGTTCCCAAGCTAGCTTGGCCGGCCCCCTATTGGTGGGTATAGAAGGTGGGTATAGGTGGGTATAGTACTCTATAAATAAGAGGCTACGATAGGGACCGAGAGGAGAAATTGGTTTTGGTCTCCCGATAAAATTAAGCATCCCGTGTTCGCCCCGAACACACAACTTAATTTTATCAATAATAATTCATTCCACTAGAGAACTATTATTGAACTACCACACCAATCCCAAATTACATTTTTGGGCTCCTTATTATGAGCGTGTTAGTCTCCCTGTGTTTAAGATATCGAATGTCCACTAATTAAGTGAGTTACTGACAACTCATTTAATTAATATCTAAGTCCAAGAGTAGTACCACTCAACCTTATCGTCATGTCGGACTAAGTCCACCTGCAGGGTTTAACATGACAATCCTTATGAGCTCCTCTTGGGGACATTATCAACCTAGTATCTCTAGGACACAGTTTCCTTCTATAATCAACAACACACACTATAAGTGATATCATTTCCCAACTTATCGGGCTTATTGATTCATCGAACTAAATCTCACCCATTGATAAATTAAAGAAATAAATATCAAATATATATGTTTGTTATTATATTAGGATTAAGAGCACACACTTCCATAATAACTGAGGTTTTTGTTCCTTTATAAAGTCAGTATAAAAGAAACAACCTCAAATGGTCCTACTCAATACACTCTAAGTGTACTAGTGTAATTATACAGTCAAGATAAACTGATACCTAATTACACTACGACCTTCTAATGATTTGTTCCTTTCCATTTTGGTCGTGAGCTACTGTTTATAATTTATAAGGTACTGATAACATTATCTTCTGCATGTGACACCACATGCTATGTTATCTACAATATAAATTAATTGAACAACTACAAACAAATGTAGATAATTTGACCAAATGTGATTCTTTATTCAAAACAAATGTTTACAAAAGCTTAGGCTTTCAGTATACACTCCAACAATTTGAATAAAGCCTCCATGAATTTTTCTAGTAATATTTTTAAGATGGTAAAGTTTCTTTAATTTGACCATCAATTTTAGGTCATTGACATGATTAAATGCTCTACTTACTTGATATTGGTTAGTATGTTAGTGGATTCCAATTTTGATCAATTGAGCTTGATTGCATAAAAAAAATACCTAGAGAGGACCACTTAAAGCCTATACTTCATTATTTTCCTTTGTGTGACATATATTTACAACAATTGAAACTTTAGAACTCGATTTGTTTCTTTTCAAAGTCACAATAGCATATGTATTCATGAAAATAAAGGATAGTTCTTATTCTTGTTCCCTCATAATTTCTAATTCCTTCTTCCCATAATTTTCTTAAACATCTTCCTCTAGTATTTTAACCTTTGATTACCTTTGCTAGCTCTATTTCATTAAGGGTTTTGATTGACTATCTTGATGAGTTAGATTGTTCGATGATGGATAAAGGCTTAAGTGTGGGGGAAGTGTATTCCGTTACAATCTTGAAGGATAAATTTAGGGGCTGGAATTGAATGGAAGTTAAGTGAAGGTGGTTGTATTTCAGAAACAAGTCATGAGCAGTATTAGAATAGGCAGTGACTTATCATGAATGCTGAAATTCTGTACCAATTCTGACCTAAATTTCTGTGAGTCCACTTAAAATTAGATTCTGAAATCACTGAGCTGGAAGTAGGAAAGCTGTAAGAAATGGAGGTATGGTTGTCATCAGTGAGCTATTGTGGAGACTAGAGTAATAACAGAAAATAGAATTGAGAAGAATGCAAAAGTAGAAAAGGTAACAAATTTAGCCAGTGTGGAAGCAGTGGTGTATCAAAAATTCAGAAGCGGTATCAAGAAAAGGAGAAGATCTGGAGAAGTTTTTAAGTGTAAAGGAACAAATGGTAATCTTGCATCAAATTACTGAAAGATGCAGTGGACTATAAGAACTGGAATGTGCTGGAATGTATTAGATTCTGAAAGTCTTTTCGGTTGGAAGTGATTGAATGTCCAGATGTTGTTGCTTAAGATGAGCCTTTGTTCAGTTGACCGATCGTACCGTTTGGTCAATCGATCTATCGATGATCCCTAACTTATTTGATCCGATCAACCCAATCTGATCAATCCGTTGCTTATCCCCTATTTGGTCGATTGAACCTGACATTCGGTCGATTGATCCCTTAGTCGAGGCTGGCTGTGAGCTGATCTGATCACTAGGGTTTGGTCGACTGATCCCAACGTTCGATTGACCAATCAAGGTAAAATCCTAGCTTGCAAAATGTTAGTCTTCCTGCAAAACAGAGTTAGAATAATAGACAAACAATATATAAAAGATGATTTTAACAGTCTTCGGACTATCCGGCCCTGACTTTGAGTTTTGTTGAAATTCTAGGTCGGACCGACACCTACTATTTCCTCTTGGGGGGATGCGTCTTTACATACTCCTCTCAAGAGAAATTACCTTTTACCAGACTGGTCCTCCAAACCATTTGGACTTTTACTCAACGTCTGGGACTTCATGCTGAACGTCCCATCCATGACCTGTCCAGTCTTTCACCTGGTGTCCGTGACCCCCCAGGATTTTCATCTAGAGTCCTCGACTCTAGGATTTTGCCCAAAGTCCTCGACTCGCCAATACTTTGCCCAGTCCCCCGGACCAGGACTTCGTTGCCTAACCGCAGCTAGGACTTTCCTTTGCCTAAGATCACTTAAAACTTCATGTACACTTAGTCACACTTGTTAGATCACAAGACAGTTTAATTTTGAATCTTTTTGCCATTATCAAAACACATGTTAGATCGTTTGGTGCTCCGCTGCACTAACAATCACCCACTTGTTGATTATGGCAACCCAGTTTAAAGGTTAAGTAAAAATATACAAAATAGTAAGGCATTAGGAACAAGTAAATTTTTAAGTAAACATTTTTCATGGTAAAAATGTTACTCACTCCCCCTTAAGTATTACTTTTTATCATAATAAGGTTTTTTACTTTACTTTTAATACATTTCTCTCTCTTTGACATATATAAAAACTATTGAGTAGAGAGAAAAGTTGTAAAACAACTTTAATTTTGAAAAGTTAACTTTTTAATCTTTTTCTTGTAACCCCTAAAAGTAGCACTTAACTTTTCTTTAAAAAATGTGTGTAGCTTAAAAAATCTTAGCTAAATACTTAGCTTTTAAAAAAATTTCTTTGAAAAATACTTAGTTAAATACTTATCTTTAAAAAGAGTTTAAAGAAAAGCTTATCTAAATACTTAGATTTTGAAAATGATTTCTTTGAAAAATACTTAGCTTTGAAAAGATTTTTTTTTAAAAAAAACTTAGTTAAAAACATAGCTTTAAAAAAATTTCTTTTAAAATTTTGAAGTAATTAATTTTGAAAAAGCTTAACTTATAAATCTTTTGAAATATCGCCCCAAAAGAAAACTTAATTTTTAAATTTTAAAAAATTAACTTCCTATTTCTCTCTCTTAAAAAGTTTAAGTAATTTGTAGGTGATAGTGATCTTAAATAATTCAATTAATGCATTTATCAATGACTATGACCCTTGAGTCCAAGCATGAAAAAACTTAAGTTTAAAAGTATGGAAATAATTATCTATTTTCTTGATTTTTGATCCCACCCATTCTATGTTATCAAACATATTCAGCTTATGAGTTTTTGTGAGATCGAGTTAAATTAATTTTTAAGTTGATATTAAGTTTGAGAATATTATTTTTCACTTTGAGAAATATTTAAATTTAAGATTAAATATTTAATTTTGAATTTTGAAAAAAATATTTAAGATTGAATATTTCAGTTTGAATTTTGAACAAATATTTATGTTTGAATTTAAAAAATATTTAAGTTTGAATAATTAAAATTTGAATTTTAAAACTTTTAATTAAGATTTAAAATAGTTAAGATTTAAAAATTAATTAAGATTTAAAAATTAATTAAGATTTGAAAATGATTAAGATTTTGAAGTTTGAAATTAGAAAATTAATTATGATTTAAAAATTACTTAACTTTTGAAAATAATTAAGATTTATAAATTAAAATTTTAAAATTAATTATGATTTTAAAATTAACATTTGAAAATAATTTAGATTTTGAAATTAAAATTTAAAAATTAATTAACATTTGAAAATAATTAAGATTTTGAAATTAAAATTTAAAAATTAATTAATATTTGAAAATAATTAAGATATTAAAAATAAAATTTGAAAATTAATTAGGTTTTGAAAATTAATTAACATTTGAAAATAATTAATATTTTGAAATTAAAATTTGAAAAATAATTAAGATTTAAACATTAATTAACATTTTAAAATAGTTAAGATTTTGAATTTAAAATTTGAAAATTAATTAAGATTTTAAAATTAAAATTTGAAAATTAATTAATATTTAAAAATAATTAAGATTTTGAAATTGCAATTCAAAAATTAATTAAGATTTGAGAATTAATTAACATATGAAAATAATTATGATTTTAAAATTAAAATTAAAAAATTAATTAATATTTAAAAATTAATTAATATTTGAAACTAATTAAGATTTGAAATTTGAAGCTTAAATAAGATTTGAAAATTAATTAACATTTGAAAATAATTAAGAGTTTGAAATTTGAAAATTAATTAAGATTCGGTTTAAGTTTGTGTAAGTTTAGTTTAAGTTTGATTAATTTGAATTATATTTTCATTGATTAAGTTAGGTTTAAGTTTTAATTAACTAATTTTAAACCTAAACTCATCTTACCCTTTTTCTAGATTGTCAATCAAGGAATCTTATCTATTTTGTGAGATGGTCAATTTTATCTTTAATTTAGATTCAAATCTAAGAATTAATTTACACTTACGTTAGACTAAGGTTTAACAGTTAGTCAATTAAAAATTTATTTCAATAATTAGCTTCTAAGTTCTGGCAAGGCACTAGGCCTTTTTGGATATTAGAAGAACAATCACTTCTAGACAAAGCATTTTAAAGAAATTAAAGATTTAATGTTCTTTCTAAGAATCCAAGGTCTAACTAAATAAATGTCGATCAAACATAAATCCTTATCTATTATAATCTAAGCTGTTGGTTGCTACTCGGAAAACCTATAGGTTCCACTGTACAAAAATTTTGTACAAATGTCTGAACCTTTTCCTAGCTACCATGTGTTCTTTTAAATTAAATTTTGGATCGCCTACGGAACTTAACACGTTTGATCCAAAACTTAATCTATTTGTTCTTTTAGGTTTTGACTTAGATCTCCTGCGGAACTTAACACGTTCGACCCAAGTCTCCTTAAGTTATTAATTCCATTAAATATTAATTTCCATAATTGGTTCCCAGTACTGACGTGGCGAGGCACATGGCCTTCTTGGATATGGGAGCAACCACCACCGACTAGACAAAACCTTTTATAGAAAGCTAATATTTAATTTCCTAAAATAACTTTAGGTTAACCAAAGAGAACAATCAAATCACAAGGAAAAGAAAAAACAAAAGAACACAACATCGAAAAAACATATTCGAAATTCTAGAACATAAGCCTCTTGTATTTGGTATTATTTCCATAAATAACTAGCATGATGCGGAAAGAAAAACTACTAGTTATACCTTGTAGAAAAACCTCTTGATCTTCTACCGTATTCCTCTTCTAACCTCGGACGTTATGTGGGCAACGATCTACTGAGATGAGAATCCACCAACCACCTTCTTCTCCTCCAAGCAAGGTTCGGCCACAAAGGAAAACTTCACCAAGGAGAAAAACCAAAATACTAACCAAGCTCCAAGAGATGCTAGCTTTCTCTCCTTCTTCTTCTTCTTCTCCGAGTAGTATCCGGGCACCACAAGAGCTCCAATGGAAGAAGGAGATTCGGCCACCACAAGAGGAAAAGAAAGAGAGGATGGCCGGCCACACCAAGGAACAAAAGAGGGAGAGAAAACAATAGAGGTTGTGTCTTGTGAAGGCACCCTCACCCCTTCTTTTATATTCCTTGGCCTAGGTAAATTAGGAAATTTAATTACAATAAAATTTCCTTAATTCCCTTGACATGATTTAATTGAGAAAAATAAAATAATATTTCCCCCATTAATCTCTAATGGCCGGCCACATCAATGGGAAGCAAATTGGACAAGTTTCAATCAACAATTAAAACTTTCCTTATTTGTTTCCGGAAATTTTAAAAATAAAATTTCTCTTCAAAAAATCTCTTCATGGTTAAAGAAATTTCCATAATTTTAATTTTACAACATGTGAATAATTTTTAAAGAGAAAATAAAATATCTCACCAATCTACAAATAAGGAAAGAGATCTAATCTCTTTCTTTAATCTTTTGTAAATTTTACAAGAGAGATAATTTAATTCAAATTCTCTTTAATAAATTATTTCTTCCACATAATAAAAATTAAAATTAAAATTCTTTTAAATTTATTTTGGCCGCCCTACTAGCTTGGGTTCAAGCTAGGGTCGACCACCCAATCTTATACCTAGGCGGCCCTAGCTTGGTTCCTTGCTGGGTATAGAAGGTGGGTATAGGTGGGCATAGAACTCTATAAATAAGAGGCTACAGGGACCGAGAGGAGGAATTGATTTTGGTCTCCCGATAAAATTAAGCATCCGTGTTCGCCCAACACACAACTTAATTTTATCAATGATAATTCATTCCACTAGAGAACTATTATTGAACTACCGCAATCCAAATTACAATTTTGGGCTCCTTCTTATGAGTGTGTTAGTCTCCCTGTGTTTAAGATATCGAATGTCCACTAATTAAGTGAGTTACTGACAACTCATTTAATTAATATCTAAGTCCAAGAGTAGTACCACTCAACCTTATTATCATGTCGGACTAAGTCCACCTGCAGGGTTTAACATGACAATCTTTATAAGCTCCTCTTGAAGACATTATCAACCTAGTATCTCTAGGACATAGTTTCCTTCTACAATCAACAATACCCACTATAAGTGATATCATTTCCCAACTTATCGAGTTTATTGATTCATCGAACTAAATCTCACCCATTGATAAATTAAAGAAATAAATATCAAACATATGTGCTTGTTATTATATTAGGATTAAGAGCACACACTTCCATAATAACTGAGGTCTTTGTTCCTTTATAAAATCAGTATAAAAGAAACGACCTCTAATGGTCCTACTCAATACACTCTGAGTGTACTAGTGTAATTATATAGTCAAGATAAACTAATACCTAATTACACTACGACCTTCTAATGGTTTGTTCCTTTCCATTTTAGTCGTGAGCTACTGTTTATAATTTATTGATAACATCATCTTCCGTATGTGACACCACATACTATGTTATCTACAATATAAATTAAATGAACAACTACAAACAAATGTGGACAATTTGACCAAATGTGATTCTTTATCCATAATGAATGTTTATAAAGCTTAGGCTTTCATACACTCCAACAATCTCCACTTATACTAATGACTAAGCTATCACTTCTACCATACATCTGATTCTCATTCCTCCACATGCCGATCGAAAGCTTTCACGGAAGGGCCTTAGTGAAAGGATCCGCCAGGTTATCCGTGATGCAATCTTGGCGATGACAACTTCTCCTCGCTCCACGATATCTCGTATCGGTGGTACTTACGCCTATATGTTTACTTGCCTTATGAGCTCGTGGTTCCTTCGAGTTTGCAACCGCTATTATCACAATAAATTGTGATGATTTTGGGCAAACCAGAATCACATCTAAGTCCATTAGAAAGTTCCTGAGCCATACTGCTTCTTTAGCTGCCTCAGAGACTCAGCTTCCATGGTTGAGTCCAAACGCATTGCTTAATACTCCTCCATGAAATGGCTCCACCTCCTAAAGTAAACACATAGCCCGATGTAGACTTACTGTTATCCCTATCTAATTGGAATCATGTAACCCACAGGGAGTAGATCGTCTGCTTGGTAAACTAGCATATAATCTCTAGTCCTTCTCAGGTACTTTAATATATGCTTTACCGCAGTCCAATGTCCTTGTCCAGGGTTACTCTGATATCTGCTGACCATGCCCACGGCAAAACAGATATCAGGTCTCGTACATAGCATTGCATACATTAGGCTTCCTACAGCTGAAGCATAAGGAACTGCTTTCATGTCATCTATCTCTTTCGATGTCTTTGGAGACATCTCTTTAGATAGAGCTACTCCATGTCTAAAAGGTAAGAAACCTTTATTGGAATCCTGCATGCTAAAACGAGCAAGGATTGTATCTATATATGAAGCTTGGGACAGACACAACATTCTTTTCTTACGATCCCTTATAACTTTGATCCCAAGAATGTGTGCACAATCTCCTAAGTCCTTCATATCAAATTGTTTGGACAACCATGTTAGAGTGTATACTAAAAGCCTAGCTTTTGGTATAAACATTTATCTAGAAATAAGAATCACATTGGTCAAATGTCTACATTTATGATAAATGAAGTTGTTCAATTAATTTATATTGTAGATAACATGGTGTGTGGTGTCACACACAGAGGATCATGTTATCAGTACCTTATAAATTATAAACAGTAGCTCACGACCATAATGGAAAGGAACAAACCATTGGAAGGTCGTAGTGTAATTAGGTATTAGTTTATCTTAACTATATAATTACACTAGTACACTTAGAGTGTATTGAGTAGGACCATTAGAGGTCGTTTCTTTTATACTGACTTTATAAAGAAACAAAGACCTCAGTTATTATGGAAGTGTGTGCTCTTAATCCTAATATAATAACAAGCACATATATTTGATATTTATTTCTTTAATTTATCAATGGGTGAGATTTAGTTCGATGAATCAATAAGCCCGATAAGTTGGGAAATGATATCACTTATAGTGTGTGTTGTTGATTATAGAAGGAAACTGTGTCCTAGTGATCTAGGTTGAGAATGTCCCCAAGAGGAGCTCATAAGGATTGTCATGTTAAACCCTGCAGGTGGACATAGTCCGACATGACGATGAAGTTGAGTGGTACTACTCTTGGAGCTAGATATTAATTAAGTGAGTTGTCAGTAACTTACTTAATTAGTGGACATTTGTTATCTTAAACACAGGGAGACTAACACACTCATAATAAGAAGGAGCCCAAAATGTAATTTGGGATTGGTGCGATAGTTCAATAATAGTTCTTTAGTGGAATGAATTATTATTGATGAAATTAAGTTGTGTGTTCGGGGCGAACACGGGATGCTTAATTTCATCGGGAGACCAAAACCAATTCCTCCTCTCGGTCCCTATCGTAGCCTCTAGTATATAGAGATTTATACCCACCACATACCCACCTTCTTACCCATCCAATGGGGCCGCCAAGCTAGCTTGGAACCCAAGCTAGGCCAAGACCAAGTGGATGAGTCATGTAGGTGGCCGGCCAAAGCTTGGGTCCCAAGCTTAGGTGGCCGACCACTAGAATATTAAAAGGATTTTATTAAAATTATTTCTTATGTGGATATCATGATTTTAAAAGAGAGTTTAAAATTAAAAATTTCCTTTATAACTTTCTACAAAAGATTAAGAGAAGAGATTAATCTCTTTCCTTATTTGTAGATTAAAAGGATGGTTTTAATTTTGGTAAAACTTTCCTTATTTGTAAATCATCTACATGTTTAAAGAGAGTTTAAAATTTGAAATCTTTCCTTATTTGTTGATTAAAGGAGGATTTTAAATTTTAAGAAAACTTTCCTTTTAACCATGTTCATGATTTAAAGAAAGTTTAAAATTAATAATTCTCTTTTATTAGTTTCTACAAAGATTGAGAAAAGATTTGATATCTTTCCTTATTTGTAGATTAAAAGAGATTTTAATTTTAGAGATAACTTTCTTTTATCCACATGTTTAAAAGAAAGATTTTAATTTATTAAATTTCCTTTTTATAAACCAATCATGAAGGGATTAAATTATTGGAGAAATTTTATAAATTTCTGGAGACAAATTAGGAAGTTTTAATTAATTAAAACTCTCCTTGTTTATAGCTTGATGGTGGCCGGCCATGTAAATTGAGAAAAGGAAAATTGTTTTTAATTAAATAAATTTTTCCTTTTCATGGCAAAAGAATTAAGGAAGTTTTTAATTAAATTTCCTTATTTGCCAAGACCAAGGATTATAAAAGAGGGAGTAGAGAAGGCTTCATTGAGAACAACCTCTATTATTTCTCTCCCTCTTTTCCTTGGTGTTGTGGCCGGCCAACCCCTCTTCCTCTCTTCCTCTTGGTGGTGGCCGAACCTTCTCTATTTGCTTGGAGCTCTTGTGGTGGCCGGATACTACTTGGAGAAGAAGAAGAAGAAGAAGGAGAGAAAGCTTGTATCCCTTGGAGCTTGGTTGGTGGAAAAAGATCTTCATCTTTTGGAAGCTTTGTGCTTGGCCGAAACTTGAAGAAAGGAGAAGAAGGTGCTTTGGTGGATTCTCATCTCGGAAGATCGTTGCCCACACAACGTCCGAAGTTAGAAGAGGAATACGGTAGAAGATCAAGAGGTCTTTCTAAAAGGTATAACTAGTATTTTGTCTTTCCGCATCATACTAGTTATTTTTGGAAATAATACCAAATACAAGAGGCTTACGATTCTAGTATTTCGAATATGTTTTTCGAAGTTGTGTTCTTTTGTTTTATTTTTCCTTGTGGTTTGATTGTTCTTTTCGGTTAACCTAAAGTTATTTTAGGAAATTAAATATTAGATTTCTATAAAAGGTTTTGTCTAGTCGGTGGTGGTTGCTCCCATATCCAAGAAGGCCATGTGCCTCGCCACGTCAGTACTGGGAACCAATTATGGAAATTAATATTTAATGGAATTAATAACTTAAGGTGATTTGGGTCGAACGTGTTAAGTTCCGCAGGAGATCCAAGTCAAAACCTAAAAGAACAAATAGATTAAGTTTTGGATCAAACGTGTTAAGTTCCGCAGGCGATCCAAAATTTAATTTAAAAGAACACATGGTAGCTAGGAAAAGGTTCAGACCTTTGTACAAAATTTTTGTACAGTGGAACCTCTAGGCTTTCCGAGTAGCAACCAACAAACCATACCCTTACGTCTGATAATACCTTGACATTGTTGCCAATTAGCAAAATATCATCTACGTATAGTACAAGAAAGACCACCACGTTTCCGTTACACTTCTTATATACACAAGACTTATCCGGACTTTGAATAAATCCATATGACTGGATTACTTCATTAAACCGGATGTTCCAAGATCTTGAAGCTTGCTTTAGTCCATAAATGGACCGATTGAGCTTGCACACTAGATGCTCTTTGCCTTTTTCAATGAACCCTTCTGGTTGCTTCATATGGATGTTCTCTTCAAGACTTCCATTAAGGAAAGCTGTCTTGACATCCATTTGTCAAATCTCATAATCCATATGAGCAGCAATGGATAAGAGTATCCGGATAGACTTAAGCATGGCTACCGGTGAAAAGGTTTCCTCATAATCGATTCCCTCTTTCTGAGTGTACCCTTTCGCAACAAGCCTAGCTTTGAAGGTTTCTACCTTCCCGTCTGTCCCTCTTTTCCTTTTGTAGATCCACTTGCATCCAACGGCTTTTATACCATCAGGTGGTTCTACAAGCTCCCAGACCTTATTAGAGTACATAGACTCTATTTCGAATTCATTGCCTTTGCCAAGATCTGCATCTATATCTTGGAGTGCTCATATGTTCGTGGATCAGTTCATGTTTACCGGATCAAGTCCAAGACTCTCCCAAAACATGAATCTTTCAGTCGCTTTACAACCCTCCCACTACGACGAGGCACCGTCTGTGGTTGTGTATCATGTGTGACACGTGTTGCGCTCTTATGGTACTTCATCTTGTACTGTTGCTGAAGTAGACATGTCCTCTAAGTTCTTCCAAAACAACTTTACTCTGGGCTTGTGATTCATTATATAGTCTTCTTCAAAACGGGCATTGGTGCTAACAATGACCTTCCGGTCTTTAGGACTATAAAATAAACCACCTTTGCCTTTGGGATATCCTACAAACACGCGAACTTCAGTACGGGATTCTAACTTATCAAGATCTCGGTTCAAGACATGTGCTAGACTACCCCAAACCGAATATGTCTTAGACTGGGTTTTCGCTCATTCCACAATTCTATGGGAGTAGAAGAAACTGATTTAGAAGGTACTAAGTTCAGAACGTACATTTCCAGAGCATATCCCCAAAACGAATTTGGTAATTCTGAATAACTCATCATCGATCTAACCATCTCCATAAGAGTCCTATTCCTTCGTTCTGCTACACCATTCTGTTGGGGTGTTCCAGGTGCAGACAATTGGGATTGAATCCCGGCCTCTGATAAGTAATTCCTAAACTCTCCTAAGAGGTATTCGCCACCACGATCAGATCGTAGTGTCTTGATACTTTTACCTAGTCGTTTCTCCACATCAGCCTTGTATTCTTTGAACTTATCAAAGCACTCGGACTTGCGGCGCATTAGGTAAATGTATCCATATCTTGAATAATCGTCTATGAAAGAGACAAAATATTCAAAACCTCCTCTTGCCTGGACAGACATAGGACCACACAAATCAGAGTGAACCAATTCTAACACTTCTTTGGCTCTATACCCCTTGGCCTTGAACGGCCTTTTGGTCATTTTACCTTCTAAGCAGGATTCACAAGTTGGAAAATTTTCCAACTCTAATGAACTCAAAAGTCCATCGGTTATAAGCCTCTGAATCCTACTTAAGTTAATATGACCAAGCCTTAGATGCCAAAGATATGCTTGGTTCATTTCCGAAGGTTCTTTTCTCTTTTTAGAATTAGAAGATGAGTTATAAATTTCCATGTTTTGCTTTGTGGAAGAAATTGGATTTAATGTATACAAATTGCCAACTAATGCACCAGAACAGATAATCACTTTATTTCTTTTAATAACTACATCGTTACTGAAAGAAACTGAATATCCATCTAAAAACAGTTTAGAAACTGAAATTAAATTCTTTCTAAAACTGGGTACATAAAGACAATTTCTTAAAACCAAATTTTTATTTCTACTAAAAGATAAGTAGACGTCTCCCACTACCACCTTAGTAGCATTGCCCATGTAGACGGTAATCTCCCCTTCAGATAGTCGTCGGGTTTCCTGGAACCCCTGCAAAGAATTGCAGACATGATCAGTGGCTCCCGTATCTACACACCAGGTGCTGGTAGATAACACCGCTAAACATGTTTCAACAACTAGAGCATGAGATATACCTTTGTTTTGGTTCCTACGAGGACAGTCCGCCTTCCAATGTCCTGCCTGCTTGCAGATGAAGCACTTGCCCTTCGGCTTCTTCCTGTACTCTGAGATTTATTCACTTTCTTTGCTGAGCCAGCTTGTTTCTTCTTCTTCTTTCCTTTCGGTTTAGAAGTAGAACCATTTTCAGCAAAGTGAATTTGAGAATTGTGACGAAATAATCCTTCTGCTGCTTGAAGTTCTGTCAGTAGTTCCCCTAATGAATAAATCCTTTTATTCATATTATAGTTCAGGCGGAACTGCTCAAAACTTCTAGGTAGCGTTTGGAGGATCATATCGATCTGGGTTTCCCCATCAATTTCTCCTCCAAGGATCTGTATCTCGTTCAGATAAGCCATCATCTTTAGGATATGATCCCTTACAGGAGTACCCTCTTGCATGGTGGTTGTCATTATCTTTCTTATAGCTTCTTGTCTAGAAGCCCTATCCTGATGACCAAAGAGCTCCTTGAGATTGTTCATAATATCATAAGCTGTTGGTAAATCTTGATGCTGATGTTGCAATACATTTGACATTGAAGCCAAAATGTAACACCGCGCCATCTCATCTGCCTTTACCCATCTCTTATGATATTCAATCTCCTCTTGGGTAGATTCACCAGTGCATCAGGACAAGGCTCATTTAGTAGCTTTCAGCAGTAAGAACAATGTCCAGTGTTTCTTTTCCAATCTATGTAATTAGGTCCAGTAAGTCTATTTTGTTGAAGTATGATGGACAGTGGGTTGAAAGTCATCCTAAGAATCACAAATAACTTTTGGTCAGAACTCTAAATTTAGAATAATATTGATTCCTCAAACAATATTATTTTAAATTAACCAACACCTCATAACACCATGAATTTTGTATGCCACGTTAGTGTGGACGATACAAATTCAACATTTGTAAAGGAGGGTTTTAACCCATTAATTTTATTATCTTGTCAACCTAACTTTTTGACAAATAAAATTAATAGTTGGTATTATTTGGTCACACAAATAATAGCAGTGACTCCGTTGGGGAGGATACTATTGGATGTGTCTAAGTGTATACCATTACTTGACACTAAGTCCATTAATAAGATTATGCCCCTTCCGTTGGAGAAGATCACACGCTCTTAATTAACTTCCTATAGTCATCCATAAATGGAAGTCTGTTCTAGTGATCCGCAAACAAGCTCATCCGTTATGGAGGAAGGTACTCAGAGCCAACGCGCAAGCTTGTTTGCATCACTTACAAACCAGTAATGGAGACCATGGGATTTATTTAAAAATCCCTCTCCCACTTAGTTATTTATAAATGAGGAATTTTAACTATGCTAGCCTACTTTACTTGTAAACTATCATGCACACACAGCACAATATAAAAGCAATAAATAGAAAATCTAATTTCAACTATTATGGCTTTTATCTCTAGTTGTCCTCCGTGTGTTGTTATCCCAAGCTGCTGCCATATTTGGCCACCGCCACCGGGTCTAGCTGTCGCATCCATCTTGCTCCTAGTTCCACTGCGCCGCTGGTCCTTAGAAGGTTCCACGCTTTGCAAGATTCGATCCGCGACATAAATAGAATTTTACATTTTTGATCCTATATTCCATAAAGGGAATGTACATGTATCTAGATCAAAAATAAAATCCTAATAAAACTAAATACAGCTCCTGCTGTATTTTAATACAATCATGCACACACATATAAATGCCCTTGACATGTACAAGGGTCCAATCACACACATAATAACTAAAAGTCATAATAGTTGGATCCTGCATCCACAAAGTTAGCACATCCTACTATTAACTCGCCTTATTTGACATGTGCATTATATCTAAATACCAAATACACGGAAAACCCTAGGTCCCCAATTGTTGGTTGCTACTCGGAAAACCTATAGGTTCCACTGTACAAAAATTTTGTACAAAGATCTGAACCTTTTCCTAGCTACCATGTGTTCTTTTAAATTAAATTTTGGATCGCCTGCGGAACTTAACACGTTTGATCCAAAACTTAATCTATTTGTTCTTTTAGGTTTTGACTTAGATCTCCTGCGGAACTTAACACGTTCGACCCAAGTCTCCTTAAGTTATTAATTCCATTAAATATTAATTTCCATAATTGGTTCCCAAGATCGACGTGGCGAGGCACATGGCCTTCTTGGATATGGGAGCAACCACCACCGACTAGACAAAACCTTTTATAGAAAGCTAATATTTAATTTCCTAAAATAACTTTAGGTTAACCAAAGAGAACAATCAAATCACAAGGAAAAGCAAAAACAAAAGAACACAACATCGAAAAAACATATTCGAAATTCTAGAACGTAAGCCTCTTGTATTTGGTATTATTTCCATAAATAACTAGCATGATGCGGAAAGAAAAACTACTAGTTATACCTTGTAGAAAAACCTCTTGATCTTCTACCGTATTCCTCTTCTAACCTCGGACGTTGTGTGGGCAACGATCTACCGAGATGAGAATCCACCAACCACCTTCTTCTCCTCCAAGCAAGGTTCGGCCACAAAGGAAAACTTCACCAAGGAGAAAAACCAAAATACTAACCAAGCTCCAAGAGATGCTAGCTTTCTCTCCTTCTTCTTCTTCTTCTCCGAGTAGTATCCGGCCACCACAAGAGCTCCAATGGAAGAAGGAGATTCGGCCACCACAAGAGGAAAAGAAAGAGAGGATGGTCGGCCACACCAAGGAACAAAAGAGGGAGAGAAAACAATAGAGGTTGTGTCTTGTGAAGGCACCCTCACCCCTTCTTTTATATTCCTTGGCCTAGGCAAATTAGGAAATTTAATTACAATAAAATTTCCTTAATTCCCTTAACATGATTTAATTGAGAAAAATAAAATAATATTTCCCCAATTAATCTCTAATGGCCGGCCACATCAATGGGAAGCAAATTGGACAAGTTTCAATCAACAATTAAAACTTTCCTTATTTGTTTCCGGAAATTTTAAAAATAAAATTTCTCTTCAAAAAATCTCTTCATGGTTAAAGAAATTTCCATAATTTTAATTTTACAACATGTGAATAATTTTTAAAGAGAAAATAAAATATCTCACCAATCTACAAATAAGGAAAGAGATCTAATCTCTTTCTTTAATCTTTTGTAAATTTTACAAGAGAGATAATTTAATTCAAATTCTCTTTAATAAATTATTTCTTCCACATAATAAAAATTAAAATTAAAATTCTTTTAAATTTATTTTGGCCGGCCCTACTAGCTTGGGTTCAAGCTAGGGTCGGCCACCCAATCTTATACCTAGGCCGGCCCTAGCTTGTTCCCAAGCTAGCTTGGCCGGCCCCTATTGGGTGGGTATAGAAGGTGGATATAGGTGGGTATAGAACTCTATAAATAAGAGGCTACGATAGGGACCGAGAGGAGGAATCGGTTTTGGTCTCCCGATAAAATTAAGCATCCCGTGTTCGCCCCGAACACACAACTTAATTTTATCAATGATAATTCATTCCACTAGAGAACTATCATTGAACTACCGCACCAATCCCAAATTACATTTTTGGGCTCCTTCTTATTATGAGTGTGTTAGTCTCCCTGTGTTTAAGATGTCGAATGCCCACTAATTAAGTGAGTTACTGACAACTCATTTAATTAATATCTTAATTCAAGAGTAGTACCACTCAACCTTATCATCATGTCGGACTAAGTCCACCTGCAGGGTTTAACATGACAATCCTTGTGAGCTCCTCTTGGGGACATTATCAACCTAGTATCTCTAGGACACAGTTTCCTTCTATAATCAACAACACACACTATAAGTAATATCATTTCCCAACTTATCGGGCTTATTGATTCATCAAACTAAATCTCACCCATTGATAAATTAAAGAAATAAATATCAAATATATGTGCTTGTTATTATATTAGGATTAAGAGCACACACTTCCATAATAACTGAGGTCTTTGTTCCTTTATAAAGTCAGTATAAAAGAAACGACCTCTAATGGTCCTACTCAATACACTCTGAGTGTACTAGTGTAATTATATAGTCAAGATAAACTAATACCTAATTACACTACGACCTTCTAATGGTTTGTTCCTTTGCATTTTAGTCGTGAGCTACTGTTTATAATTTATAAGGTACTGATAACATCATCTTCTGTATGTGACACCACATACTATGTTATCTACAATATAAATTAAATGAACAACTACAAATAAATGTAGACAATTTGACCAAATGTGATTCTTTATCCATAATGAATGTTTACAAAGCTTAGGCTTTCGGTATACACTCCAACATAAGCATGTATAAGGAAAAGACAGTAAATCAAGTATCAATTAGGTTTATCTAATAATAATGGTCTTTCTATTTGCTCCTCTTGGATCATTGCCTCAATAAAGTTTATCAAGATAGTGGATTTGATCCTTGGGGATCCAATATTGATCAAGTCTAACTTGATTAGTCAGGTTGGACTTGAGGACTCATGCTTGAACTAGGTTCTTAGTTGATCGATTCACTAAAGATAAGTAAGATTTGAATTGATGTCCAGCCTTATACCCAAGTCTGGTTCGATTGTATACGACCCTTTATTTTTCAAGAATCATATCAAGGTTCTTGGAACCCAATGTAAACCATTCCAACATATCCTTAAGTCTTTTAACTTGAGTGTTTAAATTGGAATTTTCTTCCTTAAGTTGTTGGACTTGGGTTGAATTTTCACTTTGAACTGGTTCAGTTAAAGGACTTGGGTTAGTCTCCTCCTTGAAGGATTCATTCTCCTTTTGGAGTGACTTGACCCGGAGATTGGATTTGGCCAACTTTCTTAATAAGTATGAATTTAACTTTTGTAATTTATCTACTTGCAGAGAACTTACATTACTGTTTGGCCATTCGAAAACGGATATGGATCCATGACTTATTTTGGACTCGATTTCTGATTCATCTCTGATTTTGGACTCGGACTCGGTTTCGGCAATGTATGCTTGTACTAGTAGAGCAATGAAGCTTGCTTGCTCATGTTCTTCTTCGGAGTCTCCCGAGGATTCGGACCATGTTACTTTCAAGGCCTTCTTCTCTGCTTCTGGTTTGGACATTCCGATTTGTAGTGTCCTTTCTTGTTGCAGCCATAGCAGGTAACTTTAGACTCGGCCTTCGTGTTCAATTGAGTCATCTTCTTCTTCTTGTACAGTTTTCATACCAGTTTCACGAGCTTGGCGATGATTTCATCATCATCTTCTGAGTCTGATTAGTTTTTGGACTCGGGTTCAGTTTAACGCCTATTCCTAGACTCGTTTGTCTTGCTTGTACCTACAATTAAGGCAATATTTTTCTTAACCAGACGTGCATTAGTCTGTTTATGAAGTTCAAATTCTAAAAATAGCTCATCTAGTCTAATTAAAGAATGATGCTTAGATACCTTATAAGCATCTACCATTTATGCCCACAAGGTATTTCTTGGAAAAACGTTATGAGTATACTTGATGACGCCGCGATTTTCTACTTTTTGTCAGATTACGTGGAGTCTGTTAAGTAGGTCTTGGATCTGAGCATGGAGTTGACTTGCCGACTCACCATCCTATATTTTAATATTATATAACTTATTCAAGATTAGGTCCCGTTTGCTTACCTTAGTATCGGAGGTGCCCTCGTGCAACTTGATTAGCTTTTCCCATAATTTCTTGGCACTGTTGAAGGGGTTAACCCTGTTCAACTCCTCTTTGGTTAAGCCACATTGAAGGGTCTGGGTTGCTTTTGCATCAGCTTCGATCTTCTTTATTACGCTTTGGTCCCAATTTTCATAAGATATTGGTTTTCTAGTATCATCGAGTGGAAGTGTGAAGCCGATTTGGATGATTATCCACATCTCGACTTGTGTTTTGAGGTGATACTCCATTCGGCTCTTCCAGTAGCCAAAATCTTTGCTAGAGAAGAGTGGTGGGTGTGCGGTGCTATAACCTTCTTGGTGGGCCATTTGAAAAGTAAATCTTGCACATAATAAAATATAGAAACTTGTCCTAAGACTTAGTCTTGGATTAGTAGTGCAGTATATAGATTTTATAAAAAAACTTAAGAACTCGAGTGGTGTTACACCAACTTCGAGAGAAAAAAATCGATTGCGAGAAATAATGACCGGAAGGGGCAATTATACTGATTCCGATCGACTCCGAACAATTTAAAAACTAACCCATAAAAAAATTATTTGAATGGTGGTTTTACCGATTTAAAGCGGCCCCGCTCTGATACTAATTGTAGGATCGAAAGAGTCAGAGGGGAATGAATAGTGCTTGTGGCTTTTCCACGTTCGTTTTTCGGAAAACAAAGTACACATAGCAGAATAGTAAGAAAGAAAAGCAAGCAATCGAAAACTAAGCTAACACCAGTGGTTTTACTTGGTTCGGAGCTTTTAACGACTTCTACTCTACGACGTACACTCAATGAGTGTTTACTTTGGGCAATTCACTATCAATTCGTAGAATTATAGAAACAAGTACAAGGATAAAATTGAGTGCTATAAATGAAAGTTATACCGACGACTTAGAGAATTGGAGTTTCGAACTTTCAGTCGTCGGAGCAGAGTTACGACTTCATAGACTTGTCTTTTGAGCAGCGTGTAGGAGCAGAAGATGTTTCAATTGATGATCTCGAAGCTGTTGGTCGAACCCCTTTTTATAGCCAAGTTGAACCTGATTTAGATCCACTGATCTCGGGATCACTGTTTGACTCGATGTTGATTGGTCGACTGATCCACCTGATCGGTCAACTGATCCTACCTGAATTGACCCAACTTCTTGTCCAAATGCTGCTGCTTTGGATGAGCCTTCATTCGGTCGATCGATCGCATTGTTCAATCGACCGATAGCACTATTTGGTCTATTGATTTGTTGATGATCCCCGACTTATCTGGTCTGATCAACCCGATCCAATCAGTCCACTGCTTATCCCCTGTTCGGTCAACTGAACCCGACGTTCGGTCGACCGATCCCTTGGTCAAGGCTGGCCATGAGCTGATTTGATCATTGGGGTTTGGTTGACTGATCCCAACATTCGGTTGACCGATCAAGGTAAAATCCTAATCTGTAAAATGTTAGCCTTTCTGCAAAATATAGTTAGAATAATATGCAAACAGTATATAAAAGATGATTTTGACAATCTCCAGACTGCCCGATCCTAACTTTTAGTTTCAATAAAACTTTAGGTCGGACCATCACCTACTGTTCCCTTTTCGAGGGGTGCATCCTCACCTACTCCTCTCAGGAGAAATTACCTTTTGTCAGACCGGTCCTCCAAACCGCTTGGACTTTTGCTTAGCGTCTAAGACTTCAGGACTCCATGCTAAACGTCCGATCCACGGCTCGTCTAGTCTTTCACCTAATGTCCGCGATCCCCAAGATTTTCACCTAGATTCCTCGACTCTAGGATTTCGCCCAAAGTCCTCGACCCGCTAAGACTTTGTCAGTCTCCTAGACCAAGACTTTGTTGCCTAACTACAACTAGGATTTTCTTTTGCCTAAGATTACTTAGAACTTTCCTTTACACTTAGTCACACTTGTTAGATCACAAGACAGATTAACTTTGAACCCTTTTACCATTATCAAAACATAGGTTTGATCATCTGGTGCTCCCTGCACCGACACAAAACTCCTCCTCTCACCAATATGATCAACGCGACCAACATCATTGGCTTGATTACCCTAATTAATATAATTGGGTCATTTAAAGCCAACCAATGGTCCATCTAATTTGACCAATCCAATCAACCAACTCATATTCTCAATTTGGTTATCCTAATTGACCAACTTCTTAATTTAGTTGCTCAGCTCATTTAGCTTCACTTGTCCACTTGGCCTATTTAACACAATAAGCCTAATTAGTATGCTCTACTTGACCATTAAACTCATTGAACTCATTTAACCATATTGACTTGTCTAGCGTATTTGATTCCTTTAACCAAATTAGCTCATCTAGCTTATTAACTAATTTGTTTACTCCAACAATAGGCCTATGCTATACTTGACCATTAAACTCATTCAACCTAACAACTTGTAAGTTAGAATTTTCCAAGTAGAATTGATTTGCTACAAATCCTTGGATTTGTCGCTGATTTACTGATGAATCCAAGGATTCTTCACAAATCATTAAAAACTAATTTAAAAATTTTTAAAAAGAATTAGCAAACATTTGCGTGATTATTTTAGTAAAATTTTATAATGTTGCGATGAATTTAGAATTGATTGACTCATCCAAGTAACCCACTTCACCTTGCTAAATTATTGAATCCATTTGACCTTATTTGATTTGTTTTCTCCAATAATAGGCCTACTTAGTATGCTCTACTTGATCATTAAACTCATTCAACCTAATAACTTTTTGATGATGAATCTATGGATTCGTCTCAAACCATTAAAAAATAATTAAAATAAAAAAAAGAATTAACAGATGTTTGTGTGATTATTTTAGTAAAATTTTAGAATGGTGCAATGAATTTAGAATTTATTGACTCATCTAAGTCACCCACCTCACCTTGCATGACCTTATTGGCTTGTCTAGCATACTTGATTCCTTTAACTAAATTAGCTCATCTAACTTATTAACTAATTTGTTTGCTCTAACAATAGGCATATTTAGTATGCTCTACTTGTCCATTAAACTCATTTAACCTAACAACTTTTAAATTAGAATTTTGAGATGAACCCAAGTAGAATTGATTTGTGACGAATCCTTGGATTCGTTGTTGATTTGGCAATAAATCCAAGGATTCATCGCAAACCATTAAAAAATAATTAAAATAAATAGCATACATTTGTGTGATTATTTTAGTAAAATTTTAGAATGTTGCGACGAATTTAAAATTGATTGACTCAATCAAGTCATCCACCTCACCTTACAAAATCATTGAATCCATTTGACCTTATTGGTTTGTCTAGGGTACTTGATTTCTTTAATAAAATTAGCTCATCTAGCTTATTAACTAATTTGTTTGCTCCAACAATAAGCCTACTTAGTATGTTCTATTTGACCATTAAACTCATTCAACCCAACAACTTTTAAGTTAGAATTTTGAGATGAACCCAAGTGTAACCAATTTGTGATGAATCCAAGGATTTGTTGCAAAATTGGACGAATCCATGGATTCATCACTGATTTGGTGAATCTAAGGATTCATCTCAAACCTAAAAACTCATTTAAAAAAATTTAAAAGAATTAGCAAATGTTTGAGTGATTATTTTAGTAAAATTTTAGAATGTTGCTATGAATTTAGAATTGATTGACTCATTCAAGTCACCCACCTCACCTTGCTAAATCATTGAACTCATTTGACGTTATTGGTTTGTCTAGCGTATATGATTTATTTAACCAAATTAGTTCATCTAGTTTATTAACTAATTTGCTTGTTCCAATAATAGGCATACTTAGTATGCTCTACTTGACCATTAAACTCATTCAACCTAACAACTTTTAAGCTAAACTTTTGAGATAAATCCAAGTAGAACCGATTACGAATCCAAGGGTTCATCGCAAAATTGGTGACCAATCCAAGGATTCGTCACGTATTTAAACAATTAATTAAAATTTTAAAAAATAACAAACATTTTATAGCAAAATTTTAGAACTTTGCGATGAATTTTAGATTCGTCTCAAACTTTGCAACGAACTTAGAATTCGTCGCAAAATTTTGTAACGAATTTCATTTTCATTGTAAAATTTTACAATAATTTATAATTTCATTGTAAATTTTGCAACAAATATATAAGTCATTGCAAACCTTTGTGACGAAATTGAAATTCCTTGCAAAAGTTGTGATGAAACTTATATTCATCGTAAATATGTGATGGATATTTTTTTTCGTTGCTAATTAGAAACTAATGTTGCGATGAAAGTATTTTTGTTACTAATCTGTGATGAAAATATTTTGTTACGAATGTTATTGCTGGTTTGTTATGATTTTTATTTTTGTCACCAATTTTATTGTGCATTGGCAACAAAAATATTTTGTCACTAAATCATTATTTTTTTTTGGAATAAATTGCTTTTACTCCTTTTCTCTAAGTTTTAAATAGCACTAGTGATGCGGATGTGCCTGGGAAGGGGGGGCTCGTGGGGTTTTGGCCGTCGCCAATAGGAAGTCAGCTTCTTCCCCCTCCCACGCTCCTCGTCGGCGCCGACGCCGGCCGTCGGTCGTCACCTCTTCTCTTTTCTCCCTCTCCTCTCGTCGGCAGAGGCAACCATGGCCTAGGACGTCGCGGAGGCCCGTTCTTCCGCCGCCAGGGAAGGTTGCGCTCTCCCTCTCCTCTCCTCTCGCCAGCAGAAACCTTCGGCCGCAGCGGCATTCCCCCTCCTCTCATCTGTTGGTCGGGCAGGTTCCTGTTGTACGCCCTCGCGTTCTCCATAGTCGCCTCGACCTCGTCGGCGTCACCCTTCGACAACCACCCCGTCTCCGACACCTGCACGTCCACCCCACCGCATCCCATTCACGTCGCAGCCCCCTGGCCAGTTGCCTCCACGTGTGGCAGCCACCTCCCCGCGCTACAGCCGCCTCCAGCGACCGCCGCCACCTCCATCGACTGTTGTCACCGCCGCCTCAGCCTCCTGCGAGTCACCACCGCCGCCTGCAGCAGCGAGTGCTGCCTCCAGCAGCGAGTGCCGCCTCCAGCAGCCGATGCCGCCTCCACCAGCCGATGCCACTCGTATTGTTTGTCTACTCCGGCCTTCGAGTCGAGATAGGGTTTCGGACATCGAGCCGATGTGTTTCGCTATTCACACCATTATTATGCTTGTGAATTACTGGTATCATCCGGCCTGCGTGCCGTGTGCCGACCTGTAAGCCGCTATCATATCCGGCCTACGTGCCGTCTCTTTGGATCCCTGTTGCATCGGATCCCATGTCGCCGCACTCAGATCCGGCTCCCCAGCTGACTCACATCCATCTACCCGTCAGGGCCGCGACGACTCAATCAACACCGTGATCAGCTCACCGATCCATCTGAGGGCGCCCCCCGAGGCCAGGGTACGTCATCGTACTCATCCTATATTTATTTCATTGTTCTGTTATTATTCGACTGCTTATATATTCGTGGGACCTGCCCCGAGCATCGGGGTACTAGAGATCGGGGCATCCCGGTCGCTAGCTGCAGGTAGCGTTGACCGGAGGTCTTCCGATGACTTGGTCAACATAGAAGACAGCTCACCATCCGGATCATGGAGATGCGGTCAATATTCCAGACACGTCACACCGACAAGATCAACTAGTATAAAGGAACTATTATATAGTTAAAAGAAATTATTTACTTTCTTACTTTTCTTTTTCGAGAGAAAAAAAAATATTGATTAATTATTAAATAATTAACTAATAACTATAGATGCTTATAGTCTAGGTGGACAGGGCATTTAGCTCTCATCCAATAGACCTAGGTTTCACTCCTGACAACACTATTTTTTTTAAATTAATCTTTATTAATTAAAAAACACCATCTATATTTAAAAAAATCATCTATATTTAAAAAAAAATCTATTGAACAGTAATTTCGTTTGAACCAACGGCTTCAATCGAAAGGTGGAGCCGCACAATCTTAGTTCGACCTAAGCCAAACTCAACAAAAGATTCGGCCTGACATGCGAGCGAATGGGAAATGTGGCACACATGTCGTATGCAAGTGGACGTGCAAGATGTGGTATGGACACGATCCAAAGACATGGATTGAAGCTTGGGAAGTACGCAGAGTGCTCAATAATGAAGACTATCCCCACTCTTCTAGGACAATATAACAAGGAGCCCCTCAATGCGGGCACGGGTATGTGCATAATATGGTTTCTTCTCTTGTGTATTTCTTTATCTTCTTCTCCTTTTTCTCGAGGTCTGATCTGAATGTCAGAGGGATTTTGCCAAAGTCCATCCTTCCCTTCTAACTCTTTTCAGTGTCCTCAATTTTCTTAAAGCTTTTTTCTAGTTAAAAACCTTCGTCGAAGCTAAACGTATTGGACTAAACGTCTAGTAATGGAGTCTCCTTAAACCCTTGCGCTGTTTGACTTGCTTGGAGCCGGTCCTATAAGAGCCGATTCGACATAGGCCGATCCAAGTGAAGCTGAACTACATTGGATCCAATATATGCAATTTTATCCTGTATTACAAGAAGTTATTCTCTCAACTCAACTCGAATTCATGATCACAAAATTATATAATAATAATTTTATTGTTACGCCAAAATTCTCCTTCATTATATGAAAATAAATACAAAGTTTCAAAATAAGAACTATTGATTACTTTTTGTTTCTCTGTTCTTAGTTAATCTGTTATCGATTTTTGTTCATTTGTTTAGGCTATGAAGTGAATATTAAGTTATAAAGGGAGCACGCGGGTAGAAAATGAGTCATATAGAGAATGTAAAAGTAGATGCACGGCAGGATGGATAGAAAAAGAAATAAAAATATTAGAAAATGTTAGATGTTATCCACTAAGGAGAAAAAAAAGATGATAAGAATACATACTTAGGTGACTAATAATTATTTAATTAGACTATATGAAATTATAATAAATTTATAGAAGTTGAGGAAGAGAGATGAAGAAAATTTATTTAACAATAATAAAATTAAATTAAATTTATTTAAATATAAATAAAAATATAATATGAAATAGAACTCAACGCAGGATACTACCAAATAAAGGCAGCTGGGCAAGATTAGAAATTGAACTGCTTACAAACATAACCAGAACAAGACTGCGCCTACAGCAACTTGAGAAATCACATATCATGCGCGCTGACCTATCTATCAACCATTCTACAAAGATGCTTCACAGAGAGCAACTCTGCTTAAGAATCCGAATCCTCACTCGCATCGCATGGAGCTCTCGACTGAATGGTGACCCGAGCTCCCGATATAAGTCTGCCGAAGCGAAAAGGAACTGTTAACCATAATCCAAAGAATCCATCTCCTAAATGTGCAAGGGAGATATGCATAAGCTCACCTTTCCTCAATTTTGATCAACTTGTCAGTTTTGCCTTCCAAAGACTCCACACCAGTCGATGGTGCATTGCCTGAAGGTCCCATACTCTGGATCTCTTCATTTGACGACTCCCTGCAGTGTAGCTCAACAGAAGACTTCCTCGGGGCATCCGAAAAGGATAGCCTGATCGCTTCGTCTTTAGATTGTTTGTTTGGCACAGATTTCATTACTCGGGGAAGGCACTTGGGGCGCGATGCCTCTGTCAGATTTGCGATAACCTGCTTCGAATCTGGGGTCTTGCAGCTTCTAGGAACATCAAGGAGGCTATATCAAGTGACAACTTCACCCGGGGACGACTAAATTTCAACTGGTTTCTCTAAGTTTACGACAGTTAAGAGATGGGCTAAGGTATCTTCAACTGTTAACTAATTTAGCACCTACATTAACACTTTTATCTACTAGTCCAGTGAGCTTCATACTGTAAATTGCATGAGTTAACTAACTAACTTACCTGTCGGTTGCATTGTATGAAGAAGAGCGTTTGAGTGTGGGCGCCGCCATTTCCCCAACTATGCTCCTGTGCTTCTTTGTCTCGACCAAGCTCCCGCTGAAACACTCCTTGTCGTCGAATCGAAGCGCGATCAGCCTCCGATTGTTGTCGGGCAGGCAATCGAGCTCCCCGTGCATGTGCATCGTTGATCTTGAAAACATGGGAGAAGGCAGTTTGGCGTGGGAGAAGCTTGGCTTGTAGGTCGGCACTAGGCCAAAGCTTTGGTGATCCTTCACTGAGATCGCCCCGCATGTGATCAGTTGCATCAGCACGCTTGTTGGCCTCAGCTTTGGCCCTGTGTGGAAGAGAACCTCCTCCTCTTCGAGCACTCGGAAGCTGTTGATCCTGCCGGCGTCAGCTCTGATCAGAGACTCCAAAGTCTCCATCTTCCCGCTAGAGAATGAATCGTTCTCGTCTGCGCCGGCGTTTGAACCACCTTTGGACCGTAGGTCGCTGCTCTGTGGCTTTGCCGGATCGAATTCAGTGGAAGGCGGGCTGTCATCGGTCTGAGTCGAAGCATCAGAAGCTTCAACGGGCTTACACGATCGACGCTCTCTGAAACTCCGGCCATTCGCTGGTGAGGAAGGCTTTTGGCCATCGCCTTGAGGCCAAGGTGGTGACGCTGGCTTCTTCAGCCCTTCGATTACCGGCGAGGCTTCTTGACCTGCTGAAAAAATGGCGCCGTCTTGCTGCTGAGGGTTCAAGATCGGCAACCTGCAGTTGCCATTGCCTTGCTGAATCCGACCTGAAACTGAAAGCGCAACCACACAAGGCAGCATTTGGGGGTTAATTTCAGTCTCCTGATCAAGGAGGAGGAAGAAGAAGAAGAAAATTACTGATTTGGGAGCACCTGAAGAAGACTGATGCAGCAGCTCGGTGCCCTTGAGGACATATTCGTCGCCGTTCGCCGGGAGCACCAGATCGTCGTCGGCGAGATCTTGCCAGACGAATCCGTTCTTGTAGCTCCTGCAACCACAAATTTCTCAGCAGGTGGAGTTGCGCTGCTCAACGACGATCAGCAGAACTGTACCTCTTGCAGGACCACGAGTACATGGCGGGCATGCCCTTTCCTCTCAGCTCGTCTAGCCGATTGATCACATCTACGGAACCAAAAACCGTAATCTGAGAGACGGCAATTAATGCAGGCGATAATTAGGGAGGGATCGAGGATGGTTAATTAGCGCGAGTGACCTCTGAGGAAGAGTCCGTCGGGGGAGGAGAGGGGGACTTGGATGAAATGGGGGTGCTCGAGGCGGCGGTTCCGGCAGAGGTAGTAAACCACGGGAATCTTCCTCCCCACCGGCGAAGCCAGCTCCGACTGCCAAGCTCGAACTCTCTCCGGGGTGCCCTGGTCGCCGTGTCCCCTTCCTCCTCCTTCCATCTCCACTACAAGCTTCCCGGCGTTGCTCGAGAGACCGAGAGAGAGAGGAAGAACGGCGGCGGCGGCGGCAGCGGAGGAGGACATTAATCGAATTCAACGACGCTCCCCGGAGTGCTGGTACGGTGTCCCTCGATCGAGAGTTAAACAGGAAAATCCGTAACGGAATTAACCGAACGGCTAAGCCTGCGGCGTCTGCCGGTTAAATATTTTAGCCTGCTGTAAAAAATGTTGCCGAACAAGAGTGGCACGGGTTCTGTTGTTGGATGGTGACGGTGCCTCTCTGCTTGTCCTCCAGCTATGATAATATTAAAATAATTTTAATTAAATTAATAAGGTATATATAATAGTGTTTATTATATATATAATAATTTTAATTAGGTTCATGTTGTACTAATAATTGTTATGGTCAGTGTCGAAACAAAAATATTTTAAAATAAAGAATATTATAAGGACGATGATTGCTTTTGCGTGCCGTTGCGGGCGCCAATGATTACAGTGCCGTTGCTGGCCCTCGTCGGGCCCATTTAGCTGAAAAGGTTGCTGCCTTTAATAATTGATTTTAACTTTGTATCGTAAAAAGTATAAAACAATGACCTCATCCCATCCACCTCTCCTAGCCTCTAGTTATATATTTTTTAGTTAATATCATGTATTCAATTTATGTGTATTATTTTTTAAGAAGATCAATTTAGTTTTATAAAAAAAAATTATCGACTATTAAGATAAATTAAAAGTGTTCATGATAAGTATTCATAATAGACAGTCGATCAATCCAATATTTTTAAATCAACTATTCATTAAGAAAAAATTCATCTATTAATTGATTGAACCTAAAACTCGATCTTTAAATACTTAAAAAACTAAGAAGGTGTACTGTTATTGCACTATTACCCTAGGGGCAACATGCATATTAAACCATACGAAGATCTCCATCGAGAAGTTAAGGCTGAGCAACAGATAAGAAGTTGAGTTAGTCCAAGTGCAATGGTTGGTAAGTGATACTGGGTAACAAATTACGATTAAGAGTTAGGATAGCCAAAAAGCAGGGTTGTGTGGCCCTGCCTGTGTTGGGGAGTCTGACATGGGTGCATGCTAAAACATGTTTTATAAACATACACAGTGAAAATTTAAAAATAATAATAAAATAATTTATTACACCACATATGTCACACATATACAAGGATACATCTCATGTAGACATAATCACAATATAAAACTTTTACGAAAAATAAATTTACTCTAGATATATGGTATACCTAATAGATGATGCGGAGTGGAAAGAACATTAACCAAGTGACGGTCAGAAGCCTCGCCTCTATTCATATTCACGCTGAGCAATCGTCAAGACAACTTCACAAAGCCACAAGCTATGTCTCCGTCTTCGATACTAGTCGACGATCAGAAACAAAATGATCAGAGAGAAGGATCAAAGCTAGATTCATGTCTAGTGGCAGAAACAATTCGACAACATGAATCAAGCAAGAAGAACAACCCTTAGGGGTCGCTGTTCTGGCGGCACAGTGGGCCTATACTCACTGTTTGATAGCTAGAGAGAGTCCCTTGATCGATGGAGGGCTGGCCGAGGAGGGCGGACGACCAGCGACACTAGGGAGCGCTGACGAAAGGGTTGTTAGCGATGGGCAGCCTACAACTGTTGTCCATAGGTTTGGCGATGGTTGTTGGCATCCATGAGATGGTGGTGACCGACCAGGAGTGTTGGTGCAATCAGCTTTTAGGGTTTTGATGTTTGACAATGTACCTAAGTTTAATTAATTTGACAAAGGGTTGATCCAAATAGGACTTGATATTTGGAAAAGAAAAGTCTAGTCAGGACTAAATGACTAGCAAGAAAAGTCCTAACTTAGGCAAGGGTATGTCCTAGTGAGTGAAGCTAGGTAGTGAAAATCATAGGGGGAGGTAACCTCAGGTGGTGGAAGTCCTGGTGAGTAAAGTTAGACTCTGGAAATCCTACGTGGAGGTAACCTTAGGTAATGGTAAAGTCTTGGATGTAGTCTAAGTATGAAGCCTAGTAGGTCGGGTAGACTTATAGGAGTACTGCTTGATCCTAAGGGATTGACCCTTACATGGTAGACTTAAATGAAATACCTCCAAGTAAAAGACAAGCCTAGTAGGCCAGGTAGACTTATAGAAATAAGTTAGGTTACTCGTTTATGTTTTGTATGGTTGTTTTGTAGGAACCTGGAGCTGGAAGCAAAACAGAGAGAAGACAAACATAAATGGATGAATCTGACTTGACTCGGGTCGAACCAGACCCAAACTATTTCAATAGACTGAACCAGCGATTTGGTAGATCGACTGGGTTCGATCCAAATTACTGAGTTGTAAAATGTTGATATAGAAGATGATATGGTAAAAGATTTGATTCATCTTTATGATTTGAATGAGGATAAGGATAAACTGAATGATGTAGATAGAGATAAGGCTTGATTCATATATTGCTTTATCCAGATGTGACTTTATCCAGATATGCTTCATCTAGATATGACTTCATCTAGATAAAAGTTGATCCAGATAAATATCTGATCCAACTCTATAAAAGGAGATGAAAGCTCTATGTTCAAGACATATATTCTTTGACTACTCATACTCCATGCACTCAAATGGAAAGCTACGACATGAAGCTTTATGACCGGAGAAGCTCTAGGAAGGGTGTGCTACGCTTTGGACTTCTAGATTGGCTCAACAAAGTGTTTGTTTATATTTTTATTACAAGTTGTATTTATTTTATTAATCTTTTATACTTGTATTTGATAAACTGTAAGATGAGTTTCTCAGCCTCTGAAAAGCTTCTGGAAAGGAGACCACTAGTGGACTCATACTTGAGTGTGTAGGCCTTCGACGTGCTGACCTTTGTGTGTGTGTGTGGGGGGGGGGGGGGGGGAAACCAAGTAAATCCCGTGAACATTCTTTTTCCATACTTTATTTTATATTCCGCTGCTACTAACGACTTTGATAGAAAGAAGGAATGAAATCAAAAAGAAAACAACAAGTCAAGATTCACACTCCCTCTCTCGACTGCACCGATCCTACAAGGAGGTGGTGGTCAGCCGGAGCAGCTGGGCGGCGGCGACAAACTAAAGAGAGGTCCTCTCCTTGGTGGTTGGTATCAAGAGGAGGAGGAAATGAGGGAGTTGATTAAAAACCTAACTTTTAGGTTTCTAATCATTGGAATGAAATTCTGTCTTCAATCTAGATATAAATATATCTCTTAACAGGTGCAAATCCAAATCCAAAACTGTATTAATTAATATGTTAACCTGACCCACCAATTTATGTTTGGTTCAATATTAAATCAAGTTGGTTCAAAACTAAAACACTTGGTTCGATAACCAAATCTTTTTAATTAAAATCAAACTAATTTGGTTTCTAATTAAACCAAAGAGGATCTAACTTGTTTTCAAAAAACGTGACCCATCCATGCTTACGTTGTGATAAAATATCTTCTAGATTTACCCTTTGTCTAGTTCAACCAAACTCAATTTCTCTCAATCTGAGAATCCAATTATCAAACTCATTTTAAGAATTTCAGATACACTCGTAGTGCGTGTAACCCAATAGGTTCTCAGTTATATTGACCGTCTATAATTAATTATTATAATGGATCAATTATGAGTGATACCTAGTAGTATATATTGTTGGGACCGATGTGCCCGCTATAGGGAGGTGAATAGCGTTTCGTCGCGTTTGTGTCAGTTTGCTTTGTTTTGTTGTTGTGTAGCGGAATACTCGAAGACAAATACTCACAATGCTAACACTTAGGATTTACTTGGTATTCACCTCAAAAAGAGATGACTAATCCAAGAATCCACACACGACACGCTATCTCCACTAATGAAAACCCTCCTTCTTAGTCACAGCCGAAGGCGGAGAAGTCTCGTACAAACTCACACACAACACAAACACAAATACAAGAAGAAACTCTAAGAATACAAGTGAATACACCTTTCTTCTTGCAACTTCTTGTTGCCTCTTGAACCTTGAAGATGCTCCTCAAGTGCTTTCAAGAACTGGCGTGAGTGCTGGAGAAATCGCTGTGAAGATTGTTGTAAGCTCGCAGGAGAAGATCACAAAGATCTGCGGAGAAAAATGCTCCGCAACGGCTATATCCTGTGCTCCTAATCGATTAAAATCAACCCCAATCAATCCCCACGTCAGCTCTGCACAATCCCAGCCGTCCATCACCAGCATCCTACGCAACGATCGAATCTCAATCGATTGGGACATTCTGAATCGATCCACCAATCGATTCAGATGCTTTCTGTGTTCTTGCGATCGCGCGTAAACTCCCAGCTCCAATCGATCGACCGATCGATTGGAGATTCCCAATCGATTGTCCGATCGATTGGGAAGACCTCTGTGCTCGCGATTCATGCTCCCAATCGATCCACCAATCGATTGGGCCATTTCTTCCTTCACAGCACACTCCAATCGATCAGCTAATCGATTGGATCCTGGTTCAATCGATTTCCCAATCGATTGACCATCCTGGATTTGACTCAATCTCAAGTCCAAAGTCTCCAACCCACTCCCGGTCAACCGTGACTTGTTGGGTCTCCATGCCTAGCATTTGGCCACACTTAACCAATCTCGAACTAGCCTTCTAGCCTCCTCTATCAGCCTTGCGTCCCTCGGATATCTCCCCATCCTTCATGCCTTGCCTTCAGGAGCTTCCTTCGGCCTCATCCTAGCTGTCGGGTCTTCCTTGTCAAGTCATACTAGGACTTATCTTGCCAAGACCACATGCTTGAACTTACACCCTTGGCCAAGATCACACTTGAACTTTCCAATTGCCTGGCTCCACACTAGGACTTTCCCGTTGCCTGGCTCCTCACCACGACTTTCTCATGCCTAGCTCTACACTAGGACTTTCCCATTGCCTGGCTCCTCACCAGGACTTTCTCCTGCCTAGCTTCTCACTAGGACTTTCTAAATGTCTAATCTCTAGTTAGGACTTTCCCAGTCAAGTCTCCTGTCAACCTTGACCTACTTAACTTGTATTCTCATCAACCTGGTCAATCCTTTGACCATCTCCACAACCGGACGATTGTTCCAACAATCTCCTTATATTGTCAAACATCAAAATTCAAATCTCGACTCAAACTTGACTTAACTCAAGCTTAGTCAAACTGGTCAAACTTGACCTGGGGAAATTGCCCCAACAATCTCCCCCTTTTTGATATTTGACAATACCTCTAAGTTAGGCTAAATCTCATAGCCTTAGCCTCTTCTTTATACCAAGGCTAAATCTCATAGTCTTAACCTCTTCTTTATACCAAGGCTAAATCTCATAGTCTTAACCTCTTCTTTATCACAAGGCTAAATCTCATAGCCTTAACCCTTTCATGACAAGGCATGAATGAAGATTTCCTTCATTCTCTCCCTTTCCTAGAGGGCAAACTCCCTCTGCTTGGGATGAAGGCCTAACTTAACATTCCATTCTCCTCCTTTGTTACACATCAAAACTTGAAAACAAACTCTTCTCCATAAGAGTTAACTCTACGTTGTTTACAACCTCATATGTTGTTAACAACCCTATAATGAAGATCTTATATTCTTCATTGCCGCCTAAGCTCACCTTGAGGTCTACTTCACTTCACAATGCTCATCCTAGAGCATGCATCAACTTCCCAATGAAACTCCCATTCATTATATTCAATGCTCCCCCTTGAGCAGTAATCTTCTTCACAATGCTCATCCGAGAGCATTTTCCACTTTACCAATGAAGGTCTGATCCCCTTCATTAATCCAATGCTCCCCCTTGAGCAGTAACCTACTCCACAATGCTCATCCGAGAGCATTTATCATCCTAGCAATGAAGATAACCAATCTTCCATTGTTCCCCAATACTCGACCCTGAGTATTATCCATCACGAAAGTTTAACCCCCTTCCAAGGTCCTTGAAAATAATTTTCATGCATTCAAGGAGTAACGCCCCCTAAAAATATGGTCAAACTTCTGTCATTGCACCAACAATGACTTAGAGTTCCTAAACAGTTAGGAAAACTAAAACTTGAAATTTTAAGGTTCAAAATTCAATAATGAAACTAAACCCCAAGCTAAACTTCACCTAAGTCTACCTTAACCAATCCATACTTGCATTCATCATGAAAACTCCCCCTAAATGTATACAAATATATTCCAAGAGATTTGGAATGGTTATTGGAATTTGAAGTGGCTTAATGTGCTAAAATCAGACTTTTCCAGCCATAATCAGACTTCCCAATCGATTGAAGTTGGGACTCAATCGATTGAAGCTACTTCAATTGATCCATTGATCGATTCCGCAAGCTTCTGCTTGTAAAAATTCCCATTGAATCGCTCGACTGATCGATCCATCCTGGGTCAATCGATAGATTGATCGATTCACTGACCTTCTGTTCATGGGAGTAAACTTTCCAATCGATAGATTGATCGATCGAAACTCATCCAATCGATTGACTGATCGATTGGGTTTCTGATTTATCTGAAATTCAATTTCAGCAGACTTCAGAAACTCCCAAAAAATTTTACAAACCTCTAAAAAACATGAAAACTCATGTAGACATTATTTAGGTTATATTCTATCAAGGGAAAATAGTTTTCTATGAAAATACTTCCTATTTTCAAAGATTGACACAAACTTGAGACCTTGTAAATTTTAGTATTTTCTTCCAAGTTTGTATCTAACTATTCAATGATGATTACTATCAAAAGATAGTTTTCACCAAGGTTTTCCAAAAGTCTTTTAAAATCATTTTCAAAACCAATATCCAATAATGTTCCTTGGACTCAATGCACATGACTTGTACATTAGCTTTCCCAATAATTGGAAAACACATAACTATGTGTTTTGATAAACCTAAAACTCAACAAGATGCACTAAATCAACATCTTGAGTTTTGTTCATCATCATAACATCTCACTTGTATCTAATGTGTACTAAAACACATACAAGTTACCTTATGGTTCTTTGTGAGATATATATTTAGTTTTACCCTAAACTAAGGGATCATGCATAACTATCTAGGCATTATGAAACTTATGATCATCCACCTAGGATGTCACTTGGTATCATCCCACTTGTTGAGATATTTACCATTCATGATAAATGTCTTTTGTCCTTAATTACAAGGAAATTAACATAATGCATGGTATTACATGGCATACATCAAAATAAGTAATTTTCAAAAGAAAAACATGCTATAGCTACATGATGTATGTATGGGATGACATGGTATTTTTGTGTTTTTCATACTAAAAATGAATGCAGCACATGATGTCATGACATGTGATAAACAATCAATCATGACACTTTAGCATATATAAAATATACCTAGATAGACTACCTAAGTATCCTTAATCCCTTAGCTAAGCCTTTAAATTCTAATTCTAGATTGCCTATTGAAGAAATGCCACAACCCAACTTGGCATGTCTTTTACCCTTTCCTATTTATGCCAATTGAAATTAAAAATTAAATCCTCAAATTTTATTTGGCACATTTTACTCTTTCTAAGAGTGACAATTTGGATTAAGGTTTACATTTCCCTTAATTCCATAAGAAAATGTCAAATTCCCAATTTGGCATTTCTTTTGCTTCTCTCAAGTGTGTCAATTTAAATTAGATTCAACTCCTCAAATCTTGACACATTTTACTCTTTCAAAGAGTAACACTAATAATCCTTCTCATTTTCAAATGTTAGTAAAACCTTGAAAATGCTCTCCAAGTGCCAACTTCATCAAGGTTGGGTTGACTACCCTTCCAATTAGAGTTGACACTCTCTAAACCCATCTAGGGTGTAGAGAATATGCTCCTAGGAACCCAAAACCTATTGGTACTCCTTGGATGCTCTAGGTACTCACTAGGAATGACTTCCCTAGATACCTTCCTAAGGACCTTTCTAGGCTTCTTAGAAGCCTTGGTCACCTCTATTATGTCACTTCTAGGAATAACTTCCCTTGTAACATTCTTTGTGACTTTATTAGGCCTTTTTGGAGCCTTAGTCACCTTTACTAGATTAACTTTAGGGATTGCCTCCCTTGCGACCTTCTTTGTGACTTTGTTAGACTTCTTAAAAGTCTTAGTCACATTGGTCTTATCAAAAGTACTCTTAGGGATTCCTTCCCTAGTATCTTTGACTTAACCTCTACACCTAGGGTTGGTCTCATAGCTATATGGAACCCTATGAAAGGAAGTTAAATCCTACTTGGCTTTAGGTTTGTATCCCAAACCCCTATAGCCATTGGATGACTCTTGTCTAGCTTTTCCTAGGTTATGCTCATTTTGACCCCTAAACATATTTTTTATTCTTGGTAGGGTCCTTTCTAAATTATCAAGTCTTGACCTTAAGACTTGATTGCCCACTCTTAAATCCATATATTTGAATTTTTCTTGATTCCTATGAGCATTTCTATATTTAGGCATATATCTATAATCCTTAGAATTATTACCTAAGTTGTTATCTACCTTCCTAAACTTAGGTATGGTAGATCTAGCATGAGGAGGAATATATTTATCCTTAGTGCCATCGTACTTCCTACTTTCATGATAATTAGCATTAAAATGATAAGAATTATTTCTAGCATGTTTTTTTATCTTGTGTCAAAGGAATAGATTCATTAAATGATACCTTGGTTTTTACCTTGGAAGCTCCCCCTAGACTTGTGCTTCCTCCTTTGACTTTGGTTAGCTTCCTCTCTTTAGGGCATTGACTTCAGTAATGTCCTCTTTGTTTGCATGAGAAGCACACAATGTGCTCCTTGCTTTTGTGTTCTGTGGGACCAACCACTTTAGGCTTCTCCTTAGCCTTGGTTGCCACTTGGCCCTTCTTATTGGCCAATTTTGGACATTTTCTCTTATAGTGTCCATGTTTCCTGCACTCAAAACAAATGATATGATTTTTATTATTTACAATCGAAATTTCTATACCTTTGCTTGTAGGGGTGACACTTGATCCTCCATTTGATTTATCTTGCATTGTGGGGGTTGCATCATCTTCTTCTTCTTCTTCTTCTCCTCTTGAGGGTGTGGGTGCTTCCACCTCTTCAACTCTTGAGGATGTGGATACTTCCACCTCTTCCTCTCTTGAAGATGTAGAAGATCTCTCATCTTCTTCCTTCTCTTCCTCTTCCTTCTTCTCTTCGAATGTTGACCTTATGTCAACATCGGATTGGTCCTTCTCTTCTCGGACCAATGAGCCCTTCTCCTTAGGCTCATCCACTCCTTGAAATTGAGTGGGGTTCTCATGATAGGCAATAACCTTTTTCCAAAGATCACATACACTCATACATTTCGCCTACACACAAAATTATGTTAGAGGGTAATAGATTTAACAAAAATTTTGTTACCTCCTTATCCGCCTCCGCTTGCTCCCTGTTCCTCGGTCCAATGTCAAGGTCAGAGGTGCTTCCCCTTTTTGTCCTTTAGAGCCTCAAATGGATCTTCCAATACAACCCATTGATTCCAATCCATTTGGAACCAAGTTTCCAACCTCGTCCTCCAATAGTTGAAATCTTCTTTGTCATACGGAGGTGGAATTCGGATATCCCATCCAAGCGGTCCTTCGGACTCCATCTTCTTCTTCTAGCTTCTTGCTCTCTTAGCGGTTAGTCCATAGAAGAGCGACCTCAGAACAATTGTTGGGATCGATGTACCCGCTAGAGGGGGGGTGAATAGCGTTTCATCGCACTTGCGTCGGTTTACTTTGTCTTGTTGTTGTGCACCGGAATACTCAAAGACAAACACTCACAATGCTAACACCTAGGATTTACTTGGTATCCACCTCAAGAAGAGATGACTAATCCAAGGATCCACACACGACACGCTATCTCCACTAATGAAAACCCTCATTCTCAGTCACAGCCGAAGGCGGAGAAACCTCGTACAAACTCACACATAACACAAACACAAATACAAGAAGAAACTCTAAGAATACAAGTGAATACACCTTTCTTCTTGCTACTTGTTGTTTCCTCTTGAACCTTGAAGATGCTCCTCAAGTGCTTTCAAGAAATGGCGTGAGTGCTGGAGAAATCGCTGTGAAGATTGTTGTAAGCTCACAGGAGAAGATCGCAAAGATCTGCGGAGAAAAATGCTCTGTAACGGCTATATCCTGTGCTACTAATCGATTGAAATCAACCCCAATCGATCGCCACGTCAGGTCCGCACAATCCCAGCCGTCCATCACCTGCATCCTGCGCAACGATCGAATCCCAATCGATCGGCCAATCGATTGGGACATTCTGAATCGATCCACCGATCGATTCAGATGCTTTCTGTGTTCTCTCGATCACGCGAGAACTCCCAGCTCCAATCGATCGACCGATCGATTGGAGATTCCCAATCGATTGCTTGATGGATTGGGAAGGCCTCTGTGCTCACGACTCATGCTCTCAATCGATCGACCAATCGATTGGGCCATTTCTTCTTTCGCAGCACACTCCAATCGATCGGCTGATCGATTGGACCCTGGTTCAATCGATTTTCCAATCGATTGACCATCTTGGACTTGACTCAATCTCAAGTCCAAAGTCTCCAACCCACTCCCGGTCAACCGTGACCTGTTGGGTCTCCATGCCTAGCATTTGGCCACACCCGACCAACCTCGAACTAGCCTTCTAGCTTCCTCCATCATCCTCGCGTCCCTCGGATATCTCCCCATCCTTCACGCCTTGCCTTCAGGAGCTTCCTTCGGCCTCATCCTAGTTGTCGGGTCTTCCTTGCCAAGTCATACCAGGACTTATCTTGCCAAGACCACATGCTTGGACTTACACTCTTTGCCAAGATCACACCAGGACTTTCCCGTTGTCTGGCTCCTCACCAGGACTTTCTCCTGCCTAGTTCTACACTAAGACTTTCCCGTTGCTTGACTCCTCACCAGGACTTTCTCCTGCCTAGCTCATCACTAGGACTTTCTAAATGTCTAACCTCTAGTTAGAACTTTCCCAGTCAAGTCTCCTATCAACCTTGGCCTACTTGACTTGTATTCTCATCAACCTGGTCAATCCTTTGACCATCTCCACAACCGGACGATTGCTCCAGCAATCTCCTTATATTGTCAAACATCAAAACTCAAATCCTGACTCAAACTTGACTCAACTCAAGCTTAGTCAAATTAGTCAAACTTGACATAGGGAAATTGCCCCAACACATATAACCCCAAATTAAATGAAAAATTAAACGGTTGATCCCAGAGCCACTTTTGAACCTTTCAGTAGTTACAGTAAGTCGTGTGTCGTTACCTTCACTCGTCTTATACGCACTTGGTTCAAGATATGGTCTATGTATCAATCTCCACTAGGCTAATTACTTCACACCTAACCTAAGTAATACTTCCTCATCCTGTAAATTCAAATTACTCGGACATGTGTCCAAGAGTATAGTATTCTTAACATGTGTTGCTTTCGCCAAAGACTTTGAGTAATAATTCTAACAAGTAGTCATAGGGTATACGTCTCCTTGTAATTGTAAATGTTGGTGCAATCGACCTCTAGGATTTTGATGTTTGTTTGACAATATATTTATTAGAGCCTAGTCAGTCAAGGTCGATTGGATGACTAGCAAATGGGTGAGAAGTCTTGGAGGAGTAAACTCCAAGCAAAGTAAAAGTCATAGTGAGTTAAGTTAGACCCTATTGATTGAAGCTAGATGGTGAAAATTCTGGTAAGTGAAGTCAGACGATAAAAGTCCTAGTGAGTAAATCTAGGCCCTAGTGAGTGAAGCTAAGTCCTAGTAAGTGAAGCTAGGTGATAAAAGTCCTGGTGACTGAAACTATATAGTGGAAAATCCTAGGGGAGATAACCCTAGGTAATGAGAAATGCTGGAGGAGTGAACTCTAAGCAAGCTTGACCGTGTGTGGTCGACTATGTTGGTGCAATCGACCTAGATTTTGATGTGTGTGTCAAAGAGTTTAAGTTAGGCTTTCATATGTATTTGATATGTGTTTGAGTCTTGCAGGATTTGGTGAAACACATGAGGAACTTGGTGCGGCCAAGTGTGGGAAGCTTATCTAAGGGCTCGGATCGTTGAGTCGGTAAAGGATTGTGTGGAAGACATCTGAGGGACCACCGGACGAGGAGCAATGGAGTGGAGCCGAGGAAAGTGAACTTCAAGGCAACGTGAAGGATGGCACAGAGAGGAGACGTGGGCTCGGGTGCATCTGAGGGACGAAGGCCGAGGAAGAGGGCTTCAAAGGTGACTCCGGAAAGGATGAGAGGAGTAAATGTACTGGGACCAGTCGACTGGTCATGGGACCAGTCGACTGGTCATGGGACCAGTCGACTGATCCTATTTCACAGAATGCACAGAATGATTCTGTGCTTGTCGACTACGGGGACCAGTCGACTGGTCATAGGATTAGTCAACTGGTACATAGTCGTTGGCAGAAAATGGGCTCTGCAGAGAGTCGTTGGCTGTGTCTAACAGCTACATCAGTCGACTGGTGCATGGACCAATCGACTGGTGTCAGGGTTTGAGTTGATTAGTGATCAACTCTCTCCTCTTATTTAAGGGGTGCTTTGGGGCATGAAGAAGGTTACTCATGCACATTGAATAACTTCTAGTCTCTGCCCAAAGCTTCCAAAGTTCACTCTCTTCCTCCTAAACCTAAATTTCATCTTGTAAAGAGGAAGATACCTTTGTGAGAGGTTTGCTCCACTGAGAAGGAGAAGCTCTAGACGAAGATTGCCGGGGACTGATCCACCGAAGGATCAAGGGCTCATCCACCTCAAGGACACGTCGTGGAGTAGGAGCAAGCAATCTCCGAACCACGTTACATCGAACTTGTTAGTGTTTGTATTTTTCCTTGATTGCTTTCATTTTTTTGTTTAGTGTATTTCGTTGTGTACTAACCTTCTTGTAGAGAAGAAATCGATTTGGGGGTGGCCTAGCTATCCAACCCCCCTTCAAGCCGACCACCGATCTTCCTACAGTTGGTATCAGAGCGAGGTTGCCCTTCAACGAACTAATCGCTGAGAAGAGCATTCATCAAAATGACCGGCTCAAACATTCATCCACCCACTTTGGAAGGCGACTTCTCTTGATGGAAGAAGAGAATGGAGGTATTTTTCAATACCGATTTTGACATTATGCTAATCATAAGAAGTGGTTTTGAAGAGCCCAAGGATGAACACAATGAGACAATCGACATAACAAGGTGGACCAAAAAGCAAAAAGAAGAGCATCTAGCAAATTCCAAGGCAATCCATCATCTACTAAATGTTCTTCCCCAACAAGAAGTAACAAGGGTTGGAGCCTACTCAAGCGCCAAGGAGTTATGAGAAAAGCTAGTGGAGCTTCATGAATGGACATCGGAAGCAAAATTGACAAGAAGAGACCTCCTTCGAACTCAACTCAACAATATCAAGCTTGAGAAAGGAGAAAAGGTATCAATTTTACATTCTAGAATTAAAGAAATTATTAATGGACTAACAAGTGTAGGTGAGACACTTTCAAATCGAGACATGATGATGAAAGCCCTAAATGATTTCCCAAGAACCACAACTTGGAGCTCCATTGTAGATTCATACTACATATCAAAGGACCTAGAGAAATCCTCTCTAGATGAACTCTTCTCAACAATGGAGCTCCACGAAACAAGAATTGAAGGATTAGATGGAGAAGCTCATAGATCAAGAGGAGTAGCCCTTGTGACAAACAAGGGAAAGGGTAAGAAGAAGAAGTCTTCATCCCCACCATCCTCCGACTCCGAAGAATCAAGCGCCTCAATGGATAGTGATCAAGAGGCGTATATGGTAAGAAAAATGAGAAGGGCTTTTAAAAAGTTTTCTACTAACAAATCTCATGCTAGGAAAAGCTCAAGAAGCAAAAGTAGAACAAGGAGGGTAATTTGCTACAATTGCCAAGGAGAGGGACACATAAGAGATTATTGTCCTCTCTTGAAGAAGAAGGAAGGGAAGAAGAGGGAGGTGAAGAAGACAAAAGAAAAGAGGAAGAAGGCTCAAAACCTAAAAGCAACATGGGATGATCCTTCATAATCATCGGAGGAAGAAGAACATCATGTAGTCAATTTTGCTCTAATGGGAATTGATAATATAGCCTCCACTTCATCCGAAAATGAAGAGGGAAAGAACTCAAGTGAAGATGAAGAGGGAAAGAGCTCAAGTGAAGATGAAGAGGGGAGCTCAAGTGAAGGGGGAGGTCAAACTTCGGATTCGGACTTCTTAGTAAGTGAGGTACATAATCTTCCTCCCCATATTTTAATCAAAATTATTTCAAGTACAAATGATGATTTGTTTAAAGCTAAAAGGAAAAATAAATCTTTGAAACATGAGATTATTTGTCTTGAAGAAAAATTAGAATCCATGTTTATTTCTTCCTCTACAAGTTCAAATGATTCATGTTTAGAAGAGGAAAATAGGAAATTAAGGGAAAAGGTAGAATACCTTACCAATGCCCTTAGGAAATTTGAAATTGGTTCTAAAACCCTAAACATGATTATTGGGAATCAAAGGGCAAGTTTTAGGAAAAATGGGTTAGGATACAATGAACCCAACAATGAAAAGACCTACCATTGTCTACTTGCTAGAGGACAATCAAAGACCAAGACTATAGACAGAAAATGGATCCCCAAAGAATATTTGGTTAACCCAATTAGAAAGAATTTCTATTGGGTACCAAAATCAATCCTCAAGGGTTAGAGGATTTTGGGTCAAGTCAATCATGGAAATCATAATTCAAATCTTTGAAAAATGGTTGACTTAAAACCTTAAGGGGGAGCACTTAGCCTTGATAGAGATTCATGATCAAGAGGGTTAAGTAGATGTTACCTTTATCTCACAATGATTTACATTATTTTTTAACCATAAATGTGAGATATTAGGATGATACAAATAATTCACTTATGCTTATGACATTTTGATGAGTTATGATATGTATCAAATTGTTAGTAATCATAGACCAACTATGGGGAAAGTAAATGTTTAATTAATGGACATCTTACCCATAGATCATAGTTGGATATTTTAAATGTTTTGAAAACAATTCTATGTTTTATTTACTATGATATAGCTATATGGAAACATATGAGTGTAAAACTGGGTTCTAATTTGATACAAACTTACATGTTTTCAAGATTTTTGAGATTTGGTCAAAATTTTAAAAATACTTTGATTTTTCATGAAAACATATTTTTTGTAGTTAAAGGATATTTCAAGAAATATGTGTTCAAAATTTCATGATTTTTCAAATTTTCTGGAATTTTTTATGTATTTCTGAAGATGGCCTCAAAAGATTGAAATTTGAGTTCAGCATGTACCAGTCGACTGTGACAGGTACCAGTCGACTGGTACTAGCCTTCCAACACTCTAAGGGTTTCTGAAATTAATTTTTTGGTCCAAATTTGGTTGGAACTGATATCATAGTATGTGTACGTGTCTGGTACAATATTTTTGATGGTGTCAAAGGGGGAGAAAAGGGAAGGTTTAAGTTAGAAACCTACTTGGTTTACTTGTGCGCAAATCTTTGAAAATTAAGGTTGAAAGCATGTGTTAAGGGGGAGCTTGGGCTTTATGATTCATGTTTACATATTGCTTCTAATTTTCAAAGTTGTTATTTATGTCTAACTTAAACATATTGCCACACATCAAAAATGGGGAGATTGTTGGTGCAATCGACCTAGGTTTTGATGTGTGTGTCAAAGAGTTTAAGTTAGACTTTCATATGTATTTGATATGTGTTTGAGTCTTGCAGGACTTGGTGAAACACATGAGGAACTTGGTGCGGCCAAGTGTGGGAAGCTCATCTAAGGGCTCGGATCATTGAGTCGGTAAAGGATTGTGTGGAAGACATCCGAGGGACCACCGGACGAGGAGCAATGGAGTGGAGCCGAGGAAAGTGAACTTCAAGGCAACGTGAAGGATGACACAGAGAGGAGCCGTGGGCTCGAGTGCATCTGAGGGATGAAGGCCGAGGAAGAGGGCTTCAAAGGTGACTCCGGAAAGGATGAGAGGAGTAAATGTACTAGGACCAGTCGACTGGTCATGGGACCAGTCGATTGATCCTATTTCACATAATGCACAGAATGATTCTGTGCTTGTCGACTACGGGGACCAGTCGACTGGTCAGACATCCGAGGGATCGTCGAACGAGGAGCAATGGAGTGGAGCCGAGGAAAGCGAACTTCAAGGCAACGTGAAGGATGGCACAGAGAGGAGCCGTGGGCTCGAGTGCATCTGAGAGAGAGACGAAGGCCGAGGAAGAGGGCTTCAAAGGTGAATTCGGAAAGGATGAGAGGAGTAAATGTACTGGGACCAATCGACTGGTCATGGGACCAGTCGACTGATCCTATTTCATAGAATGCACAGAATGATTCTGTGCTTGTCGACTACGGGGACCAGTCGACTGGTCATAGGACTAGTCGACTGGTACATAGCCGTTGGCAGAAAATGGGCTCTGCAGAGAGTCGTTGGCTGTGTCTAACAGCTACATCAGTCGACTGGTGCATGGACCAGTCGACTGGTGTCAGGGTTTGTGTTAATTAGTGATCAACTCTCTCCTCTTATTTAAAGGGTGCTTTGGGGCATGAAGAAGGTTACTCATGCACATTGAATAACTTCTAGTCTCTGCCCAAAGCTTCCAAAGTTCACTCTCTTCCTCCTAAACCTAAGTTTCATCTTGTAAAGAGGAAGAGATCTTTGTGAGAGGTTTGCTCCACCGAGAAGGAGAAGCTCTAGCCGGAGATTGCCGGGGACTGATCCACCGAAGGATCAAGGGCTCATCCACCTCAAGGACACATCGTAGAGTAACAGTAAGCAATCTCCGAACCATGTTACATCGAGCTTGTTAGCGTTTGTATTTTTCCTTGATTGCTTTCATTGTTTTGTTTAGTGTATTTCGTTGCGTACTAACATTCTTGTAGAGAAGAAATCGATTTAGGGGTGGCCTAGCTATCCAACCCCCCTTCAAGCCGGCCACCGATCCTCCTACAAACTAGACCAGTGGATTTTAGTAAACTTAAGTATAGTTTTACCAATACTATTTTAATTTACTATTATTACTGTTGTGCTAATTTAGTATTACAGGAAATATCTTAGTGGATCAGACGATCATGCACTAAGTAGAAAAAGTCCAAACATGTTTGGAGGACCAGATGTTTGACAGGTGAGTTGAGTTAAGCTCCTAGAGTGAGTACAGTGAGGTTGTGTCCCAATTTGGAAAAAACCTTAGTCGCTGATCCAACTAAAGAAATCTGGAGATTTTTAAGTTGAGATCAAGACAGTCATTACTGTCATACTTATGCATCTTTATTATCTATTGTGCTAACTTTATTTTGCAGGATAAATATATTATTTATGCTAACTTTGTTTTATAGAAAAGTGAAGTTAACATTGATTGAGGAGTTTTGTAGTGCGCACTTAAGCTGCAATGAGATATTCATTGACAAATCCATATATGTATAGAGTCATATGAAGTCTCAAGGCATGTCACTCCAATGAACTAGTTATCATAACTAGCATCCACGTTTAACTCTTGACTTCCTAATGTCTTCAGCCAATGAAGAATAGCTACTTAGTTAGACTAGGGAGTATAACCTATACTAGTCTCACAAAATAAATGATGTTCGAACACATCATTTACTAACCTATGTTAAACATGATCGCAATATAAAATCTTTATGAAAAATAAATTTACTCTAGGTATATCTAATGGATGATGTAGAGTGGAAAGAGCATCAACCAAGTGATGCTCAGAAGCCTCGTCTCTATTCATTTCCATGCCGAGCAATCGTCAAGACAACTTCACAAAGCCATGAGCCATGTCTCTATCTTCATTACTAGCTGACGATAGGAAACAAAATGATCAAAGAGAATGATCAAAGCTAGATTCACGTTCAGTGGTCGAAATAATTCGACAACATTAATAAATTAAGGAGAACAACCCTTAGTGGTTGTTGTTCCGGCGACATAGTGGGCTTATACCTGCTATTCGATAGTCAGAGAAAGTCCCTTGATTAGTGGAGGGTCAGTTGAGGGAGGGCGGATGGCCGACGACGCTAGGGAGCGCCGACGAAAGCAAGACAACCCTTCCGAAAGGGCTGTTAGCGGTGGACAATAGCCTGCAGCTGTTGTCTGCAGGCTTGGCGATGGCTACTGGCGCCCACGAGATGGTGGTGACCGACTGGGAGGTGGTGGTCGGCCGGAGCAGTTGGGCGGTGGCGACAAACTAAAGAGAGGTCCTCTTCTTGGTGGTCGATGACAAGAGGAGGAAAAGAGGGAGTTGATTAAAAACCTAACTTTTAAGTTTCTAATCATTGGAATTCAATTCTCTCTTTAATCTAGATATAAATATATCTCTTAACGGGTTTAGATCTAAATCCAAAATCGTATTACTTAATCTGTTAACCTGACCCACCAACTTAAGTTTGGTTTACTATTAAACCAAGTTGGTTCAAAATCAAAATACTTGGTTCAATAACCAAACCTCTTTTAATTAAAATCAAACCAATTTGATTTATAATTAAACAAAAGAGGATCCAACTCATCTTCAAAAGACGTGACCCATTCGTACTTCCATTTACTCTTTGTTTGGTTTGACCAAACTAAGTTTCTCTTGATATACGAATCCAATTTTTAAACTTATTTTAAGTTTTTCGGACACACTCATAATGCATGTGACCCAATAGGTTCTCGGTTATATTGGTCCTCCATAATTAACTACTGATTATGGATTGATCATAAGTGAAACCTAATAGTCCATTATGACCCCCAATTGATCGAAAAATTAAATAGTTGATCCCAAAGCCACTTCTGAATCTTTCAGTAGTTATAGTGAGTCGTGTCTCGTTCCTTTCACTCATATTATACCTATTTGGTTTAAGACATGTCTATGTGTTAGTCTCCACTAAACTAATTACGTCACACCTAGCCCAAATAAAACTTCCTCATCCTACGAATTCAAATTACTTAGACATGTGTCCAAGAGTACTGTACTCTTAACATGTGTTACTTTTGCTAAAGACTTTGAGTAACAATCCTAACAAGTAGTTATAGGATATACGTCTCTTTATAAGGAGCAGTGAATACTCTATGAGCTATCTAAACACCTTCGGACATTTCGACTTATATTCAATTATCCCAAATCCACACATCCAAGAAGATGCTTGCTTAAGATATTAAAGTATAAATCTCCATGACCAAAATGACTAGAATACCATAAGTCGGAGGAAACTCATACTTAAGATACAATGATATCTTCATTGACAAATCTATATACGTAGATAACCATATAAAGTCTTAAGACAGGTCACTCCAATGAACTAGTTACCATAACTAGTATCCATGTTTAACTTTCGACATTCCAATGTCTTCAACCAGTAAGGAATAACTGTTTAGTTAGACCAAGGAGTATAACTTATACTAGTTTCACAGAATCAATAATGTTCGAACACATCAATTCATTAACTAGGAAAGATTTTAATACATTCATAATTACACGTAGAGATGTTCACTATTTGTGATCCAATCACAAGTCATCTCATGTTATGAATCATATTATGAGACATTCAGTAAGTGATTTTAAGATTTAATCAAACACATATAGAATATGTACTCAAATAATGAATATTTATTTATTCAATAAATAATGCAATGATAAAATAATTTTCTTAGAATATCTCTTAGATATAATAGCCCAATCAAATCCGCCGACCAGGTCGTGTCCGATAAGAGAAGGACAGAAGATCCAAGTCTTTGCATTTTGTGCCTCAGCAATATGAGTGCTTGGGAGTGTATGATGTTCAACGCTCGAGTTTGGAAATGTGTATTACTTGGCACTTTTATAGGGGTCAGCGTCGAAAACTGGGGCGTAGGTATAATTTGACGATGTTTTATTCAAGAAGGAAGTGACGGGTAATGAAGACGATCAATAATGATTAGCATTAACCGTGTTACGGAAGGATAAAATCATAAGGCCATTACCAAACGGATATATAAGGGGCGTTGGGTTAAATGATGAGAATAATTATGGGTATGAATTTGATAGTAGGATGGAATGAGAATAACAATATAAATGAAATCCATTAAATTATATGGATTTGGTTAATTCTCATGAATTTGGTAATCATTCCCAAAATGTAATTTCCAAACCCACAATCCAAACACTATCTTTTACTATCATTTCATTCCCTCATTCCCAAACACATCAACCAAACACCCTCATAGTAATGGTGGTCGTGACCATTGGGAACGAGAATCGTAACGCCCTAATGGGTATACCATTACTCGATGAAAGCTATAAAATGGAATGGATAATCGGAAAAAGGTTTATATTTTTTCTTGCTCCATCTTCTACGTTCTTTTTTTGATAAGCAGGGCCACACCGGGATAAGCCTGGCGCCTTCTGACCTCGTGTTAATCCTGGGCAGAAAATTATTCCTTAGATTCAGAAGCTGCAAGGAGCACTTAGGAGCACTCAGGAAGCATCTGAATTCTACCTTAACAATAAGAAAGGCAAAGAAATGATTGTCAAAATGTTTGTGTTGGATACTAATTAGCTTCTCTCTTTCTCTCTTCTTCTCGTGTAGTTTCCTAATATACAAGTTGTGCCCTACTTGGGAGGCCATCGCGATTCTTCCCCTACTTATCACCCATCTACGAGTTGATTCTCATTTAGCTTGCGAATTGACTCGACTCAATAGTTCACTTTCATTTTGGATGGATTCACCTCAATGTGGCTATATAATATATCACGTTTACTCAAGTTTGGCTTCTACTTGTGTCAAATTCTTGCACGTGTTCATATAGCAATTTTAAAGCTATCCCACATTGAATCATTACAATTTTAGTCAATGGTTGTTGTTGTTATTTTATTTGGAATAAATTCGATGTTCATGAACTAATTCGATATTTAATTTAAAAATAATTCATTTATATTCATAGATACAACTATATAATAATAATTATTCTAAATAAATTAAATATCAAAATTTTAAAAATAGAGTATTTTTGTAATTGATGTTCTATTTTGAAATAGTTTAAATTATATATCTAAATAAAGTAAAAAAGTAATAATAAAATAACAAGAAAATGTAAAAATGATTATTGCTCTAGGTGGAGAGAAAAAGGGACTAGAATAATTTTTTCAAAAAAACCTCTTTCTAATTTAATTCGTTTTACAAGATTGGACCTATTTAATTCAATTAAACTTGATTCAATTATGACTTAATCAAATTAAGTCTAAATCAATTTTAGTTTGGACTAATATACTCTTTATCTCACTACCTAATTATAGATTTTATTTGACCATAATTTAATTTTAATTTAGTACACTCACTTTATATCTGATTCATTTATTTATTTTATTAAACAAATTAATACTTAATTAAATTTATATGGATTAATTAAAATAAATGGTCAGACTATACCCTTTAAACTCTTTTTAATTTAACTCGTTTTAAGAGATTGGACCTATTTAATGTCACGCCCCCAAAGGAGTCTCTGCCAGACAAAAATCCGACAGCACCTCCCCTGTACCGGTGACAATCTGAAGCATCACTACAAGCAAAATACATCAGCCACATGCGGCTGGAATATTTATATACACAACCACGCAGTTATAATAACAGCCCACACGGCTGGAATGAAACAATCACAACCACGCAGTTATATATAAAACAGCTCACACGGCTGTACCAAAACGCAGCGGAAAAACGAAGGAAAGCCCACACAACACAAATAAATACAATGCATGCCGGCACGGCTTAAACACAAATACAACCCCAAAACCATAGGATAGCCACATGGCTATACACAAATACAATGCCAAAAATAAGAAAAGAATATACAAAAGAAAATAAGCACGGTCCTCGGATGTGACGTAGGACCCGGCAGACAGGATACTCCGAGCGACAACAACCATCTACAGGCTACCTGAAAACATAAATGTATACATGCGGTGGTGAGTATAGGTAACTTAGCGGGTAATAGAAAAGACAGTGCACGGTCTACAAATAAAACATGGAGATCAAAAGTATACAGTCTCAGTAGAGAATAAAGAACATGATCATACTATCATAATCAATACATCTGAACATACCTGACATAATAACCTGACATATAAACTGTACAAACCACAATTAACGTAAGGACAGATACATACCCAATCTGGAATCGACACATAGTACAATGATCAGTAAACTCACCATATCTGCAACAGACCTACTCGTGACACCTGTGCAATATAAATACGACTGCAAATACATGTAAAATAAATGACATGTATGCAGCATGACAACCATATGCAACAATCATATCGCAAACAAATGCAACATACCACAAACACATGCAACTAGTATCTACTAGGCATGTATGCAAATATATCTCCAAAGATGCACCGCGCATCAAATGCCAACGTGCATGCATGCTCCATGGTCACCCCCGCCACCTCTCTAGACACCACGACCCCTGTATGGCCGAGAGGCTTGGGTCCGTGACAAACCGTACTAGCCTCCAGTACAAACACCGCTATAGGCGGCCGAAGCGGACGGTCAGCTAAGTAGTTATATAACTACCTAGCTAAGGGTCCCTGACCACTCACATCTCTAGCCCTCTGACACTGTACCCTCAAGACTCACTACTCCAGAGTGGTCGAGGCTGACAGAACACTGAGCAGCTGAGTAAGCGCGACAGGACTAGCTCCACTCCAAACTACCACTCTCCATCAATGGCCGAATGGACGGCTATAAAAGACTGACAACCCTCTCAACTACAAGGGAGACGATAGTCGTCAGTATGACATGAATGATGAACATGATGATATATATATATATAATCATGATACGGACACCGTCATCATCCATGCAACTCTAAATCCACCTAAGTGTCCCACAACATGAGTATAATCATCATGATACCTCCATATATCCCACCAAACATATGTATATAATCACACATGTATAGTCAACCAAAAATCTCCAATAACCTCAACAGACACACCTACACAACCCCACGTGTACAATCAACATGTATCCTCCAGTAAAAGCACATCAAACACGTGTGTAAACCACAGACATACAATCAACACAACTCCAATCATCACACCGGACAGAAGTATACCCGACATACAGATGGATAAGCCTCATATGAATACCACCAATGAAGTAATCTCTACCATACATACTCTACATGTACACAAATACCACAGAGTATAGATAATCCAAAGTGTAGACTGTATAAGAATTAAATAGATCATCACAAGGGTCAAGCATCGGTATCAAGCAGGAAAGCAACAAACGAACACGATATAAGATAAAGCATCCTAAACCATCTCATAAAACCATGCACTAAGCTCAATAAAATCTACACAGAGGCAAGGAAGAAATACCCGCCTTTATCTGTCGACCGTGTCAAACAAACCAATCCCACGTCGAGACGCTCGCCTCGAAATAAAGTCCTGCGAACACATAATATATTTAGCTAATTACATAGGTAGCAAATAGCTAAATAAACTTCCCAATCTAATTAGGGAAACCCTAACCGAAATAATTAACTCAATCCCTTAATCCAATTAGGATCACTCCAAACAAATCTGATCTCTGATTAATCTCCCAAATCAACACATCATTTAATCCAATAACAAATCCATCCCTTAAATATCAATCCACCACATAATGCTATCAACCCGCAATAACCTATCATAAAATCAAATATCTATCATAAATCAACAACAACCTAACATCATCATCAACAACTAACCAAACCACCACATCTAGTAACCCAACCAACAATCAATCCAATAACCCAAAGAATGATCACATAACAATCTACATTAACCAATCACCATATCCACAAATTCCAACCCAATACAAACCTCAACCAATCCACATCACCATACTCATAAATCTAAGCAATACAAAACCCCACACAACCCATAGAAAGCCCTAATTGAGTAACATACTACTAAGAATCAGAAGTACATCACTGAAATACACTCACCTTGAGATAAGGCAACCAAATCCAGTAGCTCACAGCACTAAGATCCCTGTCCATAAGCTACAAGGGCGCACACACACCTATTCTTCCAAGAATCAATCCATAACTCAGTTTGTACAGCAAAGAATAGCCGAACCATTAACAAACAGATCAAACCTTACCTCAACAGACCCTTACCTCTTCTCCCAACAGCTACCAAAGAACCCAGCCGCAAGAATTGGAGAAGGTCGGTGATCGGTACAGGGGAAGATCTACAATTCTGATCCAACTCCTCCTCCTAGTTCGGATCAGTGAGATCATCACAAAGGGGAAACAAATTACACAAGATTCTTGAATCCACCAAACTTTCCGACAGAGCTTACCTCAATCGATCACCTACAGTTGGTATCACACAATCCACCTCAGCTGGTGACGATCTGCAATGCCCACCAGTAACCAGATCGAGGAGGAGAACCAAAAGGCCACGATCAGTGGGGAAACAAGGCGAATCACTTCTCCTCGCCGTGCCCTAGCTCCGCCGAGTCGCTGTCGCACGCGCACAAGCACAGCCTAAGAGAGGATCGCATCGTCGGAGATGGTCGGAGCCGTCAAGATCCGGCAACTCTTCCTCAGGCAACTCGACAAGGACGGAACCATGGCAGAGGGAGCTCTCCGTCGGTGTCAAGCGCCCGCGCGCGAGAAAGGAGGAAAAAGGATCGCAAGAGGAGCCAACGGAGCCTTGCCCTAGCCTCACCCGAAGGAAGATTGCCGGCGATCGTGAGCTCGGCGTCGGTGAGGCGAGAAATCGCCGGAGAGGGAGAGAGAGGTTTCGGGCGCGAGATCGAGGAAGAGATGGTCGGGAATCGGCGATTTGGGTTGGGGAAGAATAATAAGAAAATGAATTTATAAATAAAACATTTTCTCTCTTAAACGGGTATCCCAAACAGGCTTCTACTATACCCCGAATTCATCCCCTCAAAACGGGTCATACAGACTCCGTTTAAATCCCGAAAAATCTCTAAATATTTCTGAAAAATCCAATAAGATTTTTCGTCCAATAAAATTTATTATTTATTTTACGATATCTTACATTTAATCTAATTAAATTTAATTCTAATTTGACCAAATTAAATCTAAATCAACTTTAGTTACATAAACATAAATTTTATCTTGAGAGATGTGAAAGATATTGTTGGATCGTGAAAGTCGCTAGAGGGGGTGAATAGCGATCGAAAAAATTGTAGCGAGTTAGAATAAGCAGCGGAAAAACAAAAGTAAAATAATGCCAACACGAATCGATTTTACTTGGTTCAGAGCCTTCGTCGACTCCTACTCCAAGGCCCGCATTCGTCGAGTGATCTCGTTGGACAATCACTAATAGTTCGCAAAATCAAATTACAAATGCAAGTACAAGAACTTTTTAGAAGGAAAATACCGACAACAATAATAAGAACAACTTGAGCAGCAGGTTATCAGAGAGGCTTCGCAGCGACGCAGAAACAGAGCGTAATAGAATAGTCGTAGAAGGAATTGTTGTTTTTAGCTATAGTGGAGGCCTTTTTTTTTATAGAAGTGCTCCGAACGCCTGAATCCCTTCTTGACACCCGGATCGTCACATAGGCCCGGTCAATTAGCGCTCCTCGTTGCGGCAGGATAGAGTTTTACCTTCCAGGCGCCCGGACCACCATCCTCTAGAAAGTCCTTCTCCTGCAAGAAAATGTCAGTCTGAGACAAAATAAAAGTTATACTACCCTGTAAAATAAAAGTTAGCACAAATATAATAAAAGAGTAGTAATTAGATTTCGTCTCACCGAGATCGGAATCTAGTCACGATCTCAACTTAGATTTTTGAAATAGTTCTAAGTTGGATCGACGCCTACTGTTCCCTCAAACGGGGAACGTGTCCTTACCAAGTCACTCCCTCCTAATGACTTATCTTAACTTACCTGTCAAACATCCGGTTAGCCCGTTGACCCGTCTGGACTTCATGTCAGCTATCAGGTCAGCCCGTCGACCTAGCTGGACTTCGTGCCAACTATCAGGTCAACCCGTCGACCTAGTTGGTGTTCGTACCAACTATCAGGTTAGTTCGTCGACATAGCTGGACTTCGTGTCATCTATTAGGTCAGCCCGTCGACCTAGCTGGTCTTCGTGCCAGCTATCAAGTTAGCCCGTTGACCTAGCTGGACTTCTCCTGCACATTTTCTCAAAGTGTTAGATCACATTGAAACTAACTTAACATTATTTTGTCATTCATCAAAACTTGAGTTAGACCGTCAGCACTAACTGCACCACAATCTCCCCCTTTTTGATACAATGACAACCTAGGTTAAGTTAGTGAAAAAAATATGCAAAAACATAAGCAAGTATAAGACACGACATGGTTTTTAAGTTAGCTTTGTTTTATGTTTGGTATTTTGTTGCTAACTAACTTAAACCATCTAACCCTCCCCCTTTTACTTTCATCAAAAAAATACAAGCATAGACAATTTTCAGATTGACAACAGAAAATAAGTTAACTTTGAAACAAAATATTCAGGTTGACCTGGGGAAATTAACTTAGAAAAATAAGTTAGTCAAAATATTTTGAAAATGTAAATTAATTTTTTTTTAAAAAACTAAAATTTTCTAAAATAATTTTGCAAAATAATAAAGTAAATATCGACTAACTTTGTAAATTAAAATAAGTTTACAAAATTACATTAATTTTCAGAGTAATTTTGAAAGCAAGCTTGCAAAGTTAATACAATTTCCAAAAATAAGTTTATAAAAGTAGTTTTGCAACACATTTATCAAAAACAAGTTTTACAAAATTCAGGTTTGTAAAAGCAATTTTTCAAAACATTTATCAAAAATGAGTTTTATAAAATTCAATTTCCAAAAATAGATTTATAAAAGCAATTTTTCAAAAAAAAACAAGTTTTATAAACTCCAATTTTCAAAAATAGGTTTGTAAAAGCAATTTTTAAAAAAAAAAAATTATAAAATCCAATTTTTAAAAATAATTTTATGAAAGCCAATTTTCAAAAATAAATTTGTGAAAGTCAATTTTCAAAAATAAGTTTATGAAATTAAATTAGATTTAAAGCATTTTTAAGAAAATGACAAACACTTTTCAAAAATATTTTCAAAAGAGAAAATATTTTTGTTATAAATAGTTTTACTAAGTATGAAAATAATTTGAATTAATCCTCCCCCAAACCTAACATTAACATTTAACGTAAGATTTTTAAAGTATTTTTTTTAAACAAAATTGAGATAGGATTTTCAAAAGAGATTTTAAAGAGAAATTTGATAAGGAAATAAAAAATTTAAGGAATTTTTAATAAAAAAACTTAAGGAAATAATTTTTTAAGTAAAAAAAAACTTTGATCTCTCCCTAAATTTGATACTCCCCCTAAACTTGATACCCCTAAATTTGATATTTCCCTTTAATTTATTACTTTCCCTTGATTTATCTCTCCCCTTTAAGTTAACACTAAGGTTTGGGTATGTTAAATTTCAAAGTCTTAACACATTTTTCTACCTAAGTGTTTTAGGGGATTTAGTAACACTTATGTTTATAAAGTTTATTATAATTATCTCTATATACTTGATATAATTGTTCTTTTAAATTTGATTAATTTAATCTTAATTTGAGTTGACCAACAAATTGTAAATATTTCATATTAATAGGAAATATTTATTAAAAGTACTTAAATTTAGTTGATAATTAGTATTAGATTGATTAATTAACCATAATTATTAAATTCATATTTATCAAATGAATTATTAAATTAGGATTAAATACTTAAGGTTTGAGTTAATTTTAATTGATTTTTTTTAAAATTGATTGATAAAAGAATTTTATTTAATGATTTTTAAATATTTTTAAATACTTAAAATATTTTGAATTTATATTTGATTAAGTTTAAGTTTTAAGTTTTAAGTTTAAGTTTAAGTTTAAGTTTTAATTGAAAGTTTTAATTTAATTTTAATTTAAATTAATTTAGGTTTAATTTAATTTTTAAGTTAAGTTTAATTTAAGTTGAATTTTAAGTTAATTTGATTAATTTAGTTTTTAATTTTAATTTAAGTTTTTAGATTAAGTTAATTTTTTCTTAAGTTAACTTTAAATTTACGTTTTAATGTATAGTTAAATTTGATTTAAAAATGACTTAGAGTTAATATTACAATTAGGTTAAATAAAATAATGATCAAGTCAACTAAGTTCTTAAATAAGGTTAGACTGAATAAATAAATTTTAATTATTATTCTTTTTTGTTTAATTAAGTTTAAAGTTGAATTTTGATCTAAATGTTTTTTTTAAAATATTTTTAAAATGATTTTTTAAATAATTTTTTAAAATGATTTTTAAAATAATTTTAAAGAATTTTTAAAATAATTTTTAAAATAATTGTAAAGGAATTTTAAAATAATTTTTAAAAGATTTTTAAAATAATTTTCAAAATACTTTTTAAAGGATTTTTAAAATAATTTTCAAAATACTTTTTAAAGGATTTTTAAAATAACTTTTAAAAGATTTTTGAAATAATTTTTTAAAGGATTTTTAAAATAATTTGTAAAGATTTTTATAATAACTTTTTAATAGATTAATTAATATGGTAAATAAGTTAGGAGATAGGTAGATTAGGTTAGTTTTTTTTAATAAGATTAGGAATTAAGTAAATTAAATAAGTTGTTAATTTCAAATTGTTAAATCACATTGAAATTTAAATTAAGTAACATAGATTAGAATTAATTTTAATTTTAAGTTTAAGTTTGGTTTTAATTTAAGTTTAACTTAATTTAAATTTAATTTTAAAGTTTAATTTTAATTTTAAGTTTAAATTTAAAATTTAAAATAATTTAATTAGTTTTATTGAATTTTAAATTTAATTTAATTTTTAGTTAAGTTGATTTTAAATTTGATATTTAATTTTTGTTTTAATTTTGATTAAGTTAGTTTAAAATAATTTTTAAGATAGTATTTAAGTTAATTTTTAAAATAAAATTTTAAGTTAATTTTTAAAATAATTTTTAAAAATATATTTTCCAGTTAATTTTTAAAATATTTTTTTAAAATATATTTTTAAGTTAATTTTTAAAATAATTTTTATGCTAAAATAATTTTTAAAATAATTTTTAAGCTAATTTAATTTTTAAAATAATTTTTAGGTTAAATTAATTTTTAAAATATTTTTTAAGTTAAATTAATGTTTAAGTTAAATTAATTTTTAAGTTAAACTAATTTTTAAAATAAATTTTAAGTTAAATTAATTTTTAAGTTAAACTAATTTTTTAAAAAAATAATTTTTAAGTTAAATTATTTTTTTAAAATAATTTTTAAGTTAAATTAATTTATTTTTTAAAATAAAATATTTTTTTTAAGTTAAAATAAATTTGAAAATAATTTTAAAGTCAAAATAATTTTTTAAAAAAATATTTTTTAAGTTAAAATATTTTTTTAAAAATAATTTAAAATTGAATTTTTAATTTTTTTAAAATTAAATTAAAATTAATTTAATTTTTATTTAATTTGGTTAGATTTGATTTGGTTCGATTCGATTCGATTTGATTTGGTTCGATTCAATTTGATTCGATTCGATTCAATTTGATTCGATTCGATTCGATTTAATTTGAAGGCCTTAGTCATCTCACTCGATCTATGTTTTAAATCTTGTAAATCTATAATTTTTGTGAGATGAAGTTAAGTTTAATTTTTAGGGTTTGATTTAAATTTGTGTTAGATTCAGGTTTAGCTTTGGGCTTAATAAATATGCATTCTTTGGATAAACTTCAGTGTTATGGTGAGTCACTTGGACATCATTAGAATAACCATGCCTTCGAGGTTTTCCAAATAGTTCTATCCACTGAACTTAGTATAAAACCTTGGTCTAACTAGTTAGGATTTGTAAGGGGTATCTTCAGTTAGTTCCACTCAACCAAATGCACCAGGTCGAAGTCATATCTTCCTAGACATGCATAGACTGAGCTTCCCTAACTTACTATCCTCTAAAATTTCACCAGTACCGTAGGTCAAGTTAAACTTTGTCTCTTTTTACTCTAATCCTAATTACCCTGCCAAGTAGGTTACTTTTAGAGGTGTCAACTAGTTTGGAGTCTCCCCCTAAATTATTGATTTCCCTTTTAAGATTTTTAATTTATAATTTAAATTTAAGTTTTTAATTTTGAATTAATTAAATTGGTCAAATATTCCTTTTTAAAAGGAGTGTATTTAATATTTAAATTTTCTTTTAATTTTAATTTTATTAAGTTAAGATTTTTAGTGTTTAAATTTTTATTGATTAAATTATATTTCTTTAAAGGTTTATCTATTAATTTTTTATTAACTGTTAATTTTGAATTTTCTTTAATGTTTAATTTTGAATTTATTAAATTCTATTTTGGTTTTATTGAAATGTTTGAATTTATCCTTATATTTTTTTTTGTCTTTTAAGTTTATATTATTAGTTGAATTTATTAGATTAATCTTATCTTTAAAATTTAATCTTTTGTTAATTAAATTATCTTGGTTTTGGATAAAATTTTTTACATTGATATTGTCTAGATTATTAAATACTTTATTAAGGTATTTATTAATTTTATCTAAATCTATTTTGTTATTTTTAAGTTTTAAATTCAAATTTATTTTAATGTTTGAATTAATTATTTTTGAATTTTTACTTAATTTTGGATTTTCTGAATTATTTGAATTGATTTAGTCATTGTTCTGTTTGACCAAGTCAAGGTTGATGCTGATTTGATCAAAGTCTTGATTGACTTGATCAGAATCTAGATTATTTTATGTTTTAAAACTTAAATCATGTAAATTTAGATTATCATGTACCATACTTGGGATAATTTCATACTTATCTAAATTACCATGCAGATTATTTAAACTACTATTGATAGGGGTATTTTGATAAATTATACTAATCTTAACTGCACCCCCTAATTCAGTAGGTTTCGATTGGATTTGACTTGAGTCCAGATTTGATTTTGACTTTATCCTCTAGCTTTGACGATTCCTCGAGTAGCTTGATCAACTGGGTCCAAAGCTCATGTGCATTCTTGTACACTTATAGCTTACATAAAATACTATTAGGTAAAATATTACAAATAAGTTTACTTACATTTTTGTTCAATTCTGAGTCCCGAGAAGGTTTTCTCAATATCAGCAAATTATCAAAATTTAGACTTCCTAAGAACCATTCCATTCCTCGCTTCCAGTAGTTGAAATCTTCTTGATCGTATGGTGGTGGTTCGTGGATGCTCCGTCCTTCTTGAATAGACATTGGTAGACAAGAAACAATTTTCAAGACTTTGTCTTGGGGTAAGCAATGTGGGAGATAAAGAAATATGCGTGGAAAAAATAATTTTTTTTAAATAATAAAATATTAATAAAAAATATTATTACAAATTTTGTTAAACACGATATTTTGTCAACACTAGCCAACGGTGAAAAAAATGAAAATAAAATTTTCAAAAATACTTTTGGAGGGAAAAATGAAAGCCGTAGGAATTTTTTTAAGCAAAAATGATATCTAATTTTTCTTTAAGAAAAACCCCTTGCTTGATTGGTCACTGCACCAATTCAGAGCGATACCTGCTCTGATACCACTTGTTGGATCATGAAAGTTGCTAGAAGGGGGGGGGGGGGGGGGAATAGCGATCGGAAAATTCATAGCGAGTTAGAGTAAGCAGCGTAAAAATAAGAGCAAAACAATGCTAACATGAACCGATTTTACTTGGTTCAGAGCCTTCGTTGACTCTTACTCCAAGACCCGCACTCGTCGAGTGCTCTAGTTGGGCAATCACTAATAGTTCACAAAATCATATTACAAATGCAAGTACAAGAACTTTTTAGAAGGAAAATACCGACAATAATAATAATAATAACAACTTGAGCAGCAGGTTGTCGAAGAGGCTTCGCAGAGACGCAGAAACAGAGCATAATAGAACAGTCGTAGAAGGAATTGTTGTTTTCAGCTCTAGTGGAGGTCTTCTTTTATAAAAGTGCTACGGGCACCTGGATTCCTTCCGGGCACCTGGACCGTGACGTAGGTCCGGCCAATCAGCGCACTCCTCGTTGCGACAGGATAGAGTTTTGCCTTCTAGGTGCCCGGACCGATTTTTGGTGCCCGGATCCCTTCCAGGCGCCTGGAGCACCATCTTCTAGAAAGTGCTTCTCCTGTAAGAAAATGTTAGTCCGAGGCAAAATAAAAGTTATACTATCCTGTAAAACCAAAGTTAGCACAAATATAAAAAAAGAGTAGTAATTAGATTCCGTCTCACCGAGACCGAAATTTAGTCATGATCTCAACTTAGATTTCCGAAATGGTTCTAAGTTGAATCGACGTCTATTGTTCCCTCAAACGGAAAACTCGTCCTTACCAAGTCACTCTTCTCTAGTGACTTACATTAACTTACCTGTCAGACGTCCGGTCAGCCCGTCGACCTGTCTGGACATTATGTCAGCTATCAAGTCAGCCCATTGACCTAGCTAGACTTCGTGCCATCTATCAGGTCAGCCTGTCGACTTAACTGGTCTTTGTGCCAGCTATCAGGTCAGCCCGTCAACCTAGCTGGACTTCTCCTGCACACTTCGTCAAAGTGTTAGATCATATTGAAACTAACTTAACCTTATTTTTGTCATTCATTCAAACCTGAGTTAGACCGTCAATGCTAACCACACCAATAGATATATATTTATGTAACACTAAAGTGATGTTGATTTTTTGAATATAAGATCATAGTGATGCTATTCTTTAAGATTCAACACGACATTGATATTGTTCTTGAGTGGTTGATGAAATGATCCCATGGGTCATCTAAGATGGTAAATAGTGATATGCTTGCCACATGAGGTCGCGGGGTCGAACCACAGGGTTGTCAGGGCGTAAATCCCTGGACCCTGTGCAACTCACTCCACCACCACTTGACCTCTCGGTTGCCGTGATTTACCTCCTTCGTGATGCCCTGGGGTCGGGTGCGGTGAGGGCGCTAGGGGCGAGCGATTTCGCCTTTTACCACTTGAGTGATTGATGAAATGCCCCTAAGAAGGTGCCTAAACTAGAGGATGACAATTTTACTATAATAAAATAAGATATCATTTCTCAGGAAATCCTCTCACTTTCTAGTTATTTCCTCCGTATAATTTAAATTTAGGGATGAACTAGAAAAGAATTTTATAATTTATTTAATTATCTTTTACTATAATTGAGTGGATGATGAAATGTCCCTGGGATTATGGTACCGCGGTTGGATATTTAGGTTGTCACTTAAACACCCATGATTTGATCCTCACTATGATGTATTTGTAAGAATTTTTTCTCCAAATGGAGGACATAATCAAAAGATACTAGACTTCTGGATTGGCCATCATCATGTGTACTTTTCAATTTATTTTGATAGTTATGGAAAACTTTTTGGGATCAAATTAGTCACTCTTAAAATAGTGAATGACACGGACTGAGATTATTATTATTTTTATTACGAAATGAATAAAATGGAAAATAAATACGCTTCTTGTCATTTGCTGAAATAACAAATATATTTTTAAATTTATTTATTTATTTTAAACGCATACGTCCATTGTTTTCCAAATAAGTACTCAAGTAAACGTCCGAAATAGGGCAGGCGTCAGATCTCTCTCGCTTCGACGCAGGAGCGCTTCCTCTCGTGGGTCGGTTTCCGGTGGTAGCTCGGCGAACTATCCGACGCTGCAGAGGTAAAATTGCTTTGACCTATCTCCTTCGCCCTTTCTCCCACTTTGCGTCCCCTGTAAGTTGTGGAGGTTGATCCTGTTGCTTGATTCAAACCCCTAGGAAGAAAGAGGGAGGAGTTTGAGACGATGCATTCTTTCGGCTACAGGGCGAACGCTGTGGTGACGTTCGCCGTCACCATCTTGGCTGTTACGTGCGCCATGGTCTCCCTCTCAGACAACTTCAATTCTCCCTCGCCCACCGCCGACGTCAAGGTAAGGTTTCCGGCTAGGCCGTTTGAAGATTATCAAGCCCTTGTTTTCCTCGATCCCTCAGATCTTTGATACATACTTCCTACTAGTGTCCCGATATATTCAGTTGCATCGCTTGCATCTTGATTGGAACCATAAATTCTATGGAATTGAAGTTCGATTTTTAACGTTGTCCTATGCTACTGTGTTTGTTAAAATAAATAGGAATGGTAATTCTATCATCCCAAAATTTTAGCATTTATATATCGATCAAATAAAGGTATATTTTGTTTGAGAATCCCTAGTAATTTATGGGCTTCAATAACTGAATTACAATGGTTATGTTTTTCACTCTAATCTGAATTGGAAGTGAAATTAGACTCCTCAGAAATTCTTTCCTAAGATTTACTTTGCGATTCTTTTTCAATGGGGATTGGTTCCAGAGAAGGTTAGTTCAGTATAACGGTATTGCTTCAAGTGTAATAGTTTTTGATCTCTTAACTGCCAATAGAAATTAGTCATGACCAATAGGCTGTGTTCCATATGGAGTATTCTTTTATTTCATATGAAACTAATTGCTTTTCAAAATAATTGGAGAAATCCTCTAGATTCCTGTGCCATAGGCCTAGATGGTATTCACATCCCAAGTCATCCCCTAGATGGACTTGAAGGTATTGAGCTTTTTATAAGGGGTTAAGTCTGGACTAGAGTATGCAGATGATTAGCTATAAATTTAATATTTTCATATGTCCCTGGACACACCATATTATTTTTTTGTTAATCATTTTACTCTTTTCTCAGTAAAACTGATGATTTATCTCTTACTACTTGGCAATACTTCCATTATATGCTTTTCTCATCCTTTTTGTTACTCTTTCTGTTTCTCAACATTTTTGCTCATTTTGTTCTTCTGCAGGTTCTTAATATAAATTGGTTCCAGAAGCAGCCAAATGGGAATGATGAGGTGTGCTATTGTCATGTTTTTATTATTAATGCAAAATATTGCTTAGCAACTCACTACAATTATACACCTTTTTTGAATTCTCTTCTGTAGACAAATGACAGCATTTGCTCTTGCAAGTATGCTTTATAATAGACTGAAACACTGATGTTGATGCAAAGTATTATTAATTAGCACTCTACGATTGTGCACCTTTCTCCCTTCAATTATGTGGAAAAATGACAATGCTTGCAAGTATGATTTGCAATAGCTAAAACAATGATGCCACACAACCCTTCTCAGTTTCAGAAATTTTTTACAGGAAGTGTGGAAAAATTTCGTGAGATTTTACTTGAAAGAAAATTTCACATTTTGTTTTCCAAAATATTGAAGCTTTGAGTGCAAATTCAAAATGTTTCTCAAGGAATCTTAAACTAGTTGATACATATTAGCAACACTGGCATTACCCACATAGGCAGTTGCTTGAAGATTCTTAAATAACACCCTTATAGTAATCGTAAGAAATTATTGGTATTTCTTTCTTTTATTTATTTATTTTACTTCAATATATCCAATGGCAGTAGCTTTTGTAAGGAAACAATAAGAATGAAGACTTGCCCATTTCAAATTTACTATATTTGAGAAAGAAAGTGTGCATATCTGGATGGAAATTCCACTGGACTAATTAATCTGATAATATAGCGTAAAATTTCCTTGCTCCATATGCTATTAAATTATTTTTTGGTCACTGCTAATATATCTGGGAGCTAGGGAATGTTGATTATATTGCATTAAGTATGGATAGAAAAATCTAATCATTTACTGTTATATTTTCCAGGTCAGCTTAACACTGAACATATCGGCGGATCTTTCATCTCTATTCACGTGGAATACTAAGCAGGTTTGCCTTATAAGTCATAAGTATGTTGTTGGTTATGATAATTAGTAGACATCATTTCTTGACTTCTCTAGGTTATCATCCAATTTGGCAATTTTTTTTAGGTCAATTGCTTTTAATTATTTTCAAGTGTTGGACATGTTTGGTCCTTTTGAAATTACTTATAAGTAACAGAGCTTATTGTTTTGTAATTCGAAGTTGTTAAGAATTATTTTTTATATGTTAAAAATTAATGTTAATTGGAATGCACTTTTAGTTGTTATAGTAGCAACTTAACTGAGCTTATTAGAGTTCCATACTTGTCATCTATAACTCTAACTCCAACATGATCTTTAGATCACTGTAACTAATGTTACATATAAGGTCGAAGGCATGTGTTGTTGATAGCTCCAAGATGCAGACCGGTTGTGATAAGCCACACATAGTCGGAGCCCCATATTTGACAGTAGACAACGATGCTTCTCCACAACATGGGTATCAAGGAATTGACACAACCCACAATGGGCACGATTGAGGAGATTTGTCACTTGGAGTTCTATTAAAGAAACCTATAGGCAACTATGACTAATGGAGAAAGGGTAGCAATGGTGACACTATGCACAGGCAGTAGTGACCCATTGAACAGGCCATTGTACTCAACCTTCGGAACAATGTCAAATGGAGACAAACGGTTTCTGTGTAAACATCATAAGGAAAAAATGTTTGCTGACAACTCTAATATGTATCTATGTATATGTACATGCACACAAAGGGTTTTCTATACTAATTAATGGAGATCATAACTTCATGATAAGTTAGAAAGCCAAATCCAAGACTTACGTTCACAATCTTATTGTTTTTATTGGACATGTCACATGAGGGACCTCTGTGCCCTTGTTTGTCTATTTGATTTGACTTAAACCCCAATTAACATGGTATAATTTGAGATAATTAGTTGCTTCAGATCTCAAGTAATTGAACGTTTAGTGATTCTGTTGCATTAATTTGTTTCGTCACAATTAGATTCAAACCAGTATATCTAGATCTATTTAAAAAACCACCTTTGGTTGATGGAAGCTTGAAGAGACCTCTTGCAATGAGGATGACATCTCCTTGAAGATGACTCTTTCCCACACCTCCTTCTCCTCTAAGTCAGTGAGCTCGATTGCTAGTGTCACCTCCACCCCTCGCATAAACCTTGCAGATGACATGAAATTATTAAATTCTTGATTAACAAGCTGGTCTAGGCACCGTATGGGACAACCATGCTTCGGCTTGTGTTGAAATGGAGGTTGAGCTACCACATGTCATGCTTGCTAGGCAGGACCAGTTTAGAGCTGTCTTAGGCCTGACACGACATGCCTAAAGTCTGGTTGACATAGCTTGAGCCCAAGTACGACGTGTTGGCACAACCAATGAGTTATATCACAACCTTGGAGTATTATCATCATTAATTTATGAACTACAAACATGAGATTGTGTTATAATGTTTACTTACCTATTTCACAAAACAACTTTAAGCCTATAGAAAAAATACTCGTTGCACTATTTTCCCCCTCAAATTAAAACCTCAATCTTGTAAATCTAGTCAAATTTTCAATTAACAAAGAGCATGTCTATGTTTTAGAGATTTTTTAAATTCCAACTTTGATGTGTAACAATCTAATGAAAATGATAACTATAGACCCATCCTGTGAAATTAGTGCCACATTGACTTCTCCAATGGCTTTAAGATTCAAACTAACACTACATGATTGACTGCCTTATGTAAATTGTGTCTCTTTTTGCACTATTTTCTTTAAGATTTAAAATATTATTCTATTCTGGAATTTAGGGGCTATTTAAAATATTTCTGTTGTGGCAATGAATATGACTATAATAATTAGATTATTGAATTAGAATCGGAGAACCAAGTTACAAAAGATAACAACCATTATTTGGATTAATTTTGATGCACGTTGAAATATACAAAAGTGTATTGAGTGTTGATATGATAAGATACTCATCATCATGATCGATACCGAAGACATGAGAAATATTATTACAACCCAACACAACATGTGATTTCTAGCCATAATTTTCTCAGCCATATTTTTGATCGCGGGAGAATGAAATAAGTTAGGAATGGAAGGGAAAAATAGAGGCTCACCATGGAAAGTGGTAGCACTGAAGACAAACTCTTGCCTTTCTACAAGGAGGAGCACCTCACCATCCTCTCCTAGTTCACTAGTGGTGTCACCACTATCCTCCACCTTTGTGGAGTATAGAAGATGCTTTGCCACAAAAATACACAGGAATAAGGCCTTATGCAAATTCATCCACTGCAGGATGTTCTTGTCATCCTTGAATTAGTTCCTATTGCACTAGCAGTGCCTTTGCTTTTATGGATCTCAGATTGGATGCTCTACTATTAGAAATGTAAGTGGTAGTATGATTGAAAATATCCACAAGAGATCAATTCAACTTTAGGCATCATCTTCGCCCTTTTTACAAGAAAATAAGTGTCTTGGGAAGAATATGCCATATGTCAAGCAGAGAGCAAAGGAGCCAAACCCGTGGACTTCAATAGGAATATAATGAGTGTAAATCATAAAGACATTAATCTTGCTAGTTCTTAATTGATCAAAGAAGACTACGTTGGTTGAAGAAAATAGTTACCCTAGATTGAAGCCATGGTTGAGAAATATCATGCAAGGGCAAGGGCCTTTAGAAGGTGTGGGAAAGTGTGTACACATAACCTGATTGACATGGATGCCATATGTTTCAAATTCTAGTCATAAAACACATGATCTTATGTTCTTATCTATGTTTACTCAGACCTGGTATGAGCGTTGGTCTAAAATATGTGAATTCAAGTGTTGAACATGGGTATTCTTAGATATCTTTACACTTGATCAATGTAAGTGCCAATGTTGACTGAAGGTGTCGGTGGTCGACATGGGTATATAGTGGAGACAAATGGAGATTTAAGGATCTTTGTATATAAAATATGGAAGAGTCCCATTGGGGTTCATGTAACTATCCTTTCTTATTTGGTACATGTGAATCTTCACTCTAGAAATGAAAAAGTATTATATATATCTTTGAAACTTAGTGGTATAAATATGGAAAGAGGAAATGGTCTTCATGGCAAAAAAGGTGTTATTTAATTACTTTCAGTTTGCTCTACTGTTGAAACAACATATATTCTTATTTAAAGGATCTATCTGAGTAGACAGAGGTAAAGGTTGGATATAAAATATCAGAAATTATGGATCACAATGTTGATTCTTCTAATTAAAATTTTGGAATTTTTATAGTAGGTGCATTTAAAAATATCTTAAACTTATATCTTTTGACGAATTTGAAGCCTTTTCATTTTAGATATCTTGCATGTTAAAAAAGTAACTCACTGTTCCTTTCTAATATTGCTTCAGTTGATATCATTTTTCACCATCATTTTCAAAGGTAAAATATAACTTTAGCATATCATAAAATATAATTATTTCCATTTTTTGTACTCTTGAATTCAAAATAATTACTTTTCCTATAGAATTTTGACTTTTAATATCTCAAATTCTAATTTATGGAAAGATTTGTCATAATGAAATCTTATTATTCAAAAAGAGAAAATTAAAAAATCAAGTCGCATCTTTCATATGGTTTTTCTTGATTCAAACCACAGAAGTAGCAATATTGTTGCAGGAGTAGCTATACTGCTTCATCGTTACTCTGATTCCTGATCCAATATTGCAATCAAAACCTATAGTTGGGATTTGAACATCCACATTTTCCTGTTCATAAGCTTCTTAACACTGAAGAAGCCTCATTACGCAAAGTCTTTTAACACCTGGAGAATTAAATATACAATTTGATATTTTTACACAAATAGAGGAGTTTTATGTGCTGGAAGCTTAATAACTGGTCCTGGACTACAAACTCTTAGTTCCCTGGGTAACTTAATAGTAATTACAAAGTTTCCGGCTAGGCACACACCTAAATAACTTCATGAATAATAAAGTGATTATTCCATCTACATATGCTGTCCATAATAGAGCACTTATGCAATTCCATTGCAGGATTTATTTAGAAATTCATTGACTTCGGTCTTATGGTTTTTAATTGCAATATCTAGGTGTTTGTCTTTGTAGCAGCTGAATATGAGACACCTCAGAATGCCTTGAATCAGGTGAACATTAATATTTAGATTTACTGCTGCTTTGATTCCACCATAGCTTGAGCAAGGATAATGTTTTCTTATGATTCTGTTTAGTTTACTAGTGTGACTGGTAAAATGAAATAAGCATGTATTTATGCATTATTGCCCAATTGTTTTGTGTTTTGAATTGTGTTTTATTGACTCTTACAGCCTGCTCATTTGTTTTTGTTGCCCAAGTAGGGTTGGTGCATCATGTGATAATAAGAACATAGCTCATTAAAGTTGAATGTCTAGAAGTAACATATCTTTGTCTTTATTTCCATCTTTTTTCTTTATGAGTGAAATTTATCAAGACTGTAATGCTATCAGGGATTATAATTTGAAATGTATTGATCATTTCCCTAATTTTCTTGCCCTTCCTTATTAATTTTTTTTTTGGGACTGATAGATAATCTGATTGGATCACATAGGAGAGAAAGCTATGTTTCTGTCACTTTTTCTCGATAGACAAAAAACTACATATTCCTTAAAGTAACCCCAATATATTCTGAACATGCTTATTGAGGAAACAAAATATGGAATGGTATTCATCATGATTATTTACTTCAGAAAAAATTGGTAAAGGGGAAAGACATGTAGATTAACTTATATGAATGTTGTGAGTGGCTAGCTACATTGAATTAGTGTTGAAAGTGCAGAGAGGGGAGGGAGATCAAGTTTTGAGTTTAATCTGAGCTATAGTTTCGCTTAAACTCTTGGTTAATAAAATTTATTTTGTCCTTTCAAGTTTTGAGGTTACTTTTAGGTAGCATAATCGACACCCACTAATATTCACCTAATAGACTTGTTTTCATTTGTGCTGTTTTTGCAGTCGTTGTTAATGTCATAATTTCCTCAAATACGCTCTGGCAGGTTTCACTTTGGGACGGAATCATACAATCAAAAGAGCATGCTAAATTTTGGATTCATACCACAAATAAGTACCGTTTCACCGACCAGGCAAGAGATGGCCCATTCCCTCTTTATTTATATGATACAAGTTTACTTATGTACATCACGATAACTTCTTCCTCCATATTTTTACTAGTATTGGCTATTGTTACTCGGTAGATGGTATTCATCTGTTATTCTATAACTATTTAGAAAAAAAAAATGCATGGATGGATTCATAGCAGTTATTGACCAACCAAATGTTATTAAATTTGATAAATGTGTATTCTTCTTTCCCATATCTGCTTAAAATCTGGTCACTTCTGGGGTAGGCCGTGTGTCTCAAATATTAATACATTGCATACCATGATTAATAACCAGATTGGCTTTAAGCTCCGATCATCCATCTCATCCTTCTTCACCGTTGATTTTTTTTTTTTTTTTTTTTTTTGAGTTTTTCATCCTATGTTTTCAAGAAACTTCTGTCCAAATCTTCCTTTATGTGTTTTATCAATTTCATCTCTGCATGAATGTTTCTCTGGTTTCTGTAGCTGAAATGCCCAATTTGAAAGAAAGTTTCCAACGAGCAGGAGCAAAGACCTGAGTTAGCCAATTCTTGTTTTGATGCTTGACAACTTAAATTCTTCCTTTCCAACTTCATGCAGGGCAACAACCTCAGAGGCAAGGATTATAACATGACACTTCATTGGCATATCATGCCGAAGACTGGCAAGATGTTTGCCGACAAAATAGTAATGACGGGATACTACCTTCCTCAGGATTACAAATAGTAAATGCTTGCAGTTAATTCCTCTAGCTGATTTAATTTAAACATTCGAGAATTTGATACGATGTACGATTCTAACTGCAAGTTTTGCAAAAGGGTAGGAGTTAATGTTGTTGGATTTTCTCGCCTATTCCTCTTATGTAGGCTTTTGTACCTTTTCTGGGGAAAACAGCAAAAGTTAGGTATCTTACTTTCCTGCACTTGTGTATTATCTTTTTCACCACCATTTTGTCGATGATAAAATCTCCTTTTGGATAATAGCTTTTCAGTTTGAATCATTGTGTCGATAAGCTTGCTGATTGAACGAATGAGAATTTAGGTTGAAATTGTTTGTTTGAATTTAATTTGAAAAAAAAAATCATTTAACGGTAAAGTAGAGAAAATTGGGAGATGTTTAAAGCACAATTATTTGGGTAACTTAACTAGAGTTCACATATTTAAAGAGAGAGAGAGACTAAAACTAGAAGCTTAGAGAAAAGTTACTTTTAAAGTCAAGTTCCTCTTTAGTTTTTCACTTTGGTAGATCCTACATAAGGCTGTTGTCGTTGCAGGTCGAGCTATTAAGCTGAGTGAGTTTGAGTAGTATTTCATAGAGAAATGAAGGTTTTTATTTATAGTTACTAATGAGACCGAGTACGAAATCTTAATCAAAGGATTATCCCTAACTTGAGGAAGATGCTATGATTGCTCAAAGGTCTAGGCTTCACACTTAGCATAGTGCACACTCAAAAGTTCAAGGATAGGCGGCAAGCTTACCCAAAACTTCGTATTTAAAATCAAAATGGAAGATGATTTGCAATCAACTTTGAGGGATGAAGTACTTAGTAAAGATAACAATCACTTTTAGCGTTGGATTGAGGCTGAATTTATCAATGAAAGGCATCCTATGGTAGAATAATATCACCAAGTTTGACTATCTAAAGTTCTATTGACAAAAGGTGGAATTCAACTCACTAGAAACAACTTTAGGAAGTAATAATCAAAGTATTGAGCTATTGAGCAGAAGTGAGGTTCACTTTCGTAGCTCATTCACGAAAATAGCAAGACCGAAGTGATCGACTATATACTATAATTAATTAGAGACCTTGTTGACTTCCATTTAAGTTGGTCAGTGAGATGTTAGGAGTCATCGGATCATGTTGTTGGGCCAAGCCGAGGAACACGACTAGGGAATCAACCTTAAACTTAATGTTTCAACAAAAAGTAGTCATGCCGCAAAAATAATAGTATCACCCTGCCCATTCTAAAAATGGGCCAGGTTGGCCGCTTAGGTGTTAGACACTAGTCAAACATATTAAAAATTATATTAGTTGGCTAACTTAGACAGTCTTGGTGTTTAAATGGAATTAGTTTGGGTTAATCAATCGAATCGTCTAGGAGCCACAAAAATAGAGTTGAGTTTTCATAATATTTTTTAGTTTGGACTTTAAAGGCCGATTTTAAAAATAAAATAAAATAAAATATAACTTTTTTTTTGTGTTGGGCGTAAATTTTATAATCCATAACCTTTGGTTCAACAAGAAAATAGATTTGTTGACTTATCCTAGCGGTTAGCACCAAATTTTATTTTCATCGTGCTGAGTAATAAGAACTGGAGAAATCAGAGCGAATGCAAGAGCTCACATTTTGGAAAAAATCAAAGAGTTAAAAGGCTAGAGAAATTGATTTGAAAATAAATTTGTTGTTTGATCTTTCCTCAACTGAGCGACTTGTAAGGGATTGAATTGAAAGTTGGCCAAAGTCTCATCCTTTGAAAACATCATTTCATCAAATACTCGTAATATTCATTTAAGTTGAAAGGTAATTTATTTTAATTTTGATACATGCAAATTGAGAGAGAATTTATTTTAGTTTTGATTTCTGTTCACTCGATTTCTACGTGAGTCTGCAATTTCTATTTTTTTTTACTTAATGAAAATAAAATATATTTCTTCTTAAGCATATTGTTCTGTTATTTTTTTAGTTGATAATATTGGAGTTTGAGACAAAAAAAAATTTAAGTGATTTATGAATTTAGTTGAAGTTGGAGTAGTGGTCTTTTACTTATTAAATATTGAAGGTTCAATAAAATTGTGAGAAAAATGGTGAATAAGATGAATCAGATGATTAAATCACATAGCTTCTAAAGTTGCTGATTTTATTCTTAAATCTCTTTTTGGGTTATTACAATTAACTAATAAAGTAATTAACAATAGGTAACAATGTCAAGCAATCCATCTTTGACGGCATCTGTCACTCAGCTTGAATATAAGATTCTTAGGAGAAAGTCAATTGACATTGGATGGGAGTTCGAGATTTTAAATGATCCTAAGAATCTCGATAGAGTTAAATGCAACTCGTGTGGCAAAATAATATCGGATGGAGTTTATAGGATCAAGGAGTACATTAGAAATATATCTAGAAATGTATCTGGTTATCAAAAAAACATCTCAAGAAGATTGAAATAAGTACAAACATGTTATTTTAGAAGGAAGAAATAGAATGAAGTAAGAACAAAAGAATGACAGAAGAGAGTTGTAGAGCAGAGGTAAATATTCCTCTAGATGAAAAAAAAGGTAATGAAATTGAAGGGATAGATGGTCTTAAAAAACCTCTTCCACTTGACCCCATGGATAAATATGCATTGATGATTTCTTCACAAAATGTAGGTTTAAGTGAGAGTAAAGTGCTTCACCCAAAAAATATAAATGAGACTCTTTTCAAAGAGAAACTCAACAAGTTCAACAATATGTTGAGAAATGAGTTTGTGAAAATGGAATCTCATTCAATGCCGTTAGTAATGATAGCTTCAAGCAAATCATGGAGATAGTGGGGCAATTTGGACTAGGATTCAAGCCTCCAACTCAATATCAATTTAGGGAGCCACTTTTGAAAGCAGAAGTTGAAAGAATAAAGTAACTGTTGGAGAAACATGAAGAAGAATGTGCATAAAATGGGTTGTCGATCATGATAGATACGTCGAGTGATAGAAAAAGAAGAAGCATTATAAATTTATGTGTTAATTGCAAGGAGAGCACTATATTTTTAGAGTCTAAAGAGTCTTCAGACAAGGCTCATACAACCGAACTTATTTTTAAGTATGTTGACAAGTGTGTTGAACAAGTAGCATATCAGAATATTTTTCTGATTGTAACAAGCAATACCACTAGCCTGACCACGGTTCGGAACCGATGGTTCTACGGTTCGGAACCGATGGTTCTACGGTTCGGAACCGATGGTTCTACGGTTCGGAACCGACGGTTTTACGGTTCGGAACCGACGGTTTTACGGTTCAGAACCAACGGTTCTACGATTCAGAACCGCCGGTTCGACGGTTCTAGGCAGGTTGACCCTTAACCTTAACCGCCCAAGACGGTTATGGTTCACGGTTCGGAACCACCGGTTCACGGTTCATCATGGTTCAAGATTATTATGTTAAAAAAATTAAAAATTAAACATTACAAATTACAAATTACAAATTACAAATTAAAATTTATTGGAAAAAAGGGTTTGCACTTATTTAAGTTGCCTATGTATCCTCTTAGGGGAATCAAAGCTCACGTAGTTCTTTTACATTTTTATTTTTTTACATTTTCACTCAGTTCCATTTCCCGTTCCTGTCGTATTCGTTCCTTCAGTATCAAAATCTCTTCAACTTCATCATCTGAAAGTTGCATTCCTTGGATTCTTTTCTCCACTCTGGTCCAATCGTCCAATAATGTTTGGACTTCCAATGAGTCGGGAGACAAAGTTGATCGTCATTCATCTAATATGTTATTGTCGGCACTGAACGCTTGCTCCACAGCAACAATTGACACTGGACAAGCTAAAATTTCTTTGACAATCACGGAGAGGATGGGAAAGCTTTGAGTCTTCTGTGACCACCATTTTAGGATATCAAAATTTTCGCTATCTGCTTCATTAAAATCAAAAGAAGTCGTAAAATAATTCTCAAGTTCCTGTGTGGAACTTGAGGATCCTCATGGACGTTTTGTCCATTCTTTTAATAAAATTTGTGGTTTGTAAGTTTTAAATTACTATTAGTAGTTTATTGTATTTCAGAAATATTAATTTGTGTTCCATATTTTACATAATATTGATTATAAATATCATATAAATAAATTCTAACATTATATATAATATTAATTGGATCAGGAGAAGAAGAATCTTTAATTGGAATTAAAGTGTCATAATATAAAGTTAATATTTCTTGTAAAACTTCTAATTTAAATCTAGGATTTAAAGCAAATGCAATTAAATAAATTTCAGGAATAAAATAAAAATATTTTTTCCATTTAGTTTTCATAGCTAAGATGCAAGGAGATAAAAATTCATTATTAATATGTTAATTTAAAACTAAAACTATATTAGAAAAAAAAAATTAAACTAATTGAGCAGTGGGATAATAAACACCGAAAAGTTGTTCGATTGCATCATTAAATACTTTTAAAATTTCACAAATACTACTACAAATATTCCATTGTTGTGAAAATAAATATATATTAGTATTAGTATTTTGTGTAAAAAATGAACATAATAATTCTTTATATTCAATTGAATCTTGTAATAATTAGTATGTTGAATTCCAACGTATTGGTACATCACGTGGACATTTTTTAGGTCTCATTTCATTAGTTTTACAAAACCTATCCCATTGTTTAATTATGGATGAATGAGACCATAAATAAGAAATTACAATTCTAATTGGTTTAATATAACTTTCTAAAATTTTTAAACCATCTTGAACACATAAATTTAAAACATGGCATACACAACGAATATGAAAAAATAAACCGTCAATAATAAGTTGACAAACAAATTTTAGATCATCTATACAAGTAGTATTGGAACTAGCATTATCTAATGATATAAAAATATTTTATGAGTTAAGCCATATTCTTCTAAAATTAAATATAATAATTGTGCGATGTTATGAGCATTATGTGATTCATCAAAAACTCTATAAGATAACAATTTTTTTTTGGACGTTCCAAGAGTTATCGATCCAATGACAAGTCGCACCCATATACGAATATGTTTGCCAATGATCACTCCAAATATCAGAATATAAAGAAATTTTATTATCTAATTTACTAAATTCATCAATTAAATTCTTTTTTTTCTTGTTTTACTAATTTTTTTAATTATACGAGTAAGTGTAGTTCTAGGAATATGTTTAGCACATGGATTAAGAGATTCTTTACAAAAATCTTCAAATGTGCATTTAGATTCAAAACTAAAAGAAATATGTTCTACGGAAATAAATTTAGCTATCGATTCTCTTAATTTATTATCCAAATATAAAAATAAACCGGAATCGGTACTACCATTAGTTGAAGAAAATCTTGATAATTGTGTTTGAGAATGATCGAGTCCAAATTCCGTCGGGTGCTTCATTTCTACATGTCGTTTCAACGACCCATAGCCGTCGCCGGCTTGAAATTTGTAGGAAGCATTGCAGTGCTTACATTTTGCATGCATTTCTCCTGACGGAAGAGTGACCTTCTCAAAATGTTTAGTGAAAATATAAGACTTTAGAGGAAGAAGTTCCCGAACCTTAGAAGTAAATGCATCGGTACTTCCTTGTGTTTCGGGTGTCGGATTCGAAAGATGCTCTATCTCATCATTGGTGGATTGAATGTTGGGATCCTCCTCCCGCGGATTCATTATTTCCTTTCCCTTCCAAGCTCGAGATGACGCACCTCCGCGACCTCCTTCTATTGTAATTGAAAATTGGAAATGAAAGCAGGTAGAGAATATGAAATTGAGATTAAGAGTAGAGAAGATGTGTGTGAAAATGATGAAATAAGCTCTCTATTTATAGAGTTTTTATAGTAACGGACACTAAATCATAGTCATTGATCAAAAAATGGTCAAATAATCCTAACCGTCGAAAAAAATACCCAAAAAAATCACCCCACCCTCTCCCAACGGCTATGAACCGCCGGTTAACCGGTGGTTCCAACGGCTATGAACTGTCGGTTAATCGACGGTTCAAGCTGGTAAAAAAAAAAAATTCAAATGTTGAACCGGCGGGCCGAACTAGCTGTTAATCGGCGGTCCGTCGGTTTTGCACCAACTGAACTGGAACCGGCCTGGCAACTTGCCGGGCCGGTTCCAGTTCGACCCGATGAATCGGGTCAACGGGCAACCGGTTTGTTAACCCGGTTATGGGCCCGAGCCGGGTCCGGGCTAGACCCGGCCCAGGGTCGGGTTTAAATACCACCAACAATATGACTGTAGCTAAATTGATGAGAGAAAAGTAGCCTAGAATCTTTTGGAGTTTTTGTTCAACTCACATTGTTAATCTCATGATTGAAAGTATTAGCAAGTTTCCACAATATAAAAAGGTTATTGAGCAAAGCAAGTCTTTTACCATTTTTATTTATGCTCACCATAAGACTTTATCATTGATGAGAAATTTCACTAAGAAGAGAGACATAATCCAGCCAGGAGTTACCAGATTTGCATTAAATTTCCTCATATTGCATAATTTGATTGAAAAAAAAAATCTAGTTTAAGGATCATGTTTACAAGTGATATGTGGGAGAAATGTAAAAGATAAAAAACAAACAAAGGAAAATTGACTTACTCTAATGTGATGAGCATGAGTTTTTGGAATGGTGTGACACTTTATTTGAAAATATTTGTACCTTTGGTAAGAGTTCTTTGATTAATAGATGGCGATAGAAAGTCATCAATGAGGTTTCTATATGGAGAGCTTTTTCAAGCTAAAGAAGAATTAAGGTGACTCTAAACAATGTAAAATAAAATTATCAACATATCATAGTGATTATTGAGTCAAAATGAATGATAAATTTGATACATCGTTGCATACCACCGTCTTTTTATTGGATTCCTATTTTTACTATAAAGATAGTTTTATTTCTATTTATGAGGAGGTCACGATGTGGATTTTTGAATGCATGGAAGTTTTGTATATCGATAAGTTTGATCTACAAGATACAATTATTAATAAGGAATATGTAAAATGTAGAGACGAGACTAGGTTATTTGAGAAAACATTGATAGCAAAAGCATATAAAAAAGAATGATGATACATTTGATTCATGTGTACGGAGCAGTACCTACGGTGCTCACACACCCAATTTGCTAAGAGTGGCTTTGAGGATATTTTCATTAACTACAAATTCATCTGGATGTAAAAGAAATTGAAGTGCATTTAAAAGAGTAAGCTTAAACTTTAAGTCTTTAATTAAAGTAAAGTATTAATTTTTAAAATTTATATTCATATTACTAACTATAATATTTACTCTTTTTTTAAGATTCATATAAAGAAAATAAATAGTTTGGATGTCAACAAGTTGAACAATTTAGTATTTATTCAATTTAATGCTAAATTATTGAATAAACAAAAAAAAGAGAAAGAAAGGAATGTTGATGTCCTTGCAAAAGATGCTTCAAATGCACAAAGTTGGATTGTAGATGGTGGGGAAGATGATAAAGTTGAATTAGGTTCCGGGATCATTTAGCAAATGATTGATAAAGCAACTGGAGCAGATGAAAATCTATAGTACCGAAAAAACTCTAGAGTGAAAGAACTTTACAAGGATGATTTTACATCTGAAGAAGAGGAGAGCGTTTGTGTCCGATAAAGAATAAGTTATTAAAAATTATGGAGAAGAAAAAGTAAAATAAATTTATGATATTTCATTAGTTATGTAATTTTGAACTCATTTTAAATTTAATGTTATTGTGTTGGAATTATGAAATGTAATTTATTATATAATTTATATTAATACCATAAAATCCACCTAGCGACACCTAATCTCTACCTAGGCGGCCAATCTAGCACCCGGCTAGAGCTTAGTGAATTTTAAAACATTAATCCAACCAAACAATGAAGTGTATTAAGGATCAAGCAAATCAGAACTTCATAGTCTAATAGTCCTTGTTTGTAGGAGGCAAATCCTAAATTTGTAAAATCTCTACCTAGGCGGCCAATCTAGCACCCGGCTAGAGCTTAGTGAATTTTAAAACATTAATCCAACAAAACAATGAAGTGTATTAAGGATCAAGCAAATCAGAACTTCATAGTCTAATAGTCCTTGTTTGTAGGAGGCAAATCCTAAATTTGTAAAATTTATGGATTGATTTGTAAATGCCATTTAAAGGAAGGCATTTGGGGCATTTTTCCTTAGATAAAAATGTCATTTAAATAAATAAAAAGTATGAGATGCCTCCTTAAATTAAATGAAACTAAGAACGCCATATGGAAAAAAAATTTGCCATAAAATCAACAAATCCTATTCCAAACTTGCAATGAGATCTGAGAAAGAAACATACTCTAGCCAGACAAAGCCTGTTGAATCCTCTCTACAATTCTTTTTGTTATCAAATCTTATGCATTATTGAATTCACAAAATAAAATAAAATATTTTGCACAGAAGTCATGTATCTTCTTCTCCTAGCATCCTATTTTATATTCATATTTTGCACAGAAGTCATGCATCTACTCCATCCCACTTTTGCAAGCATACAACTATAGCTGCCTGTCCTATGACTTGCATGCTTCCTTCTCATGATTCAACCCAGCGAAGCAAAGTAAAGTAAAGCAAAGCAAAGCAAAAGTAAGAGTCCCCAAAAGCCAACTGCTGACTAAAAGCATTACTCGATCTCCCAACAACGCCTGCAACATCTGGCTTGTGGAATAAAGTTTCCAGAACAAATAAGTATTTTACAATATGAAGTGTGGCCCATAAATTCTATTATTTTTCCAGCAATTGAAGCTCACAACTTAAAGCTACCTTTAATCGACCAATCGTTAAGGTAGACAATCTTCATCCATATCCTTTTATAGTTTCTCCGTGCTTTATCACTGCACCACAAATACCCAAGGAATTAAAACAGAAAATTTAAAGCTGAAACACAAGTTGATGATGAGAAATTGTAATGCAAAGGCATGTGCATGCATAATGGTCTGCATTCATAAAGAGTTGGATCAATTGATGGCGCTGCTTGAGAGGAGTGAAAAAAACTAAGCTCAAATGATTCCACTCCAGGTCTATTGGGACGCAGAAAGCGGGAGTTTTCTGAAAAGCCAATCATGAGAGAGAGAGAGAGAGAGAGAGCTGGATCAACCAACGGAACCATCTGGAGAAGTTTTCCTGCTGCAAAGAAGATATTCTCCTCCTGTAACATAAAATAATCAGCTTCAGAAGAAAATGGAATATGTTCGTGATCAATGAACAAATTTAATGATAGATTTTGTAAAAATTTATTTGTCCCTTCAATAAACCAAAGTCAATTAGATGAATAAGATTGGATACTAAATGAACAAGCTAGAAGATATGTGTGCAGCCCCAGAAAGGGGTCATGGTTAGGCCTTCAACGGCAGATCATGCATCTGAAACATTAGTTGTCAGGATGAGTCTCAACATGCGCTTTCCTAATTTATCCTAATGACTAGTGAAAAACTTCCATAGAACAGAGCCAATAATCCCAACCGAAAGCTTGGATACTGGACCTACTGGTACAAACTATAACAAAAATAAAAATAAAAGACGTGTGCTAATTCAATATTCATCCATGCTCAATAACATCTAAATGAATGACGCTCGAGCTAAATTCAACAACTTAATTTATAAGTAAGTTCGATTACATATTAAATAAATTTAAACACACAGCTCAGGCTCCTTCGCTTTACAGCCCTAGCTGTATAACATCAATGCAGCATTAATTCCACATCAAGAGCAATCACATGAGAATACCAATCTCCCTGCCAACTAGTAAATGTCCATCTTTAATTTTACCAATGAAAGCTTTGAAAATCCAGGTCCACCTACCTACAGTGGAAGTTGGAGCAGCATAAATACCTATCAAAGTTGAAGGCAGTGGCAACTGGCACAAATTAAGTCCTTTGAATGGAGAAGAGTAGCGGGATTTAAATGCTCTGAGCAAACGCTTGGTATCTTGTCTCCTATGAATCCACATGGCCAAACAAGCAAGTAAATTTCAAACAGGACTCAGCTAATTGTGAGCACTGTAGGGAGCTTTTATGCTTTTCTAAGTTTATGAGAAGGGACAAGTTAGTAATGCATCAGAATAGCAGAACAAGTAAGGCTTAGAACAGATTTTAAAAATAAGTAAACAAATAAATAATGATCTTAAGAACTCAATAGCTCCTTCAATACCTGCTTCCCAACAACCATAACAGCACACAAGAAACTGCTTTTGATTCATTTGTTACCAACTGGTTATGTTGCAATGAACGCACAATAAACTGCTCTAAATTTTAACCTACTGGTTATATTGCAATCAAAGGATATGCCTCACAGAATGCTAGGGACCATGAACTCAAAACATGTCAAAGTTCAACAACCTCAAAGAAAAAAAACAAGAGACCATATGATAAGAAAGCATCAGTTTGTTGAGAAAAGAAAATCAAAAGAAGAATTTGCAGTATGAAGAATAACCAATTCTCAACAAGAATTAAGGCTTAACCTAATTCTTTCTTTCTGAACATCGAACAAAAGGCCTCTTGCATGCTCATCAATGCCTGAGAAGTGACTACAATCACTACATCAATAGGCAATTACACATAAATTGCAAAACAAAGATAAGGATACGATAAAGTTAGATGAATGATAGTTATTTCAGGAACACGAGTGGTGTACACACCCTGATAGATGAATCCATAGTGACAACTGAATTTTCTTTAGCGATAATTGGAAAATGTAGGACAACACTATGAATGAAAATTGTGTCGCCAAAAGTTGGAAGAGATGAGACGTACCACTAACCGGTAATTCCCAAAATTAGAGTAAAACATGAATCTTGATGTTTGTTGTGCTCAAAGATGTCCACATATCTCCATAATGATATGATATCATGCATCCTTTTAAACCCATGATCTTTACTAAATCTTTCCAAACCTATTCTGGTCTCCCCACTAACATCCGCATCCGATCACCCTGACCTACTCCGAGTCCTCACGAGCAGCCGATCACTCATGACCAGCTCCGGGCCTACTCTCAACTTCGTTCAAGGCCGCCCCACATGATATTTGGTCTGGACCATGACTCTAATACCAATTGTTGTGCCCAAAGGATGTCCACATATCTCCATAATAATATGATATTGTCCACTTTGAATCTACACTCATGGCTTTGCTCTTGGGCTCTCCCCAAAAGGCCTCATATTAATGGAGATATCATACATCCTTTTAAACACATGATCTTTACTAAATATTTCCAATGGGAGACTTTGATTGAATCTAACACTGTACATATGTGAGCTAGAAAAGCTAATCTCAAATATAGGCATTGTATAATCTAAATTGACGAGAGAAGAAAGAACAATTGGAATTACTTCAGATAAATTGATAAGATGAATTTTTGATGCATTAGTAGAATAACTTAAATAAAATAAATTAACAGTCAATACACACTAATTTCTCTGCTACACAATCTAGCCAATTTCATGATAGAAGAATCTTCACCAATATGATGTTCCTTGACAAAGAATGCGTATCTAGGAAATTTATACATTGACAAAGAAATATGTTAACATAACGCAGTTCCCATAGATAACATGCAGGATGGGCCCCAAGAGTAGGCACAAAACCTGCTACTCAAAGGACTTGGTAAGTTCAATACATGAAAAAAAATGGAACGTCAAATAAGGATAAGTTGTGAGAATATAAATGTTGACTACTGCACATAATTCAGTTCAACAAGTTTGAAAATCAACTATGAAACTTTATCTGAATAATTCATAGGTGACATCAGAGAAGCAAACTGATTTATATAAACAAGAACTTAGTTTACTATATTGCACACTTGCCCAGCATATGACTTACATGTATTCAGATTGTCTATGAAATGCATAATCCTACATCATAGAGATATGACATATAAAGATCTTGCAAGAATATGCACAAGAATCAAACATGTTGATACTGAACTGACATACAGCACTAGAAAGCCTTTCTTTTGTCAATGCAAGTATACAGATATAGAAACTTAAAATAATGAGTAAAGAAGTAATAATAAAAAATACTGCAAACATCAAAACCTTATTTAAAGTGTGATAAATTACAGTTAAAGTTCAGAAATATATTGCATTTTCCATGGCATACAATCATCAAAGTCCAAACTACTTGTACAATCCAATAAAGCATTTTGCTGCTGTTCATACCTACAAATATAATTCAACCCCACCAAAAGTTCACAAATAACTGCTTCTATCTTCTGCCTATCAGCAAAATATATAGTCTGAAGCAATAGAACATTGGCCCTCGATATTATTTGTTGTTGCTCGAAGTTCCTCTCAGTTTGCCAACGGATCATATCATGAGCCATAGGAGAAAGCCAACTTAAAATTTCATCAAGTGCTTCCTTCCAATCATGTGCAAGAGGAGCATCATATATTGCTAGATTCTTCATATACGATTTGAGACTCTTTCTAAGGGAAGCTCTTAAACTGGAAGGCAACATCTGGTATAAATCATCCCTCGCATCCTCCCCAATCAAATGTGGATACTTTAGTAACTTCTCTATGATAATTATGATGTTTGAATAATGCAAGGCAAGAGCTGAACCACCTACCATAGAGGGTGCAGCTAACCTTGTTATTTTAGTCATTGGGCCAAATTTGGACCTCTTCCTACTCATCTTCTGCAACACTTGATTGTTAAATGAAACCAAAGACCCATATGTTGGCCTACTGAGGCAGCTCTCATTCTCGAATTGCTCAATATCCTCTCTCAATTCAACAGAGCTGCCTAAACTTAGACATTCCATGAAAAACCTGCCAGGACTCGCTCCACAATTGAATCTGGGGCCTTCTCTCCTGAAATTAGCACTATTGACTGAATCAGGAGCCAAATTTGGAAGCTGTCCAGATTTGCTATCTAGAAAACCTGATCTTAGGGAACCTGAATGAACTGGGTGATGAGTGGAGGTAAAGATTTCACTTGAAATCTGACAACTTAGGTCGGTAATTAGGCAATCCAAGCTACCAATTGTCTCCCCAAACACGAGGCATATCCGGGAGTGAATGGTGCAGACAGCCCGGGCGAGGATGAGGACGACCTTATCGTAAGTCTGATTCCATAGTGAGGAATCGCATAGGTGCTTCACATCATGCCGCTGCCATTGGATTTTCTGGTCAAAGACTCGACGGCTCTCGTTGTGAATCGGGTTTTGATCGATCTTCTTGGTGGCGTTCTCAAGCTCCGTGAGGACCTCCAGCTCGGCATAGAGAGCAGAAGTAGAGGAGACAAAGCGCCCCATCTTGCGGATGGTCCTGTCCATGTCCTTGGAGAGGAAACCAAGGCTGGAAGGATCGATGCGGCCGGCGAGGAGGTCGGAGTAGACGTGCTCGAAGCCAAGGAGGGCAGGGTAGGCACAACGGCGGCCCAGGCGGGAGGCGACGGCAGCGATGCCGTTGAGATCGTCCAGCTTCTCGGCGAGGGCGAGGGTTAGGAGGAAGGTGTTGTCGGACGAGATGAGATGGCGCACGCCGGGGGACGCAAGTGTCTGGGAGCGGAACCGCACCATCTCAGGTTCAGAAAGGGAGTGGTAAAGGCTAACGGCACGGGACATGGCGCTGGCGACCTCGAAGGAGAGGATCCCGACTATGGCGGGAGAAGGCGGCGACTTGGAGATGTCACTCTTCTTCTGCTTCTTTTTCGCCGCGGCGGAGGCCGTAGCGACGGAGGTCCGCATCTTGTGATCACAGGCCTCCGCTACCATCAACAGGTACTGGTTTTTCCAAGATCGAGCATACCCTCTAGACTAGGTTTTCTCATCTGGAAACAAAAAACAAGGAAGAAATTTAACCATAACCACCGAAAACAACAAAAAGAAAAAAGCAAAATAAAAAAGAAACAGACCAAATTTGCAGAGAAATCAAGCAAAGCAAGAAACTTTACATGATCGGAAAGTCCAGCCCCCAAATAAATCGACACCCGTCTCGGCTCCAAATTTTCGCACTATTCCACCGAGATTCCTCCAACAGAGAGAGACAGGACAATCGATCGAAGAGAAGCGCAGTGCGTTTAAACGATTAGGTCTTACTCCATGGCTGCTGCTTCTGCTTAGCGTCCTATATATAGCACGAACTCCACCGCATGGCTCAACCGACCGAGGACTCTTTTTGCTGTGCTCAGTCACCGGAGGCGTGCCCCCTCCGCTACCGCGGTGGTTGGCGTGGACGAGCAGGGGGCGGTGGAGCAGCGAGGGCAGGAGGATTCAAGGAAGAGGACCGGCAAAGTAGCCAGTGAGTCACAGAGGGAAGGGAGGCAATTAAGGCGAAGACAGAAAGGCAGGCGGAGGAGCGTCGTGGCCTTTATTGTTGTTTTTATTATCGATTAATTAGTTAAATTAAATTAAATTTATTTAAATTATATGTTATTTTAGTCAAGGGCATGCAAAAATATCAAAGAATTTATTAAACGTCTTTTTTCCCTTATTCAATAAATCTAAAATATAAATTATACATATTCAAAAATATTTTTAATTAAATAAATATTAATTTAATCGACAAATAGATAATTAAATATTATATATATATATATATAAGGACTAAAATCTTATATAATTTCTTTAAAAAAAAATTGAAAATGAGTAATTATTTGTTTTATTAGGTCACGAAGTGCATTCATAAATTCGCTAGCCAACAGTGATTGGCTAGTTGGAAATGAAATTATTGATTTTAAATTGGTGTTAAATTGGTTTGAGTGTACTAATAATGGCTCTTCTTTAAGTTTATTTGTCCTTTTGACACTATTTAGCAATATAAACGGTTAAACGAAATCATATATACATGGGAAAAATTTGCAAATATTTCATTAAAATATTAGATAATTTAAAAAAAAAAATGATTGTAAATCCATCAACATTTTTTTTTATCAAAAGTGTTTGATGACTATTAGTAGATTAGGATAACATCTAATGGATTATTAGTGGAAGAAAATAAACCAATCAATAAATTGAATAGATAGAAATTATTAAGAAAATTATAAAATAGTGCTCTTTCAAGTAAATTTAAAAATAAAGTGTATTATATTAATTAGAAACTTTAAATACAATTTTATGTAAAATATCATTTATATCATAGCCACGTAAATATCTAACTTATAGTCGAAAAATAGTGGAGTCTTGTAGTCCTTATGGTCCCTCTGGACGGTTCCACAGGACAACTTATTAAGAGTATTTATCCTTATGCAATGATCGTTTATATACGAGAGGTCAAACACACTTTAAAATCAATTACAGTAACATCTATATAGATGTAACTATGTTAACCTGTAGGGTAGATATAAATATCTAACTTACGATAGTAAAAGATCAAGTCATTTTTTTAACGGTCCTCACCCCCCACATATTTTAGAAAGAAATAAATCATGAGGACTGAGGTATTTGCCTAGCACAATAATCTTTTTATATATCTGTTAAAAATTGATATTAATCTTTTTATATATCTGTTGAAAATTGATATTAAGGATGTATTTGGTTCAAATTATCATATATATAACTTATATGATTATCAGATAATCACATAATTAAAATTATAGGGAATAAAATATAATCAAATATTATTTAATTCAACAATAATATAATAAAAATTTATTTGTTTGAAAGTTTAATGAATAACTTAATTTAATATTTTACTATATTACCTCAGTTACAAAATCAATCATATATAATAATAATAATATATTATTATTATTATTATTTAAACTCTAGGTATTTCTTTATTTTTCTTTTTCACGTTTTTTTTAAATGTGTTTTTTTATTATTTTTCTTATTGTTTTTATTTTTGTTTGTTTACCTTTTTTATTTTTTATACATTTTTTTTTATATTTTATACATTTTTTTTATTTTTTTTACATTTTTTTATTATTATTTTTTACGTTTTTTTATTTGTCCTATTTTTTATTTTTTATTTTTTTTAAGTTTTTTTTTCTTTCTATTTTTACATTTTTTTATTTTTTTTTACGTTTTTCCCTATTTTTTAACTTTTTTTAATTTTTTTATGTTTTTCCTTTTTTTTTCATGTTTTTAATATTTTTACATTTTTTATTATTTTTTACATTTTTTAATCTTTTACATTTTCCCCATTTTTTTAAATTTTTTAATATGTGTTTTATTATTATTTTAATTATTTTATGTTTTTTCTATTATTATGTTTTTTTAATTTTTATATTTTTTTATTATTTTTTATTTTTTACGTTTTTTTCCCTTTTTTTTAAATTTTTTATTTTTTCTATTTTTTTATTTACATTTTTTTCTCACATTTTTCTCATATCCGATGATATTTTGGATTAAAAAAAATATGTTAACCCCATAATCAAGAAAAACTTCAGTTTTTTAAGATTTTCCGATTTCAGGTTGCAGACCCCTTTTACTGACGTATTCAGTATAGAACATTACTGGGGAATCATCGATTACCTAAATCAAACAGGGATTTCGTTGATAATCTTGGACGAATAACTAAGATTATCAAAGATAATCTCAACCAAACGCACTCTAAGATCTATTGCAGCAAACATCTATATATATATATATATATATATATATATATATATATATATATATATATATATATATATATATACTAACTGCGCAATCCTTAGGAATAGACGTAAATATCTAAGTTATTGCAATAAAAGATAAAGTCATCAACTTAGGGACCTCCTCTATGATGACCCCACATATACTGGAAGAGGATATATCACAGGGGCATTTGTTCTAACACAATAACCTTTTACCAATGTTTTGAAAATCGGGCCGGTCACTGAACCAGTGAGATTATCAGGTTGAGGTTTTTAAGGTTTGACCGGTCGAACCGGTGGTTCAACCATTATATATATATTTATAAAAATCATGTTTTAATCCTGATTGAACCTGCAATTTTGACTGATTTGGAGTGGTTTTGACCGATTTTAAACGGTTTTGATCGATTTTGACCGATTTTTTTATTTTCGGCTTTAATGGGTGATCGAACCGGACCGGAACAAGAGCCGGTTCGCAGTTCAACCGGTCAGACTAGCCGGTCCGGTTCAATTTTCTAAACACTGCCTTTTACTTGGGGAAGGTCAAACATCCAATAAAATATTTTTCATATCTATTGAGAATTGATCATAATACTTATTGTAACAAATACTCATACAATATCAACTACGTCAATATGTGAGGTAAATTTCAAACTTAATTCTACGAAAGGTTATATGCTAATCCAAACGTCCCATATAACTAGCTCCATAAATCATCTTTAATGAGGTAAATTAAGAGACCAAATAAGTCATTATGTGGGAGGGTATTTTTATCAGATTCATCAAAAATCGATCCTTACCCGATTTTACAAATCTACCCTATAATAATCAGTTTTCGCTATAACTTAGAATACTAATATATAACTCTTTTACAAAAGATCATATGTTATGTTGACTCGAGCATCCCTCGCGATCAATTCCATATAAAATTAAGTAAATCATCACACGAGAAGGTACAACTAGAACTAATTCTAATTCATTTTAATTAATTAATTAAGAAGGAGAAGAAGGGAAGGTAGAAGTAGTAGTAGTCGTAGTAGTTGACATCGCTTCATTGATCGAACGATGTTCACTCTCACAATGACGTTAATGCGGTGGCGGCCTACTTTTTGGCATTTTCAGTGCGCGCTACTTTTTTTTCGCTGATTTTACTGTTTTATTTTTTGGATTAAATTTGGCACAAGGCTTGACCCGTACGCAGCTCCGTGTTTGATTATTGTTAGGTGGCGTTAGATAGAGTGTAATGTATTTTATAATATAATCATGATTATATTACCAGATTTATTATTTTATTTAATTTATTTTATAATTTGTAATATAATATAATCTTAATTATATAAAATAATAAAAATTTATAAGCTAGATTATAAAATAAATATTATATGATTCAATTAAATTAATAGGTCATAATTTAACTAATTTGGATATGAAATATACCCTTAGTCTGTCGTCATCAGTCGTCGGCCGTCGCCCGTCGGCCGTCCCCCGTTGATCGCTCATCGCCACCACCACCCGTCAATTGTCGACGCCTCCGCAGTTGGCTGTCGGTCGTCGGCCGTCATCGTCACCCGTTGGTGATGGCCGGCGGTTGTCAGTGGTGACGACCGACGGTTGTCGGTGTGTCAGTCGTTGGTTGCCACAAGTTCCGATAGAGGTGCAACGGTCATCGGTAGATATCGTATGATATTTTTATCATTTTATAATAATACAAATTATATTTTTTATAAAAAAATAATGGACATCAAAATATAATCATCCTTGTAATAAAAAATTATATACATTACATTACCAAATATAGTAATATACTTAAAATTATATGATATTATAAATTTAATTACATTACACCCAAATCAAATGTAACGATTAGGATATAATCTAATAGATTATTAGTGAATGAAAATAAACTCATAAATTGAATATACAGAAATTATAAAAAAAAAACTTATAAAATAATGCTCTTTCAAGTTAAAATAATGTGTATTCTATTAATTAGCTATGAAACTTTAAATACAATTTTATGTAAAATATTATTTATGTCATAGCCACTTAAATATCTAACTTATGGTAAAAACACAAAAGTGAAGTTCTCATTGTCGGTGACTCCATATATTTTTAAGGTGTATTTGGTTTAAGTTATCATATATAACCAAAGTTATTAGGTAATCACATAACCAAGATTATAGGGAATAAAATAAATCAAATGTTTGTTTAATTCAATTTAGGTAATGCAACAAAAACTTATTTGTTTGAAAGTTTTAATGAATAACTTAATTTAATATTTTACTATATTACCCTTAGTTACAAAACCAACTATACTTAACTCTATGTTTTTTTTATTTTTTCTTTTTCACGTTTATATATATATATATTGTTTGTTTTTTTTATTTTTTAAAGTTTTTTTTTACTTTTTATATATTTTTAAGTTTTATTTATTTATTTTTTTACGATTTTTTTGTTTTAATGTTTTTTTAAAATTTTTTATGTTTTTTTTTACATTTTTCTATTTTTTACTTTTTAATTTTTTTAAAAATTTTTTACGTTTTTTTATGTTTTTTTTTATTTTTTTCTCATTTTTTATGTTTTTTCTAATTTTTTAATGTTTATCTATTTTTAAAGTTTTTCTTACATTTTTAAAATTTTAAATTTTTTCTATGTTTTTTTAAAATTTTTATTTTTATATTTTTCTTTATGTTTTTCTTTTTTTGTCATATTTTACTCTTATCCGAGGATATTTTGGGTAAAAAAAATTTGTTAACCCCGGAATCAAGAAAACCTCAGTTTTCCGATTCCTAGTTGCATGACCCTTTTGTTGACATGTCAGACATGGAACATTACTGGGGAATCATCAATTACCTAAACCAAATAAGATTTTTGTTGATAACTTTAGATGGATAACCAAGGTTATCTAGAATAACCCCCAACCAAACGCACCCTTAGAAGAGGAGAAATTACATGGAGCATTTGTTCTCGTACAGTAATCTTTGAGATATACAGGAGAGGTCAGACATCTAATCATATATTTTATACTAATTATACCAACTTAGGGCATCCGCAATGCCTTTAACACTTGAACGTGTTAATGCTATTTTTTATTATTTTTTTTCAAATCTGTAAGTTTTAACGTGTTCAAAGAATTGAACGCGTTAATGCTACAGTGACAATTAAGGGATGACACGTTGACATTAACGCTTCACTTTAACCTGCGTTGCAAAAGCCCTTATAAGGATAGACGTAAATATCTAACTTATTACAGTAAAAAAAAATATAATCGTCATTTTAGTGCATGACCCCTCTAGGATAACCCAATATATCCTAAAAGAGGATAAATTATAAGGACATTTACCTTAAGACAAATAACGTTTTGTATGGGGAAGATTAAATATCAAACGAAATATTTTCACATCCATTCAAAATTGATCCTAATACCTATTACAAATACTCGTACAGCTTTAACTGCGTCAATATGTGAGGTAAATATCTAACTTAAAAAGTCATATGTTAATCACGGATATCTTATATGACTAGGCCATAATTATCTTTAAAGAGACAATTTTAAAGATCGAGTAGGTCACAATATGGGAGAAAATTTTCATATGATTGATCTAGAATTGATTTTACTCAATTTTATAAATTTATCATATAATAATCAATTTTACTATAACTTAGGATGATAAATATCTAACTTAAATTTTTACAAATATCATACGTTAATCCCAAATATCCCGCATGATAATCCTACCGTTATTATTTATAGAAAAGTAAATTAAAAAACCGAACAAAATCGTACATGAGAAAGTATTTCGATCCACTTCGTCTAGAATCTATTCTTAATCATTTTAGCCCCTGGGTCATGGTGTCATGGTAAAATATTCAAATTATTTTTTAAATATCCATAGTTCAAACCCCAACTATGACGTATTTGTAAGAATTTTTCCTTCAAATGATAGGCGTAATCAAAGGATGATGGACTTTTGAATTTACCGCCACGTGTGCTTCTCGATTTATTTTGATGATCGATAAAAAACTTTCGTGAAATTAAATCGATCATTCAGCTATAATCAATAAAACTAACTTAGATTATCATTTTTTTATTTTATTTTTAATCATTTCAATAAATTTATCATGCAGTAAATATCTCACGTACTTTATCATTAATTAATTAATTAATAGTAATAATAATAATAATAAAAATATAACATCGCTAGCTTGCAATTGACCCGGCAGGATGTTCAGTCTCACAATGGCATGCGGGGGCGGCCTACTTTTTGGCATTTTCAACGCGCGTTACTCTTTTTCTGATTTTACTTTTTTATTTTTTGGATTAAATCTGGCACTAGGCTTGTGCCGTCAGCCGTGCAGGTCTGTGTTATGTTTAGTACAGCTGGACATTAGGTCGTGCTAGTCCTGCGAATTGAGCCACCTTATTTAGCTCAATTCGCGGACTAGGCTAAGCTCGACATGATCTAGTATTTTCTTTTTTGCCATCATATACCGTTATTGCTGAAATCTGGGACGTTGGATGTTGCGTATGAAACCTCCTCCCATGATCTTGGCGATTCACATGGATTAACACATGCGCGCGACTTAGAGGGCGTCGGAATAAGGATGACAATTTTCCTCATGAATTTAAGACCCGTAGGAAAAATCTGAAATAGAGATAGAGATCCCCGATTTTTCGGGGATGGGACGGATTCGGGACGGGTATGTGAATACTATCCCCATCCCTAAACCCGCCCCGAATATTATTATTATTAATATTAATAAATAATAATATAATTTTTTTTAAAAAATATTAATAATAGTGTTAATATTAATATTAAAAATTTTGAAAATATTATTATTAATAATATTATTAATATTGATATTAATATTAATATTATCATTAATAATAATTATTAAATAATAATAATAATATACATTAAAATTGGGAATAAGGCGGGGATGGGAGCGGGGATGGGGATTTGATCCCCGTGGGTTCGGGTTCAGGGAATCCCTGAACCCGAAAAAATGAGAACAAGGCGGGGATGGGAATGACAAACCCGCCCCGCCCCTTCCCATTGTCATCCCTACGCCAGAGATGCCTGGTAAATACTTAAATGAGTCTCCCTAACATAGTGCAGCTCCTCTCTTGTTGCGCCGTCTCCATATATCTAGCAGTAGAGTCGTCAATTTAAATGGTAAACAAACTGAGTTAAAATTTTATCAACTTAAGCCCCTTGCAGGCTAACCCGTCTAGGCTCGTGACTCATGTGGGCACGATCCACATAGATCAACTCGTGACGAGCTTAGATTAATCCGTGAATTAAGAAATACATGTAAACTAAGTTTAATGTCAGTTTATTATTATTTTTTATTATAATTTTAAAATAAAAATCATATTTTTCATTAAAATTGAACTCATTTTTATCCATTTATATTAAAAATATTTATTTCTAGATAAAATATATTTTATTGAGAAAATTTTTATAATGTAAAACTTTAAAAATATGGAATTTCTTTTATGTTTTTTGTTTATTTTTAGTTGATCCGCGGATTGACCCGTTTAACCCATGACCCGCTATGGATTAGATTGGATTGGATATTTCTCAACCAGCCAAGATGACAGATCAGCCCATCCCTCCCCGCCAAATGACTGGTCCGTCATAGGTCAACCCACCATGGATCGATCTGCTCCGCTATAAATTAACCCATCTAACAGCTCTATCTAGCGTGGCTCATGCATATGTCTTATTGGTATATCGTAGAAACTCCTTAATTCAGACAAATGGTCTATTAGAGCATGGATCATCGATACCAGTCATATTTACACGAGACAAGGCCATTCCTGCCAGAGCCATGCTTTAAGATGGTTGTGGTAGGTGCCTAGGGCTAGAGGGAGCTCGAGGTGTTCGGATGGGTGGATAACATATAGGAGCTCGGATGTTAAGTTACTTAAGGCCGTATATGTAGGGATCTTATGCATAAAATAGTATATAACGCAGAGGAAAAAAGATTCTTCTAGAAATTCTTGCGAATACTATATACTACGTTTTCCTATTCTATCAAATAGAATAGTTTCCTTTGTTGCATGAACCGATACTCCCGATAGCAACTTTGATTCAGATACAGATCTCAGCGTGATCAACACGTCTGCACCTCTACGGTATCCACACAAACACACAAACACGTTCTTCGTCCGTCTCACGAACTCATGACATGGAGAAGAAACAACCTTTGTTGTGTTAGCAACTACACAAGGTTATTTTTAGCCAAGAGAATAAAAAGAAGAGCAAAAACTAAAAGGATCATCATCACCAAAAAAGTTACTTCACTTATATAAGGTGACTTCACAAAAGAGTTACTTTACTAGAAATGTTACTTCACCTAAAGGTTATTTTACCAAAAAGGTTACTTCACCTAAATGTTACTTTACTAAAAAGATTACTATACGATTGGCTTTTGTGCTCATCCAATAAATACAAAATGTTTTTGCCTTTTTATTCTCCTTTTGATTAATGATGTATTAATCTCTATTAATATTCATTAATTTTAATGGGTTGAATTTAGTATATTGAATTAACTATTAATCCAATAAGTCATTAACCCAATAAACCAATGAGTCTAACCCATTACTCAATGAGTCTAATATGAATTTATTCGAGTCTAACTCAATATGTATAATTCAGATTAGATTTAACCCCATAACTCATTTTCAAATAAACATGTTCTTTGTGTGTACCCCAATAGACTCTCGTAATGTTGGCAATGTATTTAAAACCATTTTAGATACATAAACAATAAGTGGCATCTAGCAATGCATCATTGCTACCCAAGTGACGAGAATGTCGAGACACGACCTAATCTTTTCATGTCTATTATCTTGTATGACTCAATCCTTATATCCTTGATATCTAGATTGATCAATGAGGCATAGATCGTATCATCCTCTTATCAATCTTTATATTTCTTGATCTAAGTAGACACACTCAATCAAATAAGCTTAATATCACATATTGACTCATTTGAGCATGGTCATGCATTCTCGATCCATAAAATATTCTTATGGCTTCTCTAATAAAATTTAAAATTAAACTTAAAATAAAAAAACTAAGATTAAAATTTAAAATTAAACCTAAAATTTAAAATTAAACTTAAAATTTAAAATTTAAATTAAAATAAAAAATATAAAATTAAACTTAAAATTTAAAATTAAATTTAAAATTAAACTTAAAATTAAAATTAAACTTAAAATAAAAAATTTAAAATTTAATATTTAAATTAAAAATAAAAAAAAAAATTAAACTTAAAATAAAAAATAAAAAATTTAACTTAAAATTTAAAGTTAAAATTTAAAGTTAAAATTAAAATTTAAAATCTCAAATTTAAAAAAAAACGCCTCCCCGAAGGTGCCTTCGACACCATCGGAGGAGCCCTCAGGAGAGGCGGGAAAAATCCCGCCCAAGCGGTGGAAGACGCCTTCAGCCATTTGAAGGCGCCCTCCGTAACCTATGGAAGACACCTTCCATTAAGCTTAAAGGCGCCTTCAAGCAGCATTTTTCCAATGAACAGAGGGCTTTCTGTTCGCGATCTCAGACACGACAAGGCACCTTCTAGCCACGATTTCTCAATGTTTTCATCCCCAAAACCTCAACAATGCCTCCTAAGTATACTTTACCTCAATATATCTCTTCAATACTTAGATTATATGTATTTTTCTTGTCTATTTGTGCTTATATGCTTTTATAAAATTAGGAAAAGACGACATGTTACCCTTAGGCCTAGCAATACTCCATCTACTGATGCAAGATTCCCTACTGAGCAACTTAGGTTATCTTTTTTACAACATATATATGTTGCCCTAAAATCTAGGTATTTAAGTAGAACCCTTTTTACTCAGTATTGTACCCCTATCACACAGATTATTGAGCACTACCAGTTATATAAACTGGTTTACTGTAGTCATGCAGTAAATCTTGATTTATGTGCTCAGTTCTATAACAACTTAGAAAAGATAGATGACTTGACCTACTCCACTGGAGTTGGTGGAAAGAATTTTCATTTTCTCCCACCTTATTATATGATTGTTTAGGACTTAGGAGATCTGTATGCACATTTTTGTGCTACCTTGGTAGGGATCTGCCATTTTGCGAGCCCTACTCCCATATTACATTAGATACTATCTATATGTATTTTTTAGGGAGGAGAGACTACCTATAGTGACTAACTTTAGGTCACTCTCCCTAGGGTCTAGGATTATATCCTATATCGAGTCCTGACCACATGCATTTTGCCGATCACATCTCGCAATGTTGCGATGATTCGACCCTCCCACTCTTTCATTTTGTATGCTCTTTGTTAGCATCTAGACATTGACATTGCATTACATATGTTTCATAATGTCATACATGCATCCAGTCTCGTCATTAGATGTCAGGTTTATATGCCCTATTATCACTTCTTGACATACACATTTTCGACCATAGGAGTAGATATGACCCAGGGTACGTCTAATTCCTTAGTGCATATGACGAGTTTGGTTAGCGTTAGCTAGCTTTAGTGCATATAGACATCATTGCTCAGGGGGTTCTAGCCTGGAGAGGTGGGTCGTAGCCAGCCATACCAGTTAAGGTCAAGGATGATTTTCCACCCATTTTTTCAGCCGAGGGAGAGGAGTGGCTAGAGTTTATGGCTGAGGAGCTATTTGGACATCCTTCGACTCTGACCCAGCCCTCGACCTCGACCCAGCCCTTGACTTCTCTATCCGTCGAGGATCGATTCGCTCGACTTGAGGAGCCCTCCGCATAGCTTCGGCAGTCAGTCTCGGATGGATTCAACACACTCTAGGGGAGATGACCACTGGATTTACTTCTTTTCGAGATGACATAACCACCAGATTTGAGCAGATTATTCAGTCTCTACGAGCATCTGAGCGACCCCTACCACCACCACTTGCTGACGATGATCAGACCTGATCATGTTACATACACTTTTATGCATTGTATATTATTTGACTTACTATTTTTAGTTAGTTTTTTCTTTCAGTTTATTTATTAAATTAGGAGTGTGTTTCATAGACTAGGAGCACTATTTTCAAAATTATCTTTCAAATAATTTACAAATTCTAGGGTAATTTTTTTTTTTACATTTTTCTCAAAATTCCCTTATTTTTAGAATTTTTAAAATTAATTTTAGCCTTAGTCTAGATTAAATCCGTAGAAAGCATGTTCCTATAGATTTAAGACTTAAGTATCTCACCAACACATTAGGGCTACTTTATTTGTGTATTGTTAAACTTAGAAAGGGGTAAGATGCATAGGCAGATTGCCTGAACTTAAGATGCTTATATCAAAGTATTAACACAAGTCTGGGCGTTAAATATCAAATTTATAGTGATCAGGTTAAGTAATCCAGTTTAGTTAAACACTAACTGGATAAAAAGACTTAACCTGACTAACCAAGTGAATACTGCTATCTTCTGATAGTTAATTAGTAACTAACGGTTAGACAGTTAAGGATAATTTATAGTTGATTAGATTGTTTTGAAATAATGTCAGATTTAGGGGGAGGATATTTAAAAATGACTTTCAATTTTTTTTACTTTGAATAGATATTTTAAACATACTTATATTTTTCAAAAATACTTTTTCAAAATATTTCTAAACGATGTTTTTTGAAAACACACCTATACTTTTCAAAATGCTTATTTTAAAAATCATTCTTGACATATTATGAAATATCCAATGTTTTGCAAAATTTTGATGATTTTGAAAACTGACTAATTTAATTTTTGTAAACTACTTTAAACAATTTTTTTGAAAAATATTTTTGAAAAGTGTTACTAAATTCTTGGAAAATATTTTTTATTCTTGGAAATGTTTCATTGTTGCAAGACCTAGCATTTTCATAATTTTACTTTTGGAAAACTTATTTTTTCAAGCTATTTTAAAAGATTTTCCATGCTCAAAACTCTTAAAGTTTTTTTGAGGTTAGTTTTATTTTTTTAAAGATGTCTTTTAAAACCAAAATCAATTTCACACCTATCTCAATTTTTGAAAATTACTTTGAAAGATGTTTTGTAAAAACCTTATTATTTTCAAAGTTTCTTAAAAATCGTTACTATACTTAAATTCTTTTCTAAAACTGTTTGTAACAATAATAGTTTTCGAAACTATTTTGAGATTATTCTATGACATGTTGACCGATACTTTTTTAAAAAATACTTTGAAACACCTTTATGGTTATAAAAGTTGTTTTTAACTCCCCCAAGTAATCCTAGAACTTATCCTGTTGTTAGATTTTTTTACTTTACCTTGCATATTTTTTCTTAGTTGTCTATTCATGTTTTTCATGAATGATAAAGGGGGAGGGTTGGGGATTAGGATCAAGTTAGAAAACACTGAAATTCGAATAACTTAAATATCATTTATCTATTAAATAACTTAAATATCATTTGTCTATTTATGCTTGCATTATTTTCCTAACTTAACCCAGGTTGTCATTATATCAAAAAGGGGGAGATTTTTTATGCAGTTTACACTAACGGTCTAACTCAGGTTTTGATGAATGACAAGTAAGTTAAGTTAGGGTTTGTTGTGACCCAACCACTTGATTAAGTGTGCAGAAGAAGTCCAGATAGGTCGATGGGCTGATCGGACATCTGGCAAGAAATCCAGCTAGGTCAACAGGCCGGTCAGATAGCTGGTACGAAGTCCAGATGGGTCGACAGGCTGATCGAATATCTAGCAATAAATCCATCTAGGTCAACGGACCGATCAGATAGCTAGTGTGAAGTTCAGATAGGTTGACGGGCTAACTGAATGTTTGGCAAATTGGTAAGTTAAGGTAAGTTACTGGAGGAGAGTGACCTTGAAAGGACGCATCCCGGTTGAGAGATAGTAGACATCGGTCAATTTTAGCTCCATTTAGGATCCCTAAACTGAGACCTTTACTAGTTCTTGGTCCTGGGAGGACAGGAACTAGTTATTACTCTTTATTATTAATTATTATTGTCCTAATATTTATTTTGCAGGTTATTTGGACTAACGTTGTTTTACAAGACAAAAGGAGCATATCTACCTTCGGATAAACAGTGTCCGAAGGCGCCTTCGTACTGCTCATAGAAGGCGCCTTCCATGCCTATGGAAGGCACCTTCCGCAGGGTGAAATTTTGACCTCGCCGCAGATAAGTGCTGTGCTATTTGGGATCAAGTTTAACCCATTGGAGGCGCCTTCAGCGGCTATAGAAGGCGCCTTCTATGCCTTATATAAGGCAGCCTCGAAAAGACATTCAAACACTGATATACGAGCTACTACGCATCTATTTAAACTTTTGACTGCTCATGTTCCTGCTACAACTCTACAGCAAAGCTGCTATGCCTGACGACTGCTCCGAGGAGTTTCGATTGCGCCCAACAGATTGACATCAACACAAGTGCTCTTATTTCAATCCTTGAGTATTGGTAACATTTTTTTTTTTTGCTTAATTGCTACAAAAGGACAAGTGCAGTGTGTTGCACTTGACCTAATCTCTCTTGTACTTGATTCTCTCTTCTGGAGGTACCAGAAGAGGTTTTTAATGGATTGCCCATCGATAGGTTTGTGGGACCTAGGTCCTGGAGTAGGATTCACCGAAGGCTCCGAACCAAGTAAAAATCGCTCATGTTTTCTGGTGTTTTGTTTACTTTCTTATTTACTTCTCACTGCGTACACTTTGATTTTAAAATGAGAAAACAAGGTTTTTGAAAACCACGTGATTCACCCTCCTCTCACGCGCGTATCAATCTAACAAGTCTGACCGAATACTTGGACGAATGGGGTATCCCATTGATCTTTATGTTTGACCGGCTTTGTAATGAGAATAACCTTATACATCTTTGCCCTTTGAAGGGGGAGTTGAATCCCATAAGCTCGACCGACCATAAGTATGGTCGGCTATATGCTTATAGGCTCATGCTGAAGATCTGATAAGTAATGAGTCAAGTCTCACAGGTCCGGTCTGCTCTAGGACCAACCGACTATAAGTATCCCGTGGTAATTTTGATGTGATCAACCAAGTCAAGTTAGGTTTTGTGTATTTGATCCTGTTGGTGCGGGACGCATCTGACGATCAAACTTGAGTTTTGATAATGGCAAAGGGTTCAAAGTTAAGATTATTTATGATCTAATAAGTTTGAATGAGATTGCAGGAAAGTCCTAAGTGTACTTAGGCAAAAGTCCTAGCTGCGGTTAGGTAGGTGGAAAATCCTAGGGGGCGAGAACCCTAGGTCCTAAGGGGTGGTAACCCTAGGCGGAAAGTCTTGGCGGGTCAAAGGCTTCGGTCAAAATCCTAGACTCGGGGACTCTAGGTTGAAATCCTGGTGTCGCGAATCGGGTGGAAGACTGGACGGGTCATGGAGCGAATATCCAACAGAAAGTCTTGGAGATTTGGACGCTGAGCAAAAGTCCAGTTGGTTTAGAGGATCAATCTGGCAAACATGTAAACTATCCCGAGTGGAGTAGGTGAGGATGCGTTTCCCGGTGAGGGAACAATAGGCGTCAGTTTGACCTAGGGTTTCCGGAGGGGAAATCCGAAGTCAGAATCAGATAATCTGGAGTCTGTCAAAATAACTTTCTATTTATCTTAATTTATTGTACTAACCTTGTTTTACAGGGTATACTTTGTTTATAGACTAACATGCCTTGCAAGACGGAAATCTCACAAGAAAAGCCTCAGATGAACAGTCCTGAGGCACCCTCCATGGAGCTTGGAGGCACCTCGGGAGACTTGATCGACAGCCCCGCAGCAAGGCACGAGGGCACCCTCCATGGAGCTTAGAGGCGCCCTTAGGCGGATAAGCAACGAGAGTTGCTGAGCTTATCAACGCGGCTGACTCGACTGGCTGGAGGCGCCCTCCATGCAGTTAGAGGCGCCCTCAATGGGCTATTTAAGCCTGGTTCGAGCAGCAGCCAAGGAGAACTTCGAACTCGCGATCCTTCTTCCATGTGCTGCTCAAAGAACGATACAACAAAGCTGTAACTCGACTCGGACTACCAGAAGCTCCAAGTTTACTGATCTTAGTCATTGGTATATTTACTACATTTAAATTAACTGTACTTAAAGTTGAAATATTTTGAATTGATAGTGATTACCCAAAGTAAACACTCAACGAGTGTGGACCTTGGAGTAGGAGTCGCCATAGGCTCTGAACCAAGTAAAAAACTTGGTGTTGGTATTGTTTTTATTTTTCCGCTGCGTATTACTCAATTTACTCAAAACGATCTTGAAAGCCATGAGTGCTATTCACTCCCTCTAGCGCTTTCTATCCTACAATTGGTATCAGAGCGGGGTCGCTCTGAATCGGTACAACTACCATTCGAGCATTCTTATTTGTCGCTTTTTCGTTCGTTTTTGTTAAAAATAAAACCCTACGCCTTTCGTTTTTCCCCTCTAAAACTATTTTTGAAAAATTCATTTTCATCTTTTCACCATTGGTCGGTATTAGTGAAATATCACATTTTCAAAAATTTGTAATAATATTTTTTAATATTTTATTAATAAAAATCAATAAATTGATATTTTTATTTTTCTGCCGTACTACTAATCCAAGATCAAGTCTTAGGACATTTGTTTCTATTTACTTTTTGTGTGTGCTAGATCCTTAATGGCTCATCAAGAAGACTACAACATAGCCTGCCCGCCTCTTTTCTCTGACGAGGACTTTGGCTACTGGAAGAGCAGGATGGAATACCACCTCAAGACGCAAGTCTAGATGTGGATAATTATCCAAACCGGTCTCGAGCTTCCACGAGACGACGCTGGAAAACTAGTATCATGTGTGAACTGGGATGCTAGCTTAATGAAGAAAATTGAAGCCGACGCGAAAGCAACCTGCACCCTTCAATGCGGCCTAACAAAAGAAGAGCTTAACCGAGTCAGCCCGTTCTCAAGTGCGAAAGAGCTGTGGGAAAAATTAATCGAGCTGTACGAGGGCAGTTCTGATATAAAGGTAAGCAAATGTGATTTAATATTAAATAAATTATATAATATAAAAATACAGGATAGTGAGTCAGCGAGCCAGCTTCATGCTCGCATACAAGATCTCCTCAATGGCCTCCACGCAATCGGACAGAAGGTGGAGAATCAAGACGTAATAAGGTACACACTCAATGCTTTTCTGAGGAATACTTTGTGGGCATCCATGGTAGATGCTTACAAAGTATCCAAGGATCTTTCGTCAATTAAGTTAGATGAATTATTTTCCGAATTTGAATTGCACGAACAGATTAATGCACACTCGGCCAAGAAAGTTATTGCTTTGATTGCAGGTACGAGTAGAACCCGGGAACCAAAAGCAAAGCGTAGAACCGAACCCGAGTCTGAAGATGAATCAGACTCAGAAGACGATGATGATGAGATCACAGTCGAGATCGTCACCTAGTATGAAAACTCTACAAAAATAAGAAAGGATTCACCAAGAAGGACATCAAAAAGGTGATTCAGTCCAAGAAGGTACAATCAAGTCCAAAGGTGAAGTTCGATGTAACCTGCTACGGCTGCAACCAAAAAAGACACATCAAAGCCAACTGTCCAAACCAAAAGGAAGCAAAGAAGCAAAGGAAGAAGAAAGCACTGCAAGCAACATGGGACGAGTCTTCTTTAGAAGACTTTGACGAAGAGCTCGAACAGATGAGCTTCCTCGCGCTTACGGCCCGGGAAGAACTCGAAGAATCAGAAATTGAGAGCAAATCAGAAATCGAGTCCGAGCGAAGCCACGGATCCGTATTTGTTTTCGAAGGGCCTAACCCCACTGTAAGTAATTCTCAATTAACTAAAATGCATAATTTAGTCAGTTATCTTATGCGTAAGTTAGCCAAATCCAACCTCCGAGTCAAGTCACTCCAAAAGGAAGTAACTGTTGGGGTTGCAAGGTTGCAAACATAGTCCCACATTGAAAACACATGGGAAAGATCATGAGTTTATAAGAGAAAAGATATCTCCATTGGCATGAGGCCTTTTGGGTAGAGCCCAAGAACAAAACCATGAGGGCTTAGGCCCAAAGTGGATAATATCATACCATTGTGGAGATATCTAAATTCTTTTCGATCCTACAATTGGTATCAGAGTCCGGACGGCTAGAAAGTTTAACCGTCAACTGTAAATAAGAGCTATGGTCTGATTGAGCCATGTGGGTACAATATTGACCTTGAACAAAGAAAGTGGGGGCTCCTATGTTCGGATCAAGAGGATCAGACACCAAGCAGGAAGTTCTAGTAGGTCGGGTGAACCGAGGGGCAAGAAGATCTGGTGGGTTGAGGATCGGACGTAGGAAGCCTGTGGTCCTTTGTTTGAGGGGGGGGGGGATTGTTGGGATTGCAAAGTTGCAAACATAGTCCCACATTGAAAACACATGGAAAATATCATGGGTTTATAAGAGAAAAGATATCTCCATTGGCATGAGGCCTTTTGAGTAGAGCTCAAGAGAAAAACCATGACGGCTTAGGCCCAAAGTGGACAATATCATACCATTGTGGAGATATCTAAATTCTTTTCGATCCTATAGTAACAATCCTTAAGGAGGAGACTAAATTGAGTCCTTTGACTGAGCCAATTCAAATTGGAAGTTCAACTAAAGTCCAACAACTTGAGGAAGAAAATTCTAATTTGAAAACTCAAGTCAAAGAACTTAAAAATAAGTTAGAACGATTCTCTTTGGGTTCCAAGAACCTGGACCTAATCTTGGAAAACAAAGAGCCATTTACAATCGATCCGGACTTGGGTTTAAGGCTAAACAAAAATATAGATCTTATTTATCACTTGTAAATATAGCTAATAGAAAAATAGTCTAAGCATGGGTTCCCAAGTCGAACTTGGTTAATCAAGTTGGAGTTGGACAATATTGGGTCCCCAAGGATCAAATCCATTACCTTAATAGACCTTATCGAGGCTATAATCTAGGGGGAGCCAATAGAAAAACTATTTTTATATATAAATTTGTTTGATGCTTGCGTTACTGCTTTTATTATACATGCTTAGAATATGCTAGATAAGGACCTAAGCTTGATTTACACTTGACTAGTTAGACCTTGAAGTTACTGTAAGGAAATTAAATATTCAATTTTTTTGAAAGGCTTTATTTAGAAGTGGTGGATGATCCCATACCCAAGAAGGCCTAGTGCTTCGCCACAGTCTGGAAGCCGATCATCGAAATAAATATTTAATTAACTTATTTTAAAACCTGAGTCTAACTCAAATGTAAACCAATGCTTAAATTTTAATCTAAATTGAAAATAAAACTAACCATCTCACAACAACCCATAAGATTCCCTGATTGTTAATTTAGAAAAAGGTGAGATGGACTTAGGTAAAATTTATATCTAATTAATTAATCAATTAATTAACCTAATTAATTAATTAATCTAATTAATTAACCTAATCAATTAATTAACCTAATTAATTAATCTAATTAATTAATTAACCTAATCAATTAACCTAATAAACTAACCTAATCAACAAATAAATATTATTAAAATTAATCAATCTAACCAATTCTCCACCTAACTTAACTTAATAAAACTAATTGATTAAAGAAATTCAATTAAACACAAAAACCATCTCACAATGACCCATAGGAATAACATGTTTGACCATCTAGACTAGGTGAGATGGAATATTAAGGAGTTGATTTCAATCAAACTATCTTTTAATCCGTCAAATTGAACCAAATAAAATACTTTATGTATAGGAACATAAAGATTTGGATCAATGGATATTAGATAGTGGATGCTCTAGGCACATGACTGGAGACAGATTGAAATTTACTAAGCTGAAATTTAACAACCTAGGGTCAGTTGCATTCGGAAATAATGGAACACTTAAGGTAATCAGAATAGATAATATCCAACTGAGTTCCGATTTCTATATTCAAAAAGTTTTATTGGTTGATCAATTGAATTCTAACTTATTTACCATTAGTCAATTATGTGACTCAGGTACTTAGTCACATTTTCAAATTCTGATTGCTTAATTAAAAGTGTTAAAAATCCTAAAATTACACTTAAGAAAATTAGGAAAAAGAACATCTATACAATTGACCTACCAACCTCCTTACTAAAGTGTCTATTGACACAACAAGAGGAAACTGCGTTGTGGCACAGAAGACTGGGCCACACTCATACCAGACTCATTTAAAAAATGAGTCAAAATGACTTAGTTAGAGGTTTACCCAGATTAAAATTTATAGAAAATACAATCTGTAATGCTTGCCAACAAGGTAAACAAACCAAATCAACCCACAAGTTAACTAACTTAAATAGAACCAACTCAATACTTGAGCTCCTACACTTAGACCTGTTTGATTCACATGGAGCCAAGTCACTAAGCAAAAACCAATATTGCTTAGTTATAATTGATGATTACTCAAGATTTACTTGAGTAAAATTTTTAAAGACTAAAGATGAAACCTTTGAAATCTTTAATAATTTTTGCATGTTAATAGAAAATGAAAAAGATACTAAAATTAAAAGAATCAGAAATAATCATGGAGGGAAATTTGAAAACCATAAATTTACTGAGTTTTGTAAAATTAATGGATATAAGCATGGATTTTCTTGTCCTAGAACTCTCCAACAAAATGGTCTAGTAGAACAGAAAAATAGAACACTACAAGAAGCTGCTAGAATCATGTTAAATGAATACAACTTAAATAACCAATTTTGGGCTGAGGCAATAAATACTGCATGCTATATTCAAAATAGAATACTAATTAACAAATTTCACAATAAAACCCCTTATGAAATTTATTACAATAAATTACCCAACCTAAATTATCTAAAGGTGTTTGGATGTAAAGTCCACATTCTAAACACTAAGGACTACCTAGGAAAATTCACATCAAAATCAAAAATAGGAATCTTCTTAGGGTACTCCACAAATAGTAGGGCTTACAGAGTATATAACAAAGAAACCCTAAAAGTTGAAGAAACCACTAATGTAATTTTTTATGAAGAAAATAACTCAATAAATGAAACTATTAATCAAAATATAGAAAACAGTAATTCAAGAAACATAGAAGATGATGAACATATTCAAATAAAACCTAAAAAATCACAAGAGCCATTTGCTATTCCTGAAATAAGACCTTCAAGGATAAGTTCCAATCACCCATCTGACCAAATTTTGGGTAACCCAACCCTAGGAGTATGAACTAGATCGTCCTATAGAAACCTAATTCAAATAGCTCTTATTTCTTAAATTGAATCCAAGACTATAGAAGAAGCCCTACCAGACCCAGACTGAATATTAGTAATGCAAGAGGAGTTAGCCCAATTCGAAAGAAACCAGGTCTGGGAACTAGTACCTAAACACATAAATAAAACCATAGTTGACACTAAATGGGTATTTAGAAATAAATTAGACGATAGGGGTGAAATAGTAAGAAACAAAGCTAGATTGGTAGTAAAAGGGTTCAGCCAAATAGAAGGGTTAGGCTATGATGAGACCTATGCTCTCGTAGCCAGACTTGAATCCATTAGGATGCTGCTGGCCTATGCAGCACATAAAGGATTCAAGTTATACCAAATGGATGTAAAATTCATATTTTTAAATGGGTTCATCAAGGAAGAGGTGTTTGTAAGTCAACCCCCAGGTTTTGAGGACTTGGGCCACCCAAACCATGTCTTTAGGTTAAATAAAGTGTTATATAGACTAAAACAAGCACCTAAAGCTTGGTATGAACGCTTATCAACTTATCTAATAACTAAAGGGTTTAAACAAGGTCAAATAGATCAAACTTTATTTGTAAAAATCCTAGAAAAAGATATCTTTATAGCCCAAATTTATGTAGATGATATAATTTTTTGGCTCAACCAATACTAAGTTTTTGAAAGAATTTACCAAATTAATGGGAAGTGAATTTGAAATGAGCTTAGTTGGGAAACTTAACTTCTTTTAGGTTTACAAATTAAATAAACCAAAGAAGGAATTTATATCTTTCAAACAAAATATGCTAAAGAATCAATTAGAAAATTTGGCATGGAAAAATCTAAAAATTTAAATACTCCAATGGCAACCCATGTTAAAATTTATTCTGATTTAGAAGGAAAACCAGTTGACTTAAAATATTACCGAAGTGTAATAGGGAGTCTACTGGTTTACTTGTCAGTCCAATCGGCAGAGGTGAGATTCTCAAGTTCTTTACAAGCCTCTGCCTAAGCTATAGTCAAAGAACCTCCCAATAATATTGGGAGGGTGGGAGAAGATGTGGAAGAGGATGATAAAGAGCTATGGAGCGAAGGAGGAGAGAAAAGGAGAATAGAAGAACCCTGAGTCCCTGCAGTTGGGAAATTAGTTCCGGAAAAGTCATCATAAACTCAGGGTCCGAACTAGCACTGGGAAGAGAGGGATATTCTGGTAATTGAAGAGGGGAAGAAGCAAGTATAGGATACAAGGAGGAAAGGGTAGGTTTCGGAGAAGAAGGTGCAATATTCCTTGTGGATGTACATTCAGAAGTAGAGATAGCTCGTTTCTTAGGTTGGGGTGCCAGCGTTAATCTTCGCCCGGGGCTTTTTCTTGTGGGAATAGCCCCTAGCACCTATTCTTATATCTCCAAAGGGGCATCTGTCGGAGGTAAACTTGTAGAGGCTTCCCCAAAAGTAGTATGAGAACTGGAAGCAAGCGTGGGTTGTGTAGAAGGCTCAGGTAAAGGAGCATCAGATGCTTGAGCTGATGCGATATTAAGTTCTGCTCTGAGCTCTTGCTCCTTAGCTAACACTTCTTCTTCTTCTAAGCAGATGACCTTGTCAACCAAAGCTTTGAATAAAGTATTCACTACAACAAACAAAAAGGTATTTTAGTTAGTAAAGGAGGGATAATTAGAATTTTGAAACTTACCAAAGGAACATTGTAGGCTCTGTTGAACAGGACTCAGGCCAAAAAGATATAAGAGATCACCGTGTACCACTTGGTGAATGTAAAAACGATGACCTAATAATTCACGAGAGTACTAAAAAAACTGGTTGTTAATGAAGCTCCCTTACATCAGAGAGAGGAGGAAATGAAAATTGCCATTTGGTGGATCACGTGATGGGACCGGGAAATTTGACAAAGAAAAAAAATGTGATTTCCAACTCTTGATGGATGAAGGCATTTCTTCAAAGAACATCATCTTCAGACGAGATTGAAAAAGAAATACTCCTGGCTCTGATTTTTTGGGGTAAGAGAACATGAAAAAAAATTTAGGAGTAGGAGGTATACTGAAGAGGCGGAATACCATATACAACCCACATTGATATCTAAAGGCGTTTGGGGTAAATTGTTGTAAAGGAATACCAAAATATTGACTTATATTAATCAAGAAAGGAGGAATGGGAAAGCGTAAACCTGCAACTAGCTGATCTTTAAAAAAGATAACGTAGTCATCAGGAGGAAGACAAGGACAAGCGTCAGGTTGCAAGATCCTAATACGATATTCTTTAGGAATTTCATACAGAGAGCGGATGGAAGTTCGGTCGGTGGTGGTAAAGGAAGAACGAATTTGAGCATACCAAGGGAGTAAGGATTCTTCGGCCATGGTGAAAAATGAAAACACTCAAAGAATAAATGACTTATTGAATCCTTAAGGAGAAAAGGTCACAAAAGAAGACCAAGGAAGATGAAGAAGCGCAGGTTGTTGAAAGAGGCCAGAAAAGAAAATCGCCCAGGAGTAATTGGAGGAAGACAAAGGGTAAAGGGTTAGAAAAGAAACTTAGGTTTTTAAAGCGATATAAGGATCCCCATCAAAATAAAATGATTCTATAAAGGAAAGTCGTTGATCTGCTAAGGAGAATATATGACAGGACACGAACGAAGAGCATACCGAGAATTACTTAGAAAAAGGGGAAAATGATACGTGGCGCTCGCCCAGGAAAAGACATTTATGATAGACAGAGCATATCAAATCATATACTGAATCACCATATCTTCGAATATTCTCTTTTCGTTGAAGGACTAATTACCAACGAGACCATTTTGAAAAACCGCTCGAATCTCAAAGCTTGGTAAATATAATAAATAAATAAATAAATAAATAAATAAATAAATAAATAATAATAATGAATTTGGTGAATAAAGGGAAAACTTAGGATGAGTTAGTGATATATATTAGAATAAACTAGTATTTTAAGCGATAGGATGACTAAAGTCAAGAGAGATGTTTACAGGCTTGAATGGAAAACACCAGGTGAACTCAATGGTGGTAGGTTTTAATTAAAATATAACATATAAGTGTCTAGGTAGGTATATACCCGAATAGGTATAAGTCCGGCCGAATTTAAAGGTACTTGGACAAGTGAGGTAAATAACATAACCAGACATAAACATATAACTTTATAATTGCCATAAATAATTACTCAATCAAAACTCTTGAACTTTCACAAATTTTACATAAACAGATACAGATATAGCAAATAAATAATTTTCTACTTGTCCTACTTCTGAGAGCTACTAGATTGTTTTGCCCATCCCAAGTATAGGCGTGTAGTAGAATAACAGCCCGGACAAAGAGAAGATGTTTGTCCTATCCTCTTGCATTTGTGTGAGCCACCCTCTTGGGTTTGAGGTAGAGAAGCTAGCTCTAATCTAGCCTGGTCTAGTTCAGTTTGCAAAAAATTTACTTTAGTTTTCTGCTGGTCCAAATCTTGTTGTTATTGTGATATCAGTAAACCATCTACATGAACTTTCCTGGTCAAAACTGCTATTTCTGAGGCATGTCAAGCTTTCAGATCATCTAACTCCTCAGTCTTTTGCTTTAAATCCAGATAAGATTTGTCCCTCAAAGCCACTTCCAACCGAACTTGAGACCGAGCTGCTAGTAGACGTACCTCTAACTCTCTTTGATGTGAATGATGTAGATCTAAGGCTTGCATAGCCTCAGCCAAAGACTTCTCCTTCTCAGACAATAGTTGATCCCAAGGGGGAAGATCTGAAGTTATAACTCTCAATAATATCTCTAGAGGAAAATAAAGCAAGAAAGAGTAAAGGTTGACGTTGCAGAAGTTAGGATCACACCTCTATTTAACTTGGTTTCAGGATATGTGCTGGGGGTGTCACGAGATCACTGTAGTAGGTATGAAATGTTCAGAAAAAGGATAGAAGTAGACTTAGGTCGAGTCAGCCAGCTATACCTCCTTCGACTATACTTGAAGAGGGGTTAGTGATATGGGTTATGAGGTATTGACCTGTTGAGTGAAGGAGGTGTTTAGGTTGAGAAAAGTAGGAAAGACATATAGTCGGTCGAATGAAGGCTGAGCGAGCACCCACGTGCTCATATATGCTCGACCGGGCAAAGCTCACCCGAGCATAAAGGCATTACGCCCTATATATAATTCTCAACATATTACCAGCCGACCGCAGACCGAGCGAGCACCCACTGTTGGTTGCTACTCGGAAAACCTAATGGTTCCACTGTACAAAAATTTTGTACAAAGGTTTTAACCTTTCCTAGCTACCATGTGTTCTTTTAAATTAAACTTGGATCGCCTGCGGAACTTAACACGTTTGATCCAAAGTTTAATTTACTTGTTCTTTTAGGTTTAGACTTGGATCTCCTGCGGAACTTAACACGTTCGATCCAAATCACCTAGGTTATTAATTCCATTAAATATTAATTTCCAGAATTGGCTTCCAGGACTGCATGGCGAGGCACATGGCCTTCTTGGATATGGGAACAACCACCACCGCCTAGGTAAAGCCTTTTAAGGAAAGCTAATATTTAATTTCCTTAAATAACTTTAGGTCAACCAAAAAGAACAATCAAATCACAAGGAAAAGAAAAATAAAAGAACACAACATCAAAAACAAATTCGAAATACTAGAATCGCATGCCTCTTGTATTTGGTATTTTTACATGAAGATAAAACTAGTATGATGCGGAAATTAAATACTAGTATACCTTTTCTTTTGCAAGCAAAAACCTCTAGGTCTAATACCGTATTCCTCTTCTAACCACGAACGTTGTGTGGGCAACGATCTTCCGAGATGAGAAACCACCAAAGCACCTTCTTCTCCTCCTTGCAAGATTCGGCCACAACAAGAGCACCTCCAAGGATGAAGAGATTCAACCAACCAAGCTCCAAGGGATGAAAGCTTTCTCTCCTTCTTCTCCAAGCTAGAAACCGGCCACCACTTGATCTCCAAGAGTGAAGGAAGTTTCGGCCACAAGGATGGAGAGAAGAGAAAGGATGAGGCCGGCCACACCAAGGAAGAAAAGAGGGAGAAAATAATAGAGGTTGTTCACCTTGAAGGCTCCCAAAACCCCCTCTTTTATAATCCTTAGCTTTGGCAAATAAGGAAATTTAATTACAATAAAATTTCCTTAACTTTTCTTGACATGAATTAATTAAGAAAAATTAAACAAAATTTCCTAATCCCTCATGTCATGGCCGACCACCTCATGGAGAGCAAATAAGGTAATTTTCAATCAACAATTAAAATTCCTAAATTGTCTTCAGAAATTTTAAAAAATAAAATTTCCCTTTAAAATCCCTTCATGGTTGATAAAAAGAAATTTCTATAATTTTAATTTTTCAACATGCGAATAATTTACAAAGAAGAAAAATAAAATATCCTTCCAATCTATAAATAAGGAAAGAGATTTAATCTCTTTAATCTTTTGTAGAGACTTATAAAAGAGATATTTTAATTTTTAATCTCTCCAATAAATTATATCTTTCACATAAGAAAATTTTAAATTTTAAATTATTTTTTAATTTAATAGGGCCGGCCACCTAAGCTTGGGTTCAAGTTAGGGCCGACCACCCATGAACCAATGGTTGGCCGGCCCTAGCTTGATCCACAAGCTAGCTTGGCCGGCCCCTACAACATGGGTATGAATGTGGGTATAGGTGGGTATAGTACTCTATAAATAAGAGGCTACGATAGGGATCGAGAGGAAGAATTGGTTTTGGTCTCCCGATAAAATTAAGCATCCCGTGTTCGCCCCGAACACACAACTTAATTTTATCAATAATAATTCATTCCACTAGAGAACTATTATTGAACTACCGCACCAATCCCAAATTACATTTTTGGGCTTCTTCTTATTATGAGTGTGTTAGTCTCCCTGTGTTTAAGATGTCGAATGTCCACTAATTAAGTGAGTTACTGACAACTCATTTAATTAATATCTTAGTCCAAAAATAGTACCACTCAACCTTATCGTCATGTCGGACTAAGTCCACCTGCAGGGTTTAACATGACAATCTTTATGAGCTCTTCTTGGGGACATTATCAACCTAGATCACTAGGACACAGTTTCCTTCTATAATCAACAACACACACTATAAGTGATATCATTTCCCAACTTATCGGGCTTATTGATTTATCAAACTAAATCTCACCCATTGATAAATTAAGGAAATAAATATCAAATATATGTGCTTGTTATTATAATAGGATTAAGAGCACACACTTCCATAATAACTGAGGTCTTTGTTCCTTTATAAAGTCAGTATAAAAGAAACGACCTCTGATGGTCCTACTCAATACACTCTAAGTGTACTAGTGTAATTATATAGTTAAGATAAACTAATACCTAATTACACTACGACCTTCCAATGGTTTGCTCCTTTCCATTTTGGTCGTGAGCTACTGTTTATAATTTATAAGGTACTGATAAGATTATCTTCTGTATGTGACACGACATACTATGTTATCTATAATATAAACTAATTGAACAACTATAAACAAATGTAGATAATTTGACCAAATGTGATTCTTTATTCAAAATAAATGTTTATAAAAGCTTAGGCTTTCAGTATACACTCTAACAATCTCCCACTTATACTAATGACTAAGCTGCCATATCTGCTGCCATACATCTGATTCCCATTCCCTCCACATGTCGATCGAAAGCTTTTGTTGGAAGGGCCTTAGTGAAAGGATCTGCCAGGTTATCTGCTGATGCAATCTTGGCGATGACAACTTCTCCTCGCTTCACGATATCTCGTATCAGGTGGTACTTGCGCTCTATATGTTTACTTGCCTTATGGGCTCGTGGTTCCTTCGAGTTTGCAACTGCACCGCTATTATCATAATAAATTGTGATGATTTTGGGCAAACCAGGAATCACATCTAAGTCCATTAGAAAGTTACTGAGCCATACTGCTTCTTTAGCTGCCTCAGAGGCTGCTACATACTCATCTTTCATGGTTGAGTCTGAAACGCATTTCTGCTTAACACTCCTCCATGCAATGGCTCCACCTCCTAAAGTAAACACATAGCCTGATGTAGACTTCATCTTAATCGATTGAAAATCTGAATCCGTGTAACCCACAGGGAGCAAATCGTCTGCTTGGTAAACTAGCATATAATCTCTAGTCCTTCTCAGGTACTTTAATATATGCTTTACCGCAGTCCAATTTCCTTATCCAGGATTACTCTGATATCTGCTAACCATGCCCACGGCAAAACAGATATCAGGTCTCGTACACAACATTGCATACATAAGGCTTCCTACTGTCGAAGCATAAGGAACTGCTTTCATGTTCTCTATCTCCTTTGATGTCTTTGGAGACATCTCTTTAGATAGAGCTACTCCATGCCTAAAAGGTAAAAAACCTTTCTTGGAATTCTGCATGCTAAAACGAGCAAGGATTGTATTTATATATGAAGCTTGGGATAGACACAACATTCTTTTCTTGCGATCCCTTATAACTTTGATCCCAAGAATGTGTGCACAATCTCCTAAGTCCTTCATATCAAATTGTTTGGACAACCATACCCTTACGTCCGATAATACCTTGACATTGTTGCCAATTAACAAAATATCATCTACGTATAGTACAAGAAATATCACCCGTTACACTTCTTGTATACACAAGACTCATCCGGACACTGAATAAATCCATATGACTGGATTACTTCATTAAACCGGATGTTCCAAGACCTTGAAGCTTGCTTCAGTCCATAAATGGACCGATTGAGCTTGCACACTAGATGCTCTTTGCTTTTTTCAATGAACCCTTCTGGTTGCTTCATATGGATGTTTTCTTCAAGACTTCCATTAAGGAAAGCTGTCTTGACATCCATTTGCCAAATCTCATAATCCATATGAGCGGCAATGGATAAGAGTATCCGGATAGATTTAAGCATGACTACCGGTGAAAAGGTCTCCTCATAATCGATTCCCTCTTTCCGAGTGTACCCTTTCGCAACAAGCCTAGCTTTGAAGGTTTCTACCTTCCCATTTGTCCCTCTTTTCCTTTTGTAGATCCACTCGCATCCAACGACTTTTACACCATCAGGTGGTTCTACAAGCTCCTAGACCTTATTAGAGTACATAGACTCTATTTCGGGATTCATTGCCTTTTGCCAAGATACTGCATCTATATCTTGGAGTGATTCGTTATATGTTCGGGGATCAGGTTCATGTTTACCCGAGATCAAGTCCGAAGACTCTCCCAAAAACATGAATCTCTCAGGTTCCCTCACAACTCTCCCACTACGACGAGGCACTGTCTGTGGTTGTGTATCATGTGTGACACGTGTTGCAGTCTCTTGTGGTACTTCATCTTGTATTGTTGGTACTAAAGTAGACGTGTCCTCTCTAAGTTCTTCTAGAACAACTTTACTACTAGGCTTGTGATCCATTATATAGTCTTCTTCTAAAAACTGGGCATTGGTGCTAACAATGACCTTCTGGTCTTTAGGACTATAAAATAAACCACCTTTCATTCCTCTGGGATAACCTACAAACACGCGAACTTCTGTACGAGATTCTAACTTATCAGTATCTGGTTTCAGCACATGTGCTGGACTACCCCAAATCCGAATATGTTTTAGATTGGGTTTTCGCCCATTCCACAATTCTGTGGGAGTAGAAGAAACTGATTTAGAAGGTACTAAGTTCAGAATGTACACTGCCGTTTCCAGAGCGTATCCCCAAAACGAATTTGGTAATTCTGAATAACTCATCATCGATCTAACCATCTCCATAAGAGTCATATTCCTTCGTTCTGCCACACCATTCTGTTGGGGTGTACCAGGTGCGGACAGTTGGGATTGAATCCCGGCGTCTGATAAGTAATTCCTAAACTCTCCTAAGAGGTATTCACCACCACGATCAGACCGTAGTGTCTTGATACTTTTACCTAGTCGTTTCTCCACATCAGCCTTGTACTCTTTGAACTTATCAAAGCACTCGGACTTGCGGCGCATTAGGTAAATGTATCCGTATCTTGAATAATCATCTATAAAAGAGACAAAATATTCAAAACCACCTCTCGCCTGGATAGACATAGGACTGCACAAATCAAAATGAACCAATTCTAACACTTCTTTGGCTCTATACCCCTTGGCCTTAAAAGGCCTCTTGGTCATTTTACCTTCCAAGCAAGATTCACAAGTTGGAAAATTTTCCAACTCTAATGAACCCAAGAGTCCATCGGCTATAAGACTTTGAATCCTACTTAAGTTAATATGACCAAACCTTAGATGCCAAAGATATGCTTGGTTCATTTCCGAAGGTTCTTTTCTCTTATTTGAGTTAGAAGATGTGTTATTAATTTCCATATTTTGCTTTGTGGGAGAAATTGGATTTAAAATATATAAATTGCCAACCAATGCACCAGAACAGATAATCACTTTATTTCTCTTAATAACCACATCATTACTAAAGGAAACTGAATATCCATCCACAAATAGTTTAGAAACTGAAATTAAATTCTTTCTAAAACTGGGTACATAAAGACAATTTCTTTAAACCAAATTTCTATTTCTATTAAAAGATAAGTAGACGTCTCCCACTGCAACAACCGCCACCTTAGTAGCATTGCCCATGTAGACGGTAATCTCTCCTTCAGTTAGTCGTCGGGTTTCCTGGAACCCCTGTAAGGAATTGCAGACATGATCAGTGGCTCCCGTATCTACACACCAGGTGCTGGTAGATAACACCGCTAAACATGTTTCAACAACTAGAGCATGAGATATACCTTTATTGTTTTGATTCCTATGAGGACAGTCTGCCTTCCAATGCCCTGCCTGCTTGCAGATGAAGCACTTGCCCTTCAGCTTCTTCACTCCAGCTTTAGGTCCTGTACTCTGAGATTTATTCACCTTCTTTGCTGAGCTAACTTGTTTCTTCTTCTTCTTTCCTTTCCCCATAGTGAATATGAGAATTATGATGAAACAAACCTTCTGCTGCCTGTAAGGAGTTCCGCCAATGAATATACCCTTTTATTCATATTGTAATTCAGGCGGAATTGCTCAAAACTTCTAGGTAGTGTTTGGAGGATCATATTGATCTGGGTTTCCCCATCAATTTCTCCTCCTAGGATTTGTATTTCATTTAGATAAGCCATCATCTTTAGGATATGATCCCTCACAGGAGTACCCTCTTGCATGGTGGCCGTCATTATCTTTCTCATGGCTTCTTGCCTAGAGGCCCGATCTTGGTGACCAAAGAGTTCCTTGAGATTGTTCATAATATCATAGGCTGTTGGTAAATCTTGATGCTGATGTTGCAATACATTTGACATTGAAGCCAAAATGTAACACCGCGCCATCTCATATGCTTTTACCCATTTCCAATGATACTCAATCTCTTCTTGGGTAGATTCACCATTGGGTGTATTAGGGCAAGGTTCAGTCAGTACAAACTTATAGCTTTCAGCAGTAAGAACAATGTCCAGGTTCCTTTTCCAATCTATGTAGTTAGGACCAATAAGTCTGTTCTCTTTTAGTATGATGGCCAGTGGGTTGAAATTCATCCTAAGAATCACAAATAACTTTTGGTCAGAACTCTAAATTTAGAATAATATTGATTCCTCAAACAATACTATTTTAAATTAACCAATACCTCAAAACACCGCGAATTTTGTATGCCACGATAGTGTGGATGTATACAAATTCAACATTTGTAAAAGGAGGGTTTAACCCATTAATTTTATTATCTTGTCAACCTAACTTTTTGACAAATAAAATTAATAGTTGGTTTCCTTCGATCACACGAATAATAGCAGTGACTCCGATGGGGAGGATACGATTAGACGTGCCTAAGTGTATACCATTACTTGACACTAAGTCCATTAATAAGATTGTGCCCTTTCCAATGGGGAAGATTACACGCTCTTAATTAACTTCCTATAGTCATCCAAAATAGAAGTTTGTTCTAGTGATCCACAAACAAGCTCATCCGAAATGGAGGAAGGCACTCAGAGCCAACGCGCAAGCTTGTTTGTATCACTTACAAACCAGTAATGGAGACCGTGGAATTTATTTAAAATCCCTCTCCCACTTAGTTATTAAAGTGAGAAATTTTGACTATGCTAGCCTACTAAACATGTATACTAACATGCACACACAGCACAATATAAAAGCAATAAATAGAAAAACTAATTTTCAACTATTATGGCTTTTATCTATTGTTGTCCTCCGTGTGTTGTCATCCCTAGCTGTTGCCATTTTTGGCCACCGCCATTGGGTCTAGTTGTCGCATCCATCTTGCTCCTTGTTCCACTGCGCCTCTGGTCCTCAAAAGGTTCCACGCCTTGCAAGATTCGATCCGCGACATAAATAGAATTTTACATTTTTCGATCCTATATTCCTCGAAGGAATGTACATGAAAACTAGATCGAACATAAAATAAAATTTACATCCATCGATCCTATATTCCATAAAAGGAATGTACATGTAACTAGATCAAAAATAAAATCCTAATAAAACTAAATACAGCTCCTGCTGTATTTTATAATACAATCATGCACACACAATAAAATGTCCTTGACATATCCAAGGGTCCAATCACACACATAATAACTATAAGCCATAATAGTTGGATCCTGTATCCACAAAGTTAGCACATCCTACTATTAACCTGCCTAAATTATTATGACATGTGCATAATTAAACTAATACCAAATACACAGAGGCAAAACCCTAGCTCTGATACCAATTGTTGGTTGTTACTCGGAAAACCTAATGGTTCCACTGTACAAAAATTTTATACAAAGGTCTGAACCTTTCCTAGCTATCATGTGTTCTTTTAAATTAAACTTGGATCGCCTGCGGAACTTAACACGTTTGATCCAAAGTTTAATTTACCTGTTCTTTTAGGTTTAGACTTGGATCTCCTGCGGAACTTAACATGTTCGATCCAAATCACCTAGGTTATTAATTCCATTAAATATTAATTTCCAGAATTGGCTTCCAGGACTGTATGGCGAGGCACATGGCCTTCTTGGATATGGGAACAACCACCACCGCCTAGGCAAAGTCTTTTAAGGAAAGCTAATATTTAATTTCCTTAAATAACTTTAGGTCAACAAAAAAGAACAATCAAATTACAAGGAAAAGAAAAATAAAAGAACACAACATCGAAAATAAATTCGAAATACTAGAATTGCATGCCTCTTGTATTTGGTATTTTTACATGAAGATAAAACTAGTATGATGCGGAAATTAAATACTAGTATACCTTTTCTTTTGCAAGCAAAAACCTCTAGGTCTTCTACCGTATTCCTCTTCTAACCTCGGACGTTGTGTGGGCAACGATCTTCCGAGATGAGAAACCACCAAAGCACCTTCTTCTCCTCCTTGCAAGATTCGGCCACAACAAGAGCACCTCCAAGGATGAAGAGATTCAACCAACCAAGCTCCAAGGGATGAAAGCTTTCTCTCCTTCTTCTCCAAGCTAGAAACCGGCCACCACTTGATCTCCAAGAGTGAAGGAAGTTTCGGCCACAAGGATGGAGAGAAGAGAAAGGATGAGGCCGGCCACACCAAGGAAGAAAAGAGGGAGAAAATAATAGAGGTTGTTCACCTTGAAGGCTCCCAAAACCCCCTCTTTTATAATCCTTAGCTTTGGCAAATAAGGAAATTTAATTACATTAAAATTTCCTTAACTTTCCTTGACATGAATTAATTAAGAAAAATTAAACAAAATTTCCTAATCCCTCATGTCATGGCCGACCACCTCATGGAGAGCAAACAAGCACTACAACAAAAACCCTCATAGACATCGGTTTTCCACCGGTGTCTATTACATTTTCGACCGATGTCTATGAAGCCGATGTAAAAGGTCTGTTATTTTAGACATCGGGTTAAAACCGGTGTAGTATCACTTAACGACACCGGTGTTCGAATCGGTTATTAACTGGTGTAGTATCACTTAACGACACCGTTTCATCAATGGTGTAAAACTGATGTAATATTATATGTTAATAACACCAGTTTTGGCAGCGGTATACGACCGATGTAATATTAGTTAATAACACCAGTTTTGTAGCGGTGGAAAACCGATGTAATATCTTTATTTTTTAACAGCACAAATTTGATTTCTGAAACCGACAGTAAAAAAAAAAAATACACAAATTACACAAATATTCTTCATTCAACAGTATCCATAAAATACACAAATATTCACAAATTACATAAATAATCTTCTTACAACAGTATCCATAAAATACATAAACATTCTTTTTACATCAAAAGCTAATAGATATCAGAATCAAGGTAGAACATTCTTTTAACAACACATCAAGGTAGAACCGCACTTCAAATGTAATCTAGCATGCATTCAGCCCCCTCGAACCGCACTTCATCAATTTCAACTCTGGAGTACTTGAGATTTGTAAACTGTAAAAACACATAAATAATATATTAGTAAATCAAGACAAAAAATCATAGTTGAAAAAGCAGTAAGAGCACCAGGTAACAAGATGAGTAATTGGAATGCTTAAAAAGAGAAACGTTCATCAATTATCTCAACCACAAATAAATAGAAAGAAGAATCATAGATGTAAGATACTGATATAGTCCAACACCGGCACAAATTCAAAGAAGAAATTACCTATCTTTGTAAGCTGAAGCCAAATTTGCATGGGCTTCTGGCATAGTTGGTCTGATATTCACAGCATGTATATAATCCTGAATTGCTTCAGTAACTCTACCAATCTCCTTAAATGTGTTCCCTCTATTGACAAGACCATCAGCAACAGTCTACGAAGAACTTCATTGTAACAGGCTATTGCTTCTGCATAATTTCCCTGGTGTAATACAAGAGAACTATCAATTTCCAACTAGGGGCAAAGACAGCAAAGAAGATGATAGACAAATTATATGACTTTCTTCCATTAAATGAGGCAATATGTAGTAACTCTCAAACTAGCAATGAAAAAGGCAGATATAGTACTCTACTTGTTGCTTGTATATAATAGCCAAGTTGTTGAAGGGCACAGATATCCCTGTTGTAACTGCTAAAGTTGCCTTATAGAATGATGCAACAACACTCATCATGTTGCTGCATGAAGAGAAGTTTCATTAAGGAACAAAAATAAATTATCCGCACAGTTGTCATCAAACATTTCTAAAGCTTACCAATCCATGTATATGTTGCCAAGGCTTGACAATGCTTGTGGATGGTTAGGTTGTAAAGCAAAGCATGACTTGGGAAAAATTATTAAAATGAAGTTATTCAACAAGGAAAAAAAACTTAAGAGAATAAAAATATCCAAATTGAAAAGTCACCTTATAATGTCCAACGTCTTTGAGAGCATGTCCAGCGTCTTTGAGAGCATTCCCCTTTTAATGTGCAAGAAAGTCGATCATTAACTAACCTGGCTCACCATCAAGAAGGATACCACATTTTGACATATTAGACCATTATCAACTTACCAGATTATTGTAAGCTTCAATAAAGGTAGAATCACAGTTGATAGCTTGCTTGTAATGCAGAATTGCCATGTCAAGTTGACTTTGTTCATAATAGATGCCAGCAAGGTTTCCTGCGTCCAGATATCCCCAATGCATAGTTGACATAATAAACTCTCTTCAGAGCATAGTTTGCAGCAAAGTTATCCACAAAATCAAAAAGAGATTAACAGTCCAGTGGAAAAATAGGAGTTATTGAATCACGTAGCATATTCCAATGAAAGTATTCTGCAACAGTAATGTTATGAAGAACCTGAAATAAATAGAAAATGATTAAGAGTTCACACAAACAAGAACTACACATAGTAAATAAACTTCTCTTCTTTTGTATGTAACTCAACAACAAATCATCATGTACTTCAAAAATCTACAATATCCACAGTTAACAACAAATTAACCATGCTTTTTTAGCGCATAACTTATGGCAGAGAACAATACCACACAGCATCCTACCAAAAACTATTATATGATTCCTCAAGTCAAAGATGTCACAATAGTTCATATTTATACTCTATCAACCTGCATCCACAAGACCTACTAAAACAATGAAGAATGGCAATAAACCATTTGTCTTCCAAAAAAGAAGCAACTCAATCAAGACTTCAAACATCGAGGCCTTGTTCAGACTCCAAACATCGTTAGTAGCTAACCGAATCACAGCAATCAAAGCTAACCGAATCACAGCGTTAATGCTAGTAGAACAATTATCAGCTGGTTCGTAGGAAGTGAAGGCTGTCGCAGCCCGTGAACTCCGATTAATGGCAAAAACCGGGAAGGAGAATAGGTCTTTCATTGCGGAGGGTGGAGCAATCCCAGCTCTCTACCGGCTTTTCCGGTCTACAAATCCAGTTGCTCAAGAGAATGCCCTGACTGCAATATTGAACATATCTATTCATGATGAAAACAAGAGAAAGATTATGGAGGAGAATGGTTGTTTGGAATTAATAGTATATGTTCTGAGATATGGGTTAACTACTGAGGCAAGGGAGAATGCAGCTGCTACATTGTTCAGCCTCTCTGCTGTCCATGACTTCAAGAAGATGATTATGGATGAGCATGGTGCTGTTGCAGCACTAGCTGATTTGCTGATGCAGGGAAGCCCAAGGGGAAAGAAAGATGTAGTGATGGCCTTGTTTAATCTTTCGACCCATCCTGAGAGCTAGTCCCAAATATTGAATATGGGAGCAGTTTCAGCCCTGGCGGGAGCTTTGAGAGATGAAATTGTTGATGAGGAGGCTACTGGAGCTCTGACATTGCTTATGAGGCATCACATTCTGGCGCAGACAATTGCAAGTGAGGATACTGCGATCACAAATCTAGTAGGGTTAATAAAAAGGGGCACCCCTAAGGCAATGGAGAATGCAATTGCAGCTTTGCAAGAAATGTGCAGACGTGGAGGATTAAATGTGATACAGAATGTAGCTAAGATGCTAATGTTTAGTGGTTTAATTCAGACCATCTTGCTCTGACATTGTTTACCTGCATCAGTACTAAAAACTGATTCCACAGCACACCTTGTTCTAATAGTACATGATCTGCTCTCCAATTCTTCTCTTATCTACTTATAATAAGCATCAACTTTGAGTCAAAAGTTTACAAAGAATGAGTTCAAACACTCGGGGAGAGGCAATACCTTGTCGACGTAGCACTGTGAACGTGACTTGACAGTGAGCCACTGTGGACGGACGAATAGCTGAAATGTGAATGGAAGCATTAGAGAGATCAGAATAAGGGAGAAGGGAAATGGAGAAACAAGGATGCTAAGTTGAATAAGCTCTAGCAAACAATAAAACTTTTGGCAACACAGAAGATACATCACTAAGCATGTAACATGCAACAACAAAAGAACAATCATTCCTAACCATTCCTCCATTTCATCGTACCTGAAACACCACAAGTATCACAAATGAACAATCCACAACAACAAAAGATTTTTTTGTTTGTTTGTTTAGAATTGAGGCATCAATGGTGGTTGCCTCACATGTGGTATCCACGTTCGGAGAGGTTCATGGTTGGAGAAGTGAAGGTCTCTATGAGCAGCATGCCTGCGCCTGCTGCATTGACATTAGGGTACACGTAGCTTACTTTGTCCCGAGCAGATGCCATGAACAGGAATGCCGCATGGCCAAGTCCAGCAACTTAGTCGACAAGATCAAATCATAGTATCAATTATGTCAACAAATTCATAAAAAGCTAGTGAGAGTTCTGCTGTCATTCCATTTCAAGGATCATCTGTTTTTCCCCCTTTCATTTGTACCTTTAACAGACCGATCATGTTGACGTACTCCGCGGCTCCGGGAAATCTTCGTCGGGGTCATGCACATTCGCCCACCTCACATTCTTGTTCACCTCGTACACCTGCTTCCCCCTGGGCAAGGCAACGACATCGATCTGCACGCCGGGGTACCTATCCTTGATGAGCTGGATCACGGGGAAGAAGAGGAGGTTCTCGTAGACTCCGTCGAAGATGACGCAACAGCAGAGGCGCACGTCGCCGCAGACCTTGGAGGCGAGCGAGGCGAGCTCGATGTTGAATCCCATGGGAAACTTGAGGAAGCCGTAGGGCTTGGAGGGGTTGTCGGGAGGGCGAGGGTCCTCCTCCTGCTTTCCGTCGGCGAAGAGGGATCCGTACTCGATGTCGGGGTCCTCTCCGCAGTCGAAGGGGTCGAGCCAAGGGTTCTTCTTCTTCTTCGCAGCGGTGGCGACGAATCTGAGCCGTCCTCGCTGAGGATGGTACGCCGAGGAAGAGGATAGGGCATGGGTGTGGATTGGGGAAGGGAATGTGTGGGAGATGGGGAAGGAAAAGCTACAGGAATGAGAAGAAGGTCTCCTCTTCTCACCCAAAGGGAGGAGTTGGAGGAGATGCGGTGTGGTTGGATGGAGAAGGAAGGGGCGTCGATCTAGGAAGGGGAAGAGGGAGATGAGGTTGAGAGAGATGGTCAGGTTTAGGTTTAGGTTTAGGCTGAGAGAGATGGTCGGAGGAAGGGGCGTGATATAGGTTTAGGTTTGGAGGGAAATTTGTGTAGTGTTGCAAATTTTAGCTAGTGGAAAAATTAAAATATTTTATTTTGGTTCATTAACATCGGATTTTAAAAACCGCTGTTAAAACTGGTGTCTATTAACGAAAAAAAGGCGCTCATAGACATCGACTAAAAAACCGATGTCTATGAGCGAAAATCTGCGCTCATAAACACCGATTTTTGAAAAAACCGGTGTAAAATACTCAAAGACATCGGTTTTTGCTTAAAACTGTTGTTGTTCCACCGATGTCTATGAGGGTTTTTCTTGTAGTGAAGGTAATTTTCAATCAACAATTAAAATTCCTAAATTGTCTTCGGAAATTTTAAAAAATAAAATTTCCCTTTAAAATCCCTTCATGGTTGATAAAAAGAAATTTCTATAATTTTAATTTTTCAACATGCGAATAATTTACAAAGAAGAAAAATAAAATATCCTTCCAATCTACAAATAAGGAAAAAGATTTAATCTCTTTCTTTAATCTTTTGTAGAGACTTATAAAAGAGATATTTTAATTTTTAATCTCTCCAATAAATTATATCTTTCACATAAGAAAATTTTAAAATTAAAATTATTTTTTAACTTAATAGGGCCGGCCACCTAAGCTTGGGTTCAAGCTAGGGTCGGCCACCCATGAACCAATGGTTTGGCCGACCCTAGCTTGATCCACAAGCTAGCTTGGCCGGCCCCTACAACATGGGTATGAAGGTGGGTATAGTACTCTATAAATAAGAGGCTACGATAGGGACCGAGAGGAGGAATTGGTTTTGGTCTCCCGATAAAATTAAGCATCCCGTGTTCGCCCCGAACACACAACTTAATTTTATCAATAATAATTCATTCCACTAGAGAACTATTATTGAACTACCGCACCAATCCCAAATTACATTTTTGGGCTTCTTCTTATTATGAGTGTGTTAGTCTCCCTGTGTTTAAGATGTCGAATGTCCACTAATTAAGTGAGTTACTGACAACTCATTTAATTAATATCTTAGTCCAAAAATAGTACCACTCAACCTTATCGTCATGTCGGACTAAGTCCACCTGCAGGGTTTAACATGACAATCTTTATGAGCTCTTCTTGGGGACATTATCAACCTAGATCACTAGGACACAGTTTCCTTCTATAATCAACAACACACACTATAAGTGATATCATTTCCCAACTTATCGGGCTTATTGATTTATCAAACTAAATCTCACCCATTGATAAATTAAGGAAATAAATATCAAATATATGTGCTTGTTATTATATTAGGATTAAGAGCACACACTTCCATAATAACTGAGGTTTTTGTTCCTTTATAAAGTCAGTATAAAAGAAACGACCTCTGATGGTCCTACTCAATACACTCTAAGTGTACTAGTGTAATTATATAGTTAAGATAAACTAATACCTAATTACACTACGACCTTCCAATGGTTTGTTCCTTTCCATTTTAGTCGTGAGCTACTGTTTATAATTTATAAGGTACTGATAATATTATCTTCTGTATGTGACACCACATACTATGTTATCTACAATATAAACTAATTGAACAACTACAAACAAATGTAGATAATTTGCCCAAATGTGATTCTTTATTCAAAATAAATGTTTACAAAAGCTTAGGCTTTCAGTATACACTCTAACACCCACGTGCTCATATATGCTCGGTCAGGCAAGGCTCACTCGAGCATAAAGACATTTAGCCTTATATATGATTTTTAGCATATTACCGGCCAACCGCAGGCCGAGCGAGCACCCACATTCTCATATATGCTCGGTCGGGCAAAACTCGCCTGAGCATAAAGGCATTTAGCCTTATATATGATTTTCAGCATATTACCGGTCCACTGTAGGCTGAGCGAGCACCCACGTGCTCATATATGCTTGGTTGGGCAAAGCCTGCCTGAGCATAAAAATATTTAGCCTTATATATGATTTTCAGCATATTACCGGCCAACCGTAGGATGAACGAGCACCCATGTGTTCATATATGCTCGGTCGGACAAAGTCCACCCGAGCATAAAGACATTTAGCCTTATATATAATTCTCAACATATTACCGGCTGACCGCAGGCCGAACGAGCACCCACGTGCTCATATATGCTCGGTCGAGCAAGGCCTGCCAGAGCATAAAGACATTTAGCTTTATATATGATTTTCAAGATATTACCGGCCATCCGTAGGCCGAGCGAGCATCCACGTGCTCATATATGCTTGGTTAGGCAAAGCCCGCCTAAGCATAAAGGTATTTGGCCGTATATATGATTTTCAGCATATTACCGGCCTACCGCAGGCCGAGCGACCATCCATGTGCTCATATATGCTCGACCGGGCAAGACCCACCTGAGCATAAAGGCATTTAACCTTATATATGATTTTCAGCATATTACCGGCCAACTGCAGATCGACCGAGCACCCACGTGCTTATATATACTCGGTCGGGCAAAGTACGCCCGAGCATAAAGGTATTTAACCTTATATATGATTTTCAACATATTATCGGCCGATCGTAGGCCGAGCGAGCATCCATGTGCTCATATATGCTCTACCGTGCAAAGCTCGCCCGAGCATAAAGACATTTAGCCTTATATATGATTTTCAGCATATTACCGGCCGACCGCAGGCTGAGCGAGCATCCACGTGCTCATATATGCTCGACTAGGCAAAGTCCACTCGAGCATTAAGGCATTTAGCCTTATATATAATTCACAGCATATTACCGGCCGACCGCAAGCCGAGCGAGTATCCATGTGCTCATATATGCTCGACCGGGCAAAGCCCGCCCGAGCATTAAGGCATTTAGCCTTATATATGATTTTCAGCATATTACTGGCTGACTGCAGGCTGAGCAAGTACCTACGTACTCATATATGCTCAGCCAGGCAAAGCCCGCCTGAGTATAAAGGCATCAACAGGGGATATTCTTAACAGCATATGCAGCCAACGTGAATGATCGGCCAAGACATGCTCAATAGAATATTTGACGGGAAATATCTTCTATAAGTTTCTTCAATCATAGTGACGTGTCCCCATTATAAATATAAGTTATAAAAGACAAAACGGGTACATTTGGGGTATAGAAAAGATTTCTTAAAAGATTATTGCAAGAAGTATAGAAGATGACTTCATCTCCTAACAAACCCTAACGAACCGAAGACCACTTCACGACTACGGAGGTCACATGAGATAGTATAAAAAGGGGATCCTCTCCGTTAGTAAGGTACACAAGTTCTAGCATCTAAACTCTGTTTCACTTTAGTTGTGGTTCTTCTTCCTTTCTTCCACTTTTGAGAGAGAAACTGACTTGAGCGTCGGAGGGCCTAGCCAGGGATCCCCACCTCGGTCTTAGGTCGCTAACGCTTTGTTAGTTTATCTCAATGTGCGTAGGGTTGTGGAGGGCTTCTTCCATATCTACAGGAGGTTCTCTTCATCAGGGATTGTCATTCACCGGAGTTAGCGCACGTCTTCGTAGATTTCAGATAGGATCAACAGGGGTTATAGATTTTATTTCTAGTGATTCCTAATTTAGGTAGACCTCTAACTAAACCATTTTTGTTTAATTTTAGTAAATTTCTAACATGGGTGTGAGCTAGTCTCCTATACCATAACCATGTTTCTTTGTGTTGTGTCAAAAGATACTTGGGTAAGATTTTTGGTAGATTTATTGAATAAATATTTTTATCTCTAAATCATTTCAATAATATATTGGTTGAGTTTGTGTAACTTATTTGACATTCAGAAGATAAAAGTTTTACTTTAAATTCAGAATGACATAATTAACTTATACTAAGTAAATTATAATGAAAATGTTCAACAAGCAATACTTTTTTAATTGATATATTTGATTGTAATTGAATTTCTCCTGTACCAATTACCTTTAGTTTGTCATTATTTCCAAAGACAATTGATCCTAGGTTTTTGAACTTGATACTAGTGAATTTGTACGGGTCCCTAGTCATATGCCTGGAGCAACCGCTGTCCAAAATTCGTTTATTCAGAGCTTTGGATTCTTATACACAACGTAGGAGTTATACCAAAGTTTTGTTAATGGAATTTTAAGTTTTAATGTTTTAAGTGTTTTGAGTTTAAATTGAGTTTAGTTATTAAGTTTTAAGTTAAAATTTTAGTTTTAGTTAAGTATTAAGTTAAGTCTTACTTAATTTTAAGTTTTAATTTAAGCTATTTAGTTAAATTAATTTTAGATTAAGTTTTAATTAATTTTAGATTTTAAGTCAAGTTTAAATTAATTTTAGATTTTAAGTTAAGTTTAAATTAATTTTAATTTAAGTTTTAATTAATAATTTTAATTTAAGCTTTAATTTAATAATTTTAAGTTAAGTTTAAATTAATTTTAATTTAAGTTTTAATTAATAATTTTAATTTTAATTTTAATTTAATAATTTTAAGTTAAGTTTTAATTTAAATTTTAGATTTAAATTAAGTTAAATTTAAATTAATTTTAGATTAAGCTTTAATTACTAATTTCAATTTAAGTTATAATTTAATAATTTTAAGTTAAGTTTAAATTAATTTTTTTTTGATTGAGTTTTAAGTTAATTTTAATTTTGAGTTAAGTATAAATTAATTTTGAATTTAAGTTTTAATTATCTGAGAATTAATATTGATTAAATTTAATTAACTTTAGGTTAAAATGTTAATTAATTTTTATTAAACTTAGAATTAATGTTTTAATTAGGTTTAGTTAAAATTGATTCAATTAAGTTTAATTAAAAACTTATCAAAAAGATTGTTTGATCCATATTAGATTCAAACTTAACTTTAGGTTAATTAAGTAAGCTTCCTAAAGATAAGTTTTTAGTCAATGACAAGGCATATGACCTTCTTATGTATCAATGGTGGACCACTTTTTGAATATTTTTCAAAATAGTCCTGCCCAAAAAGCTTAATACTAGGTTTTAGTCTAACTAGCTCATGTTTGATTGGGATAGCTTCGGTCAGATCTATTAAGTCTAGTGTGCTAGGTAGAATACATAAGATTCAGCCTAAACTTGTCTTCGACAAAGTTTCTTTGGCGTACTATCATCCCAATCCATTCCGTTACTATGTTATTAGAGTTTGTTAAACCTTTTTAACTAACTGTTCTAACTAAGCTAAAAAGTAAATCTAAACCTAAGCATGCATAGTTGATTAATCAAGTTGGTTGAATAATTTTTCTATATTAGTTTGGTTTAATTGGTTTGGTTAAGCATATTTTAGGAACTCATGCTTGAACTTGATTTCTAACATTTTGACTAATTAAAGACAAATATTGTTTGTTGGTTTTGTTTGGGTTGTACCCGAGTCCCAATTTGTTGTACTCGGCTCGTTGCGACCCAAGTACCATATTTAGACACTTGGACCCTAGTTCAAACTTTTTCAATATTTTCTTGAGTCACTCGACTTGACCTTTCAAGTTGAAATTTTCTTCCTGAAGTTTTGCAACTTGAGTTGAAGTTCTGACTTGAACTTGATTAGTTGAGCTACTCAAGTTAACTTGCTCCTTAAGGTGGTCAATTTCCTTAAGCAACAAGTTATTTTGTTTTTCAGATTTTACCAATTTTTTAAACAAGCATTTAATTACTTTAAGTAAGTTTGACTTTGAATAAAATGTTACCATATTGGGACCTTTGGAAATGGATACAAATCTTTAGCTTCTCTCAAACTTTGTGTTGGTTTTGGAATCATACTCTTCTTCAGACTCATAATCTTTGTTTCTTGCCATAAAGGCAAGATGCCTCGAGTGCTTTGGTTCTTCAGTGTCTGACTCATCAAAAGATGACTCGTCCCACGTTGCTTGGAGGGCTTTCTTCCTTCTTGTTGATTTTGGTTTCTCCTCCTTCCGGTTTGGGTATTCATGTTTGAAATGCCCGTTTTTGTTGCATTTCTGATTTGTTTTACATCTAGTTGATTGGTGTCTTCTTGGTTCTCCCTTTGAACTTTTTCCTTGTTAGTAGTTTTCAGACCATGTTAACCAACTCTTCTTCATTGGTTGAGTCCAAGTCAGACTCACTTTCTAGTTCATTCTTGATTTTGGTCATGATTTCCTGCATACAAGACAATACCTTTCTTGACTTGACTTAAGTTAGACTATTTGTGTAATTCTAATTTATAAAAAAGTTCATCAAATTTAAGAATGGAAAGATCCCTTGAAACTTTGTATGCATCTACTATTGATGCCCACAAAGTATTTCTCGGGAAGACATTTAGTGTGTACCTTATTATGTCACAAATTTCTAGGTTGTGTCCGATTAGATGTAGGTCATTGAGAATATCTTTTAGTCGTGTGCGTAGTTATGTGGCCATCTCTCCGGGAAGTATTTTAATATTAAATAAATTATTTAATAGTAAATTTCTCTTATTTACCTTAGATTCATCGGTTCTTTCGTGTAGCTTTATCAGATGGTCCCACAGTTCTTTTGCATTTTCGTAGGGCCTGACTCAATTTAGTTCTTCCATAGTTAGCTCGCATTGGATGGTGTTCATTACCTTATAATTTAGTTGTGCCTTCTTGATCATCGGGGAAGTCCAGTCTTCTGGTTATATCGGCTTTCCATCTACCATCGGAGGAGTGTATCCTTTAAGTATGGTGAACCAAAGCTTGATGTCAGACTTGAGCTAACACTCCATTCTGTTCTTCTAGTAGCTGAAGTTCTCCCCTTTGAACAGTGGAGGGCGGCCGGTGTTATACCCTTCTTGGTAGGAGTTCGACATTCTTGTAATCAAAGGAAAAGAATAAGAATATTTCCAAGACTCTCGTCTTAGGATTAGTAGTGTGGTATAAAGAAATAAGTGAAAGAAAAATCTCTTTAAGGAAAAAGAAAAAGTTTTAAAATTTGCTCAAAAATGATTAAGTAACTTTAGAGGAACCTTGTTCTGATACCAATTGAAGGATCGAGATAAAGCGATAGAGGGGTGGGGGGTGAATATCGCTCGTTAAAAGTCTTTTCTTTTTTGTATCAAATTATAGAACAAATATCAAAACGGCAGCGGAAAACAATACAAATGACTCTAGTGGTTACATGGTTCGGAGTCTATATCGATTCCTACTCTAAGACCCGTGATCCTTGATCTCACCGTTGGGCAAATCACTATAATTCTTCTTTTCGAAACCTCCAGAAAGAAGCAATTCGTACAATGAAAAATATAAGATAGTAACAACCTACTATCTTACTTGAAATTAAGTACAATACAAACTAAATAAAATTATATCGAAATTAATAAGAAGCAATGAAGATCGTTGGCACTTTATTGGAGTACTAGCTTGCTTGAAGATGAGTAGTAGAGCATTAGCATGAACAGAGACTTTGAACAGAGATGAATAGAAAACTTGACTATCTGCCTTAGACCTCGAGCTCCCCTTTTATAAGCATGGTTTGGTCGATCGAAAAGATGTTCAGTTGACTGATCCTTTCGGTTGACTGATCCCTCTATTGGTCAACTGAACCATCATCTTTCCTTCTCCGTCCAAATATGATCATGGCCTCATTAATAGTATTTATTGTTTGGTCGACTGATCACCTTATTTGGTCTATCGAACAATGTAGTTTTCCTATTCACCGAGATACACCATTAAGTCTTCATTAATACAGTAATCGTTCGGTTGACTGATCCTTGAGTTTGATCGACCTATTAGCCTAGCTTCTAAGTTTGTTTCTGCTCGATCTAATCTCTGCCATGTCATCACAGTTCAGTCGACCGATCTGCTAGTTCAGTAGACCGATCAGGTATTGACCGGACTCTACTTTAGTCTGATCTCTGGTATGAATCAAATTAGTTCGGTCGACCGATCCCTGGGTTTGATCGACCTATCAGGTTGGTTCCTGCAAAAGAGAGTTATACAAAATATGATCCTACAAAATAAATGTTAGCACAGTTATATGATGCATGAGTAGTAATTGATAGTAAAACTATCTTGATCTCAACTTGGAAACCTTCCTGATTTCATCAGTTGGATCAGACATAGGGTTTGTTCCTTTCTGGAACACGACCACACTGTTGCTCCTCTCTAGTTGCTTACCTCAACTTACCTACCAAACATTGGTCCTCCAGACCTGTTTGGACTTTGTTGCTTAGTATTGGATAGACTTGTAACGACCACCCTTCTTACTACTACTATTCACTAAGAGTGACCGTTACTTGACTACTAACTCTACTTAACCGGTATGATTAAAAATCACATGGGAACCCTACCGAAAAATTTCGACAGAATCTCCCCTGTACCGGTGACCATATTCAACAATATATGCAATATATACTCAGCCACAAGCGGCTGGAACACATATCAATCAACCACGCAGTATAATAAATCCAAAATAAAGAAAACAACACACAAGTATCTACTTACTAAACTGAACTCAACCTACATGCAATCTAAACAGAATAATCTCAAATGACATGAACTTAAAATACAACTCAAATGTTTATCAATTACTAAAATGCGGAAACTAAAATTAAAACTTCTTTCCTAGTCCCAAGGCTTCCATAGTCCTGGCATCACACATCCTTCGAACACCTCCTTATCGCCTTCCTTTCTATATCTTTTCCTTTCCTGTATCTGCAGTAAGAGGAAGTGTAGTCTATAAGCAAAAATTGCTTAGTAAGCGCTATCTAACTCACAAAAACTCGATATGCATGTGAATATACTGAAAACTAAAACTGAATGCTCAAAGGAAAAGCTACTCATGCTCATCTACTAGTAACTAAACAAACATACTGAAGTGCTAAACATGTAAAACTACTCATGCTCTTCTAATAGCAAAGAACAGTAAGCTAATCGAAATAACATGCTAGCATAAAAGGGAACTAAACTTGCTGATTCTAAAACAAAGTGAAACTTGATTCATTTGTTCTAACTTAATCTTTAATACTTTATGTTTATGTAAAACTCATTTTACTTGTTCAAAAACTTATACTTATAATACTTCAAAATAATAATCAACTTCTTCTTGGGCCCGACAACTGTACTTGCTATGCACGCATCCCTAACTAGACCCGAGATAGCTGGTCCCGAATCTAGTAGGGTTTACTAGGTTATCTAAACCTAGGGACCGACTATGGGAGCCCAGCCCAAGGACTACTGAGAGTCCTGCATACTAGGTTATCTAAACTTAGGGACCGACTATGGGAGCCCAGCCCAAGGACTACTGAGAGTCCTGCATACTAGGTTATCTAAACCTAGGGACCGACTATGGGAGCCCAGCCCAAGGACTACTGAGAGTCCTGCATACTAGGTTATCTAAACCTAGAGACCGACTATGGGAGCCCAGCCCAAGGACATCTGAGAGTCCAGTACAGTGCCACTGATAAAAGTAAAATACTTGTTATCTTTTAATACTTCTAATATATAATGCCTCGGCATTTTCTTTAAGCACCTTGTGTGCCAAAATCCCTAAAGTCTTGACGTTGGGATCTACTTAAAGTCTTGGCCTCTTTCTTTCTTTTCTTTATCTTGCTTAGACTTGTTAATACTTCTAATAAAAGAATGCTTCCTTAAAAACTGAAATGTTTAAACAACTTCTAACATCGGAATGCTTAAACCAAAAATCTGCCTACTATGCTAATAAAATTCTGCCTACTATGCTAATAAAATTCTGCATATTAAGCTTAATAAAATCTATTCTAAGATTGGAGTTCTGCATACAATACTTATCAAAACTTGCAAGCAATACTTATAAAAATCTGCTTATTAAAATCTGCACACTATACTTATAAAAATCTGCATGCTATACTTATAAAAATCTGCTTATTAAAATCTGCATACTATACTTATAAAAATCTGCATTCTATACTTATAAAAATCTGCTTATTAAAATCTACATACTGAAATGCTTATTAAATGGCATAGAAAATCTAGGGTTACATGCACAAAATGAGAAGCTGTGCAGGTTCAGAAATCATGGAGATCCAAGACTAAAATACCAAACTTAAAGCTAATCATGTTCATGGAATCTGAAACTAACATGCTCCAAATTAATCTAACTCATTCTATTAAATTGCTACACACTAATTTGGTGCATAACCCAAATTAAACAAAACTTAAGTGAATCTACCTATTACTGATTAAGGATACAAACGGATCCATGCACAACACATTTACTACACCATCACAAAGCTGCAGAATTCAAAATACATAAGCTATTCTCATTTATTCTCTAACCTCCTTATTCTATGCTTCAAAAGAGAACTGTTAACTTAAACACTCCCTAAATTGAATGCTCATGGTGTTAATACAAGCAAAGCCGTATAGCACAGCAAACAAAACTTGCTGCTCATGATATTTATAGGCTGTTCAAAACTGAATGGCACAAAGGAACTAGATCCGAAATCCAGAAACAAGGTTGTTCATAATCAATGAGGTGGCAAAGAACTAAAATCTGCAGTGCTAAATACAAGGCTACTCAAGCTTACCGAATCATTAACAAAGGAAATCTAAACAGCAAGTATCTAAAGCTAACACTGCATGCTTTAAACTAGAATAGATCTAAACCATTCAAATCCCTTCTCTTCTTTCTTTAGGGTTCACGGCAGCAAGCAAAACCAAGAAGCTTCACGGCAAAACTCGAACAAACAAGAAAACACCAAAACGAAATCGGAACTACTCTTACCGCAGGTGAGTGAGCAACTTACCTTGCTGTTCTTGAGCTTACTACCGAAGGAGAAGGGCAACTCTAGGGTTTCTGAGATACTTGAGTTCCCGGCCTCTTCCTCGTCCCTCCGAGCTCACCTCAACGAAAGGATCGAAATCACCAAGGTTCGCCGAAAGGAAGTCTTCGCCGGCCGCCGGAGGGAGGAAAACCTAGCTCGGCTTTGTCTTCGCCCGAGAGGAGAATCGCCGACGCTCGCGTGAGGTGAGGAAAGGAGAGAAAGGTTCGAGTAATTCGAATTATCCCACCCTAAGTTCCTCTTTTTATAACCTTAATATTCTGTTAATTAACTAATTCTTAAATAAATTTGCTACCAATTCTAAACAGAAAAATCCATTTGCCCACTTGGTGAACCAGGTTTGGACCAAGTCAAAGGTCGTGGGTTCAATTCTCGGCTTGGACATTTTTTTGTCGAAACTTCCTTCGTCTAGTAAAAATACCAAACGACCTCCAAAAATTGCATAAAAATATTCTATAAATTCCTAAAAATCTCTAGAATTTTTCTAAAGTATTTCTAGATTTTAATAAGGTCTTTTAGGACTCCAAATCATAAAATTTGGGATGTTACAAGGCTCACCAAGACTTCCTCTCGATCTTCGGTCCTCCAAACCTATCGAGTTTTCCTGCCAAGTGTCGGGTCCTCTCGACCCACTTGGGTTTCCTGCATGGATTCCACGATCTGCTAAGACTTTTCTGGTTGATTAAACATCCTGCACACTTAGTTAACTTGTTAGATCACAACATGACTTAACTTGAACCTTTGTCAACATCAAAACTCAGGTTCAATTCTGGTGCACCCTACACCAACAAATAAAATCCTGATGAAGGCAATCTCAACTACTCCATATGAGATATAAACTAGCAAGAAACCCCTTATATCTTATTTGAAGATATAGGGATGCCTTGCTTATGTGAAGATGAATGTATCAGACAAGTTGGATGCTAAGTATGATAAGTATTTATTTATTGGATACCCTAAGGAAACTAAGGGTTACTAATTTTATCACCCCTTAAAACAAAAGGTGTTTATTTCAAGGCATGCTGCATTCCTAGAGAAAGAGTTTCTCTTGCAAGAAGAAAGTGGGAGTATAGTTGAACTTGATGAAGTTCAAGAGACTCCAATAAACACTAAGAGATGCCTAGTCAAGAACTGCAATCGATTATGACACAACCTTCTCGTAGATCAAATAGGACAAGTAATATTCTTGAGAGATATGGATCTCTTGTAAGAGAATCAAATGAGGTGTTACTCATTGAGGATGAAGAACTTACTGATTACGAAGAAGCTATGAATAGTTCAGAGAATAATAAGTGGCTTACAGTCATGAAGTCAGAAATAGATTCCATGTATGAAAATCAAGTTTAGAATTTGATGGACCCACCTGAAGGCATTACACCTATAGGGTGCAAGTGGGTTTTCAAAAAAAAACTGACATAGATAGTAATGTAAATTACCTACAAGGCAAGGTTGGTGGCGAAATGCTATCATCAAAGGCAAGACATTAACTATAATGAAACCTTCTCACCTGTAGCCATGTTTAAATCCATTTGGATACTCTTGGCCATATCAACTCATCATGATTATGAGATATGGTAATTGGATGTGAAAATAACTTTCCTTAATTAAAAACCTACTCGAGGACGTGTATATGATGCAACCCGAATGTTTCACATTTGTTAACAAGAATAAAGTATGCAAGCTTCAATGATCCATTCATGGACTAAAGCAAGCATCCAGGAGTTGAAATATCCATTTTGATGAGACAATCAAAGAGTTTGATTTCTCATAAAATCTAGATGAACCTTGTGCATATCAAAAGGTTAGTGGGTATGTGGTTGTATTCTTAATATTATATGTTGATAGTATATTACTTATAGGAAATGATGTGGCAGTTCTACAGTTAGTGAAAGTTTGTTCATCCATGACATTCTCCATAAAAGACATGGGAGAAGTAATTTACATCTTAGGCATGAAGATCTATAAAGATAGATCGAAAAGGTTGCTTGGTCTTTCACAATCGACATATATAGACAGAGTGCTAAAACGATTTAGCATGTTTGAATCCAAGAAAGGTTTCATACCTATGAGGCATGGAATTTACCTTTCACAGTCTATGTTCTCACTCACAAAAGATGAGAAGATTTGCATGGATAAGATACCTTATACGTGTTAGGATGTATACTAAAAGCCTAGCTTTTGGTATAAACATTTATCTAGAAATAAGAATCACATTGGTCAAATGTCTACATTTATGATAAATGTAATTGTTCAATTAATTTATATTGTAGATAACATGGTGTGTGGTGTTACACACAGAAGATCATGTTATCGGTTCCTTATAAATTATAAACAGTAGCTCACGACCAAGATGGAAAGGAACAAACCTTTGGAAGGTCGTAGTGTAATTAGGTATTAATTTATCTTAACTATATAATTACACTAGTACACTTAGAGTGTATTGAGTAGGACCATTTGAGGTCGTTTCTTTTATACTGACTTTATAAAGGAACAAAGACCTCAGTTATTATGGAAGTGTGTGCTCTTAATCCTAATATAATAACAAGCACATATATTTGATATTTATTTCTTTAATTTATCAATGGGTGAGATTTAGTTTGATAAATCAATAAGCTCGATAAGTTGGGAAATGATATCACTTATAGTGTGTGTTGTTGATTATAGAAGGAAACTGTGTCCTAGTGATCTAGGTTGAGAATGTCCCCAAGAGGAGCTCATAAGGATTGTCATGTTAAACCCTGCAGGTGGACTTAGTCCGACATGACGATGAAGTTGAGTGGTACTACTCTTGGAGCTAGATATTAATTAAGTGAGTTGTCAGTAACTTAATTAATTAGTGGACATTTGTTATCTTAAACATAGGGAGACTAACACACTCATAATAAGAAGGAGCCCAAAATGTAATTTGGGATTGGTGCGGTAGTTCAATAATAGTTCTCTAGTGGAATGAATTATTATTGATAAAATTAAGTTGTGTGTTCGGGGCGAACACTTTTATCAGGAGACCAAAACTCATTCCTCCTCTCGGTCCCTATCGTAGCCTCTTAATTATAGAGTACTATACCCACCTATACCCACCTTCTTACCCATCCCATAGGGGCCGGCCAAGCTAGCTTGGAGACCAAGCTAGGGCCGGCCAAAGTTTGGTTCATGGGTGCTTCAAGGTGGCCGGCCCTAGCTTGGGTTCAAGCTTGGTGTGGCCGGCCCAAATTAAAATAAAAGGATTTTTATTTTTTAAAATTTTTCTTATGTGGATAACATGATTTAAAAGAGAGTTTAAAAATTTAAAAATTTCCTTTTATAAGATTCTACAAAAGATTAAGAGAAGAGTTAAATCTCTTTCCTTATTTGTAGATTAAAAGGTTGATTTTAATTTTGGTAAAAATTTTCCTTTTTAATCATGTTCATGATTTAAAAGAAAGTTTAAAAATTAAAAATTCTCTTTTATTAGTTTCTACAAAAGATTAAGAAAAGAGTTGATATCTTTCCTTATTTGTAGATTGAAAAGAGATTTTAATTTTTAGAGATAACTTTCCTTTTTGGAAAATTATCCACATGTTTAAAAGAAATATTTTAATTTATAAAATTTCCTTTTTATTAACCAATCATGAAGGGATAAAAATTATTGAAATTTTTTATAAATTTCCGGAAGCAAATAAGGAAGTTTTAATTTGTGTTTAAAATTTTATTTGCTTGGAGATTTGTATATGGCCGGCCATTGTAAATTGAGAAGAGAAAAATTATTTTTAATTAAATAAATATTTCCTTTTCATGGCAAAAGAATTAAGGAAGTTTTTATTTAAATTTCCTTATTTGCCAAGACCAAGGATTATAAAAGAGGGGGTAGAGGTGCCTTCATGGGTGAACAACTCTATTATTTTTCTCCCTCTTTTCTTCCTTGGTGTGGCCGGCCCTTCCCTTTCTCTTCTCTCCATCTTTGTGGCCGAAACCTTCTTTTCTCTTGGAGATCAAGTGGTGGCCGGATCTTAGTTTGGAGAAGAAGGAGAGAAAGCTTGCATCCCTTGGAGCTTGGTTGGTGGAAAAGGATCTTCTTCCTTTGAAAGTCTTGCTTGGCCGAAACTTAAAGGAAAGAAGAAGAAGGTGGTTTGGTGGTTCTCGTCTCGGAAGATCGTTGCCCACACAACGTCCGGGATTAGAAGAGGAATACGGTAGAAGATCAAGAGGTCTTTCTAAAAGGTATAACTAGTATTTTTCCTTTCCGCATCATACTAGTTATTTTTGGAAATAATACCAAATACAAGAGGCATGCGATTCTAGTATTTCGAATTTATTTTCGATGTTGTGTTCTTTGTTTTTTTTCTTTTCCTTGTGATTTGATTGTTCCTTTCGGTTAACCTAAAGTTATTTTAGGAAATTAAATATTAGCTTTCCTTAAAAGGTTTTGTCTAGTCGGTGGTGGTTGCTCCCATATCCAAGAAGGCCATGTGCCTCGCCACGTCAGTATTGGGAACCAATTATGGAAATTAATATTTAATGGAATTAATAACTTAGGTGATTTGGATCGAACGTGTTAAGTTTCGCAAGAGATCCAAGTCAAAACCTAAAAGAACAAATAGATTAAACTTTGGATCAAACGTGTTAAGTTCCGCAGGTGATCCAAGTTTAATTTAAAAGAACACATGGTAGCTAGGAAAAGGTTCAGACCTTTGTACAAAATTTTTATACAACCATTAGGTTTTCCGAGTGGCAACCAACAATTGGTATCAGAGCTAGGGTTTTGCCTCTGTGTATTTGGTATTAGTTTAATTATGCACATGTCATACATAATTTAGGCAGGATAATAGTAGGATGTGCTAACTTTGTGGATGCAGGATCCAACTATTATGGCTTATAGTTATTATGTGTGTGATTGGACCCTTGGATATGTCAAGGGCATTTATTGTGTGTGCATGATTGTATTATAAAATACAGCAGGAGCTGTATTTAGTTTTATTAGGATTTTATTTTTGATCTAGTTACATGTACATTCCTTTTATGGAATATAGGATCGATGGATGTAAATTTTATTTTATGTTCGATCTAGTTTACATGTACATTCCTTCGAGGAATATAGGATCGAAAATGTAAAATTCTATTTATGTCGCGGATCGAATCTTGCAAGGCGTGGAATCTTTTGAGGACCAGAGGCGCAGCGGAACAAGGAGCAAGATGGATGCGACAACTAGACCCGGTGGCGGTGGCCAAAGATGGCAGCAGCTAGGGTTGGCGACACACAGAGGACAGCAATAGATAAAAGCCATAATAGTTGAAAATTAGTTTTTCTGTTTATTGTTTTTTATGCTGAGACTGTGTGTGCTTGTTAGTATGCATGTTAAGTAGACTAGCATAGTCAAAATTCCTCACTTTAAATTACTAAGTGGGAGAGAGATTTATTTTTAAATAAATTCCACGATCTCTATTACTGGTTTATAAGTGATGCAACAAGCTTGCGCGTTGTCTCTGAGTGCCTTCCTCCATATCGGATGAGCTTGTTTGCGGATCACTAGATTAAACTTCCATTTTGGATGACTATAGGAAGTTAATTAAGAGCGTGTGATCTTCCCCATCGGAAGGGGCACAATCTTATTAATGGACTTAGTATCAAATAATGGTATACACTTAGGCACGTCTAATAGTATCCTCCCCATCGGAGTCACTGCTATTATTTGTGTGACCGAAGAAAACCAACTATTAATTTGTCAAATAAATAGGTTGACAAGATAATAAAATTAAAAACTCCTCTTACAAATGTTTGATTTTGTATACGTCCACACTATCGTGGCATACAAAATTCAATGGTGTTTGAAGTAATTTTATTTTGTCATAAAGATTTATTGACAAGATAATTAATGGGTAAAACCCTTCTCTTACAAATGTTTAAATTTTGTATACGTCCACACTATCGTGGCATGCAAAATTCACGGTGTTTGAGGTATTGGTGAATTTAAATAATATTGTTTGAGGAATCAATGTTATTTTAAATTCAAAAAGTTTTGACCAAATATTTGATCAAAGACAGATCAACTATTAATTTTATTCGTCATAAAGTAAAGTTGACGAGATAATAAAATTAATGGATAAAATCTCCTCTTTGATTTTGTATACGTCCACACTATCGTGGCTTACAAAATTCATGGGGATTTTAAAGAATTGATCTTGACCAAATATTTTTGTGATTCTTAGGATTTAAAATGTTTGTCAATCCCCTAGTTGTTATACTATAGAAAAGACTTAGTAGTCCCAATTGTAATGATTGGAAATAGGACTTGGACATTAAGGTAGACTGTCTTCTTAGAACTAAGAATAATTTATATGTATTTAATTCATTAGTTGAAACATGTCTAGTGGTGTTATCTACCAGAACCTGGAGTGTAGATACAGATGTCATTAATCATGTCTACAATTCATTGCAGGGTTCCAGGAAACCCGACAACTAAATGAAAATAAAAACACCGTCCACATGGGCATTACTGCAAAAGTAGCAGCTGTTGCAGTGGGAGAGGTTTATTCTCTAATAGGAATAAAATATGGATTATTAGAAATTATCTTTACATACTAAGTTTAGAAAGAACCTGATTTCAGTTTCTAAACTATTATAGAATAGATATTGTGTCTATTTTGATAACAAAGTTGTTATCAAGAAAAATAGGGAAGTTATCTATTCTGGTATGTTGGTTGACAATTTATAATCCAATAACTCCCACGATGCAACAAATGAAAATTAGTAACACATCTTCTAACTTTAAGAGAAAGCAACCTTCGGAAATGAACCAATTATATCTTTGGCATCTAAAGCTAGGTTATATTATCATAAGTAGGATTCATTGGTAGCTGATGAACTTTTGAGTTCATTAGTAGTGGAAATCTTTCCAACCTGCGAGTCTTACTTGGAAGAAAAAATAACCAAGAAGCTTTTAAGTCTAAGGGGTATGGAGCCAAAGATATGTTGGAATTGGTTCATTCTGATTTGTGTGATCCTATGACTATCCAGGCAAGAGGTAGTATCGAATATTTCATCTATTTTATAGATAACTATTCAAGATACAAATACATTTACTTAATGTGCCGCAAGACTAAGTACTTTGATTAGTTCAAAGAGTACAAGGCTGATGCAGAGAAACGTCAAAGTAAAAGTATCAAGACACTACGGTGAGATCGTAGTGGCAAGTACCTCTTGGGAGAATTTAGGAGTCACTTATCAAAAGTAGGGATTCAATCCAAACTAACTACACCTGGTACACCCCTACCAAATGGTGTAGAAAAAGGAAGGTATAGGACTCTTATGGAAATAAGTAGATTAATGATGAGTTATTTGGAAAATTACCAAATTCATTTTAAGGATATACTCTGTAAACAGAAATGAACATAGTACCTTCCAAAGTCAGAACTCTCTACTCATATAGAATTGCTAAATAGGCATAAGCCTATTTTGAAGCATATTCGGATTCGGGTAGTCCATCACATATGCTGAAGAGAGACAATGATAGGTTGGACAGGAATTCACTTGTTTGTAAGTTATCCTAGAGAAATGAAAGTAGGTTTATAGTCTTAAAAATCAGAAGGTCATTGTTAGCATCAATGATCGATTTTTAGAAAAGGACTATGTAATAAACCACAAGCCCATAAGTAAATTTGTTCTTAAAGAAATTATAAATGACATGTCTAATCTAGTACCAACTGTACAAGATGAAATATCACAAGAAACTGCAACACGTATCACAATTGATACACAATTATAGACAGTATATCATCGTAGTGGGAGGGTTGTCAAACAACCAAAAGGATTCATGTTTTGGGAAAGTTTTTGGACTTGATCCCAAATGAACATGAGTCTGATCCCGGAAATATGATGAAGCACTCCAAAATAAAGATGCAGCATCTTGGCAAAGAGCAATGAATACAGAATTAGAATATAAGTATTCTAATCAAATCTGGAAGCTTGTAGAACCACCAGATGGTGTAAAAGGCATTGGGTGAAAATATGTCTACAATAGGAAAAGATGGATAGACAGGAAGGTGGAAACTTTCAAAGCAAGGCTTGATGAAAAAGGAAACTTTTTCACTGGTAGCTATGCTTAAGTCTATCCGGATTCTTTTATCTATTTGGCAAGTGGATATTAAGACAGCATTCCTTTATGGAAGTCTTGAAGAAAGCATCCATATAAAGCAACCAGAAGGGTTCATTGCAAAGGGCAAAGAGCATCTTGTGTGCAAGCTCAATCAGTTTATGGACTGAAACAAAGCTTCAAGGTCTTGGAACATCCGGTTTATCAAAGTAATCCAGACCTTTGGATTTATTTAGTAACCGGATAAGTTTTGTGTATACAAAAAGTGTGATGGAAACGTGGTTATATTTCTTGTACTATACGTAGATAACATTTTTTGTAGTTGGAAACAATATCAAAATGTTGTCAGAAGTAAGGGTATGGTTGTCCAAGCAATTCGATATGAAGGACTTGAGAGAATGTATATATTCTTGGGATCAAAGTAATAAGGGATCGCAAGAAAAGAATATTTTACTTATCCCAAGCTTCATATATCGAAAAAAATCCTTGCTCGTTTTAAGCATGCAAAACTCCAAGAAAGGTTTCTTACCTTTTTAGCATGGAGTAACTTTATCTACAGAAATGTCTCTGTAGACATCAAAGGAGATAGAGGAAATGAAGGCAGTTCTTTATGCTTCGGCTGTCGGAAGCCTAATGTATGCTATGCACGAGATCAGAAATCTGTTTTGCCAAGGGCATAGTTAGCAGATATCAAAGTAATCCTGGACAAGGACATTGGACTGCAGTAAAGCATATATTGAAGTACCTTAGAGGCACTAGAGATTATATGCTAGCTTACAAGGCAGTTATTTTGGTCCCTGTGGGTTGCTCGGATTTTAACTTCCAATCGGATAGGGACAATATTAAGTCAACCTCGGGGTTTTGTCTTTACTTTAGGAGGTAAAGTCATAACTATGGAAGAGTGATAAGCATATGTGTTTTTCTAGACTCCACCATAGAAGCTGAGTATATGACAAGCCTCTGAGGTAGCCATAAAAGCTGAATGACTCAATAACCTCAAGATAGACTTAGATATGATTTCTGGTTTGTCCAAAGATTATTACAATTTATTGTAATAATAGTGGTGCAGTAGCAAACTCGAAGAAACCATGAGTCTATAAGGCAAGTAAACACAATAGAGCGCAAGTACCACTACAAAAATAGTCGCGAATAACGACTGAATATTCCGTCGGCATTCCGTCGGTAAATGAGCTTTCCGACGGAATACCGACGAAATTTTTGATATCGGGAAGAATTGGGTCGGGGCTCAATTTACCGACGGAAAATATATTCAGTCGGAATTTACCGACGGAATGTATGAATTCCGTCGGTATACATTAACGACAGAAAACTTACCGGTCGGCAAAGGGCAAACGGCGTGTAACGGAGCTTACCGACTGAACCATATTCCGTCGGTAAATCACCGACGGAATTCATTATTCCGTCGGGAATCACCGACGGAATTTAAATTTCAGTCAGAAATCACCGACGGAATATTGGATTCCGTCGGTAAATCACCAACGGAATTCATTATTCCGTCGGTGATCACCGACGGAATTTAAATTTCCGTCGGTGATTTCCGACGGAATTAACATTTCCGTCGGCAATGTATCGTAAATATCCTGGTGTAGTTCAATATATTACCGACGGAACGCGAAATTCCGTCGGTAATTTCCAGTAAAAATTTTGAAATGTCTGCTCTGCATTTCCCTCTTATCATATATACAATTTTTATACAATAAAAACCATCACAAACGATGGTAACACAAACACAAATCATATATAATCACAATCCATACAATCAACAACTATCACAACATACAATATGCTCACAAACAAATGATAAAACTGTCTAAAAAATAATACAAAACATACTAACATGTGACCATATCTCCAAAATTCAATACAAAATAAAACATAACCAAATATCAAGTACTGACAATCATAAACATCCAAAAGTACTGACAAGTCAACGTTAAATACAAAATATCCAAACTTACCATGATACATCACCTACACATATATCCAAATATAATCCTGTAAAAGTCAAATATAAGATATTATAATCAGACTGAATCGATATAAATGTAATATATAACTCAAGAATTGTAATGTATAATTAATTTTGCATGTAATAAAATACCTGGATTATATTGTAGATATCCAATGATAGTACGGCGGTGAATATATCAATATGGACTCCTGCAAAATGCAATACAATTTAAGATAAATATCTAAATTTGTTAAGAATCTGAAACCTAATAAGAATATGAAATTGTAATGGCTACTCTATCTTATAAGAGATAAGGAATCAATGAATCACATTCATGCATAGTGGAAAGCAAGATGGATGCAACATGCTCATGGTAGTGTGAGCTTTATTTTCAGCATGCATTTGGTATTTGGAATTTAAAAATACACTAGACGAAGCAAAAACTTAGAAGTGCCCAGCAGACATACAATAGTGCAGAAACAAATGATGAGAAGAGAGCAATATAGCAACAAACTGAAAGTTGAAAGTGCATCGTGGAAAAAGATGAGAAGTAGATGGAATGCACAACTCATGCTTTATCAAAAAACGAAACTTAAGTTGTACACTGCACAAGAGTAAAACATGAGAAGAAAAATTAAAAATACAATAAAGAAACATTAGAATAAGATAAATGATAGAAAAAATAATAAAATAAATAAGAATGAAATTAAAAATAAACTTGAACAAGTAAAAAATAGAGGACTAGAAAAAACATTAAAAAAATAAGGTAGATGATAAAAAAAATAAAAATAAAATTATAACAAAAGCAACACAAAAATAATTAAAACAAAGGATGAAAAAGCCTGGTGAATTAAAAAGAAAAAAAATCAAACATATTAGAGAAGAACAGGAGAAAGAGACTAAGCAAAAGTTGTGTGAAGTGCTTTTACATAAACGCTCATTCTTAATAGTTAATACTATAATTTAAAAATATAAACAATTAATCCAAATGATTATGCAATGGTTATGAGAAATTTTATGATGGAGAAAGTAAACCGGATGTAGTACCAACAATGCAGACTCTTTCTTTAAATTTTTTTGTAATGTATGTGGATACTCGATGGTCGTCAGGAGTAAATCTGCATATAAACAATTTTAAAACATAAGCTATATGTTTAAAAAGAGAACATGAATTACTAATAATGAAAAAATACTTACGACTCTCCAACAACCCTAAGAACTGTAGATCCACGAAGTGGTGGTGCTGGATGATCTACCATGAGATATAATATCTACAAAATAGCATTACAACACATCATAATAAAGTTTACAAACATGATAATGCAAAACAAGTTACATTTCACAGGAAGAAGAATCTCCAGTACTATGAGATTTTAGCAAAGAGCAATTATAATTTTGAGAAGCCATTCCTTTATCTTGCCAGAAAACTTGCAAGGTTAGTATGATTTGGTTCTGATATCAATTAAAGATTATCTAATCAAGAATTAGAAGTAATGATAAATGTGGTTCCAGGGACCCTAACCTTCACTTTGTCGAATCACCTGCACTGGCACCTCCTGAAGTTCAGATTGACTTGGTTGCACAACAACAGTATGGTCAATTATATGTTTCTGTCTAAAATTTTGTTTCCTTATCTACATTGTGATTCCAATAACTTTTTGATTATTGCTTGCGATATTAAGTTTGGTTTTTATATTTTTGGAGGTTTCTTGGATTTTTTTTTGTAGGTGGATGATGATAAATGTATACATTCAATTGTCATATACTCAACTTAGGTTTGCTTATGTTATACAGCATAGAGAATGATCCATATGAACTCATTATAGGACCAAATTTACATTGTTATTATTGGCCGATTTGGTTTTCTATTACAAAAAAATTGACTTAGATGTGCAATTAGCTGATAATCCTTGTTTGTGTAATAAGTAGATAACTGTTGCATCCATGAACTGGTATGTTCTTTGTGTAAACATCAATTGTAATAACATATCGTCTGATTTATGCCTAATGAAAATAGGGCCCAGTGACGTCGCCGGCCTGCAGTGAACAGGGCCCTACGACGCCGGCCTGCAGCAAGCAGGCGCCAGCGGCGGACGCCTGCCGCGAGTAGGCGCCTGGGGAGCAGCCGCCGGCAGAGCACACGCCTGGGGAGAAGGCGCCGGCGTAGCAGGCGGCGTGCGCGTCAAACAGAAGAGAAGAGGGAGGAGAGGTGCATACCAAAGTCGCCTGTTGCTGATCACCGAGAGCGAGAGAGGACATGAGGCTGAACGCCGAGATCGCCGGTTGCTGTTTGCCGATCGCCGAGGATGCGGAGAGGAGAGGATATTGAGTTCGCGTGGAGAGGAAAGTTGCACTGTGCCCTAATTTTTACTCTGTTTTACCAACGGAATTGAATTCCGTCGGTAATTACCGACTGAATTATGGTTCCGTCGGTAATTACCGACTGAATTATGGTTCCGTCGGTAATTACCGACTGAATGTTACAATCCGTCGGTAATTACCGACGGAATGTTACAATCCGTCGGTAACCCCTAAAACTAATCGGAGCGGCCGAATATTAGTATTTACCGACGGAATTAGCATTTTGTCGGTAAACATCAATACCCGAACCCGTTAAAGGATTTGCCGACTGAATATTATATTCAGTCGGTAAATACCGACTGAAATATATATTCAGTCGGAATATTCCAGACTGAATTTAATTCAGTCCGTAAATCCCGACTGAATTAAATTCAGTCGGGAATGTCGTCGGTATTTGCAGGTTTTTTTGTAGTGTACCACCCAATACGAGAAATCGTATAAATGAGGAGAAGTTGTTGCTGCTTAGATTGCATCAGATGATGACCTATAGATCTTTTCACTAAGACCCTTAAGGCAAGAGCTTTTGATGGGCATGTTGAAGGGTTGGGATTCAGATGTATGGCAGCAGATATAGCAGTTTAGTCTTTTATTATAAGTGGGAGATTGTTAGGATGTATACTAAAAGCCTAGCTTTTGGTATAAACATTTATCTAGAAATAAGAATCACATTGGTCAAATGTCTATATTTATGATAAATGTAATTGTTCAATTAATTTATATTGTAGATAACATGGTGTGTGGTGTTACACACAGAAGATCATGTTACCGGTTCCTTATAAATTATAAACAGTAGCTCACGACCAAGATGGAAAGGAACAAACCATTGGAAGGTCGTAGTGTAATTAGGTATTAGTTTATCTTAACTATATAATTACACTAGTACACTTAGAGTGTATTGAGTAGGACCATTTGAGGTCGTTTCTTTTATACTGACTTTATAAAGGAACAAAGACCTCAGTTATTATGGAAGTGTGTGCTCTTAATCCTAATATAATAACAAGCACATATATTTGATATTTATTTCTTTAATTTATCAATGGGTGAGATTTAGTTTGATAAATCAATAAGCTCGATAAGTTGGGAAATGATATCACTTATAGTGTGTGTTGTTGATTATAGAAGGAAACTGTGTCCTAGTGATCTAGGTTGAGAATGTCCCCAAGAGGAGCTCATAAGGATTGTCATGTTAAACCCTGCAGGTGGACTTAGTCCGACATGACGATGAAGTTGAGTGGTACTACTCTTGGATCTATAAGGATTGTCATGTTAATTAAGTGGACTTAGTTGACATCATATTAATGATAGGAGACTAACACACTCATAATAAGAAGGAGCCCAAAATGTAATTTGGGATTGGTGCGGTAGTTCAATAATAGTTCTCTAGTGGAATGAATTATTATTGATAAAATTAAGTTGTGTGTTCGGGGCGAACACGGGATGCTTAATTTTATCAGGAGACCAAAACTCATTCCTCCTCTCGGTCCCTATCGTAGCCTCTTAATTATAGAGTACTATACCCACCTATACCCACCTTCTTACCCATCCCATAGGGGCCGGCCAAAGTTTGGTTCATGGGTGCTTCAAGGTGGCTGGCCCTAGCTTGGGTTCAAGCTTGGTGTGGCCAGCCCAAATTAAAATAAAAGGATTTTTATTTTTAAAAATTTTTCTTATGTGGATAACATGATTTAAAAGAGAGTTTAAAATTTTAAATATTTCCTTTTATAAGATTCTACAAAAGATTAAGAGAAGAGTTAAATCTCTTTCCTTATTTGTAAATTAAAAGGTTGATTTTAATTTTGGTAAAAACTTTCCTTTTTAATCATGTTCATGATTTAAAAGAAAGTTTAAAAATTAAAAATTCTCTTTTATTAGTTTCTACAAAAGATTAAGAAAAGATTTGATATCTTTCCTTATTTGTAGATTGAAAAGAGATTTTAATTTTTAGAGATAGCTTTCCTTTTTGGAAAATTATCCACATGTTTAAAAGAAAGATTTTAATTTATAAAATTTCCATTTATTAACCAATCATGAAAGATAAAAATTATTGAAAATTTTTATAAATTTCCGGAAGCAAATAAGGAAGTTTTAATTTGTATTTAAAATTTTATTTGCTTGGAGATTTGTATATGGCCGGCCATTGTAAATTGAGAAGAGAAAAATTATTTTTAATTAAATAAATATTTCCTTTTCATGGCAAAAGAATTAAGGAAGTTTTTATTTAAATTTCCTTATTTGCCAAGACCAAGGATTATAAAAGAGGGGGTAGAGGTGCCTTCATGGGTGAACAACTCTATTATTTTTCTCCCTCTTTTCTTCCTTGGTGTGGCCGGCACTTCCCTTTCTCTTCTCTCCATCTTTGTGGCCGAAACCTTCTTTTCTCTTGGAGATCAAGTGGTGGCCGGATCTTAGTTTGGAGAAGAAGGAGAGAAAGCTTGCATCCCTGTAACGACCCACCTTCTGGGCACTGGTTGTAAGGCCGATCGTCACAATAATGCTAAACTATACTGTGCGGAAAGCTGGGCTAATTAAAATTTTACTCTACTAATGACTGATACAACTGATAAGAAAGGTCTAAAGACCTTCTTTACTGGTGTACATATGCTAAGGAGGGGAAACTGAACATCCCAACTGAGCTAGGGACTAGAAACTAACTTCCCAACTACCTACCGGCCTGCTGATCGATCTACAGATCGATCAGCGGGATTCTGTTCTCACTGATCGGTCGGTCGACCGATCCAGTGGCTGGATCGGCCGGTCGATCGATCCAGAGCGTCGGATCGGTCGATCGACCGATCCAGCACCAAACACCGCAATCGCTATCAGATCGCTACCGGATCGATCGGTGACGATCCGGAGGATCTGATATCAGATCTTATCTCGATCGGTGACCGATCCAGGGCATCGCTTGTGCTCGATCGGTTCGAGACCGATCGAGTTCGATTTCGCCGAACTCGATTTCAGCACTTTGGCGTGCCAAAATCTCACACAACAATTCTAAAATCAATGGAAATACATTCTAACAACTATTAACCAGCATTCTAACATAATTACTAACAAACTAAATGAATCTCCCATGATTTAAACACTCTAAGGTTCAAAATTACATAAAAGAAGAAATACTAAGACTTCTACTATTTAAGCTTGCTAAAACCCCTGAGGATCTTTTATTTCAGTTCCTTCCACACACATCTTGATCTGCATTGACCTTCCGCCTCCGCTACTGGTTCACTTTTCCTTTACCTTTATCTGCAGTATAAGAAAAGTAGTATCTATAAGCTAAAAAGCTTAGTAAGAAACCATCTACCTCACAAAAACATGCAACGATGCAAATATGATTTTAAATCATGCTGTTTAAAACATATGCTGGATATACTGAATAAACTAAGCATGACATGGCATAGAAGCATACAATCATGGCATATCTAAAGCTGAGCATAAAGTCATCATGCATATTCACAGGGAAAAACTAAGCTGATACTATGAACTGAGCTACGCTAATACTGAGCTACTACTAGAACTGTACTGAATTCACAAACTACTTTATGAAAGGTTGAAAACCATATACATATAATAAGTGAAAATACTAAACATGCTGCTGATGGGCCCGACAACTGTACGTGATATGCGCGCATCTCTAACTAGACCCGGGGTTGCAAGTCCCGAATTTAGTAGAGCTACTAGGTTATCTAAACCTAGGGACCGACTATGGGAGCCCAGCCCAATGGATATCTAATCCAGTACAGTGCCAACTGAAAAGTAAAATACTGAGTATAGCTAAACTGTTCTAAATTGTTGTTTCTAAGTTATCTGAACCTAGAGCTAGGTTGTCTGAACCTAGAGGCGACTGTGGGAGCCCACCCATTGGACCGTAGTCCCATATAAGCTAGAATAGACCGATTTACTAATTTAGATGCTTCTAATGCATCCAACTGTGCTAATAAAAATGCCTAAGTTGCATTCTTTTTCTAAGCTGGTTATTTAATCGAACACCTAGTGTACTTTAACTCCCTTCTCTATTAGGGAGACTACCTTTAGGCACCCAACAACATCTAAACCTCCAACTGAAGGAGAAAAGACGTGTCCGACCCATCTAAAGGTACTCACTAAATCCCTAAACCTGCGAAGAGGGTTAAATACACCCTATGTGTCGAAAACATACGCATATAACTAAACTACTGCACAGAAAATCAAACGGTAGCTATTATACTGCAGGTGAGGGGTTTCTTACCTCCTATTCGGAATTTCTTACGATTCTATTCGCTAGAACTCCGGTGGAGATGATCTTCTCGACGATCCGCTCGCGTCTACGTGTTCTTCTCGCGAAGGGGAACATCCTCGTATCGTTGGTCTCGCCGGAAGAAGTTCCCTTGGCCCTTGGGGCTTGGTGTGCCGTGCATGAGGAAGAGGAGGAGAAGGGAGAGGCGGCGGTGGTGTTGGGTCTCGGCGTGAGGGTTTTGTGAGGAGAGGGCTGCCGAACCAAATTAAACCAAACCCAACTTAAGTTCTTAATTTATATTAAGTGGATTATTGAACCCAACTCTAATATAAATATAATTGGTTCCTCTTTCTTTCAGCACGGCCCTGCTGGGTTCACCGGTTACTAAGGCTAACTAAAGGTTTAGCGGACCCGAGAGGTCCCGGGTTCGATTCCCGCCTAAGCTATTTTATTCTTTTAATTATTTTTGTTGCTTCCGCTACTCGGAAAATTCGAAAAAATATCTAAAAATTCCAGAAAAATCATAGAATATTTATAATGTAGTTTCAAGAATTTTCGGGCGTTACAATCCCTTGGAGCTTGGTTGGTGGAAAAGGATCTTCTTCCTTTGAAAGTCTTGCTTGGCCGAAACTTAAAGGAAAGAAGAAGAAGGTGGTTTGGTGGTTCTCATCTCGGAAGATCGTTGCCCACACAATGTCCGGGATTAGAATAGGAATACGGTAGAAGATCAAGAGGTCTTTCTAAAAGGTATAACTAGTATTTTTCCTTTCCGCATCATACTAGTTATTTTTGGAAATAATACCAAATACAAGAGGCATGCGATTCTAGTATTTCGAATTTATTTTCGATGTTGTATTCTTTGTTTTTTTTCTTTTCCTTGTGATTTGATTGTTCCTTTCGGTTAACCTAAAGTTATTTTAGGAAATTAAATATTAGCTTTCCTTAAAAGGTTTTGTCTAGTCGATGGTGGTTGCTCCCGTATCCAAGAAGGTCATGTGCCTCGCCACGTTAGTACTGGGAACCAATTATGGAAATTAATATTTAATGGAATTAATAACTTAGGTGATTTGGATCGAACGTGTTAAGTTTCGCAGGAGATCCAAGTCAAAACCTAAAAGAACAAATAGATTAAACTTTGGATCAAACGTGTTAAGTTCCGCAGGCGATCCAAGTTTAATTTAAAAGAACACATGGTAGCTAGGAAAAGGTTCAGACCTTTGTACAAAATTTTGTACAGTGGAACCATTAGGTTTTCCGAGTAGCAACCAACAATACGTCCACAATAGGATCTATCATGTATGCTATGTTATGTACAAGGTCTAATGTATCGTATGCTCTGAGTGTTACGAGCAAATACCAGTCTGATCTAGGAATGGATCACCGGATGGTTGTCAAGACGAGCCTTAAGTACTTAAGAAGAACTAAGGATATGTTATTGGTATATGGAGATGGTGATATGATCATACGCGAATATACAGATGCAAGTTTTTTGACGGACAAGGATGACTCCAAGTCCTAGTCTGGATTCATATTTATATTAAATGGAGTGATAGTTAGTTGAAAGAGTTCCAAGCAAGACACTATTTTAAATTCTACCTATGAGGTGGAATATATTGCAGTTTTAGAAGCAACAAAGGAAACAGTTTGGATCAAGAAGTTCGTTACCGAACTTGGTGTAGTTCCATCAACTATTGAAGCATTACCTATTTACTGCGACAACACTGAAGCCATTGCTTAAGCAAAGGAACTTAGGTCTCATCAGTGATCCAAACACGTGCTTCGCCGCTATTATTTGATCAAGGAGATTATTAGTAGGAAAGAAATACAACTTGAGAAATTTCCACTGAAAAGAACCTAGAAGATCCTTTGATAAAGGCTCTACCACAAAGTAAGTTGGAGAGTCATGTCCATGTTTATGATTTAGGACACTGTGATTGACATTAGGCCAAGTAGGAGTGTTAAATTTTGAGGGATGTCTTAAGGAAATCACCTTATGATTTTACTATTTATTTGATAAATATAGATTCACTATTGGAGTACATATTATATGTTTGAATAGTCTTAAACTCATTCATTAAATGCTCGTAATATAATTCATAGCATGAGAAAATTTGTGATTGAATCACAACTTGTGATCATCTCTACATGTGCAAATATAAACATATTCAAATTTCCCTAGTCATCAAATTGGTGCATTCGAACATCATCAATTCTATAAGACTAGCATGGATTATACTCCTTGGTTCGGCCAAGCAACTGTTTCTCACTAGTTGGAGACGTTGGGATGCCGAGAGTTAAACATAGATGTTAGTTATGGTAACTAGTTCATTGGAGTGATTTACTGTAAGACTTCATATGATTTTATATATATATAGATATATTTGTGAAGTTCTTACTGTAGCTCGAGTGCAAGTTTTCGTTTGCTTGAGGTATACAAGTCATTTTGGTCATAAAGACTTATATTTTGACATCTTAAGCAAACATCTCTTAGAGGTGTAGACCCGAGATGATTGGGTATAAATCGAAGTATCCGAAGGTGTTTGGATAGCTCACGGAGGATTCATTGCTCCTTACGAGGATATGTATACCCTATGATCACTCGTTAAGATTATTACTCAAAGTCTTTGGTTAAAATATTACATGTTAAAATTATAGGATTCTTTTATACATGTACGAGTAATTTGAATCTGCAGAACGAGAAAGTATTACTTGGGTTAGGTTTGACGTAGTCAGCCTAGTAGGGACAGACACTTAGACCATGTCCTGAACCAAGTGGGTATAAGACATGTGAAACGAACGAGACACGACTCATTGTAACTGCTAAAAGGTTCAGAATTAGTTCTGAGATCAACTGTACTTTTTTAATTAATTGAGGGTCATTATGTACTAGTAAGTGCCACTCATGATTATTCCATAATTAAGTAGTTAATTATGGATGACCAAGATAAACTGAGAACCTATTGTGTCACACATACTACGAGTATCTAAAAGATGTAAAACAAATTAGAGAATAACATTCTTAGATCAAAAGATAAATGCTTATTTGAACCATACATAAAACAAATATGAAAATATTTGTCAGAATGGAAGCATGGATGAGTTACATATCTTATGAAAGAGTTGGACCCTATTTGGTTTAGTCATGAACCAACTTAGTTTAGTCATGAACCAAACCAAGGAGTTAATGGACTAATTTTTAGTTAAGGCATAATGGGTTGAATTTGAGTTTTTTAATCCAACTCATTAAAGAAAACTACATATTGATATGGTTAAGAGAGAATTAATACACAATTCATTATTGGCTTAATTAGGTTTTAGAAACATAAACCCAATACTCTCTCTCCCTCTCCCTTTCTCTTGCCTCCAACCACAACAAGAGGTTCTTCTCTTGTTGTCGTGAGCCACCTAAAGGAAGAAGATCTTCCTTTTGCTTCTTCTTCCTCTTCTTGATCCTTCTCCTTCGCTCATGGCTAATACCTTGTGAAGGTGAAGCTTGTTCTCTTGGAATTGTCTTGAAGAGCTTGGCGTGGATATGAATAGAGGTGAGATTTGCACAAAAGGTTGATGTCCTTTCTCATTACAGGTCATCCATAAGGTATACCTAGAATAATTGTTATTCAATTTCATTTTGTTTTATTTTTTTCTCTACGCGATTGTATTTTATATGCGTGCGGTGTGTGTAATGTAATAAATTAATTTATTTATCATTAAGTCTTCCACTGTGCATGTTTACGAAACATATTTTTAGCACACACCACATCGGGAATATCCCAACAAAGACATCATTATTACATGTTGAACATGCAACTAGCTCTGCTTTAAGCTCCAGGGACAGGTCGACTGCTATTTGAGTAGTATCCTCTGGTTGGTCGGGCCGAATTTGCACTTCTTCCTTCTCTTTATAGATTACTGTCAGGGGTGCCTCCCGAATATTATTAACTTCTAGCCGCTGGCTTTTCCGGGTAGTGCTAGCCTTAGTCCTGACAATATCAACATAACACGACTGCCCAAAATTCATTTAGGGTTGGCCGACCCAAAATAATATTATAAGTTGAGGGCACACCCACCATAATGAAATTCGATCGGCGCATCCTCATAAGGGGCTCCTCCCCTAAAGATATGACCATCTTAATCTTGTCGAGCGGCTACACTTCATTGCCTATAAACCCATATAGAGGAGTTATCAGGGGCTAGAGCTTGCTCAACTCTATTTGCAGCTGCTCAAATGTCTTCTTGAAGATGATGTTGATAGAGTTGCCTGTGTCAACAAAGGTGCGATGTATGTTTTAATTGGCTATGATAGCCTTAATAAGTGCATCATCGTGGAGTAATTCGACTCCTTCCAAATCTTTGGGCCTGAAACTAATCTCGTGTAGGATCGTTGCGCTAGAGGGAGGCTGAATAGCGCTCATGACTTTCACGCTCATTTAAAAATAATTGAGTAAAACACAAAGGAAAGAAGAAATAAAACAAAACAATCGCTAACACATTTTTATACTTGGTTCGGAGCTTTTGACGACTCCTACTCCAAGGCCCGCGATTGCCGATCGCTTTCGTTGGACAATACACTATCAATTCTGAATAAGTACAAGCGTAAAATTATAATATTAAAATGACTATAAAGTAAAGTATACCGACAACTACAGATATGAAGATTCTTGTTCTAGGTCGTTGGATCAGCGTTTGGGCATCGTGAAAGCATTTTCTAAGCAGTACAAAAGAGCAGAAGTCGTTTAGAATGTTGTATTTCAGGTGTTGGTCGAATGCTACTTTTATAGGCTATTTCGGGTGCCTAGATCCCTTCCGGGCGCCTGGACCGTAACATAGGTCCGTCCAATCAGCGTGCTCCAACTTGGCGATGAGATAAAATTCAGCGTTTCGGGCGCTCGAACTAGCTCCGAACTCAGACCGCGAGGGTGCCTGGCCCTCACCTAGGCTGCCGCTCGGCGAAGGTATCCTGAGAGCTTGGACCCCCTCCGAGGGCCCAAACCAATTTTTTTCAGCCACTTCATTGTCTGTAAAAGAAAGTTAGTTCAGGGAATAAACAATATATAATATGAATTTGATAGCCTGTGACTGTCCAGTCTTGACTTTGAGTTTCGCTGAAACTCTAGGTCGGACCGACTCCTACTATTTTCTCTTCAGGGAACGTGTCCTCACCTACTTCTCTCAGGAGATATTACCTTTTGCCAGATCGATCTTCTAGACCGTCTAGACTTCTGCTCAACATCGAGACTTCAGATCTTTTCCGCTGGACGTTCGATCCCCGACCCGTCCAGTCTTCCACATGGTGTCCGCAACCTCCCAAGACTTCCACCTAGAATCCACGATCCTAGGATTTTGACTGACGTCCTCATCCTGCTAAGACTTCTCCTAGTCCTTCAGACTAGGACTTCGCTGCCTAACCGCAATTGGGACTTTCCTTTGCCTAAGATCACTTAGGACTTTCCTGCACACTTAGTTTAATTTGTTAGACCACAAGACAGCTTAACTTTGAACCTTTTTCATAACCAATTTGATCATTTGGTACTTTCTGCACCAACAAGCTCGACCCTTGTGCTTATTCTTGGCTACAACCAACCATGTGGATCTCCAGTTGGCGGACGTGTGACTTCCTTGCCTAGTTGGAGTCTCCATCGGTTGGGCTCCAACAATCATACTGATATCCCCCGAACAACATTATTACGATTTTCCTCTTGGTACATCGAGGGATGATCCTGCTGCCCTCGGGCGGGGGCTTGGGCCCGATTCTCTTACAGCTGCGGCATTCTTTGATGTCGCTTGACACCTTGATATTCTCTTCAGGGCAGCCCGTCATGCCTCCGATAATGATGATGGTTGGGAGATGGTGACTGATGGCTAAACACTTGGTTGCTTCCTGATGCACCTCCCGATTGTAATGATAACAATCCTGGGTGTTGTGTGTCCTTGATTAATGATATATACAAAATTTTGGTGGAACCCATCTACGAGGCTCAAGGAATCTTCTCCGCTCGACCTCCACATGTTGTACATCTTGAGGCTGCGACCCTTGGTGATGGGGCTGAGGAATCGCTTGGGGTCCTTTATGAGGAAAAGGTGGAGGAGGAGCTCGGCGCTCTGCAACAAGTGATGGAGCAGGTGACGTGACCTCCTTCTTCTGAGCGGATTGAGCTTCCTCTATATCAATATACTTGGTCGCTTGGCCAAGTAGTTGATTGAAGTCCCTTGGGGGCTTCCTGTAACGCCCGAAAATTCTCAAAACTATTTTAGAAATATTCTATGATTTTTCTGGAATTATTAGATATTTTTCCGAAATTTTTCGAGTAGCGGAAGTAGCAAAAATTATTAGAAAAGTAGAATGACTTAAGCGGGAATCGAACCCGGGACCTCTTGGGTCCGCTAAACCTTTAGTTAGCCTTAGTAACCGGTGAACCCAGCAGGGCCGTGCTGAGAGAAAGGAGAATCAAATATATTTATAATTGAGTTGGGCCAAAATACCCACTTAATATAAATAGGAAAACATAAGTTGGTTTGGTTTATTTTAGAGTTTGGTTCGGCAACTTTCTTCTCCTCACCCTAACTCACCGACGCCACCTCTCCCTCTCCTCCCTCTCTCGGCGCAAACCACAAGGAGAACTAGGGTTCCATCCCTAGGGTCCCAAGGTCACTTTCCGGCGACGATTTCAACACAAGGACGTTCCCCTCCGCGAGTAGAGCACGTGGACGCGAGCGAATCGTCGAGAAGTCGTCTCCACCGGAATTTCTAGCGATTAGATTTGTAAGAAATCTAGTACACAAGGTAAGAAACCCCTCACCTGCGGTATAAGTAGCTCTGTTTGGTTTTATACGCACTAGTTTAGCTATATGCAGTTTTTATCGACGCATAGGATGAATTTGACCCTCCTCGCAGATTTAGGGATTTAGTGAGTACTTCTAGATGGGCCGGACACGTATTCCCTCTTCAGTGGGGGTTCCTAGACGTTGTCGGGTGCCTAAAAGTGGTCTCCCTAATAGAGGGGAGAGTTGGGGCACACTAGGTGTTCGATAAAATAGCTAGTTAAGTTAAAATGCAAATTAGGCGTTTTAATAGCTCAGTCAAATGCATTAGAAGCATTTAAATTAGTAAATCAGTTTATTTTAGCTTATATGGGACCACGGTCCAATGGGTGGGCTCCCACAGTCGCCTCTAGGTTCAGACAACCTAGTTCTAGGTTCAGATAACCTAGATTCAGCAAAATAGTATTAGCTATTTCAGTATTTTACTTTTCAGTGACACTGTACTGGATTAGATATCCATTGGGTTGGGCTCCCATAGTCGTCCCTAGGTTTAGCTAACCTAGTAAACCCTACTAGATTCAAACCCGGGTCTAGTTAGGGATGCGCGCATAGCAAGTACAGTTGCTGGGCCCAAACAACATGTTTAGTATTTTCACTTACTATATGTATATGGTTTTCAACCTTTCACAAAGTAGTTCGTGAATTCAGTACAGTCCTAGCAGTAGCTTAGTTTTAGTATCAGCTTAGTTTTTATTGATACCATGTGATTGATATCATGTTCAGCTTTAGATATGCCATGATTGTATGCTTATATGCCATGCCATGTTTAGTTTATTCAGTATACTTAGCATATCCTTTCAAACAGCATGATTTAAAATCATATTTGCATCGTATGCATGTTTTAGTGAGGTAGATGGTTTCTTACTAAGCTTTTTAGCTTACAGATACTATTTTCCTTATACTGCAGATACAGGTAAAAGGAAAATGGACTAGCAGAGGAAGCTGGAGGCCAATGCAGAGATGGTGTGTGTGGCAGGAACTGGAATAAAAGATTCTTAGGGGACTTAGCAAGTTTAAACCGTAGAACTCTTTAGTGTTTTACTTTCATGCACGTTTAGTTGTGTAATGCTATGAATCAGTGAACTATGTGTCATGTTAAGTTTAGAATACTAGTTTTATGTTATTAGAATGTTTCTCATGTAGTGTATAACTCATATGTGAGATTTTGGCACGCCGAAATCGTAGTTTCAGTCGAATCAACTCGATCGGTCTACGCACCGATCGTGAGTGGGCCGCCGATCCATGCGCGAACAGAGTTGGCCTCGCATGGATCGGTCACCGACTGATCCATTAGGCGAACAGAGCATCGACGCCACCGACGGCCACCGATCGATCGCTGAGCTACCGATCGCAAGCCGACCGATCGTGGTACTCCGGATCGGCCGGAGAACGATCTAGCCGCATACGAGGCGAGGATATGGATCGGTCCGACCGATCCGAGAGTTTTTCCGCGCAAGTCGGATCGATCACGGATCGATCCGACAACCCAATCGATCTATAGATCGATCAAGGGCCTGATTTGCTAGCAGGCCATCCGAGAGGCATAGATTATCTTCCTAACTTGTGTACAACTCCTACGTACATACAGAACACTAAGTTAAACTTTACAACATTTAGTTCAGTAAAAATTTTAAATTAGCGCGTTTTCATTCCGCATTAATATCCAGCACAAGAAAACTATAGCGATCGGCCTCGCAGCCTAGCTAGTAGGAGGCGGGTCGTTACAGGTATCGATTAAAATTCCATACTTCCTACACACACATCAACATTGAACCTACAGCTTCCAAGTAAGAATACCTCTACTTTATTTATGCTTTCTGTTCCTTGTTATAGATCATGTTTATAGATAAACCACTGCATGATAGTATGTGATAGTATATAACATGATAACGATAGTTATACAATTATGATTGTAATAGTTATTCATGTTCGCCCTCTATGTCTTTAGCAATGGCACGAGGACGCCCACCAGAAGGGCACTAGCCATCGAGCCCAAAGAAGAGGCGGTGCGGCCTCCCCTGCACCTTACAGATTAGTGGCTCATTACAGCAGCACTAATGAACAATGGCTGTGAAATAGCCACCTTAAAGGCTAATCAGCAGAGTACCCCACAGTCACCGAACCGAACCTGACGACTCCAAAGTCTTAGAGGTTCCACCACAAATTTACAAAGTCCACCAGACCAGATTACAGCACCAGCAGCCCCAGCAGTTGAGTCAAGAAAGGAAGCCTATCCGATCCAGTGGCAGTGAGTCAAGCCAGAGAACTTCTCGCACTAGTGAACCATGGGATGCACAAGTATGGTTCAAAACACTGGAGAGCGATGGAGCTCGGACCGGCCGTAACACGAGAAGGTGAAGTGCCTCCTTCGCCGACAGGAGACGACGCATGTGGTGGGAAAGAATCGAACGAAGCGCCCAGTGAACCGGATGTCATGGGCTGACTTGAGAAGGAATTCTTCGAGGAGTTCTTTCACATACGGGTTACAAACCGCCACTACGACGAGTTCACTGAGTTTCGTCAGGGCAACCTTTCAGTTGAGGAAGCCGTGAAGAAATTCAACAGGTTGGCTCGTCTATGCCCAGAGCTAGTCAGCACAGAGAAGGAACGAATCCGGTTGATGCTCAAGATGCTGAGGCCAGAGATAGCAGTGAGCGTGGCTGGTGGCATACATAGGCCACAACCCACAGAGGAGTTAGTGAGCAGTGCCTTGACCACAGAGCATTACCAGAACAGCATAAAGCAGCAGAAGCAAGTCTCCTCAGAGTCCAAAGGCCAAGGAAACTCTCACACTCAAAAACAGTAAGGCCACAGCTCTAACTGTAAAGGGAACTCCAACAGTAAGCGCAAATCAGGAGTGACCCAAAAGGAGGACCATCTAGCAAGCGACCCAGTTATCCAAAGTGTGCTACTTGTGGGAAATTCCACCCAGGGGTTTGTCGCAAGGGCACACGAGGATGCTTTGAATGTGGACAAGAAGGGCACATGGCCAAGCAGTGTCCGAACAAGACCGGCCTTCCTCAGCTACAGCAGATTCAGTATGCAGGTCAGCCAGCTCAGTTATATCAGATGCAGGCGCTCTAGAAGGTCCACTTATCAGCCAGGGCAGATTAGAAGCCCCTCCAACGATGGCGAATGTGAGGATCTACTCACTCACCAGAGAGGACATAGCCAATGCCTCGACAGTTGTCACAAGTCAGATTAGCATTTTACAGTATAGTTTTTACAGTATAGTGCTACTGCTCTATTTGATACTGGGGCAACCCATTCATATATAGCCAGGATGTTCTCCGAAAAATTAGAAATACCCTCAGAGGTACTCAGTGGTCAGTTTTTGATGGCACTACCTTCAGGAGAGATCATGGCATCCACGCACTGGCTCAGAGCAGTGCCGGTCATTATAGCAGACAGAGAGCTCTTTTGTGATCTGATAGTGCTAGAGATGACCGACTATGACGTTATCTTTGGAATGGACTTTCTGATCAGATACGGTGCTACCATAGAGTGCCGTAAACAGAAAGTCATCTTCCAACCGGAAGCGGCAGTGCAATTTGAATACAGCGGGGAACCAAAGAGAAAGGCCAAGAAGTTTCTCTCATGAAAGCATGTAAGCTACTGATCTGTGATGTACAGTGATTTCTAGCACACGTAGTCAACGCCACCAGACAAGAACCAACAACAGCAGAGGTTCGAGTCGATGTGACTACCCAGCCTTCCCCAAGAGTTACCGTGCTTAGCACTGACAGGAGATCGACTTTGAGATAGAGCTCATTCCCTGACAAACCCTATCTCCAGCGCCTTATCGCATGGCTCCAACAGAATTGAAGGAACTTCAGAACTACAGGAGCCGCTTGACAAGGGTTTCATACGCCCGAGTCATTCACCATGGGGAGCTCCTATTGTTAGTGAAGAAGAAGGATGGAAGCATGCGATCGTGCATAGACTACGGATCATCAACCAAGTCACGATCAAGAATGTATCCCTTCCCAAAATCGATGACTGCTCGACCAAATCAAGAGAGCAGCAGTTTCTAAGATAGATCTCGATCGTTATCATCAGTGAAGGTTAAAGAAGGATATACCCAAGACAAGATTCGTAACTGGACACGACACTACGAGTTCGTAGTCATGCCCTTTCGCGTGACAAATGGATCTCATGAACAGAGTATTCAGGAGTATTTAGATAAGTTTGTTATTGTGTTTATCGATGACATCCTTATCTACTCAGAAACTCAGGAAGAACCAGAGCACCGAAATTAGTATTGCAAACCCTTCAGCAAACCAGTTATACGCCAAGTTCACGAAATGTGAATTTTGGCTAGGTGTCCTTCCCGGGTCACATCATCTCAAAGGATGGTATTATGGTAGATCCCAACAAGATAGAAGCAGAGTAACTCGAAGAGACCTAAGAACGCCAACAAAATCAGGAGCTTTCCGGGATTACGGAAATTCGTAGAGGACTTCTCCAGATAGCCTCCCCACAGCTCTTACAAGAAAGAACAGAAAATTTCAATGGAGAGGACCGTGAGAACAGCTTCAGTGAGCTAAAAAGGAGATTGACCAATGCTCCCATTTTGGCTCTACCAGACAACCAACACCTTTGACATCTATAGTGATGCCTAAGTTGGGACTAGGAGCGATACTGATGCAAGACGGCAAGGTGATCGCTTATGCCTCCAGACAACTCAAGGATTATGAGAAGAATTACCCTACTCATGACCTTGAGCTTGCAGCAGAGTGTTCGCCCTCAAAATTGGAGACATTACTTATATGGAGCTCAATGCAGAGTGTATACAGATCATCAGAGTCTGAAGTACTTCTTCACTCGAAGGATCTGAACATGCGACAGCGCAGATGGCTTGAGTGGTCAAAGACTACGATATAGACGTCCTCTACCATCCAGGGAAAGCCAATAAGGTAGCCGACGCACTTAGCAGGAAATCCAGTGCTACCTTGTTATCTCTTACGACCATGTCACCGCCCCTACGAAGGAGATCGTAGATTTCGGTCTCGAACTCATCGTTGGACAGCTCTCTACTATGACCTTAGAGTCTACTTTGCTTGGTGATATTCATCACTTAGGATCGGGATCACGAAATTCAGAAAATCAAGCAAGGGCTAGCAGAATCGAAAGTAGAGAATTCAGAGTGTCCGATAGCAGGGTGTTGTATTTTGACTATGTGTTCCGGATCAGGAGGAGCTACGAGATGATTTTAGATGAGGCTCACAAGACTCCCTATGCGATGCATCCAGGTTCCACCAAAATATTTCAAGACCAGAACCAGTTTTGGTGGCCCGGGATGAGCGAGACATCGCCAGATATGTTAGCATCCGCCTCACCGCCGAGGGTCAAGGTAACATCACGACTGTGAGGAGTCCCGCACCATACAAATTCCGAATGGAAGTGGAGGATATCTCTATGGATTTCATAGTGGACCGCGAACCACGAATGGTTTTGACGCCATCCGGGTAATAGTTGACAGTTGACTAAATCAACTCACTTCTTAGCTATCAAGATATCCTACTCCATGGAGAAGCTAGCTCCGTTGTATCTTGTCAGACTACATGGAGTCCCACGAACCATCATTTCGGATAGAAGCAGATTCACATCACACTTCCGGGAGTGTGTACATTGGGGCACTAAGTTAAAGTTCAAGACAACATTCCATCCCCATGACATGGTCGACGGAGTGAGTGAATCTGCACTCAAGATATGCTCCAGCGTGCCCTAGACTTCAAGGGAAGTTGGTGCAAATATCCGAGCTAGCAGAATTTGCATACAACAACAGCTATCAGGCCACTATCTGCATGGCACCTTACGAGGCTCTCATGGGCGGAGGTGTAGATCTCCAACTGCTGGTATGAGAGTGGTGAACAGAAGAACCAGAACTCAGACAGATCTAGTGGCAGATACCACAGCAGCCTATACAGCAGATCCGCCAGAGGATAGAGATGTCGAGCCGCTGTAAAAGCTATCCGATACACAGCACCTTAGAGTTTTCAGTCGAGGATACAGTGTTCCTCAGAGTAGCTCCCATGAAGGGAGTGATGCGTTTTGGGAAGAAGGGCAAACTTAGTCCCAGATATGTGGGACCATACCTTATCAGCAGAAGAGTGGGCAAGGTAGTATATGAGCTAGAGCTACCCCAGGAAATGTCAGCTGTCCACAACGTATTTCATGTCTCTATGCTGAAGAAGCATACCCCAGATGCCACCCAGGTGATTGAGCCCCAGTTGGTACAGATCCGCGAAGACCTCAGCTATGATAGTCGACCTATTCAGATAATAGACCGAGCAGTTAAGAAATTGTGGAACAAGGAAGTACCATTAGTCAAAGTCATTTGGCACAGTCACACAGCAGAAGAGGCAACTAGGGAGACAGAAGCCAGCATGATACAGAAGTACCCAGAATTATTCTAAGTTCGAGGACAAACTTTTTATAAGGTATGGGGAATTGTAACGCCCGAAAATTCTCAAAACTATTTTAGAAATATTCTATGATTTTTCTGGAATTATTAGATATTTTTCCATAATTTTCCGAGTAGCGGAAGTAGCATAAATTATTAGAAAAGTAGAATGACTTAAGCAGGAATCGAACCCGGGACCTCTCGGGTCTGCTAAACCTTTAGTTAGCCTTAGTAACCGGTGAACCCAGTAGGGCCGTGCTGAGAGAAAGGAGAATCAAATATATTTATAATTGAGTTGGGCCAAAATACCCACTTAATATAAATAGGAAAACATAAGTTGGTTTGGTTTATTTTAGAGTTTGGTTCGGCAACTTTCTTCTCCTCACCCTAACTCACCGACGCCACCTCTCCCTCTCCTCCCTCTCTCGGCGCAAACCACAAGGAGAACTAGGGTTCCATCCCTAGGGTCCCAAGGTCACTTTCCGGCGACGATTTCAGCACAAGGACGTTCCCCTCCGCGAGTATAGCACGTGGACGCGAGCGAATCGTCGAGAAGTCGTCTCCACCGGAATTTCTAGCGATTAGATTTGTAAGAAATCTAGCACACAAGGTAAGAAACCCCTCACCTGCGGTATAAGTAGCTCCGTTTGGTTTTATACGCACTAGTTTAGCTATATGCAGTTTTTATCGACGCATAGGGTGAATTTGACCCTCCTCGCAGATTTAGGGATTTAGTGAGTACTTCTAGATGGACCGGACACGTATTCCCTCTTCAGTGGGGGTTCCTAGATGTTGTGGGGTGCCTAAAAGTGGTCTCCCTAATAGAGGGGAGAGTTGGGGCACACTAGGTGTTCGATAAAATAGCTAGTTAAGTTAAAATACAAATTAGGCATTTTAATAGCTCAGTCAAATGCATTAGAAGCATTTAAATTAGTAAATCAGTTTATTTTAGCTTATATGGGACCACGGTCCAATGGGTGGGCTCCCACAATCGCCTCTAGGTTCAGACAACCTAGTTCTAGGTTCAGATAACCTAGATTCAACAAAATAGTATTAGCTATTTCAGTATTTTACTTTTCAGTGGCACTGTATTGATAGATTGGGCTCCCATAGTCGTCCCTAGGTTTAGCTAACCTAGTAAACCCTACTAGATTCGGAACTTGCAATCCCGGGTCTAGTTAGGGATGCGCGCACAGCAAGTACAGTTGTCAGGGCCCATCAACAGCATGTTTAGTATTTTCACTTATTATATGTATATGGTTTTCAACCTTTCACAAAGTAGTTCATGAATTCAGTACAGTCCTAGCAGTAGCTCAGTTTTTAGTATCAGCTTAGTTCTTTATTGATACCATGTGATTGATATCATGTTCAGCTTTAGATATGCCATGATTGTATGCTTATATGTCATGCCATGTTTAGTTTATTCAGTATACTTAGCATATCCTTTCAAACAGCATGATTTAAGATCATATTTGCATCGTATGCATGTTTTAGTGAGGTAGATGGTTTCTTACTAAGCTTTTTAGCTTACAGATACTATTTTCCTTATACTGCAGATACAGGTAAAAGGAAAATGGACTAGCAGAGGAAGCTGGAGGCCAATGCAGAGATGGTGTGTGTGGCAGGAACTGGAATAAAAGATTCTTAGGGGACTTAACAAGTTTAAACCGTAGAACTCTTTAGTGTTTTACTTTCATGAACGTTTAGTTGTGTAATGCTATGAATAAGTGAACTATGTGTCATGTTAAGTTTAGAATACTAGTTTTATGTTATTAGAATGTTTCTCATGTAGTGTATAACTCATATGTGAGATTTTGGCACGCTCAAGTGCTGAAATCAGAGTTTCAGGCTGAAATCAGAACTTCGATCGGTCTACAGACCGATCAGGGAGTGGGTTGTGTCGCTGGATCGGTCAGCTGACCGATCCATGCGCGAACAGAGAGTTGTCCTCTGTTATGGATCGGTCAACCGACCGATCCATTGTGCGAACAGAGAGCACCGACGCTCACTGATCGGTCAGTGAGCAACTGGATCGGTCAAGCCGACCGATCAGGGTACTCCTGGATCGGTCGGTAGACCGATCCAGCCGCATACAGAGGCGAGGGAGCATATGGATCGGTCTGCCGATCGATCCAGAGAGTTTTTCCGTGCAAGTAACAAGCTGGATCGATCACGGGATCGATCCGACAGCCCAATCGATCTATGGATCGATTGAAGGGCCTGATTACAGCTAGCAGGCCATCCGAGAGGCATTGATTATCTTCCCTAACATGTACAACTCCTACGTACATCCAGAACACTAAGTTAAACTTTACAGCATTTAGTTCAGTAAAATTTTAAATTAGCCAGTTTTCATTCCGCATTAACAGTCCAGCACAGCATAACTGTAGCGACCGGCCTCGCAGCCTAGCTAGTAGGAGGCGGGTCGTTACACTTCCTAATTAGGGAGCGGAAACTCTTGAGAAAAAACGCTCATTAAAATCTCATGTGGTCGAGGGAATATCCACGGTCACTTAGGTGCCCTTTTTCATATAAGCTCTGAGTGTCTCCTTTGGCCCTTGCTTGTATGAAAAGAGACTCAGGGTAGTTTTATGGTAATGGCAACTACTAGTGACATGGTGGAGGAAAGCCTCGCGAAATCCTTAAAATGGCAGATGGATTTGGCCGACAATCATTTGAACCACCTTTGTACTAAGCCAGAAAGTGTGGCGAGGAATACTCAATACTTCACACCATCTATATACTGATGAAAGAGGGCGACATTTTTGAACTTAAGGAAGTGGTCTTCTGGATCAGTTGACCCTCCATATTCTCCTATTGTCAGGTGTTGATAATATTTTGGCAGCTCCCAATATTTCCTGAGAGAACGACATGATTATCCGCTCGAGAGAACCATTAGTCATCGGGGCTTTCCCCTTGCACAAATCTTTCACAGGCACCTCTCTAGTAGTCGAGACTTGGGGCCTCTCCTCTCGACCCATTTTCCCAAGAGGAGTGTGGAATAGTATCTGATAATGTGCTATCAGGGATGGGGGCATAAGTGGTAGGTTAATTGGTTGGATGAGTGGTTGCATGAAACTAGTTGTTGGTGGGGGAACTAGCTGAAATCCAGTTGGGCCTTCTACTCGAATCATTCTTTCAGTGTGAGGACCCATCCTGGACACGGTCGGATCATGCAACAATATACCAGTGGCAACTGTTTGCTGTTATTGCACTAACTTTTGTGCTCGAGCGGCTACCAATAACTCAAAATCCTCTTGAGACATGGTGATAGTGGTGAATTGTCTAGATTCTTCCATTTCTACGTTTCAGATTCAGGCAAAAGTTCCCACAGATGATGCTAAATTTGATCATGTCTGAAATCGAAGGAGATGACACACTTGGCAAGTGGTGATGCTATTGACCAGACGAAGACTTTGCACGGGAGGAAAAGATGATGAGCTGGAGCAGGAAAAGGGTTCCAAGTGCCTCCCTCCTCTCTGCGCACACGGAAAAGCAAGCCCATAGAACGTTAGGGCAAAAGACCAGGGAAAGGATCCCTAGCATAGGCCCTCCGTCACTCAAGTCAGTAGATGACCAAGCGAAAAGTGGACAAGAACTACAGTAAAATTGAGTGAGCGTAATAGAGAGAAATCTTGTGCTCTGGTAAGTAAAGAGTGTAAAACGTATCTCTGCTAGAGGGAACCCCTCCCCCCTCTCTCTTTATATCACCTCTAATATCCTCGCAATAATGAGACGACAAAAAATATTCGATATCAGAAGATGTCGAATAATGGAAGGTGTGCATTCTAGCATTTGTACAGTTATCCTATGAGGAATCTTTTGTTATATGTATATTAATAGTCTCATGTAACTTCCATAATAATGATAGAAGTTGTATAATCACCTTCATAAGAAAGTTCTATTGAATGCATATATTGTAATCGAAAAATATTCTCTAACGGATAGTTATTAATTTGATAATCTATTGTGATTCCTCCTAGAATATGGTCCAGTCAGATACTTGGACAAAATGAGGAGTTGAATCCCATAAGCCCGACCAGCCATAAGTTCGATCGGCTATATGCTTGTAGGCTCATGCTGAAGATCTGATAAGTAATGAGAAGTCAAGTCTCACATGTCCGATTAGCTCTCCAACTTAATGACTGTATGATGAGATATAAACTATTGGATAACAAGGCACTTGGACTCTTAAGTACGACCGACCATGTGATGGTCTGATTTATATTGAAAGTTGTACTGTCGGGTAGGACTAAATCGGTAAGTTTGAAAGTAATACTATAGAAGTGGGGAACTGAACCTCATATGCTTAATCGACTCCGAGGTCATTTGGGTTTAGTTTGTATATCTTGGTACTGAACTGAGAGATAGGTCTATTAAGTCCACCAGACTCACTCTAGGGACGTTTGATCATATATTGAGAACGATCACTAAGGTTAGATACACTCGACCGACCAGGTATACCAGAATTATGTGGATCATGATTTTGACTGTGCCAGCTGATTGTTCACAAATAGAGAAGTACTAGATCTTTCAATCATGACCATCTTTTAAGCCGGTTATCCTTATACTGAAGGTATTAGTGTCGACTGAGGAGCTGAGCCCTAATGACAGTGACACCCTGACTACTATTTTACTGACTTTGACTATTATCTCATTTTAATTTTAATCTTCATTTCACTTTTGAATTCCCTTATAACATCCCGTATTATTATTATTATTATTATTATTATTATTATTATTAAAAAAGACAACATCTTTTTAAATTAGCATTGTCTATTGATTTTTTTTTTTTTTTATCAAAATAACGTCTGTTAAAAAAGCTTTGTCTACCTTCTTAGAGAAGTACCAATCTTTAGGGAATAGAAAGCAGAGGAAAAGAAACAAGCAGATCTCTCTGTCATGTGTGTAACAAATGTCCTCCCACGTAAATGCCCTAAATGCCTTCCAGAAAGTGCCTTCCAAAAATGACCTTCCCTGAAAATGCACTCCAGAAATGCAGTTACCCACATTTCGTACTTTTTAGAATTTTTGTTAAATTTAAGGGGTGTTTGGTACGCGCGTTTTATATTTTCTGAAAAACATGCGTTTTCTAAAAAACGGTGTTTGATTTGCGTTTTCCGCGCGCGTTTTCTAAAAAATTAGTTATCGTTTTCTAGAAAAACAGAAAATGACAAAAAATCATTTTCTGTTTTCTAAAAAATGCATGTTTTTCAGAAAATGAGAATAAAAATGATGCAAACCAAACGCACGCTATCCACTCCAGAAATGCTTTTCTATTCCTAAAGAGGGTTCTTCTCTGGGAGGGCATTGCATTGTTTATACATGATTTTTTAGTTTCTACGTGTGTACACCAACGCACGATTTTGCAAAAGTGTGACCAAAACCCACAAAACTCTCCTCCACCGCTGAAACCCTCCTCCCCGAAACTCATCCGCCAAAACCCATCTCCTCCATCTGCCTGCCCTCCCTACACTCGTCCCCAGCTCCAATCCCAACCCTCTCCCCGGACTCCTTCCCCGTCCCTTCGCCGCCGCAGCCATGGCGCAGAAGATCGGCAAATCCTTCCGCCGGCCAGGCACCCCCTCCCTCGCCCGGGTCTATGCCGACAACAACGTCCAGCACCCCAAAAATTACTGGGACTATGAATCGCTCACCGTTCAATGGGGGTAAGGACACCTGCCTCATCTTTGTGCATCTTCTTGCCCGTCGCCAAGATTTGAGTTTTTTTGTTTTTAACCTATTTACACCCATCTAGGGTTTCTCGGTTCTGAGGATTTGTTGTTTGATTTCCTAGGGAACAAGATGATTACGAAGTCTCCTACAGTATAGATGCGAGACCCGATAGGGTTTATTGAAACTAGGCAATAGCTTTTAGCGTTGAAGCCAAGCCACCACATGAATTGGATTGGGTTTGTTGTTGCACACCATTTGAATTCGAAGTAAGTCATTGTTTCTAGGGTAAATATGTTAATTATTGACTAGTTACCATTGGAGAATACTTTTTCAAGTGTTTTGGTTACTTACTTTTCAGCTTCTCCAAAACGTGTTGTCTTTCTTTTCGAATCTCCAAATTCACCTTTTTCTCCACTTGTTATATGTAAAATTTCCTGTGAATCACATAGCAGTTGGAACTATTCTTCTAAATTGCAAACAAATATGGTATGTTTATAATATGATCGCTTTCACCATTATATGTGACGCATTGCATGAGCACATGTTTTACCTGTACTGGAATTATCCATCCTTTCTTGGATGACGGCATTAATACTCTTATTATCAAATTATCTCCATTGTATTTTTTATACTAAGTGATAACTTTTTTGTTACTTGATTTCTTTGTCTTTAGCCCTTTGAAGGCAATTGATATATTGGAAGCATATGAAGGGACGTTGGAGGATGATTAGCCAAGATTTGTTGATGTGGTTCAAATTCCCTTTTCTATCATTTACGTGCTTAGGAATAGATTTGACGCCAAGAAATGAACTTGAGAACCTTTTTAATATTTTTATTTTAATTTCTTCTAGGTGTCCTTATCTCAGATTATTGCATAAAATTATTTTTTTTAGTGGTGGAAGTGTTTTGTTGGAAATAGATGACATACGTCAAAATATTTCTGATCTTGTGATGGTTATCGTGTCTGCAACATGTAATGCATGGACAGCAGTGAGTATTGAACATATTAGAAAATAATGTTCTTTTATTGAGATCATCTTCCTTTACTTTGAATAATTAATAAAATTTAGCCATCTATATTGTCTTCAATTGTGGGCTCCATTTGCAGTTCTTATTACTATGTGTTTGATATCTACTAATTCATGAAGTATTTCAGGTAATAACTATCTACTTGCTTGTTGGATCTATAATTGAATCAGGAGGCTTTAGCTTTATTAGTGAAATGGTGCAGGTAAGTTACTTTCACTTTTCTTGTAATGCAACAAACAATGTTGATTTACTTTGATGGCTCAATATTGTATCCAAAAACTTATCTTGTGTGTTTACCAATGCTATTGGTATCTAACTATAATAATCCACTTCCATATATTAAAAGAAACAAATTCTGCTCTAATATTTTTTTTTTCTTGGGCAAACTTTAGTCTCGACTGTGAAATTAGCTTATGATGAAATCCAACAAACATTGCTTTGAAGCAACATTAAGAGAAATTTGCAAACATCTTGTGGTAGTAATTAACATTAATATTTTTTTGTTATGTTATATGATTTTATCCTACTTGTCGAGCTTTTATTAGGATATTTACTACTATTTTATGTTGTTTGTACTTTTTAGAAATCATCTTTGGCATTGCTGTATCTAGGTTGAAACAGTAGATCAGTATGGTGTAATCTTTCTTCGTTTTTGCTTTGGGCTTGGAATTCTCCATAAGGTATTTTGTCAAAATCTTTTTTGCATGCCGTAGAAGGCACTTGGAAGTTATAGATCTTGACGCTATTATAGTTGCTCTTCCTTTGCATTTATAGATTAGGGTTGTCGTGTTGTGACTATTGGTGGAGGATTTCTCCAAATGCTACTATTCATGTGCTTATGCGGTGTAATTGCATCTGTACGTTCACAAGTCTCATGCACTATTTTTTGTTGGAATCATTCTTCCTACTATCAAATATGCTTCATACTACTTTTACAATTTTACGTACATTAGCTTCTCTGTAGAAGGAAAGTCATTTCTTTCCTTTTGCTTTCAGAATGTAGCTATGTTAGCAAAGGTTCAATCTATAACTATATATTCTTAACACCGTGCTAAAATTAGATATATTTACCATACTGAGTATGGAGGCTTTCTTGATTAGTAGGGTTTTAATATATATGTTCAATGTTAATTCGTATAACTGCAAGAGTTAAATTAATAACAATAAGTTATATTATATTAAGTTCAACTTGAAAATCATTAATCACATTTCAAACATCAAAAATATGATTTGCTTATCATATTTGGAGTCTACTTATCTATGCCTAATTGGTTAGCTACAAAATAATTACTAACGTTCAGTCATGTGTAGTTCTTGTAAGATTGTTCAAGTGGAAGTTCTTCAGAAACATTTTGTTAAACTTAATTCTTTGTTTCCTAGTTTTTTTATGTGAACTTGAACATCTAAGTTTTATCATAAGAGAATTTCTAACGCTAAACTTTTATTTTGATGCAGTGTTAAAGCAACTATTGGGAGGTACAAGAAAGCTTGTAATGAGATCCCACCAACTATTGGCAGTATTAAAGAACTTGAGAAGTTGGGCCCAAAGAAAGGTGTCATAGGTTAGTCATGAAGGATGTTTTACAAAATTTAGTGGACGATGATCTTGTTACAAAGCACTTCTATGAGTTCATTTCCCTTCATACAATCTAAGGACTTTTTGCTTTTATATAGACTTAATATGGATACAAAGTTAATTTATGAATTATGTGTACATATTTCTGTTTAAATTGTATGAAGTTGGATCATTTGCTAAATAATTGTATTTTAAAAAAGATTGTGAATACTCAGATGTTTTGTTTGTGGATACTTAATTTCTGTTTGTGAAGTTCGTGGATATTCATATTTTTTATTTATAAATAGATTTATCATTTGCTAAAAAACTGTATTTTTAAAAAAATAATACTTTTCTATCCATTAAAAAATGTTATCTTTGTTAAAAAGATAATGTTTTTTAAGCATGGTAAAAGAGTTATTTTTGAAAAACAATGCTTTTTAAACATGGTAAAAATATTGTTATTTTTAAAAAATGATAAATCTTTTCAAGTGTTGTAAAAATATTATCTCTAAAAAAATGATAATATTTTTTTAAGTGTTATCTTTAATAGATTTCTTATAACAATACTTTTAACAATATTTTTTAACTGCATAGATAACGTATAAAATATTATTATTTAGCTTTTTGAACTGGACGCCTAACCAAATCATCATGAACAACTCATGACGTTATCTAACTTTATTGCTTTTTTTTGTTGTTGTTATTTGATGTTTTATTAAATATGAAATTTAAATATATGTTTATTTGGATATTTTTATCCGATTTTTTATTATTTTAACTTACTGTACCATTATAATTGTAGTTGTTATAACATAAAATAAAATTACTTTAACTTAATCAAAATTATTATATATGGAGCATTATTATTACCAACTTAATTAAAATTATTATAATATATAACTGCTACAATAATATATATAGATTTTTAGGGTTTTAGTTTTGTGGTTTTGATAGAAAGCTTTACTGTAGTCTGAACGACTAGGTTAATTGATTTTGAGAGTTTTAATAGAAAGATTTGTTGTAGTTTGAAAGATTAGGTCAATTGAAAGGATATCTTGTTCTTTATCCATTTCTGGACGTCTGGACCTCTTTCGGGTGCCTAGACTGTATGTACCACGTGGTAGTTTTGATAAGGTCAACCAAGTTAAGTTAGGTCATGTATGTTTGATCCTTGTGTCTAAGTGTGCAGAAGCTTAGAACACAAGAAGTTGAGCGGAACACGCAGCTAGCGAGAAGGATAGCACAGAAAAGAACCCGAAGGACTCAGTGCATCCGAAAGACGAGATGCTGCAGAAAAGAACACCGATGGACGAGAAGGACGTGTGCGGCGTTTGAGGGACGAGAAGCCAGGGAGAAAGCCTGATCGAGGAGAATGTCGGAGTTGGGTTCGGGTGAGCTCAACTCCGAGTAGTTGGAGCATTACCCACACAAGAAGAGATCAGCATATGGGAGCTAATCTGCCTTCTGCTCTATGGAAGGTGTCTTCCCTAGCTTGGAATGCACCTTCGATGAATAATATGAAGGCGCCTTCCAATAGCCGTTAGCCGCAGATAGAGTTTTATCCTCAACGGATAAAACTTATCTAATGGAAGGCGTCTTGAATCATCTTGAAGGCGTCTTCAAGCTGATAATAGAGTTTTCCAGAGGCTATAAAAAAACCTCTTGAGGTAGGAAATATTTAACAACTCTTGTATTCATTTCCTAGCATTTTTCTGAGCGCCCAACGATTATAAGAGGCTTCGCCGCCTTCAAAGAAGAAGTTTCTTAGTACTTTCTTTTACCTTTGATTAATAATCACCTAGGTTGTAACCTAGTAACTTTTTAGCCTTTTTTATTTTTAGTTGTTCAATTGCTTTATTATAATTTTACTACTAATCTGAGTTAAAAGATCGGGAAAGGTTTAGTTTTTATTTTACAGACAATTCATTCCCCTCTTACCGACCTCGCTGCACCAGCAAGTGATATCAAAGCCAGAACGCCTCAGAAGGACTAATCGTCAACTGAAGCACCGAGACGATAGCTAGACCGACAATCTATCTGTCGAAGTTTGAGAGGAGTTTCGCGACATGGAAAAAATGCATGGAGATATTTTTCAAAAGAGACTTTGAATTACTCTTAATTATTAAATATGGTTTTGTACCCCCCCCCCCCCCCCCAAGATCAAGAAGGAATCGAAAAAGAAGAGTACCAGTGGACCAAAAAGGATCAAGCTGACTTCGTAGTGAACAGACGAGCCGAGTTCCATCAGCTAACCGTACTTCCACCTCAAGAAGTTAATTGGATCAAATATTATAAATCAGCAAAGGAACTTTGGGAAAAGTTCCTGGAGCTGCACGAAGGAACGTCCGAAACAATGCTCATGAGACAGGACCTGCTCCAGAACCAATTGACGAACCTCCGGATGGAAGAAGGTGAAATAGTCGCACATATGCCCTCGAGGATTAAAGAACTCATCACCGGACTCACGAATCTCGAAAAAAGGCAACGAATCGAGATTCATTAAGGTACAATTTAAATACATTTCATAGGACACCCGAGTGGACATCTATAGTCGACTCATTTTATATATCTAAATTAAAGACCTCGAAGTTAGTTCATTAGAAAATCTATTTTCCACTTTTGAACTTCACGAATCAAAATGTGCAAACTTATAAAAAAAAAAAAGACAAGACAGCCGACAACATAGCACTAAAAGCTAACCAAAAAGATGAACCAGATCCAGACTTAGAAAAATCAATCAACGAAGATGAAACAACATTATTGGTAAGAAAGTTTAGCGAGTTTATTAAATCTAATAAATTTAATAAGTCGTAGATGAAAAAGTACTTTTGGAGTAAAAGAAAGGTTCGGTGCTACAACTACCAAGAAAAAGGGCACAACAAGGACGACTGCCCTAAACTAAAGAAGAAGGAAAAAGACAAGAGCAACAGACCAACAAAGTTGAAGCACAAGAATTTGAAAGCTATGTGGGATGAATCTATTGGGTTATGCCCGATGCAGGTGCGCGCTAGAATACGTTTCATAAACTACTTAGCAGAAAATAAAATAATAATAATTTCTAATTATTATATCACACACACCACATGCATACAAGAATACAACATGCCAAACATGATCACATAATTAAAATTTTATAGAAAATAAATTTACACTAGGTATACCTTACGAATGACCTATAATGAGAAGGGCATCAATGGTAGTGACGTTGTCGAACCTCGCCTCTATTCGTATCTATGCCAAGATCTTCAAGACAACTCCTTGAGTACAAGCCTCTCCTTCAAAAGTTACTAGCCACGAGCGAAGAAGAGGGATCAAGAGGAAGAAGAAGAGAAGCACACAAGGGAGAGTTTTTCTCCCTTATGGTGGTCACGGCAAGAAGAGGGAGCACCCTCTTGTTGGCGGTGGGAGAGAGAGGAGGATTGGGTTTCCAAAAGCCAATCAACCAAATAATAAAATTTCTATCTAATTCTCTCTCAATTACATTTATATATAATCCTTTTTAATGAATTGGATTAGAATGCCCAAATCTAACCCATTATCCCTTATCTAAAAATTAGCTCATTAATCCCTTGGTTTGGTTCACAACTAAACCAAGTTGGTTCATGACTAATTCATGATTAAACCAAATATGGTCCAATTCTACCAAAAGAGATGTAGCTCATCCACACTTCCATTATGACAAATATTTTCATATTTATCTTATGTATAGTCCAACTAAACATTTATCTCTTGATTTAAGAATCATATTCTTTAACTTGTTTTACGTCTTTTAGAGACTCGTTAGTGTGTGTGATCCAATAGGTTTCCGGTTCATCTTAGCCATCCATAATTAACTACTTAATTATAGAACGATCATGAGTGACACCTAGTAGTACATCATGATCCCCAAGTAGCAAAAAAATTATAGTTGGTCTTAAAACTAATTCTAAACCCTTCAGCAACTATAGTGAGTTGTGTCTTGTTCCTTTCACTCGTCTTATACCCACTTGGTTCAGGACATGATCTATGTGTCTATCCCCACTAGACTGACTACATCACACCTAGCCCAAGTAATACTTTCTCGTTCTACAGATTCAAATTACTCGTACATGTGTCTAAGAGTCTCACACTCTTAACATATAATGTTTTGGCCAAAGACTTTGAGTAATAATCCTAACGAGTGGCCATAGGGTATACGTCTCCTCGCAAGGAGCGGTGGATCCTCTGTAGGTTATCCAAACGTCTTCGGACATTTTGACTTATACCCAATCATCTCGAGTCCACACCTCAATGAGGTGCTTGCTTAATATGTCCAAGTATAAGTTTTCATGACCAAAATGACTTGTATACCTCAAGTCGAAGGAAATGTACACTCGAGCTATAGTAAGGGTATATATATATATATATATATATATATATATATATATATATATAAAACCATATGAAGTCTTATAGCGAGTCACTCCAATGAACTAGTTACTATAACTAGCATCCATGTTTAACTCTCGACATCCTAATGTCTCCAGTCAGTGAGAAAATAGTTGCTTAGCTAACCAAGGAGTATAACCTGTGCTAGTCTTACAGAATTGATGATATCCGAATGCATCAATTCAACAACTAGGGAAATTCTAATACGTTCATAATTACACATGTAGAGATAATCACTAGTTGTGATCCAATCATAATTTCTCTCATGCTATAAATTGTATTGTGGAGATTCAGTAAATGAGTTTAAGACAATCAAACATATAATATTCACTCAAATAGTGAGTCTATATTTAGTAAAAATCATCAGGCGAGCCTTAGAACATCCCTCAAAATCTAACACTCCTACTTGTCCTAATGCCAATCACCACAGTGCCCTAAATCGTAAGCATAGATGTGACTTTCAAACTTGCTTTGTGGTAGAGCCTTTGTTAAAGGATTTGTTAGATTCTTTTCAGTAAAAATTTTCTCAAGCTATATCTCTTTCCGACTAATGATCTCCTTGATCAGATGATAGCGGTGAAGCACGTGTTTTGATCGTTGATGAGACCTCGGTTCCTTTGCTTGCACAATAGCTTCGGTGTTATCACAGTAAATAGGTAATGCTTCAACAGCGTATGGAATCACTCTAATTTTAGTAACAAACTTTTTGATTTAAACTACTTCCTTTGCGGCTTCCGATGCTGCAATGTATTCTGCATCACAAGTAGAATCTGTAACAGTGTCTTGCTTGCAACTTTTCTAACTAACTGCGCCTCCATTTAATATGAATATGAATCCAAACTGGAACTTGGAGTTATCCTTATCTGTCTGGAAACTTGCATCTATATATCCACATATGATCATATCATCATCTCCATATACCAAGAACATATCATTCGTTCTTCTCAAGTACTTAAGGATCGTCTTGACAGCCATCTAGTTATCCATTTCTAGATCAGACTGGGATTTGCTTGTAACACTCAGAGCATACAATACATTAAGCCTTGTACATAACATAGCATACATGATAAATCCTATTGCGGACGCATAAAGTATTGTTGGACCGGTGCGGCCGGCTAGAAGGGGGGGTCGAATAGCCCTGTAAAAATAAACAACAGCCCTTCCCGACTTTTCAAACTAACACTTGCATATAAAATAGAAAAACAGTGAATTAAAAAAGTAAAAGATGATGCACCAGATGTTTACTTGGTTACAACCGGGGAGGTTGTTAATCCAAGGAAGATGAAGCACTATCAATCTCCTTCAGGCGGAGAAGCCTCTTTTACAACAATGTAGGCACAGAAAGAAAGAAGCTATTCTAAACAGTGGAAGCGCACAAGCGTTGTTATAATTTTTGAACTGATGAAAAGCTTTTGGGCCAAGGCTATATTTATAGCCTTGGTCGGGGCGCCTGGAAGAGGTTCCGGGCGTCCTGGGGGATAAAACTTTATCCCCCAACGTTCAGATCGCGTTTGACGTGATCTGGTCAACAAACCAGGTCCGGGCGCACCGGGCTGCTCCGGGCGCCCCGGGCTGCTCCGGGCGCCCCGGGCTGCTCCGGGCGCTCGGAATGGTTCCGGGGTCCCCGGAGCCTAAAGTCAACAGATGTTGACTTTTCCATCCGGGGACCACTGCTCCGGTTTAGTTCGCCTCGGTCCGGGTCCTCAACTCCAGATCCGCTTGCTTGGGTGATGTCTGCCATCCGGAAAAGGGCTCACTCAAACCCAACTTCCGATCTTCTCGAGCGGGCTTCCCTCCAGCTTCTCGTCCCTCAGAATCGCCGCGTGTTTCCTTCTCGTCCGCCGGCGTACTCATCCGCAGTCTTCGTCTCTCGGACGCACCGCGTGTCGTCCTTCTCGCTAGCTGCGTCTCTTGCTCCTCGAGCAGTCTTCCACTCCGGCTTTCGTCCCTCGGAACCACAACACGCTTCCTTCTCATCCGTCGGTGTACTCTTCCGCAGCGCCTCGTCCCTCGGAGGCACCGCGTGCCGTCCTTCTGGCTACCTGCGTCTTCCACTCGATTACCTGTGCTCCTAAGCTCCTGCACACTTAGACACCAGGTTAGAAACACACAGGACCTAACTTAACTTGTTGATCACACCAAAATAATCTTGGGGTTCCAACAATCTCCCCCTTTTTAGTGTGAGCAATCCAAGTTAAGGTAGGAAAAAAATATACATAAAATAAAATAACTGAATTTGCAATTAAGTGCAAAAAGGATAGAGAATTTTATTTTTGGTCTACCTCCCCCTACACTTATACTTTTCCTTCTCCCCCTTTGATCACAAAAAAAATGGGGTTCTAAGAAAAATAACCTAAGGGTCAAAGTCTTTGACAATATTTAAAAGTTCTAAAAAAGATGAAAATTTTTTCTAAGTAATGTAAGCAGAAATTTCTAGAAAAAAATTTTTAACTTAAGAAAAAATGATTTTTGAAAATTTTTCTGAAACAAATTCTGAGTAAAAATATTTTTTTTTAAGAAAAAGTTTGACTTGGGCAATTTTATAGAATTTTTTTTTCCTTAAGTAAGTAAATTTCTAAGAAGAAAAAAAAAGTTTTGAATAATCTTTTTAAAGCATTAATTAATTCTTGTATTAATGCTTTATTAGTAAGTTAATTAAACATTCATTTCAATATTTTGACTTCCAGGTCGTGGCGAGGCACTAGGCCTTCTTGGTTATTGGAGCAACAACCACTTCCTTGACAAAGCCTCATAAGGGAATTCTTTGTTTAATTTTCTCACTTAAAGTGCTAATTTAAATTTTAAAATTTAGTTTACGCATGATTTAGGAACCCAATATAGGTTCCAACCTACTGGATTAATTAAAAAGTTTTTAGGGATATATTTTCTTGAAATGTTCCTAATTTATCCCGGGTGATATTTAAAGTACCAATTTAAATTATTAAATCTTCTAAAACTAGTTTTAGATGAACATGCATCGTTTTTCAAGTTATCTATTTGAATTTTCAAATTTTGATTTTCTAATTTCAATTTTTCATTTTCCAATTTTGATTTGTCTAATTCTTCTAAGGGACAAGATTTAACCAAAATTATTTTTAAAATTTTGATTTCCTTTTCTAATTTACAGCAGTCTTTAGTTAGTAACTTAACAAACTTAAAAAGTTTATCGGGAGGAAGAGAACGTACCTGACTTACCTTGTCGAGCTCGTTGTCCGTGTCTCCCCCTGAACTGCTGCTTTCTTCTGACGAAGCTCCCCCTTCATCGATGCTCTCGATGCTCATCTCGGAAGAGCTTGAATCGCAGTCGTCGTCTTGATGACTCGCCATTAGTGCGAGTCCGGAGAATGCCTCGACTTCCAATTCAGACGACGTATCGTCCCACATTGCCTTTAAGGCCTTTCATTTTTGGATGGGCTTCTTACCCTTCTCCCTGTCTTTGTTCTTCAGCTTGTTGCAGTTGTCCTTGACGTGCCCTTCTTCGTCACAGTGGTAGCAGCGGATCGTCCTTTTCTTTTTCCCCTGCGGATGGTTAGTAGATCTAGATTTACACAGTTTCGTGAATCTTCTTACCATCATTACCATTTCCTCGTCGTCGAGAGAGGATTCAGACTCAGGTTCATCTCTCGAAGCTTTGAGGGCGACGTTGTTTTTGGGCTCCTTCATTTCTGCACATCTTGACTCATGCACTTCAAATTTTGAAAAGAATTCTTCTAATGAAAATTTTTTAAAATCTTTTGAAATGTAAAAGGCATCTACTAATGATGGCCATTTGGTATTTCTAGGAAAAGAATTTAAAGCGTACTTTAGCGAATCTCGGTTACTTACCTTTTCTTCGAGATTCGAGAGTTCGGTGATGATCTCCTTGATTCTCGAGTGCAGGTGCGCAACTGTCTCATTTTCCCCAAGTCGCAGGCTTGTGAGCTGATTACGAAGCAGATCTCATCTAGCGAGCTTCGCTTCGGACGTCCCTTCGTGCAGCTCGAGGAACTTCTCCCAAAGTTCCTTCGTAGAGTTGTAGTTGCCGATTCGATTAACTTCTTGTGGCGGAAGAACGCTTAGCAGATGGTATACTGCTTTGCCGTTCACCACGTATTCGGCCTGCTCCTTTTTTGTCCAACTATATTTTTCCTTGTCCTCTGGAGCTACATAGCCAAGTTCCATGGTTAAAACTAAATCAAAATCTGTTGTAAAAAATACCTGCATCAGCTGTTTCCAAGTAGTGAAATCCCCTTCGTATTTTAGCGGGTGGATGTTTGGTCCGGTCATTATCTTTGCTTCAATTGGCGGTTAGTCCTCCTGAAGCATCTCGGCTCTGATACCACTTGTTGGACCGGTGCGGCCGGCTAGAGGGGGGGTTGAATAGCCCTGTAAAAATAAACAACAACCCTTCCCGACTTTTCAAACTAATACTTGCATATAAAATAGAAAAGCAATGAATTAAAACAGTAAAAGATGAGGCACCAGATGTTTATTTGGTTACAACTGGGGAAGTTGTTAATCCAAGGAGATGAAGCACTATCAATCTCCTTCAGGCGGAGAAGCCTCTTTTACAACAATGTAGGCACTGAAAGAAATAAGCTATTCTAAACAGTGGAAGCGCACAAGCGTTGTTACAATTTCTGAATTGATGAAAAGCTTCTGGGCCAAGGCTATATTTATAGCCTTGGTCAGGGCGCCTGGAAGAGGTTCCGGGCGCCCTGGGGGGATAAAACTTTATCCCCCAACGGTTAGATCACGTTTGACGTGATCTGGTCAACAAACCAGGTCCGAGCGCCCCGGAGCCTAAAGTCAACAGATGTTGACTTTTTCATCCGGGGACCACTGCTCCGGTTTAGTTCACCTCGATCCGGGTCCTCAACTCCGGATCCGCTTTCTTGGGTGATCTCTGCCATTCGGAAAAGGGCTCACCTGAACCCAACTTTCGGTCTTCTCGAGCGGGCTTCCCTTCGGCTTCTCGTCCCTCGGAATTGCCGCGTGTTTCCTTCTCGTCCGCTGGCGTACTCATCCGCAGTCTTCGTCCCTCGGACGCACCGCGTGCCGTCCTTCTCGCTAGCTGCGTCTCTTGCTCCTCGAGCAATCTTCCGCTCTGGCTTTCGTCCCTTGGAACCACCGCACGCTTCCTTCTCGTCCGCCGGTGTACTCTTCTGCAGCGCCTCGTCCCTCGGACGCACCACGTGCCGTCCTCGCTAGCTGCATCTTCCACTCGATTACTTGTGCTCCTAAGCTCCTGCACACTTAAACACCAGGTTAGAAACACACAGGACCTAACTTAACTTGTTGATCACACCAAAATAACCTTGGGGTTCCAACAAGTATCTTATCCATGCAAATACTCTCGTCTTCTGTGCGTGGGCACATAAAATTCAAAAGGTGAATTTCATGCCTCATAGGTATGAAATCCTTTTTGGATTCAGACATACTAAACCGTTTTAGCACTCTGTCTATATATGTTGACTGTGAAAGACCAAGTGACCTTTTCGATCTATCTCTATATATTTTCATTCCAAGGATGTAAGTTACTTCTCCCATGTCTTTCATGGAGAATGTTTTGGACAACTAAACTTTAACTGATTGTAAAATTGACACATCATTTTCTATGAGCAATATGTCATCAACATATAATATTATGAATATGACCACACTCCCACTAACTTTTTGATACACACAAGGTTCGTTTAGATTTTGTGAGAAATCAAATTCTTTAATCGCCTCATCAAAATGGATATTTCAACTCCTGCATGCTTGCTTCAGTTCATAAATGGACCGTTGAAACTTGCATACTTTATTCTTGTTAACATATCTGAAATCTTCGGGTTGTGTCATATACACGTCATCGAGTAGATATTCGTTAAAGAAAGCTGCTTTCACATCTATTTATCATATCTCATAATCATGATGAGCTAATATGGCCAGGAGTATCTGAATAAATTTAAACATGACTACAGGTGAGAAGGTTTCATCATAGTCAATGCCTTGTCTTTAATGATAGTCTTTCGCCACCAACCTTGCCTTATAGGTAATTACATTACCATCCTTGTCGATTTTTTTCTTGAAAATCCACTTGCACCCTATAGGCGTAATGCCCTCAAGTGGGTCCACCAAATTCCAAACTCGATTTTCGTATATGGAATCCATTTCCGACTTCATGGCTGTAAGCCACTTGTCTTTTTCTGAACTATTTAGAGTCTCTTTGTAATCAACAGATTCCTCATCCTCAATGAGTAACACGTCATTATATTCTCTTACAAGAGATCCATATCTCTTAGGAATATTGTGTGTCCTACCTGATCTACGAGGATGTTGTGTCATAATTGGTTGTGGTTCTTGACTAAGCATCTCGTTAGTGTTTATTGGAGTCTCTTGAATTCATCAAGTTCAACCATACTCCCACTTACTTCCTGTAAGAGAAAATTTTTCTATAGGAAGGTAGCATGCCTTGAAACAAACACCTTTTGTTTCAAGGGGTAATAGAATTGGTAACCCTTAGTTTCCTTAGGGTATCCAATAAATAAACATTTATTAGACTTAGCGTTCAACTTGTCTGATATAGTCCTCTTCACATAAGCAGGATATTCTCATATCTTCAAATAAGATATGAGAGGTTTTTTACTAGTCCATACCTCATATGGAGTAGTTAAGATTACCTTCATTGGGACTCTATTTAGCAAGTAAACAGCTGTCATGAGTCCATAACCCAAAAGATTTTGGGAAGATTTGCACGATTCATCATTGACCTAACCACGTCCAACAAGATTTGGTTACGCCTTTCCTATACACCATTATGTTATGGCGTATGTGGCGGAGCCCATTGAGACAATATACCATTGTCCCTTAGATAATCTTGAAACTCTTAGCTTAAATACTCACCACTTTGATCGGATCGAAGTATCTTGATATTTTTATCAAGTTGTTTCTCTACTTCATTTCTAAATTTTCTAAACTTTTCAAAGGCTTCAGACTTGTGTTTCATTAGATACACATACCCATAACGAGAGTGATCATCAATGAAAGTAATGAAGTAGTTATAACCTCCTAGTGCATGAGTTGACATTGGTCCATATACATCAGTATGTACAAGCCCAAGCAACTCATCAACTCATTCACCCTTTCCAGAAAAAGGTAACTTTGTCATCTTACCTTTTAAATATGAATCGTATGTATCAAATGTATCTAATTCAAATGATTCGAGAACTACAATCTTTTACAATTCGGACATGCGTTTCTTGCTTATATGGCCAAGGCAACAATGCCATGAGTAAGAGGTTAATTGATTATTTAATCGAGTGTGTTTATTGTTTGTAGTGATATTCAATGCATCACTAGATGTATCTAACGCGTAGATGCCATTGCATAAAGTTCCAGTGTCATAAAGAACATCATTCAGTGTTATATAACAATAATTGTTACTGAAAGTCAAATGGAAACCTTTCTTATTTAAACAAGAAATATAAATAATGTTCTTTATTAATGCGGGAACAAAATAACAATTATCTAGTTCTAAGATAAGTCCATTAGGAAGTTGTAACAAGTATGTTCTGATGGCGACTGCAGCAACCTTTTCTCCATTCCCAACTCACAGACTTGTTTCTCCCTTGATGAGTCTTCTGCTATTCCTTAGCCCCTGTATGTCATTACATATATGTGAGTCACACCTAGTATCTAATATCCAAGTGTATGAGGAAATAACATGACAATCAATAACGAAAAAACCTGAAGAAGATGGGGCATCAAATGCCTTATTCTTCTTCACGGACTCAAGATAGATCTTATAGTTTCTTCGCCAATGTCCCATCTTGCCACAATGATGGCATGGGCCCTTTTGTGTCTCTTCTACTGTCTTGGCCTTTTTGCTCTTTCCCTTAGCTTGATGTTTTAGTTTCCTCTTAGAACCTTTCTTGGAGGAGTCTATTAACATCACAATTTTCTGTTTATCTTTAATGAACGCTCTACAGTCTTGAGCATATTAATCATCTTGGAGATGGTTGATTCCAAATTGTTCATTTGATAATTCATCACAAATTGTGAATGACTTTTCGGTAAATTATGTAGAATTAAGTCAATACTTAACTCATGATTCATTGTAAAACTGAGTGATGCTAAATGCTCTATGTAGACATATATAATAGCGGACGAACCCTCCTGCATCTTTGATCAAAAGAGAAGCTTAAAGATCTCGAACCTTTTAGATCTAGCTTGCTCATCAAATAGCTCACGAAGATGATAGACAATATCATAAGCATCCAAATGCTCATGTTGTTTCTGTAGTTCAGGAGCATAGTAGCTAGCATGATACAACTTGTAAATATAGAATCATCCTTATATTTTTGAAGGGCCAACAATTGGTCCGCGGTTGTATCAGCATCAAGACTTGTGAGAAGAGGCTAATCAAGGGCATAAGCTTGTTTCTTAGCTTTAAGAACCATTCTCAAATTTTGAAACCAGTCTAAGAAGTTCAACGCAGTCAGTTTATTCGAGTCCAAAATCGAACGCAGATTAACAGAAGTTATAATTAAATGATTAACCTAGAAATACAAAAACGAGAATGCATGAGAGACATGATATTATTTATGTAAATAATTTACATAAAAGTTTACTTATTTATCAAATTAAAATACCTTTATTTTTAAATTCGGGAGATGGTAGGTTTTCTCAAAGTAGGTTGATATCCACTACAGATAAAAATAACCTTGAGTTTGGCTAACAAGTCATTCTTAGCTATAGCGGTAGATAACAAGTTTACCGATTGCATATCACTTATATGCAACCATCACATTATGCTAGCAGCTGATTGATCTTCGCATAAACATTGGGTTATTAACACATTAACAAGTATACATCAAATGATATCACCCAACTTCACCTCTATTCACATTGATTATGGCTTTGGCACAACAAATCAACGCTTCAAGTTTAAAATCAACCCGTTAATCATGACATTGTATCTCTATGGTTTAAACATATTTATTTTCAAATTTGAACTTGACTTTTGCCAACAACTTAAACAAGAACTTAAACTATGGTTCTTACCAAATTAACGAAAGGTGTAGATTTTAATATTGAGTAAGGGATTTGGTCTCATCTACATCATACAAATATTCTATCTACATGACATTACACGCATGACATAAATAATGACATGACACGTCACGCGCATGGCATAAATGATGACATGACACATCGCACGCATGACATAACATGACACATCACACATATGGTAAAATCTAATAATATCACATGCATGGTAAAATCTAATCATGTCATAATTAATGCATCTACATGACATACAATATGATATGAACATGGCATAAATTTACATTTGTTATAATTCTATTTTAGAAATAAAAATATATTATAAATCTGATTTTAATAAATCAAGATTTATCTAATCAAATTAGGAAACTAATTTCTAAATTTAATTAACATATTTGAATCTTTCTATTCTTTAATTATTTTGAAAATAAATTTCTAAATTAATTTTTTAACAATTTAGAAAATAAATAATTAATATTTCTTAATTTATTATATAATAATTCAAATCTATATTTTTTATGATTTTTCAAATCTTTCTAAATTTCCTAACAATTTAAAAAACTTTCTAAAAATAGAATATTTTAATAAATCTAAAAATTCAAGAAAATATTAATTCTATAATTTAATTTAAAATATCTCAAATCTATATTTTTAATGATTTTTCAAATCTTTCCAAATTTAGTATTTCCTAACAATTTAGGAAACTTTCTAAAAATAGAATAATTTAATAAATCTAAAAATTCTAAAAAAATATTAATTCTATAATTTAATTTATAATATCTTAGATCTGAATTTTTTTTATAATTTCATAATCTTTCCATATTTGGTATTACCTAACAAATTTGAAAATTTTTCAAAAATATAATATTTTTTAAAATTTCAGAAAATTATAGAAATGGTAATTTCTAAATTAATAGAATATTTCCAAATTTAATTTTCTAAAATTATATTAGAAACTTTCTTAAAATGAAATTTCCTAACAATTTAGTAAACTTCCAAAAATAGAAAAGTCTTAATAATTCTAGAAAAATTCTAAAATTAATTACAACACTAATTACGAACCGTAAAGTAATTTTACGATCATGTCAAAACACGATCAGACTCTAATACCACTGTTGGATTATGCCCGATGCGGGTGCATGCTAGAACACGTTTCGTAAACATACGCAGCGGAAAATAAAATAATAGTTCCTTAGTATTACATCACACACACCACACGCATACAAGGATATAATATGCCAAACATGATCACATAATTAAAATTTTACAGGAAATAAATTTACGCTAGGTATACCTTACGGATGACCTATAACGAGAAGAGCATCAACTGTAGCGACATTGCTAAACATCACCTCTATTCGTATCCACGCCGAGCTCCACAAGATAACTCCTTAAGTACAAGCCTCTTCTTCGGAAGTTACTAGCCACGAGCAAAGAAGAGGGTTCAAGAGAAAGAAGAAGAGAAGCACACAAGGAAGAGTTTTTCTCCCTTGTGGTGTTCACAGCAACAAGAGGGAGCACCCTCTTGTTGGCGGTGGGAGAGAGAGGAGAGGGAGAGGAAGAGGAAGATTGGGTTTTCAAAAGATAATTAACCAAATAATAAATTTTCTATCTAATTCTCTCCCAATTACATCTATATATAATCCTCTTTAATGAATTGGATTAGAAAGCTCAAATCCAACCCATTATCCCTTAACCAAAAATTAGCTCATTAACCCCTTAGTTTGGTTCACAACTAAACCAAGTTGGTTCATAACTAATTCATGATTAAACCAAATATGGTCCAACTCTACCGTAAGAGATATAGCTCATATGCGCTTCCATTATTACAAATATTTTAATATTTGTCTTATATATGGTCCAACCAAACATTTATCTCTTGATCTAAGAATTCTATTCTTTAACTTGTTTTACTTCTTTTAGAGACTCGTTAGTGTGTGTGATCCAATAGGTTCCCGGTTCATTTTGGCTGTCGATAATTAACTACTTAATTATATGATCATGAGTGACACCTAGTAGTACTCATGATCCCCAATTAGCCAAAAAATTATAGTTGATCTTAGAACTAATTCTAAACCCTTTAGCAGTTACAGTGAGTTGTGTCTTGTTCCTTTCACTCATCTTATACCCACTTGATTTAGGACATGGTCAATGTATCTATCCCTACTAGACTGACTATGTCACACCTAGCCTAAGTAATACTTTCTCATTCTATGGGTTCAAATTACTTGTATATGTATCTAAGAGTCTCACACTCTTAACATGTGATGTTTTAGCCAAAGACTTTGAGTAATAATCCTAACGAGTGGTCATAGGGTATACGTCTCCTTGCAAGAGCGGTAAATCCTTTGTGGGATATCCAAACGTCTTCGGGCATTTTGACTTATACCCAATCATCCCGGGTCTACACCTCAATGAGGTGTTTGCTTAAGATGTCAAAGTATAAATCTCCATGACCAAGATGACTTGTATACCTCAAGTCAAAAGAAACTTGTACTGGAGCTACAGTAAGAGCTTCACAAGCATATCCATATATATAGATAACCATATGAAGTTTTACAACGAGTCATTCTAATGAACTAGTTACCATAACTAGCATCCACGTTTAACTCTCGACATCCCAATGTCTCCATCCAGTGAGAAAGCAGTTGCTTGGCGAACAAAGGAGTATAATCAGTGCTAGTCTTACAAAATTGATGATATCCAAATACATCAATTCGACAACTAGGGAAATTCCAATATGTTCATAATTACACATGTAGAGATAATCACTAGTTGTGATCCAATCACAATTCTCTCATGCTATGAATTGTATTACAGACATTCAATAAATGAGTTCAAGGCAATCAAACATATAATATGCACTCAAATAGTGAATCTATATTTAGTAAAAATCGTAATGCGATTGCCTTAGGACATCCCTCAAAATCTAATAGAATCATTGTCCTTCGAGTCCAAGATTGAAGCTTACGCCGCACTAGCCTTAATGGCAGACCACTAGAGGGACACCGAAAGTTCTTCAAAGATTAGCATCGACAAAGGGGAGGATCTTTAGAAGAAAGTTGTGATGAAGGGGGAGTATCAGAGCACGAGGTAATTGAGGTATGTGCACTTTCTCCCGAACAGTCTTTTCAATTTATTAAAATACTTTTAAAGAACATAGTACAATTAGAAAAAAATAATGCTAGATTAAAATTAAACTTAGCAAAGCCATGCCCTTTAGATATGTTTGATAATTTAAAATTAGAAAATGAAAAATTGAAAGCACAAATAGAAAAACTAAAAAATGACTATGCATAGGGGTGTAATCGAGCCAAGCCGAGCCGAACTCTTGAATGTTTGAGCTTGACTCGTTTATAATTGAGCCAAGCTCGAGCTTTATTTAACGAATATATTCATGGCTTATGAGCTTATTTGAGCTTTTATCGAGCATAAACGAGCTTAATAAGTATAAATTATAAATTTAAATATTCATTAAAAATTAAATTATATATTTAGAGAAAATTATAATATTTTTATTAAAATTTATAATTTTATTCTAATAAATAAATTTAATATATTTGTCTATATTTTTTATAAGTAGAGTGTAAAATCTATAAATTTAATATCAAAACTATTATTTTTTTAATTTAAAAATTGATTAATGAGCTTAACGAACTTGTTCACGAGCTAACGAGCCGAGTATTGAGAAGATTGAGCTTGGTTTGTTTATCTTAACAAGCCTCATTAAACGAGCTCAAACGGGCATTTATCGAATCGAGCTTCGAATAGCTCACGAGCGGCTTGGTTCATTTACACCCCTAACTATGCATATCTGAATTTGAATATCTTTCAAAAATAAGAATTAAAAAATAATGATAGAATTAGCTAGTACATGAGAAAACACCAAGGACAAATTAAGAAAATTCCTAGAAATTATGTACCTTTAAAATTTTTAGTAAATATAGTGGGTAGGAACCTATATTGGGTTCCAAAATCTTTTGTAAATTAAAAATTCACAAAGTTTTGAATTATTAGCATAAATATTATTTTAATTAAATTTTTTTGGTTCAAATCTCTTACTCACATTTTTATATTTACAGAAAAGTAATATTTCTATTAAGGAAATTATTTTTAGATTTGTTTCTGTAAAATTATCAGTGAAAATCGTATTTTAAAATTTAAAATTATTCTACAAACTTTTTTTTGAAAAATTATTTTTCTATGATAAAATATAATATTCTCTTTCAAAAAGAATTTTGAAATATTTTTTACCGTTAAGTTATTTTCTATGAATTTGTTCACAAAAACGACTTTTTTAAAAATTAAAAATAATTGTAAGACTTATCTTTGAAATCTTTTTAAAAAAATTTTAAAAATTAAAATTTTGGAAGAATTTTCAAAATTGAAATATAGTTTTAAGATTTATCTTTGTAAATTATGTTAAATACCCCTAGACAAATATTTTAATTTTTTCTAACAGTTTATTTTATTTTTTCATTTTTTTTATGTGATCAAAGGGGAAGAAATAGGTACAAGTTAAGGGGGAGTTAGGGAAAAATTTAGGGATAAAATTTTGAAACTTAGATTTTTTATCCTTGTACTTAAATTCAGTGCATTACAATATTTTATTCTAATTACAACTTCTTTACATAATCATTGTTTTGTTTAACCCTAACTTTAACTTGGGTTGATGCACATCAAAAATGAGAAGATTATAAGTACCATGTGGCAGTTTTGATGTAGTCAACCAAGTTAAGTTAGGTCCTGTGTGTATTTGATCCTTGTGTCTAAGTGTGCAGGAGCTTAGGAACACAAGAAGTCGAACAGAAGACGCAGCTAGCTAGAAGGATGACATGAGAAAGGAGTCGAAAGCTCAGCGCATCCGAGGGACAAGATGTTGCGGAAAAGTACATCGATGGACAAGAAGGGCGTGCATCGCGTTCGAGGGACGAGAAACCGAGGAGAAAGCTTGCTCAAGGAGAAAATCAAAGTTGAGTTCAAGTGAGCTCAAGTCCAGATAGTCGGAGCATCACCCACACAAGAAGAGATCAACGTATGGGAGCTGATCTTCCTTCTGCTATATGGAAGGCATCTTCCATAGCTTGGAAGGCACCTTCGATGAATAGTGTGAAGGCATCTTCCAGCTATAGAAGGCGCCTTCCAATAGTCGTTAGTCGTAGATAGAGTTTTATCCTCAACGGATAAAACTTATCTAATGGAAGACTCCTTGGACCATCTTGAAGGTACCTTCAAGATGCGAATAGAGTTTTTCAAAGGTTATAAAAGACCCCTGGAGTTAAGAAATATTTAACAACTCTTGCATTCATTTTCTAGCATTTTTTTTAGCATCTAAAAAGTGTAAGAGGTATCTCTGCCTTTTAAAAAAAGAGTTTTTTAGTGCTTTCTTTTGCCTTAGATTAACAACCACCTAAGTTGTAACTAAGTAACTTTTTAGCCTCTTTTAGTTATAGTTATTCAATTGCTTTATTATAATTTTACTATTAATCTGAGTTAAAATATCAGAAAAGGTTTAGTTTTTATTTTTACAGGCAATTGCCCCCACCCCCCCCCCCTCTTGCTGGCCCCGCCGCACCAACAAGTGGTATTAGAGCCAAAACACCTCAGAAGGACTAATCGCAGACAGAAGCACCGAGACGATGGCCGGACCGACAATCTACCCATCAAAGTTCGAGGGGGATTTCACGACATGGAAAAAATGCATGGAGGTATTTTTCAAAAGAAACTTTGAATTACTCTTAATTATTAAATATGATTTTGTAGCCCCCAAAGATTAACAAGGAGTTGAAAAAGAAGAGTACCAGTGGACTAAAAAGGATCAAGCCGACTTTGTAGTGAACGGACGAGCCGAGTTCCACCTGCTAAGCATACTTCCACCCCAGGAAGTTAATCGGATCAAAGATTATAAATCAGCAAAGGAACTTTGGGAGAAGTTCCTGGAGCTACACTAAGAAACGTCTGAAGCAAAGCTCGCCAGATGGGATCTACTCCGGAACCAACTGACAAACCTCCGGATGGAAGAAGGCAAAACAGTCACACATCTGCCCTCAAGGATTAAAGAACTCATCACCGGACTCACAAATCTAGAAGAAAAGGTAATGAACCAAGATTCACTAAGGTATGCTTTAAATGCATTTCCTAGGACACCCGAGTGGACATCTATAGTTGACTCATTTTATATATCTAAAGACCTCGAAGTTAGTTCATTAGAAAATCTATTTTCCGCTTTTTGAACTTCACAAATCAAGATGTGCAGACTTACAAAACAAAGCAGACAAGACAACCCATAACATAACACTAAAAGCTAACCAAAAAGGTGAACCGAATTCATACTCCGAAGAATCAATCGTAAACAACATTATTAGTAAGAAAGTTTAGCAAGTTTATTAAATCTAATAAATTTAATAAGTGGTAGGTGAAAAAGTACTTTAAGAGCAAACGAAAGGTTCGATGCTACAACTGCCAAGAAGAATGACACATTAAGGATAACTGTTCTAAACTAAATAAGAAGGAGAAAGACCAGGGCAATAAACCAACAAAGTCGGAGCACAAGAACTTGAAAGCTATATAGGATGAATCATCGTCCTTCAAGTCTGAGATTGAAGCTTACACCAGACTAGCTCTAATGGTAGACCACCAGAGAACACTGAAAGTTCCTCAGATATTAGCATCGACGAAGGGGAAGGATCTTCAGAAGAAAGCTATGATGAAGGGGGAGCATCATAACACGAGGTAAGTGAGATATGACCCTTTCTCCCGAATAGTCTTTCCAATTTATTAAAATACTTAATATAAGGTGCCCATCGGTTTCCCATATAACAGGACTCTCTCTTTATAAATATAGGCAATTGATATAGTGCATACTCATCCGTGAGTACCTCGTGAATATTTAGTGTTAATTTTTTTAGGGCTTTGGATTTAGGATTATATATATAATAATTTTAAAGTGCTTTCCATTAAAATTAATATGATTTTAATTAGAGTTAAAAGAGTGTTTTAATATTAAAGTGCTCTATTTGTGTTATATCAATAATGCTAAAATAAAAATTTGAGATAAAAAATATGCCAGATGCACTTTTAAAACATATTTTTTTAAAAATATCTTTTTAATAAAAATGATAATAAAGTAGCCTTTTTTACTAAGGGGATTCGTCCGGAATACCCATGTAATTTAAAAGGAAGATAAATCATAAAGGACTTCATCCAATATAGTGATCTTTGATATGGTGATAAAAAATGAATACATTTATTCCCAGTGCCACTCTCAATCTATCCCAGGATCAATATGAAAAAAATAAATTACAAACATCTATTAACTTTTGGAATAATGATTATAATTATCTTTTATATAGGATCATATGACTCATGATACATTTTGTACAGATTAAAAATTAGCCTCATAGTCTATGGAAAGTAAATATCAACTATCATCGTCCCTACATAAGGTAGCCCTTTAACGTTTTTACACGTGGAGGAGAAAAGGACACCGTTCTTAACAAATTTCAAGTCAGTTTTAGTTCCCGTGCCAATGGAGCATGCAAGCTGCTTGCTGAATTCACTGGATTGGAAATTTGGAGATAAAATTATGTTCGAAGGAATTATTCTACACCAGATGAACTGGCATGGCAGCCCTACTTGATCCACCAGACAAAGGTTCCATGTTCCATATAATATTTGCATCTGTTCTTATTCATCAGGTCACTATGCTAATTATCAGATTCAACTAAATAACCTGGGAATTATCCGACGAAGGATCCACTTGTGCTTAGTGGTGCACAACTGAGTTATCATCATCATCAACTGAGTTAGTTTTTTTTTTTGTTTGTTTATTCTAATCCATGCTGCAATTTGACACAAGCTAAGCGGAATACAACTATTCGCAACATGTTTCTAGCATCAATTCTTCCTCTGTTATAAAGACTGTTGATTCTTGTGTGCATTGTCGACGTCAATGGCTAATTGAAAGATTGCCTTGGTCCAAACTGCTTTTTCTTTGTTCCAAAGGTTACTTGGGGCAAAAATTCTACATTAGAGTGATGGTTTTGGGGGTGGTTCTATAAATTCAGTGCATCTGAGCATGCCCTCTTTTATACTTTAGCCACTTGTACTAATGGTTAATAGTCATCTGTAATTTACCTTCTCCATGTTAACTTAGGAATGAATTGACGGGGGCACATGTAACTATAACAATTTACTGAACTACACGTCTAAATTTACCAAATATTCAAATCACACGCCAATTTCCCAGCATACCTCTCGGCCCTCTGTCATCTACCTTCCTCTGCCATCTATCTAATCAGCGGCTATGGTGACTGAAACCGCAATCGAGCTGGCCACAAATTGAATCACATTGAAGGTTCGAAGTCCTAGAGGGCTTAGTTGATGGATGAATGATGGAAGGGTAAATGGTTAAAGGCTAGTTTCATCAAAGAAAAAACAATTCTACAAAACAAGTAAATAACCCTCCCTCTCTCTCGATATATCTCTCATAAGGCTCCACATGTACTCAAATAGTGTCACAAACACTATCTATCCTTCAATTATCTAAGCTAATCATTCACCAAAAATCAACCAAGATTATGCTATAGACTAGACATTGCACTAAGACTCCCAAAGTGTGCCCAAATGCTCTTCCCTAATCCACTTTTCAAGATTCCAATCCACTTTGTCCACCTACAAATCCACTTCCAATAATCCAATGATTCCCATGCAACATGTAACAAAAGAATCTTATGAGATTTGAGTACTTAATTGTATTTATAGGCACGGGCGGTTCTATCACTTCCGAACTCCTCTTCCAAGCATGGCGCCCTCAATGACATACATAAGAGAAATTTGTAGGAGGTTTAAGGCTCACATACTCATGACTATAGTTCAGATAGGATACACAATTCTCTATTTTGTCACCGAGGCTTCCTTCAACCGGGGATTGAATCCCCACATATACATCACCTATAGACACTTGGTTTCGACCTTGGTCATGTGGCCTCTCGCTTATTTCCTTGAGAGGTACAAAGAAATTTTCTCAAAGTAATAAGTAGACTCTTCAATTCATACATTGTTCTCTTCTGAATAGTTTTTTCGGTGTATTGATGTAGGAAATTAAGACCCAAGCTTACATTGGCATTGCTCTTGGAGCTATGTGTGCTTTCCCTTCTAGGGTGAGAAAATAAACCTGTTATTTCAGTTTATATAGTATGAATACTTCAGCTAATAGTGGTGTTGTCTCTTATAATGTTTACAGGATCAGCTTGACCCTAAACATGTACTTTGCAAGCTTAGAATACACATCTCCTACCTTTGTGGCTTCCATGGTCAACACCATTGCTGCCATGACCTTTATCATTGCTATTCTACTCAGGTAATATCTTACGATACACGCGAATATCTCTCTCCTTTTCTTCTCACAATGACAAAGTCTTGGTTCAGATTCGAGCATCTCGATATTAAAAGCCCCAGAGGAGTGGCCAAGGCTGTGGGCACTCTAGTGTCATTGGTAGGTGTTACGATCATGACACTTTACAAAGGACCAGCAATGAGGAATTTTTGGGGAGCACTGATCCACATCCAGGGAAATGCCATCCATGAGAGCTGGTTGAAGGGATCGATTCTCACAGTGGCAAGCTGCATCACTTGGTCCATATGGTACATAATGCAGGTATTTCATCCCCTCTCGTTACTGAACTAAGCTAGCACTGAAACAGCTGCTCAGAGAACAAAACTGAAAAATCATCTGCAGGCAGTGACATTGAAGAGATATCCAGCACAGCTTTCACTGACTGCATGGATGAGCCTCATTGGAGCTGCACAATCAGCCATATTCACAGCCTTTGTGCAGCACAAACCAGCGGCATGGAAGATTGGATTCGACATTAAACTCTGGAGCATCTTGTATGGAGTAAGTACCCTTTACGACAGAGCACAACCTGTTTGATCATCCTCTGATACAGTAATTTTAAGTTTGAGTTTCACAGTTTCTTTTCTTTTCAGGGAGTTGTTTGCTCTGGTTTAATCATCTACATACAGCTCTGGTGCACTGAGCAAAAGGGACCAGTCTTTGTGACCATGTTCAACCCCCTCTCCACAGTCATGGTTGCACTTCTAGCTTACTTTGCCTTTGGCGAAAGACTGTTTCTCGGAAGGTAAGTTTTTGAGACTTGAGTATCGAAGATTTGGATGATTTAATCAGAATCACTAACATTGATTGACCTAACATTTTTTTTTTATTATTTATGTAGCATCATTGGGGGAATCATTGTGATTGTTGGACTATACTTGGTGCTTTGGGGGAAAGACAGAGATCAAGAAAAAGAAATGAGAGCTGAGAAGGCTTCTTTTGTGGCTAATGGAAGAGGTAGAGAACAGAGCAATGATTCTTCTGATAGTCCTGCTACTGATGGCAAAAGAGACAGCGTGAAGAGATATGAAGAGGTTTAAGAATGCATGGTGAATTTTTCAGCTATTCTTTTGAGATTGATATCTAATATATGATGTAAAGACTCACAAGGAATTGCAGTTTGTTTCTTTCATGTATTTCAGTTTAATTGTTGTGAGAATAAATATTTCAAATTCTTAAGTTTTATTCTGTGAGAAAAATATATTAAGGCTTCTACAAGTAACTATTCTGTGAGAAAACATATTTCAAAATTATTTTTACAATCAAATAAATAACTATTTATTTCATAAAAATCTATGAGAAACAGAGCAGATTCGCATTAACCAAACAAGATGTTTTTGCAATCACCTTCCCCACATCAGCTGCCCTCTTCAAAATTTTTATCCTAAATTTTAAATAGGATAGTTAAAAAAATCTTACATCAACTATCCTATCTATTTCCTAAATTTAGATTTATCTACCCTATTTATTTCCTAAATTTAGATTTGATGAATAATAATTATCTAAATTTAAAAAATAAAATCTCTTCCTAAAAAATAAATAATATTTCTTTTCAATTTCTCTTTTTCCATTCATTTTTTTCAATCTCTCTTCTTCCATAAATATAATAATAAAACATAGATAAAAAATAATAAAAAACTAAAAATAATTAAAATTTTAAGATAGTTGATATAGTTTGTAATGAAAAATAATTATCTAAATTTAATAAAATAAATTATTTATTTTAAATTTTAGATAGAAGGATAGAAAAACAATAGTTTTGGCCTATCTTATCATCTTTGCATTCAGAAGCCCTCGCTAGAACCAAAACCTCCCAGTACACGGAGAAAAAACATCTAGCTCCAAAATTAATTAGTTGGACAAAACTCAAGCACAACTAAATTATCTTTACAAATTAAATTATACGGCTGGCCCTTCCTTTATATTTCTGCAACATCTATTATCCATAGGTAGGTCAACATTTGATTAATTCAATTTATAAATTAACTAAAAATCAATTTAATATTGATCAATCAAATCAAATCAAATCAAATCAAAATTTTATTAAAATCAAATTAACCAAATTAAATTAAAAAAATACTTATTTCGGTTAACACCGAATAAATCAAATTTATCTAAAAAATAATTAAAAAATTATACAAAATTAATATCAAATTAATCGGATGCTGATCTTTATCTAAACTCATATGATTGTTCTCTGGACCTCCAAGGAAACATCATCGTGTAAGAAGGCTGCCACTGCTCTAAATCTATGGTGCTCTTTCACAAAACTATAATAAAATTAGCTAAGATTTATCCTAAATTTGGCAACTTTATAAATCGAATTATTTTGGAAAAAGTGAGGCAAACTGTTCCCCATCCTTTCTTTCTCCTCTTTTCTCTTACCAACACAAGCTACAGAACGATACGATCTTAGGCTACCAATGAAGTAGGCACATGCTGCATCAAATTATTAGATCCAAGAAACTCTTTCGGCCCAGAGAACATGAGATGGCTAGCCATATGCCCAGGCGAGATAAAGCATGCTAGAAATATATCATAACTTCTCTGCGTTGCTATATCTAAAAGAAGAGAAGTTTACAACTAGAAACAGGGAAAGCGTACAGCAACAGTTTGAACTAGATTTGACCTAGAGATGATTCTGCTCATGGATTGGTTCTTTCAGAACTCCAGAAAGGTAACTCCTTACTCTTCCGCCCAAAACAGCCTTTGTTTATCAAAATACGAACATCTGAAACACGAACTTGAAACGCCAAGCGAATATACAGGAAAAAAGAAAGAGGTTAGACCTTTCATGTTAGATCGAAAATCAAACACAAGTTGAAATGATTATGCTCACTTTTAAGCAGCTTCATTTTCACTCGCCCATTAAGCTTGGGTGTTCTGCTCTGGTATCGAGTCCCCAGGTCCCAGACCTCTGATCTTCACATCGTAGTAAACCTCTTCAACTCTTCTTAAATCATACTTCATTCCTGGCAAAAGCATTAAAGATTAAGTGAAAAGTGCTTGGAATTATATTTCCAGAAGGAAAATGTCTAATGTTTAGAAACAAGGAACCTACCATCAAATTTCTTCCGCAAAAAGTCATTTCGCAGGTTAAGCATTCTAAAAGCAGCATGAAGATCAGTTAAGAACATAAGCACCTTCCTTGGGCAATCATAGTTCCCAGCAGTAACTTGGTTGACCACATATCTTGGCTAAGGAAGAATAAATATGTCAGTACTTGAAATTCATCTCAACACACAAAATTAACTTAAGGTGAGCAAAATACTCCAAAAGTTCAATTCAGTTGCATCTTTTGCTCACAAACCATCCACTTGATTGATAATGGAATTTATAGAATGTTGACACACAAAAATTTAAAAAAAAAAATGACTACCTCTCAAACAAGAGCATAGGAACTATTTATGCCTAGGTTGTTTAAATAAACAGCGAAAGGTCTAACCAAAAAGGAGAAGATAAAACTAATAAAACAAGACCATAACAGCTAAGACATGACCACTATAAGAACAGAAATGCAATACTAGCAAAGGATGAGGCGACACTACAAATGGCAAGCTCTTGGATGAGTTCTCCTTGAGGCGATGTTCATAGCAGACAGGAGGATTGATGATGCAGAGAAGCAAAGCACTTGACAAGGGTTCTAGAGCGACCATTGGATGTCCGCATGGAGGTCACACATTGATAGACAGGGAATCCTGGTCAAGGAGAAGAGGATTCCCTTGCTAAAGACTTTGTGCTAGATATTTCACTGGAAGAAAGTGTCTCATAGGGTACAGCAAGCATATCAAGTAGAAGACAAGTATATCTTAAGGAAAGATGTATGTCACAGTTTGATTGACCCTCTTTTGGATGTAGCAGACTGAGAATAGACCTTTTCCTTAGAGTGATTGCAACGAAAAACCTCACCCAAGAAGACAGACTGATTTTGTTTACCATACTAATGTGAGAAGAATACTACTGCTTTGATGTTAATATCAACAGACAACTTACATGGAACATCTAGGACTTAACCCTCTACTCTATACCTAAAACATCCAATGCGAGCCTAAACCCACAACCTATAAAACATTCATATGAATAAAAGTTCAAAATATTAATAATGTTCTATGAGGCGTATAGTTCACTGAATCAAAGGAAAGGAATTTTTACCAATTCATTGGACATGAAACATAATCCTGCAACAATGAAAAATGGGTGTGAGTATGATGGATATGTCAGCATTTTACACAAATTCATAATTGACCAAAAGCATGTAAAAACACATATAAAAACAAATAAACGTAAGTGTAAAGAATACATTATAAACTGTCATGTAAAACTGTAATTTTCTATGATCAGTAGATACATAACTTATTTGCAGTTTTTGTTTCCTGCCCTTTCTTGACAAACCAAAGTTGTGGTCAATGTTTGGTACATCTCTGGAAAGTCACAGCTTCCACTTTTTTAAGATCTGACCTCCTGAATTTTGGCCTTAATTCCCAACTGAATGGAACAGTTTCACAAATTTGGACAGAGACCTAGATCATCTCATCCTCATATTCTTTGAATATGGAGACCAAAATGAGCAAAAAATCTATTTTAACTTCTTCACAGAATAAGATAGCTATAATTTGAGTAATTACAACTCGTAAACATGAATTTCACAGAATCATATGATCCAAGGACTGAATTGGATTTTCCAACTTGAAGAATAGAAAGCCAATTATTCAATGTCAGAGAGCTCTAATATTTTACTTTTGGGTTTGACTGGTTTGTCACATTTCTTAGTACAGTAAACATGACTCTCTAGTATGTTCTGCAATCTTTCAAATCAAAACTTTAACATCATATGCTACATTGCAGGTATCGTACCATGATAAAATCATCATCAAATGATGCTACTTTATGCACACTTTTCAACCACACTAGTCAGATGGAGCATTATCCAAAAGCATCAAAATAAAAATTTGATCAAACACAAGTATTATGATAAAAACAAAAGATATTCATGGACGGATGAAATAGAGAGAGAAGATTCTAGAGTCATGTGTGATCATCTTGTGTTGCTAGGTTAAAAGGAATGTTTCTATGATAACTTGCAGGCATGTAGACAGTAGATAACCAAACTGCAAGAAAACATGTGCAGACTATGTCATGAAAGTAAACTAACCTATAAGATAATCTTCAATGTCCAGACCAAATTCGGAATTGTCCACTACACAGAAGCACATAGCATATGCAACACATCAGAAATTTTTCATGGATAATGAAGAATTGTAAACCAGATAAACATAAACAAGAAAATTGTCACTAGGTGCTAGAATTGTCACTAGGTGGCAGTGATAGCACTTCTCTATTCGTCGTAGTTCATAAAAAGATATTGCTATCAAAAAATTTTTAGTCGATTTATACACTAGGTGCTACAATTGTCTCCTTTTTTCCTTTAATGTGTTGTATAAATTGTCACAAACAATTTTGATATGTAGTAGCATCAAGGGAATTCTAGCCTCAACTGATAGCTAATATTTTTTCATTGTAACAAAACAAGAATCTAAAATATTGAAAGTCAGAAAGGATGGTCATCAGATAGAATCACATTAGAAGCCTCACATCCAAGTTTTTTCTCAGCTTCCGCATGTACAAGAAGATTGCCAGTTTCCAACCAGTGAAGGAATGCGATGAGTGATACTGATGTCTGTGTCTCACTCCTCCAATCACCGTGATACCTAACATTAAATTAAAGCCCCATTGTAGGCGTTCAAATGAGAAACGAAAGAGCAATGCCAAAACCAAAAAGAATCTTCTCACCTGTAATACTGTCCGGGGGAATCACGCAGAATATCAGTAAGCTTATGGAATACTCCCTTCAACACTTCGATCTGAGCCCTAGCCTTGTCCAATACTTCTGCAACTCAACATAGCCATAAAAAAATCAGAAACACTTCCAAATCCTAGTGGAAAAAGAGAAAAAAACCTACAAAAAGAAGAAGGGAAAGATTGAAGTGCACAGTGGATAAAGGGAACCTGAGTTGGGAGCTGTGTGATGGACGAGGAGAAGACTGGAATGCATTACCCGGACAGCGGCCTCGACCTCCATCACGACCGCGCGGATGCGTTCCCGAACGTTGCCCGACTCCTCGAGCTGGACGCGGAAATCATCGAACTGCTTCTCAAACGAGGAAGACTCTAGAAGGGAAACAGCTGCGGAGGGAGGAGTCGCTGCCGGCGAGTGATCCGACATCGGCGGCAAGGCCGAAAGCAAGCGGCGGAGAGGGGAGGGAGGGTTTCGTGGAAGGAAAGGAGCAAGAGCCGGCGATAGACGGGAGGAAACGGCGGAAGAAGGGCCAAAGAGCGGAGCAACGACACGGAACGCCCCTCTCATTGACCTAAATAACAGTGGAAAAGTTACTTCAGCCGCCGCTACGCCTTTTAACTCATCGCCGATCCTTCATCGTCAAAAATACCTGCGCGAGCCGAAAATGGAAAACGCTAATTGCACGTACTAAACATAGAAAATTATGCTCCATATTTATTCGTAAGAAAATTCATCTACAATTCTACATCCAGGATTAGTCTTGTAAAATAAGAATCGGCCCCGTCCCTGGCAAAGTACACTTTTTTTTTTTTACCACAGCACAGCCGGGGCAAATTAGTATTTATAATAGCAATTTATCAAAAGGCGCAGCTAAAAATCTAAATTTATCAAAAGGTACAATATTTATCAAAATATGTATTTTTTTAAGTGCATTTCCTATTTTACCCTCATGATAATTTAACTTTTTCTATCGCTTTTTTCCACTATTTTTTTCTCTCTCTTATCTCTCTTCGCTTTTTTTATCGACATGCAGAAAAAAAATATAAATAACATTAATCCCCGAATCTTTTAATAATATTTTAATACATTTGAAGAAGCAATAAAAAATAATGGACATCATATTTGAAATCCTTGCAACATCAGAAATCCATAGGAACTGAAATGAGTCCAATCGGAACTCTCTGATCTAGAGAGCTCCGATTGGATCCATTTCAGTTCCTACGGATTTCTGATGTTGCAAGGATTTCAAATATGATGTCCATTATTTTTTTTTGACTTTTCATAAATGTTAATATATAAAATCAAAGAATCGATAAAAAAGACCACTTTGGGTCTGATATGGAATGACCTAATTCTGCTCAATCCACACTAGGACCCCAGGCACAGTCAACCTTGCAGAGTTCTGCACATATAAATGGATTCAACATCTCAATAATGCTCATGACAATAGTTAGGAGAGTCCATAATTGGGTTTGTAGTACAATTCTTGCAGAGTTCTGCACATATAAATGAATTCAACATCTCGATAATGCTCATGACAATAGTTAGGAGAGTCCATAATTGGGTTTGTAGTACAATTCTATACCTGTGTGAAGAACCTTTCAAAGATAATTCTATAGTAGTAGGCTTCTTTTGTGGTTGGTATGTTGTGTGGATATATGTTCTTTGCATTTTGCATCATTTTCTTAGACACCAGAAGTAATTTTCCAACAATTAGCTCATTCCATATCAAGCCCAAAGTGGTCTTTTTTTTCCGATTCTTTGATTTTATATATTAACATCTATGAAAAGTCAAAAAAATAATGGACACCATATTTAAAATCCTTACAACATCAAAAATCTATAGAAACTGAAACGGGTTCAATCGAAGTTCTCTTGGACATAGAGAGACCCTCTGAGACGAGTACCATAGAACACGATGAAATTATTATACTCATTTTTCATTTTACCCTGATTAGTGTTAAAAATTAATATTTCTCTTTGAAAATCAATCAATCGATTGCTCTTTAAGTCAAAATTTTAAAATTTTTAATAAATCAATTGATTGACAATAGAATCAATTGATAGATTAAATGATATCATTGACATAAAATTAATTCTATGTATTCATCTAATTTTTAAATTATATTTATATTTTTTAAATATTAATTTAACTCAATATATTAATAACAGTGATTTTTTGAATATGAATATATTTAAATTTAATTCATATTAAAAAAAATCACTACTCTTCATATATCTGATAAAATTGACATTTCAGTGATTTTTTAAATATGAATATATTTAAATTTAATTCATATTAAAAAAAAATCACTACTCTTAATATATCCGATAAAATTGACATTTGAGGATATATATATATATATATCCTCAAATGTCAATTTTATCGGATATATTAAGAGTAGTGATTTTTTTTTTAAAAAAAAAGATAAACACATAGAAATTAATTTTTATATTTTGACCCATCAATTAATTTTATCCAAAACTAGATTATATGTATTTGTTTAATTCTCTTGATTATATTCATATCTTGAAATATCAATTTGACTTAATATATTAAGAGCATTGATTTTTTGAATATAAATATGTTCGAAAAATCTAATTCGTATTCAAAAAATCATTGCTCTAAATAAATTTGGTCAAATTAATGTTTAAGAGCATGAATATAATTAAAAGAATTAAATGAACACATGTGAACTAGTTTAATATCAATCCAAGGATATTTAGTCCATCAATCATTTTTTCCAAAATTAACTGATGGACCAAATGACCTCGGATTGATAAGAAACTAACTCCTATATGTCCGTCTAATTCTCTTAATTGTATTAATGCTCTCTGATCCGGTGAGAAGGACGGGGGATCCTCATTGGCGGGGGGTCAACGACACGTGGAGGTCAACGGTCAAGAAGGTCAACCCCAAGGTCGTGCCGAGCGGAGTAGCGGGGCCGACCGAGCATCCAGCCGACCGGACAGCCGGCCAGAGGTCTCCCGGACTGAATGAAAGACAGCCCGACCAGGGGTCGGGTTTCCGATGCTCGAGTAGAGTCTATGGGTTGAGCGGAGGGCTCGGGCGAGCCGCATGACAATAAGGTGCAATCGTCCGAGCACATGAGCAGGGCTTCATCGCCCGGGCCAAGGTAGGCACATTCCCGGAGGCCATGAACGCCGAGCGGCTGGTCCGCTCGGCCCGGGAACAGGTAAAAGCGCTATGAGACAAAAAGGACAGCTGGTAACTTCGTCCTCGAGACACCTGCCGCCGACAAACAGCATGGTCGGCGACCGGATCGGACAGAGTATCGTACGGTGGAAGTTTCCACCGTCGCATCCGGGATATGTTCGGACGATTGCGGAATGGCGTCAGACATGCTTTTCTGACACAACCCTACTGAGGTATGTTTGGGGAAGCGTGCACGCATCGAGAAGCATGCTCGCGCCTCCCCGGGGTCCTATATAAGGACCCTCAGACTTCGACGGAGGTATGCAATCTTGATCACTATAGCCACAGTAGCGTTACTTTGCTCTTCTTCATCGCTGCCTGACTTGAGCGTCGGAGGGTCGTCGCAGGGAAACCCCTCCCGGCTCGGCTTCTTTGCAGGTCCGCCGGAGATCCACATCGGCAGTCGAAGACAGCGAAGAGTGCCACGTCCCCAGCATCCGTCGACTTAGCGCCCGGACAGGATCAAATTGGCACTGTCTGTGGGAACACACCTGAATCCGAGCAAAGACGATGGAAGAAGTTGGACGCCAACTCACGGTGACACTCTCTCCCGAAGAACTAGACGCGCTCATCCAAGCACGGGCGACCAAGATAGTGGAGCAACAGCAAAAGGCTCAAGCCGAGCGGATAGCGCAACAGGCAACGTCGGCATCAGGCGGTCGGGCGACACCAGACGACCGGCCGGAGCAGCTCTCAATATGGGGCTAGAACAAAGGTCCGACCGACACTCAGGTGGAAGTTCCGCTCGCCCCGATACCGTTCCACCGGGCTTTATTCCAAACGTCGTCAAAAGTCGCGAAGCCAACCTCGACCGAGGCTCTTCGTCTGACGAGGCGCCCATCCGTGACGCTTGGGTAAGGCGCCCCGGACGAATTCGTCTCCCGAGCGGATCAACCGGCAATTCTCCGAGGCCATCCTACGCGACCCACTACCAAGACATTACACGCCCCCGGCGATCGGAGAATACAACGGGACCACTGACCCAGACGACCATCTGGGTAAGTTCGACAACACCGCCACTTTACATCAATATACAGATGGGGTGAAGTGCCGAGTGTTCCTCACCACCCTTTCTAGGTCGGCACAATGGTGGTTCCGGAGGCTGCCAGACGGATCGATAACAATCTTCAAAGAGTTCCGCACGACCTTTCTCCACCACTTCACGAGCAGCAGATGCTATCAGAAAACCAGCGTCAGTCTATTCGCCATCAAGAAAAGCACGAAGGAGTCGCTCCGAGCTTACATCCAACGCTTCAACCAGGTGGCCATGGACATCCCAATGGTCACCTCGGAAACTATGATGAACGCGTTCACATAGGGGCTTGTGGACGATGAATTCTTCCGATCGCTTATCCGAAAGCCGCCTCGCAGCTACGACCACATGTTGAACAAAGCCAACGAGTATATCAACGTGGAGGAAGCTCAGATGGCAAGGAAAAAGGAAGCACCAGCCGAGCCACCAGCCCACGCCGAGCGGAAGCCGCCTTCCAATTATCAACCACCGAGAGGACCCCGCGCAGAGATAGCTCGTCCTCATCAGCAAGCAAGGTCGCACGCTGGTGTTAGCCATTTTCATGTCACGAGGCACTCCAAATTAATTAAAATTGAAACTCATTAAAATTAAAACAAGCGTTGTAGCAACGAGTCCCAAGTCGTATTTTTTTCCAAAGGTAACTAGCGAGTTGTGTGAGTACTCTAGAATTGATTCAACTCAAATCATTACATCAACAAGATTCGTATAGCAATTCCATTTGATTCACATCATAAATTGAATTTATCTAATAAAATCAAGTTCAAAACCATAGAAGGATGATTCTTTTCTTAACATGACCCAATATCTTCCCATTCATAATTCAATCACAGCATATACAATCACCAATCAAACTTATAGAAGCCAAATTACATTTCATTCACACTCGTAATCAAAGTCAACAATTAAACTCAATTGCTCATTCACAATACATTGATTTAAGATAAACAATCAAATCCTCAGGTTAAGCTCTCAACTAGTAAACTAAATCACAGCAACAATTAACCTCAAGAGTTCAACCACAGTGATGTTCAACAAAGACAATACTCAAGAGCTCAAGTTTAATATCCAACATACAAGCAAGTTAACCATCACGAGATTAATTGTATTGAACAAGAAATTGCCAAACTAAATAACCTAACCTACAAACAAACATGCAAAAGTATCAGATCTAAATCAATTCTAATGGATTAGTAACATTGGGGGTTTCAAAGCATGAAATTGAAATCGAAAATATAAGATTCAAACAAAAACTAAATCACAATGTAAAGATCTGAAGATCTGAACAGATTCAAGATAATTCAAAGATAAAAACAAAGAAAACAAAACCCTAATCTATAGCATTCCACAACCAAAATCGAAACTCAAATCCCTCTACTCTGTTTCTAACAGAAATGCCATTGGAACCTCCCATCAAGCATTCAACAACAAATCTATAACCTCCAACTATTACCAGGGAATGATCACAGCTCCAAGAAACCTCCCTTAAAGCTCTCACCCGTCTGATAACCTCACCAGCCGAAGAACAGAGCTGAATTCTGTGAATTGCTCAGCTAGATCGAACGGCCAAATCGTCACAGCCTTGCTGCGAAATGGAGATCGGAAAATGGACAGAGACTCTCGGAAACCTCCCCTCAAGTTCTGATGGACGCGAAATTCGTTGATCGGAAACCTCCCCTCACAGGAATGCGGCGGTGGAGCAGAATCCAAGTCGCGTTCAAGAAACCTCCCTTGATCGCTCACTGACCTCCGGAAGATGAATGACGAAGGCTTGGGATTGTTGTCGGAGAAGAAGCTAAGCTCTTGGATCTGGAAGTGGAGCGCGGAGCGTCGGCCGTCGCGTGAAGAAGATGAAGCTACTGTAGCACAGAATCGCGAAGCCGAGCCCAAGGTGTACACTGTAGCTTCTCAATCTTTTAAACCTCCCTCAGATTTGATCGGACGGCTGAGAATGATCAAGAATCAATCAACGGTGAAAAATAGCCCAAAATATGATCCAACAGTACTGATATTCCTCTATGGTCCAGATCTACTCCTCATTAGGTTGGATGAGTCGGATCTTCAATGGATGGCCCAGATCTGCTTGATCTTCAATGAATGGTCCAAAACACTCCAAGGCTTGATTGCTTCGTTTAGCCCTAAATTTGAGCTCAAATGTGGTCCAATCTGATCGGGTCCAAGACCCTTTTGATGCCTACAAAATAAGAATCAAATATTAGCATCAAATACCATGAAAATTAGCTAATTTGCAATTAGGTCCAAAATCAAATGCAATATTGAGATATGATGCTAATGTGAGATTAAACTATGAATGAACCAATAAAAACATGCATTATGATTCAAAATAATATAGCCAAAATCATGGTTATCAAATCCCCCACACTTAGCCTTGGACGTCCCGTTCAAGTCAAGAAAACTAAAAATTATCTCCAAACAAATTCCCTAGCAATACCTAGAAGATAGTAAAAAGAATTTAACTAAGATCATCTTAAAGATCACAAACATTCATGAATACAATTCAAACAATAATCAGTAGGTATGGTGGTTTCAATCCAATTGAAAAATTAAGCAAGTTGCAAACTCACAAGGTATTCACCTATTCTAGCCCTCACACTCAAAAATGCATTTTAGTGGAGCTCACTCAATGTCACTCACAACATTTCACTACCATAAGCTTGCTTATTTTCTAATTCTCCACCACCATAAAACATAGCATACATGAATCAAAAGGATTTTATCAACAAGAATTGAAATGGAATAAAAAAGAACAATGAAAGTGAATGAGAATAGCAAAAGAAAAAGCATTAATGAAGAAAATGAGAAGATGAGAGTATTGGAGGAATATACTTGATGAGTTGACCAATTTGATGTGTAAAGAGATGAATACCATTTGTTGTTACCAATTCAAAATATCAAGCTAACCTCCCCTTCAATTTGATGGCAATCCAAAATTCTTGATACTCTATCTCCACTCTTGATACTTTTGATTTGCCAAAAATTTTTTCTTCATTGTTTTTCCACATTTCACTTCCAGCACTTTGAAACTTCAAAAATAATCTCAAATCATGAAGAATAACTCCCTCCCCCACACTTAAAATTTGATCGTCTCGGACAATAGAAACACATTATACTTCCCAATTCACTTAACACACCTTAACCACTGTTTTATTTCTGTTCTGCAAAATTTATCTTCTTTTCTCTGTCTCAGATTCGAATCCATTATAAACAGAGCCCATTCTAAATTGTTGCAATTTAAAAATCTTGGTAAAACAGCACTGTAATAAAATAGCAACAGTCTTCCAATTCCTGAAATTCCTGTATTCAAAAATACTGATAACTTTCCTCCAACAGAACCTTGGACTCAAGTTCAAAATTCACAGTTGAAGCAATTCCAGCTATCTAATAAACAATTCTGGATTCAAGATCATCTCCCTCAGAATTTCATTACTGAAATCAGTCTTCATTCCGTTTGCTTCTCTTAGTTTCAGAATTTTGTCATGTTGTTTCAGAAGATTAGCAAAGTTACCATCATCAATTAAGAGGTCTCTACATGGATTTAATCTCTGTAACTTCTAGCACGAGGCGCCAAAATTTGGTACAAAAACTTTAGCATTCAGCTTTCACAGCAACAGTAATTCCAGAACCCAAGGCTGTCTACACTGTTGTCACTGCCCTCTCTATTTCAGACCGGCTTCAGGCTCTATATAATCATGGAAACAATGCAACATACAAAGGTAAAGAACTATCAACATGCCTGAAAACAAAAGGAACCAAAGATATGGAGATTGATACAGAACTGGCACACACAAATCAGCAAATTACAGCTCCTATTCCAGAAATCCAAATTCAGAATTCAGATTTTGATAACTGCTTCAAACAAGATTTCAGACACAAAAACAGCTTCAAACATCACAACCTTTTTCAGATTGTCTTATAAGCTCTCTATATTCCTGTCAACTCCATTGTTATTGAACTAAGTTCATGTCATTATCTTCATACTCCTGCATTTCTATAATTTCAGCTTTCAGCCATCAAGTGAAGGCTCTATCTCTGAAATTCTCAGCATTAGACTGATTTAAATTTTGCTAGCTCAGATTTCTGTACAGCTTCCACCATAGTTTTCCATTTACTTCTAGGTCTTGGCACAACATTGATACTAAGTTCATTTCCTGTTTCTGCCATTGCAAAAATTTCAAAACCCAATAACATTATCAACTACTGCTCACCATTTCCAGCCTTCTTCCAATTCTTCCTCAATCCTTCTGTGTCACAGCAGAAATAGCTTAGTAAAATCTTCATCAAGAATCACTTCCGGAATTCATACTCATAAAGAACTCCAAAGGTTTGAACTTCCCAAAAGGATTCAGAAATAAGACTGATAAATAAACAATCAATTCCCTCCAGCAATCTAGTTCTGCACTTATAAAACTTTCCAATTCCTTAACTGAATTAAAGCTATAACCAATCAGAAATTCTAAATGTTAAACATTCCAAAGCTTTTGAGTCAATAACAGATTAGCTTCATGGAACAAATAAAACATTACATGATATCCGCAACAAATACTGCAGTAACAACTACTTGCATCCCAATATTGACTTAAATTCTGAATACACATTCATTATAGTTGCCCCTGCATTGGCACAAAAACTGTAATTCCTGCACTTCTGCATTTCTGAATTTCTGCACTTCAGCTTTTCAATGACCAGCGAATTGCAGTGAAATCTTAACACAAAACATGCTGATACATCAGTTCCAGCATTTCGAGCTCATTACAATTCTCTTCCCAAATTCTGGATTCATAATGCTCAGATTTCCAGCAGATCAACATTACAGCTTCTCTCATTCTGGATTGCAGTCTTCATCAAATGAATTCAACAGGCAATCAAAAATCTTCAAAACTTCTGACTTTGTTCGGTTCCTACCCTTTACTGAATAGATTTGGCACTGCTGAGAAATCATTAATTGAAGTTTACAGCAGCAACAGATTTAAAATCCTTGGATTGATCAGTAATTGAAGGATTCCAGTTTTAAAATTTGGACAGTTTCAATACCATTGCACTTGCATCCATTTATCAGCAATTGCCATTTGCATTCAGAATTCAAATTCTCTACCAGCAGATTGTTAATTCCTGTTTTCTGTTCGGGCCATTATTTTATGACAAGGAGCAGCACCAAGGCTTGGCACAAGAATAAATTCTGTTCTTTGCTATTAATGCAATCTTCCATTTCAACTTTTCCGGAAAATAGTACAACACAATTTTGAATTCTTCAAATCAAGGTTTAGGATACAATTTAACAGAATTTCAAGATCTTCTTAACAGGACTAAATCCTGAAGTGCTAGCTGGTGATTATAGCTTAATAAAATCTGCAGACTGTAACCTAAAGTGCAGAATTAATTTCTAGTTTCTGCTTCATTGTTTAAAGCAACTTAATCCTTCAAGATCCTCAAACTGAATTCCTGTATTTGAGTGTTACAGTTTCAATTCTTTGACTTCTATATAATTTCTGCACATCAACTTTGAAGCCTTAATCTCAATAGATCTCTTTAATTAACATTCTCTTAAATTAGCTTGTCTTCAATTCCTTTCTAATCCGAAGACAAGATGCTAATACAATTCTGCTCAGAGACAATTTCAGCATTTTTTTTTCTGTTCTGAATATTCAGTTGCTGCAATTCTCTTTACTTCTTCAGAAATAATTATACCATGAAAGGTAACCATACCATTTGTTACAGCATATCCTTAAATTCCAATTAAGCTTCCACTCATTCTAATAATGCATTCTAAATCTTGATACAAATTTAACACAGAAATTCCAGCTCTGCACTTCAATTTCTGCAGATTTCCAACAAGGGATTCGGTTTAAGAATTCCAATTCCTTGCACTGCAATGAGACTGGACAATTTCAACAAATCAGTTCCATTGAATTTGCATCCATCCATGATCCACTTTAATTCCTGTATGATCAGAAACTTTTAACAAGAATTGGCATGCATCATGCTACAATTGAGCCAGAATTTTCTCGCATTCCACATTGTGAAAGTGGCATTTCAAAACCTTTGAACTAAGGAAGTTTTGTGCATGATACATGTAGATTCAGTTATCAATTCAGGGATCAATGAATTGGGCATCAATTAAGAAGACATCTCCATGAACTCATAACATATGTTAAATCCTCCCCCACACTTAACCTTTGTCCTCATTTCGGTCCAAATCATCAAGAATTCAACCAACACTCACAATGGAATGAAAACAAGGCAAAGTGATCAAGGGTTAAAATGTTGAATGAGAATGTTAAAGAAAATTTGTGGGAAAGAATTTAAAAATCATGAGGGAACAAAATTGACAAAATCCTCAATTTTCATGCAAACTTATGATATTATGATTTTGAAAAGAAGCAAAGCAAGTTCTAGAGTTCAATTGCTATGAGTACATGTCACACAAAAGAAATTAATGAAGTATAGGCTTTAAGGGGTCCTCTCTAGGTATTTTATGCAATCAAGCTCAATCATTCAAATTGGAATCCACCAACCAAATTAACCAATATCATGTAAGTATAGCATTCAATCATGTCACATGACCTAAATTGATGATCAAATTTAAGAAGCTTTTACCATCTTAAAAATATTACTAGAAAATTCCATTGAAACTTTTATTCAAAATGAAAATGATATGTACTAAACTAAATGCAAAATATGACAGCAAAGTGTAAAATACAAATTGCAAAGTATAAAACTAAAGAAATGCATTAAAAGAATTTATTAACAAAACATGAATTAAAATGCAAAAGAAAATGAAATTAGAACCAACTCCCCTTTCATTCCGGTGGTCGAAGAAGATTGAGAAGAAGAATCCATCCCAGAAGTGGAGTATCTTTGATTGCAATCAACTTCTTTTTATTTACCATTTTTCCATCAAAAGTTTTTTCTGGAGGACGGAGGTGGTTCAGTTCAAGCATCCACTCCGGAAGCTTGTATTCTCCTACACAATCATTAAAAGAGAATGTCTCCCACACACATGTAGGGTAAGAAAATAGGAGAATATTAATGTGGGTAGAAAATTTAGCAAGGAATGAATCACAACTAATGAAATCAACAAATGGTACCTCTATTGAATTTTCTGATGAATCACAAAAAATACTCACCTTATCGTTTTGAACGGTACCTGGAGTGGTGATTGTTACCTCTTCTTCATCATGATATGGCTCAAGCTCTTGTTCTTGTGAATGTTCATCCTCATGTAGTGATTCTTGGGTGCTTGGCTCCATAACACAAGGCCCTACACTTACATCTTCAATTCTTGGTGATTCTTGAGGTAATGCTTCCAATAAGCATTCCCCTACACTTAAATAATCTTCTGAATCAATTCCTACATCATTTCCAACATCTAGAGCAACATCAGTAGTAGAATCAAAATTATATTCAACTACATCATCACAACAATAAAAAGTACTTAAAGAATCAAATGAAGAAGTAGATGCAGTGTCAGGCCTGACAAGATCTCCACAATCCATCTCTTCATTGGCGTTTTGTGTTTGTAACTGATGAATAGATGATGCAATCTGATCTAACTGATTCTGTATATTCTGTATCCTTGAGAATTGTTGCTCTTGGTGCTCATTCATTTGTTGCATAATCTCCTTGAGTTTCCATGTTGATTCATCCATCTGGAGATTGTTTTGTTGAAAAGATTGTGGCATAAATGATGTTGAAAGTTCTTGGAACCCATATGAACTCTGGTAGGTTGGAAATGGCTCAACAAATTGTCCTTCTGCACTTTCATACCTGAAACATGAATTATCCACCCAATTAGCATTAAAACCATTAGAAAATGATTCATACCTATTTTGTTGATCCATGTTTGGGTAAATTTGATACTCAGGTTGATAACACTGAGAATTCTCCATTCCACTTCCAAAATTCTGAAAATATGGATCCATGCTAAAGAAATCTCCTGTTCTTCACTACAACACTAAAACTCAATGTTAGAAGACTCTAGAGCATAAAGTTTCAAACACATGATAATATGAACAGTAAAAACACTTAAAAATTCAAGAACAAATCAACATGAAAATACAAAAAGAAATAAGCAATCAATCAATCAAGATGCTAACAAAATAAATCAATCAAATCAAAAATAAACACACATTGCTAGTTATTTCCCCGGCAACGGCGCCAAAATTTGATGTTAGCCATTTTCATGTCACGAGGCACTCCAAATTAATTAAAATTGAAACTCATTAAAATTAAAACAAGCGTTGTAGCAACGAGTCCCAAGTCGTATTTTTTTCCAAAGGTAACTAGCGAGTTGTGTGAGTACTCTAGAATTGATTCAACTCAAATCATTACATCAACAAGATTCATATAGCAATTCCATTTGATTCACATCATAAATTGAATTTATCTAATAAAATCAAGTTCAAAACCAGAGAAGGATGATTCTTTTCTTAACATGACCCAATATCTTCCCATTCATAATTCAATCACAGCATATACAATCACCAATCAAACTTATAGAAGCCAAATTACATTTCATTCACACTCGTAATCAAAGTCAACAATTAAACTCAATTGCTCATTCACAATACATTGATTTAAGATAAACAATCAAATCCTCAGGTTAAGCTCTCAACTAGTAAACTAAATCAAAGCAACAATTAACCTCAAGAGTTCAACCACAGTGATGTTCAACAAAGACAATACTCAAGAGCTCAAGTTTAATATCCAACATACAAGCAAGTTAACCATCACGAGATTAATTGTATTGAACAAGAAATTGCCAAACTAAATTGTTGGTGCAATTTCCAGTAGGTCAAGGTTGACCTAGTTGACCAAGCGTAAACCTTGGTCATGGTTTCGATGTTTGACAATACAGAAAGACATGTAGACATGGACAATGCAGGTGCAGTTGTCCATGTGGAGAGATATTGATCAGGGTCTGATCAGGTTGGATGAAGAAGAGTTAAGTAAGTCAAGGTTGACCGGATACTTGACTGGGAAGTCCTAACTGGGATGTTAGGCAGTTCGGAAAGTCCTGGTGAGTGAAGCCAGACAGTTCGTAAAGTCCTGGTGAGTGAAGCCAGACAGTCAGGAAATCCTGGTGAGTGAAGCCAGGTGAAACCCCTAGTGAGTGAAGCTAGGTGAAAGTGAAAGTCCTGGTGAGTGAAGCTAGGCAGTTGGAGAAAGACCTAGTGAGTGAAGCTAGGCAGTTTGGAAGTCCTGGTGAGTGAAGCCAGGCAAGGGAAATCCAGATGGGTCAAGGTTGACCAGACATCTGGTGAAAAGTCCAAGCAGGGAGCTTGGCACGGGAGAAGTCCAAGTATGGAAGCTTGGCATGGGAAGTCAGAGAGGGCTCGGTAGCTCGGTAGCTCGGTAGCTCGGTAGCTCGGTAACTCGGTAGCTCGTAGCTCGGCAGCTCGCTCTCCGGACTAGGTCAGAGAGGGCTCGGTAGCTCGTTCTCTGGACCGGATGGAGTCGGAGAGGGCTCGGTAGCTCACTCTCCGGACGAAGTCGGAGAGAGCTCGGTAGCTCGATAGCTCGTTAGCTCGGTAGCCCGGTAGCTCGGTAGCTCGGTAGCTTTGACTAGGTCAGAGAGGGCTCGGTAGCTCGTTCTCAGGACCAGGTAGGATTTAGGGCTGGGAGCTCTAAACCTGGATCAGTCTGGAGACCGATCAGACTGGGGCCTGATCGGTCCCCAGGACCGATCAGAGGTGCCCTGGACCGATCAGGTTTCAGCCTGATCGGTCCAGAACTATCCGTTGGCTCACAACGGCTAGTCTTCTGTCTTCTGTTCTTCACAGGTACAGTGCAGGTTGAGTGCAGGTTATAAAAGGAGTTCAAGGGCTTGTCTCTAGTTCGTTCTTCTTCTTCCTCTCTGTTTCTTCTTGCTGCTGCAAGTTCTTCTGCGAGCTTTGCTGAGCTCTTCATTCCTGAAGCTTTTTGTGAGCTTCCACTCGGCTGGGACCAACTGATCAGTTGCTGTTGCTGTTGTGGTTAGATCCGAGAAGCTGCTGCTTCATCCAGTCGAAGAGAAGGCAAGTAAGCGAAGGTGTTTCATACATTTGTATTGTATTTTGCTTCTTGTTGCTTTCTACTCCTGTATTGCTTTTGCAAAACATTGTGGCGAGGTTTCTCCACCCATAAGGAGTTTATATTAGCCGGTTTTCTGGGGACTCATCCACCGACGGATTGATAGGCTTCGTCCACCTTACGGACACGCCGAGGAGTAGGAGTATCATCTCCGAACCTCGTTACATCGACGAGTTTGAGGTTTGTCTTCTTCCTTTTCGTTTCTACGGTTTCATTTCCGCTGCGCTAACCCTAATCGTAGGAAGAAACGCGAAGAATTTGGGGCGGCTATTCACACCTCCCCCCCTCTCTAGCCGCGTCCATCGATCCTAACAAGTGGTATCAGAGCGAGGTCGCTCTTCGTTGGGTCAACACCCGGGGGAGCACGAGCTAGAGAATGGAGTTATTTGGAGAAGACATCACGATTCCACCCTTCTACGATCGCGACGACTTCGCGTTTTGGAAGGTAAGAATGAAGTACTTTCTTATGACTAACCTAGTTCATTGGAGTTGTGTGCAGGTAGGGTTTACTCATCCGGTGGATAAAGACGGAGAAACCCTAGAGAAGAAAAAGTGGACGAAGGAGCAAATCCACCAATCCACAATCAACGATGAGGTAACGAAAATTCTTGAATTTTCATTACCTAATGACATTTTGTGTAAGGTAAGTGGATATAGCAATGCCAAGGAGTTGTGGAACAACTTGGCCAAGTTCCATGAGGGAAGCTCCACTTCAAGTCATGAAGAGGAGTCAAGTGAGCTAAGTAGCTCACTTCATGGAGGCATGGAATTAGAAGTTGAGGGCCACTCAACATCTAAGGAAGAAAAGGAGGAGAGTTCTTCTTCAAGATCGGAGCAAGAAGAAGAAGCTTCTACCTCCGGAAGGGATGAAGGAGAGAGCTCATCCTCAACCCTAGGTAACTCAAGCAATTTAAGTTCAAATAAATTGCATATAATGTGCTTTGAGTGTAGGGAATTTGGGCATTACAAGAGTAAATGTCCAAAGAGGGTTAGGAAGACTCCACCGGCACCAAAGATCAAGGAAGCCGGAGTCTCGATACGCAAGAGCAAGGAGCACGTGGTGTGCTTCCAATGCAAGCGAAGGGGACATTATCGGAGCCAATGTCCGAGGGGGAGGCAATCTCACAAGGACAAGAGACCGAGCACATCGATAGGGGGAGCTAAGGCAAACCCTAAGGTAATCTCTAAGGCACATTATTGCAATACTAGTAAGACGCATGCTAGTAGTTTGATTGCAATTGACAATAATGATAAGCATGATAATTATAGAAATCGATGCACATGCTTAGGTGCCAAACATGTGAGCCTAGATAAGGATAACACTAGGAAAGCCAACCCTAGGATCAACTCATCTAAGGTTAAGGATAACCTAGGTAGAAATCCCAAAACAACTAGACATATGCCTAGGAATACCTCAAAGACAAATGACAAGTTAAAACTTGAGGCCTTAGAAAAGGAAAATCAAGTCTTGAGGTCAAGACTTGACTCTTTAGAAAAGACCCTTAAAAATTTGGAAAAGTCAAATATAGGGTCTAAGGGGCAAAAACCAAAGCCCAAGGACATGAAAGGTTTGGGTCACAAACCTAAGTCCCAAGTGGTCAAGCCCACTTATCACAATGTTCCATTAGATTATGGAACAAAATCTAGGGCAAGGAAGACCATCACCAAGGTCACAAGGGGAGTCACCCCTAGAGTTGATCTTGATGAGTCCCAAATGACCAAGGCTTCAAAGCCTAGGAGGGTCATTAGAAGGGTTGCTAGGGAAGTCATCCCTAGTAAATACTTAGTGAACCCAATGAGCTCAAATAGGTATTGGGTTCCTAGGAGCGTGATTCCATCACGCTAGATTAGTTAGGGTGTGCCAACCTTACTTGAATAGGTAGTTAATCTAATCATGACAAAAGGTGGCACTTTAGGAATTTTCAAGGTGCAATCAAGCCTTGAAAATGAAATTGAAAATTATTCCTAAGGTGATTAGAATGTGCCAACCACATTTGAGGAATTTTCTAGAGTCAATCTAGTTGGCACATAGTGATCTAAAAGTCTTGAGGATATGATTTTAGGTCTATTACACTTAGGAATATAGAATTTATGGCAAAATGATCGAAATTATCAAAAATGGCAACTAAGGCTAGAATTAGGTATTTTCTATACCTTTACATGTTATTTGCCATATATTGTTTGCCATATGCCGTGTCATGACATCATATTTATTTTATGATCATTTAAAATGTCATGATAATGCTTAGGTTATTTATATGTCATGCTTTATTTAAGTTTCATACTTTATGCCATGACATCATGACATTGGCACATGTTATTATGTATGATATCATTTTATGCCATGTCATCATTTCTTGCATTTATAATCAATGAAATTGATTTAAGGATAAGAAACACAATTTGATATGGAGATCAAATTGTTGTTTAGAAAATGCATGACCTTAGCCTAAGATAACCTAAACCCATATCTCACATCAAAATTGACTTGGATGTGTTTGATACACCTTAGATGTGTGTGAGATATTAGGATGATGAGTTAGGAACAAGGTGCATAGTTCTTATACCTAGATGAGCCTAATTCAAAATTGGGGATCATAGGGAAAGCTTATGTACAAGTCATGTACATTTAGCCCAAAGATTGTGGTCCTAAATTAAATGGTTTAAAATCATTTCAAAATTGATTTGAAAAACCTTGATGAAGCTTTTCTAGTGATAGCATTCATCATTGAGCAAAGTGATACAAAGATAAGTTAACTTTGACCTATTTCAAAGACTTTTGAACTTTGTATAAAGATTGAAAAATGGAAGTTATTTTCATAGAAAACTATTTTTCCATGATAGTATATGTTATGAGGAATGTATCCTCAAAATTTCACAATTTTTCGAATTTTCTGTGATTTTCTAGAGGTTTCTGAATTTTGGGGGAAGAAAAATTCAGAAATCAGAAATCAGAGGTCGTGGACCGATCAGGAGGTTCCCTGATCGGTCCAGGTCTGTGTGGATCGGTCACTGGACCGATCCAGAGGGAGCCTGATTGGTCTGGTGACCGATCAGGGCGTGCCAACCTGCTGAATTTCGACTGGTTGTTTGAAATTTCAGCTCGGGAGTTGATATTTTGAAGGTTTGAAACTCTCCAAGACATTGGTGGTGCAATGGTCAAGGGGGAGTTGACCTTTAGGGGAAATTTTACCTATTAGTCAGGGGGAGTTGACTTTTAGGGGGAGTTTTTACTCCTAAAGACTTGAGTGATATGGGATTATCACTAAGTTAATTGTTGGACCTTAGTATCAAGGGGGAAATTAAGAGTTTCAATGAAAGGTATGGGACTTTCATTAGGAAGAAACTCTTGACCTTGATCCACTCTTTTTGATGTGTGTCAAAAAGGGGGAGAATGGAGAATGTCTAGAGAATGTTCAAGGAAGAACATTGGAGTTAGTGGGAGAGTTTGTTGATCACAACGAGTGAAGTTGTGAACAACGATAACTTACTCTTCAGGGGGAAAGTTTGTTGATGTGTGCCAATAGGGGGAGAATGGAGGGTTTAAGTTAGGCCTTCATTATCTAAGAAGGAGGTTGCCTTCTTAGAAGGAGAATGTAAGGTTGTAACTTATGTTTCATTACTTAGTGGCATGAAGAAAGTTGAGGCTATTGGATTAGCCAGCCTAACTTAAAGGTATTGTCAAACATCAAAAAGGGGGAGATTGTTGGTGCAATTTCCAGTAGGTCAAGGTTGACCTAGTTGACCAAGCGTAAACCTTGGTCATGGTTTCGATGTTTGACAATACAAAAAGACATGTAGACATGGACAATGCAGGTGCAGTTGTCCATGTGGAGAGATACTGATCAGGGTCTGATCAGGTTGGATGAAGAAGAGTTAAGTAGGTCAAGGTTGACCGGATACTTGACTGGGAAGTCCTAACTGGGATGTTAGGCAGTTCGGAAAGTCCTGATGAGTGAAGCCAGGCAGTTCGGAAAGTCCTGGTGAGTGAAGCCAGGCAGTCAGGAAATCCTGGTGAGTGAAGCCAGGTGAAAACCCTAGTGAGTGAAGCTAGGTGAAAGTGAAAGTCCTGGTGAGTGAAGCCAGGCAGTTGGAGAAAGACCTAGTGAGTGAAGCTAGGCAGTTTGGAAGTCCTGGTGAGTGAAGCCAGGCAAGGGAAATCCAGATGGGTCAAGGTTGACCAGACATCTGGTGAAAAGTCCAGGCAGGGAGCTTGGCACGGGAGAAGTCCAAGTATGGAAGCTTGGCATGGGAAGTCAGAGAGGGCTCGGTAGCTCGGTAGCTCGTAGCTCGGCAGCTCGCTCTCCGGACTAGGTCAGAGAGGGCTCGGTAGCTCGTTCTCTGGACCGGATGGAGTCGGAGAGGGCTCGGTAGCTCGCTCTCTGGACGAAGTCGGAGAGAGCTCGGTAGCTCGTTAGCTCGGTAGCCCGGTAGCTCGGTAGCTCGGTAGCTTTGACTAGGTCAGAGAGGGATCGGTAGCTCGTTCTCAGGACCAGGTAGGATTTAGGGCTGGGAGCTCTAAACCTGGATCAGTCTGGAGACCTATCAGACTGGGGCCTGATCGGTCCCCAGGACCGATCAGAGGTGCCCTGGACCGATCAGGCTTCAGCCTGATCGGTCCAGAACTATCTGTTGGCTCACAACGGCTAGTCTTCTGTCTTCTGTTCTTCGCAGGTGCAGTGCAGGTTGAGTGCAGGTTATAAAAGGAGTTCAAGGGCTTGTCTCTAGTTCGTTCTTCTTCTTCCTCTCTGTTTCTTCTTGCTGCTGCAAGTTCTTCTGCGAGCTTTGCTGAGCTCTTCGTTCCTGAAGCTTTTTGTGAGCTTCCACTCGGCTGGGACCAACTGATCAGTGTTGGTGCGGTTAGCACTAACGATTTAACCCAGGTTTTGATGAATGACAAATAGGTTAAGTTATTTTTGTTGTTGTCTGACACTTTGATCGAGTGTGCAGGAGAAGTCCAGCTAGGTCGACGGGCTGATCGGATAGCTGGCAAGAAGTCCAAGCGGGTCGACGGGCTGACCGGACGCTTGGCGAGAAGTCCAGCTAGGTCGACGGGCTGACCGGATAGCTGGCGAGAAGTCCAAGCGGGTCGACGGGCTGACCGGACGCTTGGCGAGAAGTCCAGACGGGTCGACGGGCTGACCGGACGTCTGGCAGGTAAGTGAGGTAAGTCACTGGAGGGGAGTGACTGTGAGGACGCGTTCCCGGGAAGGGGACATTAGGCGTCGATCCGGCTTAGGTCCATTTCGGATGTCTAAGTCGAGATCGTGACTAGATTCCGGTCTCGGAAAGACGGAATCTAAGTCATACTCTTTTTATCCATCTGTTAAACTTTAACTGTGCTAACAATCTGTTTTACAGGATACATATTTGCCTCGGACTAACTTTGTTTTGCAGGAAAAGGGAGTTTTCTGAAACAAGGTGGTCCGAAGGCGAATTCTATCCAGCCGAGTCGTCGCCACGTGGAGCATCATGGTTTGTGCAGCTACGTCACATTCCAGGCGCCCGGAAGGGATCCAGGCGCCTGGAACAGCATATAAAAGAAGCCCCAGACAGGAGCTTCAGATCAATCAATTTTTACTGAGAACTCTTCTACTGCTGGTCTTGCTGCTCGACGTTCAAGTGCGACGTCAACAACGCTCCGACAAAAGTGCTCCTCCGGTTTTTATTTAATTTTCTTTGTCGGTATTGCTTTATTGTCACTAGCATTTCCTGTACTTATTCTGTAATCATATTTCGACTTGTTAGTGATTGCCCAACGAAAGTGGTCAAGGACCACGGGCCTTCGAGTAGGAGTCGTCACAGGCTCCGAACGAAGTAAAAACATCTGTGTCTATTTTATTTTTCCGCTGCGTTTAAACTCTTGTTTTTCGAATCGATATTCACCCCCCACTCTATCGAATCTAACGGTCCTACAAGTGGTATCAGAGCAGGTACCGCTCTGATTTGGTGCAACCACCAATCAGACAGGGGGTGAATTTTTTTTTTAAATTTTAAAACTGGTGTTTCGTTAACTTAATCAATTTATATTAGTGCAACACGAATCTAGATTTATTTTTCCTATTTTTTCCCGCACTACTAATCCAAGACCAAGTCTTGGGATATTTTTTTTGGTTATTTACCTGTGCACAGAATGTCCCAACCAGAAGGATTCAGCACAGTACGACCTCCACTCTTCAACGGGGACGACTTTCCATACTGGAAGAAGCGCATGGAGGTTTACCTCAAAACAGACTTCGACCAGTGGATGAGCATTACGAGACCCTACAAAATTCCAGTGGACAATGCCGGGAATCTAGTGGATCCTGAAGACTGGACAGCAGATCTCAAGAAAAAAGCATCAACAAAAAATAAAGCGATCAACACTCTACAGTGCGGATTGACAAGAGAAGAACTGAACAGAGTCGGTCCACACAAAAACGCTAAAGAGCTATGGGACAAGCTGATCGAACTGCACGAGGGAACGAGCCACGCTAAGGTAACAAAACGAGACCTGCTTCTAAATAAGATTTTTAATATAAAAATGCAGGAAGGAGAAACAGCGAATCAACTACACGCGAGGATCAAGGACATCCTCAACGGGCTTCATGCGATAGGCCACCAAATGGAGAACAGAGACTTAATAAGGTATGCATTAAACGCCTTTCCACGTAATAGTTTGTGGGCATCAATAGTAGATGCCTACAAAATTTCTAAGGATCTTTCTAACTTAAAATTAGATGAGTTTTTCTGTTAATTAGAATTACACGAACAAACTAATGCTGGAGTCGAGAAAGGTATAGCTCTATTTGCAGGTTCCTCCAAAGAAAAGAGAAGCAAGCCTGAATTTGAAGAAGAATCTGACCAAGACTCCGAAGACGAAGAACACCTGGTGAACTTGGTAAGAAAAATGTTCACCAGGAGAAAGAGGAGCTTCAGAAAAAGAACCTCAGAAAGATTCTCCTCGTAACAAAAGAACGTGACTTGCTACGGCTGCAACAAAAAGGGACATTACAAGAACGAATGTCCAAAACTGAAGTTCGACAAACCAAAGCCAACCAAAAAGAAAGCACTCAAAGCAACGTGGGACGACTCCTCGGACGAATCGGAGGAAGAAGAGCAGAAACATCAGAGCCACCTCGCACCGATGGCCCGGCGAAACGATGAGTCAAGATGAAGACGGTCCGAACTCAAACAAGCCACGAGTCCGTACTCGTTTCCGAAGGCTCGAATGAGGTATATTTTAATTTAAACAAAAAAATTTTTAGAATCATTTCTTGTTTAAATAGTAAATTAACCAAAGTAGAAAATGAGAACAAAATACTTCTTGAGGAAAATCAGAACCTCAAGGAACAATTAAAAAATTCGAATCCAACTCAAGATCTAACACTTGAGGAGGAGAATTTATCATTAAAAAATGAAATAAACAATTTAAAGGAGATGTTAGAAAAATTCACAACAAGATCAAAAAATTTAGACCTAATCCTAAATAATCAAAAAGCATGTTATAATAAAACCGGACTAGGATATAAGTCAAATTCAAATAAAACCTTCAAATCATTAATAACCCAATACAAGTCAACCAATTTAGCTTGGGTTCCGAAAGCGTGTCTGACCACGCAAGTAGGACTTAATCAATATTATATACCTAAAGAAAAAATACATTATATAAAAGTGTATAAACCAAACCAAAATCCAAAATACAAACCTAAATCAAATTCAAAATCTAAACAGTTTAAAAATCAACAAAATTATCACCAAGTTAACTATAACTATAAAAAGAATCGACACAAGCCTAAAACCAAAATCTAAATTAATGGCCAATAATTCAGGGGGAGGCTCCAGAATAGCTGGCACCTCCAAAACTAACCTACCCGACAGGGTAACCCAAAACAAATTAACCCGGCAGGGTAATTAGGATTAGTTAAAAAGAGACCAAGTTTAACTTGAATCATGGTACTGGTGAAATTTTTGGATGATAGTACGTTAGGGAAGCTTGGGCATCGCATGTCTAGAAAGATATGGCTTCGATCTGGTGCATTTGGCCAAGTGGAACTGACCGAAGCTACCCTTAAATGTTAGACCAAGATTTAGTTCTAAGTTCCGTGGATAGGACTATTCGGAAAACCTCGAAAGGTTGGTTACTTCTAATGATGTCCATGTGACTCACCAAGCTTAGAAGTTTATCCGAAGAATGTCTATTTGTGGAAACCAAAACTAAATCTGAATCTAACACACGTTAAACCAAAACTCCATAATTAAAAATCCAATTTCATCTCACGAAATCATAGGATTCCCTGATTGAAAATATAGATCGGGTGAGATGAATAAGGTTTCAAAATTTTAATTTTAAACTTAAAAATTAATTTCAAAATTTTAATTTTAAACTTAAAAATTAATTTCAAAATTTTAATTTTAAACTAAAAAAAAATTATTTTCAAAATTTTAATTTTAAACTTAAAAAAAATTATTTTCAAAATTTTAATTTTAAACTTAAAAATTAATTTCAAAATTTTAATTTTAAACTTAAAAAAAATTATTATTTTCAAAATTTTAATTTTAAACTTAAAAATTAATTTCAAAATTTTAATTTCAAACTTAAAAATTATTTTCAAAATTCCATTTTTAAACTTAAAAAATTATTTTCAAAATTTTAATTTCAAACTTAAAAATTATTTTCAAAATTTCAATTTTAAACTTAAAAAATTAATTTCAAAATTCTAATTTTAAACTTAAAAAAAAATTATTTCCAAAATTTTAATTTCAAACTTAAAAATTATTTTTCAAAACTTTAAACTTAAGCTAATTTTAAACTTAAATAATGCATGCTCAAAAGACTAACTTTAAATCCTACTTATTGTAGGAAACCAAGTGGATTTTGGACAGTGGTTGCTCCAAACATATAACTGGAGATCACACCAAGTTCACTCAACTCACTTACAAAAGCCTAGGAACAGTTGCCTTTGGAAACAACGGCAAACTCAAAGTAATTGGTATAGGTAATATTGAGTTAAAATTAGACTTTATAATTACAAATGTCTTACTTGTTGAAAACTTTAAATATAATCTTCTAAGTATAAGTCAATTGTGTGATACTAGGTATAAGGTCAAATTTCTATCTACAGAATGTTCAATCAAACATCTAGATAATCCTACCATAAGCCTAAAAGGTTTTAGAAAAGACAACATCTATGTCATCAACTTAACCATTTCTTCCATTAAGTGTTATTTAACACAAAAAGAAGAAACTTGGTTATGGCATAGGAGGATGTCTCACACCAACTTTAGAAATATAAGTAAACTAAATGAACTTGTAAAAGGCTTACCAAAGTTACCTAACTTAGATTCAACCATATGTAATGCTTGTCAACAAGGCAAACAAACTAAATCAACCCACAAACAAACAAATCAACCACAAACTAACTCAATCTTAGAACTTCTACATTTAGACCTTTTTGACTCCCATGGAGTCAAATCCATAAATGGAAACTTATATTGTTTAGTAATTATAGACGATTATTCTAGGTTTACTTGGGTAAAATTCTTAAAACATAAAGATGAAACTTTTGAAATTTTTACAAATTTTTGCAAACAGATTGAAAACGAAAAAGATATTAAAATTAAAAGAATTAGGAGTGACAATGGGGGAGAGTTTAAAAATCACAACTTTAACAGTTTTTGTCTAGAAAATGGTTACCATCATGAGTTCTCATGTCCTAAAACCCCCCAACAAAATGGAATTGTAGAAAGAAAAAATAGAACCTTACTTGAAGCTTCTAGGACAATGTTAAATGAGTATAACCTACCTAAATACTTTTGGGCAGAAGCCGTTAGTACAGCCTGCAATAAACAAAACTCATAACAAAACCTTCTTCGAAATGTTCTATAATAAACAACCAAACATAAAATATTTTAAGGTATTTGGGTGCCCAGTTTTTATCTTAAATACAAGAGAACACTTAGGAAAATTCACCTCTAAAATTGAAAATGGAATTTTTATAGGATATTCCCTAAATAGTAGAGGCTACAGAATTTATAATAAGGTTACCTTAAAAATTGAAGAAACTACTAATGTAAAATTTAAAGAAACTACACAAGACATAGAACCTACACAACCACCTGAGTTTGTTCCAGAAACCAACCAAACTCTAAGTCATGAAGAAGAGGAACAACATCAAGAGAATCAACCTCCTAAAACAATAAGGGTAAACCCAAACCATCCAACTGATCAAATAATTGGTGACCCAGACTTAAGAGTTCAAACCAGATCATCTTTTAGAAACCTAAGTCAAATTTCATTAATTTCAAAAATTGAACCCAAAACTGTGGAAGAATCCCTACTAGACCCAGATTGGATTATAGCTATGCAAGAAGAACTAGCCCAATTTGAGCGTAATGAGGTCTGGGACCTAGTCCCACCACCTAAGAATAAGAAAATAATAGAAACAAAATGGGTATTCAGAAACAAACTAAGTGAAACTGGGGAAATTACTAGAAATAAGGCTAGGCTGGTTGCCAAAGGATTTAGTCAAGTTGAAGGTGTTGGGGTTGCAAGGTTGCAAACATAGTCCCATATTGAAAACACATGGAAAATATCATGGGTTTATAAGAGAAAGATATCTCTATTGGCATGAGGCCTTTTGGGGAGAGCCCAAGAGCAAAGCCATGAGGGTCTAGGCCCAAAGTGGACAATATCATGCTATTGTGGAGATATCTAAATTCTTTTCGATCCAACAATTGGTATCAGAGCCCGGACTGCCAGAAGGTTTAACCACCGACTGTGCACAAGAGCTATGGTCTGATTGAACCATGTGAGTACAATATTGACCTTGAACAAAGAAAGTGGGGGCTTCTATGTTCGAATCAAGAGGACCAGACACCAGGCAGGAAGTCCTAGTTGCGGCTAGGCAAGGAAGTCCTAGTAGGTCAGGTAGACCGAGGGGCAGGAAGTCCTAGTAGGTCGGGTAGACCGAGGGGCAGGAAGACCTGGTGGGTCGAGGATCGGACGTGGGAAGCCCATGGTCCTTTGTTTGAGGGGGGGATTGTTGGGGTTGCAAGGTTGCAAACATAGTCCCATATTGAAAATACATGGAAAAGATCATGGGTTTATAAGAGAAAGATATCTCTATTGGCATGAGGCCTTTTGGGGAGAGCCCAAGAGCAAAGCCATGAGAGTCTAGGCCCAAAGTGGACAATATCATGCTATTGTGGAGATATCTAAATTCTTTTCGATCCAACAGAAGGACTTGACTATGATGAAACATATGCCCCAGTAGCCAGATTAGAATCCATTAGAATGTTACTAAGTTATGCAGCCCATAAGGGATTCAAACTATACCAAATGGATGTTAAGTCTGCCTTTCTTAATGGACTAATCAAAGAAGAAGTTTATGTAGGTCAGCCTCCTGGGTTTGAAAGTCTAGAACACCCTGATTATGTGTTTAAATTAAAGAAAGCCCTATATGGACTTAAACAAGCACCCAGGGCGTGGTATGAGAGGCTAACATTTTACCTAACATCTAAAGGATTCAAACAAGGTCAAATTGACCCAACCTTGTTTGTTAAATCATTAAATAAAAACATATTTATTGCACAAATATACGTGGATGACATAATATTTGGCTCAACAAATTCAGAATTTTTAGAAGAATTTATTAATCTAATGGAAAAAGAATTTGAAATGAGCTTAGTGGGAAAACTAACCTATTTCTTAGGATTACAAATCAAACAGACAAATGAAGGAAACTATATTTCTCAACATAAATACACCAAAGAATTACTTAAAAAATTCGGAATGGAAAATACAAAAGAAATAAAAACCCCGATGGCAGTAAACACAATCTTAGATAGTGACCCAAATGGAAAACCAATTGATTTAAAACATTATAGAAGTGCAATAGGTAGCCTACTGTACTTAACTGCAAGCCAACCTGATATTTTATTTGCAGTTAGTATGTGTGCTAGATACCAAACTTGTGCTAAGGAATCCCATTTGACACAGGTTAAAAGAATTTTTAGATATCTTAAAGGAACAACAAATGTAGGAATCTGGTATCCTAGGACAAATAATTTTGAACTAATAGGATATTCTGACTCAGATTATGCTGGATGCAAATTAGACCTCAAAAGCACAAGTGGTGGATGCCAATTATTAGGTTCATCACTTGTTAGCTGGTTTAGTAGAAAGCAACATTGTGTTGCTCTGTCTACAACTGAGTCAGAATACATAGCTATAGGCGAATGTGTTGCACAATTATTATGGATGATGCATACTCTAAAAGATTTTAACTTAAATATCACAAATGTAAAAGTATTAATTGATAATATAAGTTCAATTAACTTAACCAAGAATCCTGTGCATCATTCAAGAACCAAACATATTGAAATTAGACACCACTTCATCAGGGATCATGTTACTAAAGGCGATATTGAACTCAAGTACATTGAGTCCAAATCAAATTTAGCTGACATTTTCATAAAACCACTCCCTGAAAGTGAATTTAGCAACTTACGATGAAAATTAGGGATGTGCTCAATAGACTAGGATCTTTCAAAAATACTTTCAAAATAGGTTTTATCAAATTATAGGTTAAACTTGTTTGTTTTCAAAACTTTCCATTTTTAGATTTTCAAAAACAGTTTTGGCCTTAGACTAGTTTTTGAATCCTTAGAAAGCATGTACCCATAGGACTAGTTTTTGAGCATCTCACCAACACCTTAGGTTTACCTTGCTTGTGTTTGACAAACATAGAAAGGGGTGAGATGCATAGGCCAACTGTCTGGACTTAAGATGTTTATTTCAGTGCATCAGCATAAGTCTGGACGTTAAATACAAATCAGACAGTAATCAGATCAAAGATCCTCAGTCAAGTCATACACTGACCTTAATCTGACTAACCAAGTGAAAGCTACTATTTTCTGATAGTTAGTTAGTACCTAATTGGTTAGATAGCTGGTTAAAGATACGTGTCAAGTTCAGGGGGAGAAATTAATGTATGTTTGAAAAATGTTCTTTTTACATCTATGTTAAAACTAACTTATTTTTAAAACACCAGTTTTCAAAAAGTTAAATTTAACTAAGTTTAAATCCCACCTAATTTTTAAACCTGATTTTAAAAGTTGAATATTGTAAATTTAAACTTATTCAGTTTTGTAACATATGCTTGAAAATTCAACTTTCCAAACTTAGCTTTTATCAAATTAGCCTTAAAACTTTAGTTTGGCAAAAATTTTACTTCTTGAAAAATTATTCTTACTTGCTCAATTTTCTTGAAAAATTGAAGTTGAAAATTTACCTTGTTGAAAAGTAAATGTTATTTAAACATGCAAAGTAAATTTGAAAACCTGATTTGAAAATCTTTACACACTTATGAAACTTGATTAACTTTATACTTTTCAAAATTTAACTTGTCTCCCCCAAGTCAATTTAGCTTTTTTTTTTTTGTGTTAAAAATTAAATCAAAGTATATTGCAAAATCTGATTACTTTTTGTAGTAACTCAACACTATGATTGTTTACCTTTACTTATTTTTGATGAATGCCAAAGGGGGAGGAGGGTTAGGTGGTTAAGTTAGCTAAACCAATTTGAAAACACAAACTAACTTTAAAACCACATAAATGCATGTTGTTTCTTGCATATGTTTTCACTAACTTAACCAGGTTGTCATTACATCAAAAAGGGGGAGATTGTTGGTGCGGTTAGCACTAACGATTTAACCCAGGTTTTGATGAATGACAAATAGGTTAAGTTAGTTTTGTTGTTGTCTGACACTTTGATCGAGTGTGCAGGAGAAGTCTAGCTAGGTCGACGGGCTGACCGGATAGCTGGCAAGAAGTCCAAGCGGGTCGACGGGCTGACCGGACGCTTGGCGAGAAGTCCAGCTAGGTCGACGGGCTGACCGGATAGCTGGCGAGAAGTCCAAGCGGGTCGACGGGCTGACCGGACACTTGGCGAGAAGTCCAGACGGGTCGACGGGCTGACCGGACGTCTGGCAGGTAAGTGAGGTAAGTCACTGGAGGGGAGTGACTGTGAGGACGCGTTCCCGGGAAGGGGACATTAGGCGTCGATCCGGCTTAGGTCCATTTCGGATGTCTAAGTCGAGATCGTGACTAGATTCCGGTCTCGGAAAGACGGAATCTAAGTCATACTCTTTTTTATCCATCTGTTAAACTTTAACTGTGCTAACAATCTATTTTATAGGATACATATTTGCCTCGGACTAACTTTGTTTTGCAGGAAAAGGGAGTTTTCTGAAACAAGGTGGTCCGGGCGCCCGGAGGTCCAGCCGCCCGGAAGGGATCCGGGCGCCCGGAAGGCGAATTCTATCCAGCCGAGTCGTCGCCACGTGGAGCATCATGGTTTGTGCAGCTACAAGGCGCCTGGAACAGCATATAAAAGAAGCCCCAGACAGGAGCTTCAGATCAATCAATTTTTACTGAGAACTCTTCTACTGCTGGTCTTGCTACTCGACGTTCAAGTGCGACGTCAACAACGCTCCGACAAAAGTGCTCCTCCGATTTTTATTTAATTTTCTTTGTCGGTATTGCTTTATTGTCACTAGCATTTCCTGTACTTATTCTGTAATCATATTTCGACTTGTTAGTGATTGCCCAACGAAAGTGGTCAAGGACCACAGGCCTTCGAGTAGGAGTCGTCACAGGCTCCGAACGAAGTAAAAACATCTGTGTCTATTTTATTTTTCTGCTGCATTTAAACTCTTGTTTTTCGAATCGATATTCACCCCCCCCTCTATCGAATCTAACGGTCCTACAATCAGTTGTTGTTGCTGTTGTGGTTGGATCCGAGAAGCTGCTGCTTTATCCAGTTGAAGAGAAGGCAAGTAAGCGAAGGTGTTTCATACATTTGTATTGTATTTTGCTTCTTGCTGCTTTCTACTCCTGTATTACTTTTGCAAAACATTGTGGCGAGGTTTCTCCACCCATAAGGAGTTTATATTAGCCGGTTTTCCGGGGACTCATCCACCGACGGACTGATAGGCTTCGTCCACCTTACGGACACGCCGAGGAGTAGGAGTATCATCTCCGAACCTCGTTACATCGACGAGTTTGAGGTTTGTCTTCTTCCTTTTCGTTTCTACGGTTTTATTTCCGCTGCGCTAACCCTAATCGTAGGAAGAAACGCGAAGAATTTGGGGCGGCTATTCACACCCCCCCTCTCTAGCCGCGTCCATCGATCCTAACATAAATAACCTAACCTACAAACAAACATGCAAAAGTATCAGATCTAAATCAATTCTAATGGATTAGTAACATTGGGGGTTTCAAAGCATGAAATTGAAATCGGAAATATAAGATTCAAACAAAAACTAAATCACAATGTAAAGATCTGAAGATCTGAACATATTCAAGACAATTCAAAGATAAAAACAAAGAAAACAAAACCCTAATCTATAGCATTCCACAACCAAAACCGAAACTCAAATCCCTCTACTCTGTTTCTAACAGAAATGCCATTGGAACCTCCCATCAAGCATTCAACAACAAATCTATAACCTCCAACTATTACCAGGGAATGATCACAGCTCCAAGAAACCTCCCTTAAAGCTCTCACCCGTCTGATAACCTCACCAGCCGAAGAACAGAGCTGAATTCTGTGAATTGCTCAGCTAGATCGAACGGCCAAATCGTCACAGCCTTGCTGCGAAATGGAGATCGGAAAATGGACAGAGACTCTCGGAAACCTCCCCTCAAGTTCTGATGGACGCGAAATTCGCTGATCGAAAACCTCCCCTCACAGGAATGCGGCGGTGGAGCAGAATCCAAGTCGCGTTCAAGAAACCTCCCTTGATCGCTCACTGACCTCCGGAAGATGAATGACGAAGGCTTGGGATTGTTGTCGGAGAAGAAGCTAAGCTCTTGGATCTGGAAGTGGAGCGCGGAGCGTCGGCCGTCGCGTGAAGAAGATGAAGCTACTGTAGCACAGAATCGCGAAGCCGAGCCCAAGGTGTACACTGTAGCTTCTCAATCTTTTAAACCTCCCTCAGATTTGATCGGACGGCTGAGAATGATCAAGAATCAATCAACGGTGAAAAATAGCCCAAAATATGATCCAACAGTACTGATATTCCTCTATGGTCCAGATCTACTCCTCATTAGGTTGGATGAGTCGGATCTTCAATGGATGGCCCAGATCTGCTTGATCTTCAATGAATGGTCCAAAACACTCCAAGGCTTGATTGCTTCGTTTAGCCCTAAATTTGAGCCCAAATGTGGTCCAATCTGATCGGGTCCAAGACCCTTTTGATGCCTACAAAATAAGAATCAAATATTAGCACCAAATACCATGAAAATTAGCTAATTTGCAATTAGGTCCAAAATCAAATGCAATATTGAGATATGATGCTAATGTGAGATTAAACTATGAATAAACCAATAAAAACATGCATTATGATTCAAAATAATATAGCCAAAATCATGGTTATCACACGCCGTTCAACAAGTAGCGGCTGATCGGCCTAAACCCAGGGGGAAGGTATGGACTCCCATGTTTTGTTCACTTCATCAGTCAGCAACTCACAACACCCGTGACTGTCGGAGCCTCTCCCCAATCACTCATCCCACACCAAGGAGCTATCACCGTCGGTCACCTTTGCCAGGTCAAAGGCGTCAACACCCAAGTCCCGCTCGGCGTACAGAAAGGAGATCACCTAGCGGCAACATAATCAACAGCACAGGGTCATCCCTCGGGCATCTCATGAACGACCCCGACCATCCGCTCGGGAGGAGGAGAACAGAAGCAATACGTCGAGGGGTGAAATCAACATCATCGCCGGAGGGCCGACCGGAGGCGACTCCAATAGGGCAAGGAAGGTGCACGCCAGGCAGCTGACGATCCATGCGGTTGGCTGCAGTCAGGAACAGGCGAACGGGCCCAAGATCAGCTTTGGCCCTAGGGACCTCAAAGGAGTTGAAGTTCCGCATGATAACGCCCTCATCATATGAGCGATAATAGCTAACTACACTATTCACCGCATCTTTATTGATACAGGCAGCTCGATCAATATAATCTTCCGGAAGGTCTTCGATCAATTGCAAATTGACCGAGCCGAGTTACTGCCGATGACAACCCCCCTCTACAGGTTCATCGGTAACGAAGTTTTGTCAGTCGAACAGATCCGGCTGGCTATCTCACTGGGGGAGGAGCCACTCAGAAGAACGTGGACCGCCAACTTCATCGTGGTCGACGCTCCCTCCGCGTACAATGTTATCCTAGGGCGACCGGCTCTCAACGAGTTCCGAGCGGTCGTCTCCACCTTCTGCCAGAAGATCAAGTTTCCGGTGGAAGACCAAGTTGGGGAGGTCCGAGGAGATCAGCTTGCTGCTCGGAGATGCTATGTAGAGATAGTCCGAGCTGAGGCTAAATCCGCTCGGAAAGTGTCACGAGTCGAGGTAAACGCTATAACCGAAAAGCCACATTCTCTAGTTTATGAAGAAAAGGAGGAGGTACAGATCCACCCTGCCCAACCGGAGGCCACGACTTTCATAGCATCCGACCTAGAGGCAAGACAGAAAGAGAAGCTGATCAGATGCCTCCAGAGAAATTGCGACGTTTTTGCATGGTCGACCCACGAGTTGCCAGGAGTTTCACCGAGCATAGCGCAACACGAGCTTCACGTCCGACCGGATGCTCGGTCGGTAAAGCAAAGGAAGAGAGACTTTAGTGTTGAACAGAATATCATCATCCGAGCGGAGGTGGAGAAGCTCTTGGAGGCCGGCCACATCAGGGAGGTGCAATTCCCGAGCTGGCTCGCAAACGTGGTGCTGGTCTCCAAACCGGGCAATAAATGGAGAGTCTGCATTGACTTCCGGGATCTGAACAAAGCATGCCCGAAGGATTTCTACCCTCTGCCCCGGATCGATCAACTAGTAGACTCCACAACCGGGTGCGAGCTGATATGTATGTTGGATGCTTATCAGAGCTACCATCAAGTGTCGCTCGCCCGAGAAGACCAAGAGAAAGTCAGTTTCATCACTGCGGACGGCACTTACTGCTACAACGTAATGCCGTTCGGGTTGAAGAACGCAGGAGCTACCTACCAGCGGCTGATGAACAAGGTATTCTGGGAGTAAATCGGGCGCAACTTGGAAGTACACGTAGATGATATACTTATCAAATTCTTCCGAGCGGCGAACCTTCATGCGGATTTGGAAGAAACTTTTCAGACGCTGAGAAGATACGGGGTCAAGCTAAACCCCCAGAAGTGCTTGTTTGGAGCAAAAGGCGGACGTTTCTTGGACTACATTGTGACCGAGCGGGGCATAGAGGCGAACCCAAGAAAGGTGAAAGCATTGCAAGATATGCCTCTGCCCAGAAATCTTCGAGAAGTATAGCGCCTCACCGGTCGGATAACGGCACTATCACGATTCATCTCCCGAACGGCCGACCGAAGCCTCCCTTTCTTCAAGATTCTGCGCAAAGCTACCAAGTTTCAATGGGACGAGGAATGCGATCGGGCGTTCGAGGAGCTGAAGACATATCTCAATTCTTTGCCCGTTCTGGCCAAACCGGCTGTAGGAGAGCCGCTCCATATTTACTTGTCTTCGACCGAACATGCTGTGGGCTCGGCACTGGTGAGGCCGAACAGTGAAGAGCAGCCCGTGTACTTCTTAAGCCACATTTTAAAGGATGCTGAGTCTCGCTACACTGGTCTCGAGAAATTGGCTTTTGCCTTGATCCTCGCCCGCAAAGATTGTGCCCATATTTTTTGGCGCATACAATAATCGTGATGACGAACAGCCCATTGGGAAGGGTGCTCCTGAATCCAGAAGCATCTGAGCGGCTCATCAAGTGGACAACAGAGCTGAGTGAATTTGTCATTCAGTATCAACCCCGCTCGGTGATTAAGGCGCAGTCCTTGGCAGATTTCATGACCGAAGTGCAAAATCCTGAGCTCGAAGCTATGTGGAAAATATTTGTGGACGGATCGTCCACTCGGCTCGGAAGCGGAATTGGTGTCCTGTTACTTTCCCCTCAGGAAGAGCGGATGCACCTGTCCGTCCGGCTAGACTACCGAGCAACCAATAATGAGGCCCTCATAGCCGGCCTGCAGGCCGCGCGGCACATGGGAGCCAGCCGAGTGACGCTATTTTCAGACTCCCAATTAGCTGCTCAGCAACTCTCAGGGTCCTTCGAGATAAACAACGCGAGGCTCAGGCTCTACGCGGAGGCCTTCGAAAAGCTCAGGGCCAACTTCGTCGAAGTCGCCATACAGAAGATCCCCTGAGCCGAGAACCAGTCTGTGGATGAGCTAGCCAAGCTCGCCAGTTCGATATCGTCGGTCGTCATCCAGCAACCAATCGAGCAAGTGTCCTTGGTGGCGCACATCGACCGGATGGAAGGCCTCACATTCCCGAGCGATTGGAGGACATCCATAATAGAATTTTTACGATCGGAGGCCACGCCGTCCGATCGGGAGGAAGCCCAGCTATTGAGGAGGAGAGTCGGCCGGTTCACACTCATCGGGGATCAACTTTACAAGAAGGCATTCTCCCGACCGTTGCTAAAGTGAGTCAGCGCGGAGGACGCAGAGTACATTCTCCAAGAGGTACACCAAGGATTTTGCGAAGGTCATCCGGGCGGCCGGTCTTTGGCTAGGAAGATCTTGCTGGCCGGATACTTCTGGCCAACCCTACAAGAAGATGCCGCTCGGATCGTCGCTACCTGCCTTTCTTGTCAGAGGTACCACAACTTCTCCCATAGGCCAATGGAAAAGATGAAGGCATCTACTGTGTCCTGCCCATTCAACCAGTGGGGCATGGATATAGTAGGACATTTCCCCATGACGATCGGTCAGCGGAGGTTTTTACTGGTGGCAGTCGACTACTTCTCCAAGTGGGTCGAAGCCAAACCACTAGCCAAAATAACCGCGCAGATGGTTAAGAAGTTCATCTGGCAACATATAATTTGTCGGTTCGGCATCCCTCGTCGGCTCATTTCGGACAATGGCCGGCAATTCGTCGATCAACAGCTCGGAGAATGGTGGAAGGGGTATGGCATCGAACAACACTTCACCACCGTAGCGTACCCTTAAAGCAATGGTCAAGCCGAAGCGGCCAATCGAGAGATCCTGCGGATACTTCGAGTTTGGCTCGACCAACCCAAAGGAGGGAACGGGGGTAACACCGTTCCACTTGGTGTACAGAAGCGAGGCGGTCGTCCCAGTTGAGGTCGGAGTGGAGTCCGATCGGATCCAAAGCTATGATGGGGATAATGTCGAGCAAAGGCAGCTGGAGTTGAACCTGGTGGACGAAGCAAAAGCAGTCGTCCGACTGATGGCGTACAGGTAAAGAATGAAGCAGAATTACAACAGGCGTGTAATTCCCAGAGCATTCCAGGTCAGCGATCTTGTATGGAAGAAGGTGAAGTCGGTCGGCGATGTGAGTAAGATGGAAGCTCCCTGGGCGGGACCATTCAAAGTCGTCAAGAAGCTCCGATCGGGTGCATATTATCTGGAAGATGAGGATGGACGGCGGTTAGAACGACCATGGAGCGCAAACCACCTCCAGCCATATCATGCTGGATGAAAGGTGCACCAGTGTAATTCATTTTGTGTATGTTCCGTTCGTCTGTATCCTTTGGCTGCAGGATGCAAGACAAGAAAAATTGCGAAGAGTCTGAACGTTATTCGCCGAACGGAAAACTACTTGAAGACCGTCGAGCGACGACGTTAAACTCTAGAGTCGGACCGACGACTATAAACCCCCCGGCTTGAAGACCGTCGAGCGGCGACGTTAAACTCTAGAGTCGGACCGGCGACTATAAACCCCCCAGCTTGAAGACCGTCGAGCGGTGACGTTAAACTCTAGAGTCAGACTGGCGACTATAAACCCTCCGGCTTGAAGACCGTCGAGCGCCGACGTTAAACTCTAGAGTCGAACCGGCGACTATAAACCCTCTGGCTCGAAGACCGTTGAGCGACGACGTTAAACTCTAGGGTCGAAGCGGCGACCATAAATAACCCGCTCAGAAGACCGTCGAGCGGCGACGTTAAACTCTAGGGTCGAAGCGGCGACCATAAACAGCCAGCTCGAAAGACCGTCGAGTGACGACATTAAATCCCTGAGTCAAAAATCGGCGACTATAAACGCGCCGGTCCGAAGAGTACCGAAGGCCGCTTGGAAAGAATGCGACCAAAGGAGTAACGTCAACAGAAGCGAAGTTTCATTGAACCATCGTCAAGAAATACGCAGATAAGTAAGTTAAAAGTCAAATTGAAAGGCGATAATGTTAACTCGCCGAACGACGAGCATACAGAATAAACTTCAATACATAGATAGAGATATGTAAGAGACGCTCCTCACTCTAGTGGATCAAAGATGGGCGCCGGAATGGTCTCTAAAAGGCTGGCCATGTCTTTGGGAGGTATCAAGGCTGTCTCCGGGAGGTGGCCCTTAGCTTTCAGATAAATCGTTGTCGCCCGAATGGCTTCTTCGAAGGATATAACTAGCTGATTGCTAAACTTTTCGCCGAATTCGTTCGAGCGGAGATAGTTTTTCTTCATCACCTCGAAGCGGCTTGATTCACCGTCTTGATATTCTTTTAGCGCGGCTCGGGAAGCGTCAAGAGCGTCTTGGAGGTCTTTCTTGTCTAGTTGCAGTTTAGCTTCAGAGGCCGATCGGCCCGCCTGCTCAGCAGAAAGCAGATCGGCTAACTCCTTGACACGTTGCTCCAGCGCTCGGGCCTGCACATTCTTGGCCTCTAAATAGGAGATGACTGTGTTTTTTCTATTGGTCGCCAGCTTCATCTCCCGGTCGTGAGACTTGACCTGGGCTTCAAGGCCGGCTACCCTGGTCTCCAAGCCAGAGGACTTGTGTCGTTCGGCCGCCAGTAACTTCTCCGATTTGCTCAGCTCAGCTCGGAGCGCGGCATATGAGGGCCCCTGAGCTGGTGCCCCTCCAGAAATTTGAAGCTTTTTAAATTCTTCCTCCAGTGCAGCTAGGCGGTGGCTAACCACGATGTTCTCTACCCAAGTCTGCGCACAAAGAAAATAATATCACGGACCAATTCAAATAAGGACGTATGGTGTTGAGAAACATACCCCGGTAGCTTGCTGCAAATGGCTGTCGCCGAGCTGACCGAGAGTCATCATGGCGACACGTGCTCTCGCGTCCTCCCATACCCTGGCAAGAGGTCCGCGGATAGTAATCTGATGCTCAGGGGCGACTGGCCGATCAGCCGCCAGAAGAAATTCTTCCGTTGGGAGGTGGAGGATGGCCTTAACCACTCGACGGCCGCTTGGATCAGATTGAGCTGAAGTTGCGCGCCCGGATGAATCGTCGAGCGGGGCAGATACTATACCATACCGCCTGAGCCGAACGAGAGCTTGTGGCTGGGAACTTACAGGCGGCGCTCCAAGGGAAGCCATCGGCAGATCGAGCTAGGAAGGAGTTCGGTCCGAAGAAAGGGCCTCGACTGGAGCAGGGGCCGGGGCGATTGCTATAGCCGGGGCATCGGTCAACTCAGTCACTGGCTCCACAGATGTGGTTGACTGGGTGTGGAGGTCCGTCCGGCGCAGTTTGCGTATTATCAGTGGGGAATCCTCGATAGAGTGCCCCGCTTCTTCCGAGATCGGTTGTCCGACGGATGAGATAGCATCACCGACCGGTGCAGTTGCAGAAGTCCGAGCGGCCGACTCTCCAACCGCAGGTGAAGCTTCTGCACTTTTCCCTTCGTGTGAGCCGACCGGTTCAATACCCAGATCGGTCATCTCCTTCGCGGCTGCCGCCTCCTGTTAGAGTGTATACTAAAAGCCTAGCTTTTGGTATAAACATTTATCTAGAAATAAGAATCACATTGGTCAAATGTCTACATTTGTGATAAATATAGTTGTTCAATTAATTTATATTGTAGATAACATGGTGTGTGGTGTCACACACAGAAGATCATGTTATCAGTACCTTATAAATTATAAACAGTAGCTCACGACCATGATGGAAAGGAACAAACCATTGGAAGGTCGTAGTGTAATTAGGTGTTAGTTTATCTTAACTATATAATTACACTAGTACACTAAGAGTGTATTGAGTAGGATCATTAGAGGTCGTTTCTTTTATACTGACTTTATAAAGGGACAAAGACCTCAGTTATTATGGAAGTGTGTGCTCTTAATCCTAATATAATAACAAACACATATATTTGATATTGATTTCTTTAATTTATCAATGGGTGAGATTTAGTTCGATGAATCAATAAGCCCGATAAGTTGGGAAATGATATCACTTATAGTGTGTGTTGTTGATTATAGAAGGAAACTGTGTCCTAGTAATCTAGGTTGAGAATGTCCCCAAGAGGAGCTCATAAGGATTGTCATGTTAAACCATGCAGGTGGACTTAGTCCGACATGACGATGAAGTTGAGTGGTACTACTCTTGGAGCTAGATATTAATTAAGTGAGTTGTCAGTAACTTACTTAATTAGTGGACATTTGTTATCTTAAACACAGGGAGACTAACACACTCATAATAAGAAGGAGCCCAAAATGTAATTTGGGATTGGTGCGGTAGTTCAATAATAGTTCTTTAGTGGAATGAATTATTATTGATGAAATTAAGTTGTGTGTTCGGGGCGAACACGGGATGCTTAATTTCATCGGGAGACCAAAACCAATTTCTCCTCTCGGTCCCTATCGTAGCCTCTAGTATATAGAGATTTTTACCCACCGCATACCCACCTTCTTACCCATCCAATGGGGCCGACCAAGCTAGCTTGGAACCCAAGCTAGGGCCGGCCAAGATCAAGTGGATGAGTCATGTAGGTGGCCGGCCAAAGCTTGGGTCCCAAGCTTAGGTGGTCGACCACTAGAATATTAAAAAGGATTTTTATTAAAATTGTTTCTTATGTGGATATCATGATTTTAAAAGAGAGTTTAAAATTAAAAATTTCCTTTTATAGCTTTCTACAAAAGATTAAGAGAAGAGATTAATCTATTTCCTTATTTATAGTTTAAAAGGATGGTTTTAATTTTTGGTAAAAACTTTCATTATTTGTAAATCATCTACATGTTTAAAAGAGAGTTTAAAATTTGAAATCTTTCTTTATTTGTTGATTAAAGGAGGATTTTAAATTTTAAGAAAACTTTCCTTTTTAACCATGTTCATGATTTAAAAGAGAGTTTAAAATTAAATATTCTCTTTTATAAGTTTCTACAAAAGATTAAGAAAAGATTTGATATCTTTCCTTATTTGTAGATTAAAAGAGATTTTAATTTTTAGAGATAACTTTCTTTTTATCCACATGTTTAAAAGAAAGATTTTAATTTATTAAATTTCTTTTTTATAAACCAATCATAAAGGGATAAAAATTATTGGAGAAATTTTTTAAAAAATTTCTGGAGACAAATTAGGAAGTTTTAATTAATTAAAACTCTCCTTGTTTGTAGCTTTCATATGGCCGGCCAAATAAAATTGAGAAAGAATTTTATTTTTAATTAAATAAATTTTCCTTTTCAATGGCAAAAGAATTAAGGAAGATATTATTAAAATTTCCTTATTTGCCAAGATCAAGGATTATAAAAGAGGGGGTAGAGGAGGCTTCAAGGCTAACGACTCTATTCTATTTTTCTCTCTCTTTTCCTTGGTGGTGTGGCCGGCCCTTCCTTCTTCTCTTCTTCTTCTCTTTGTGGCCGAACCTCTTCATGCTCATGGAGTTTTAATTGGTAGCTAGATCTAGCTTGAGGAAGAAGGAGAGAAAGCTTATATCCCTTGGAGCTTGGTTGGTGGAAAAGATTTTCATCTTTTGGAAGCTTTGTGCTTGGCCGAAATTTGAAGAAAGGAGAAGGTGCTTTGGTGGTTTCTCATCTCGGAAGATCGTTGCCCACACAACGTCCGAGGTTAGAAGAGGAATACGGTAGAAGATCAAGAGGTCTTTCTAAAAGGTATAACTAGTAATTTTTCTTTCAGCATCATACTAGTTATTTTTGGAAATAATACTAAATACAAGAGGCATACGATTCTAGTGTTTCGAATTTATTTTCGATATAGTGTTCTTTTGTTTTTTTTTTCTTGTGATTTGATTGTTCTTTTCGGTTAACCTAAAGTTATTTTAGGAAATTAAATATTAGCTTTCCTTAAAAGGTTTTGTCTAGTCGGTGGTGGTTGCTCCCATATCCAAGAAGGTCATGTGCCTCGCCACGTCAGTACTGGGAACCAATTTTGGAAATTAATATTTAATGGAATTAATAACTTAGGTGATTTGGATCAAACGTGTTAAGTTCCGCAGGAGATCCAAGTCAAAACCTAAAAGAATAAATATATTAAGTTTTGGATCAAACGTGTTAAGTTCCGCAGGCAATCCAAAATTTAATTTAAAAGAACACATGGTAGCTAGGAAAAGGTTCAGACCTTTGTACAAAATTTTTGTATAGTGGAACCTCTAGGTTTTCCGAGTAGCAACCAGCACCTCCACCTCGGCAACTTTCAACTTTAGCCGATCGGCAACCTTGGCACGCCACATGATGTCAGCTGCATAAAAGAAAAATAAATCAGTTAAACCAAAAGGAAGGGGGACGAGGAAAATGCTTACCCATGCTGCTCGGAAGCTTCGTTCTGATCGGGCTTAGTCTGAATATATATAGTACCCCCTCGTAGAGCAGCTTGTTGATGTTGAATCTCTGCCTGGCTAGCAAATTGGCCGCGTGAAGGTAGTCTGGCTGGCTCTTATATTTACCGAGATCCGGCGGGCTCGGCACAGTGGTTTGCCATTTAGTGCGAAAGGACGGCCGCTCGGGAAAACGAAGATAAAAATAGTTTTCCTTCCAATGCTTGTTCGAGGTCGGCATCTTGACGAAGAAGACTAGACCGATCCACGATTGGAAGAGAAAGGTTCCCCACTCGGACTATTTGGGGTAGTAGAAGTAGTAGAAGGTCTTAGGGATTAAGGGGATGTCGTGCAGCCTAAAGAGGACAACCACCCCGCACAGCAGCCTGAAGGAGTTAGGGACGAATTGGCCGAGCGGAAGGCGGAAATAGTTACACACCTCAAGGATGAACGGATGAATTGGGAAGCGCAGACCGGCCACGAATTGGTCTCGGAAAAAACAAACAGTGCCGGTCAGAGGGTCGTGTGGCCGATCGGAAGGTGTGGCTAATATCAGTTCATGGTCAGAGGGAAGTTCAAAGGTTCGGGTAAGGCTCAACACATCCCTCTCATCAAATCGGCTCTCGATGGTGGTATACCAGAGGTCGGGGTTGAGGTCGGAGGGACGAGAAGAACTGGCCATTATCGAAAACAAAGAACGACACAGAGGAAACCAAAGTTGACAAGCAAGATGGCCGGAATAGTGGCCAAATAAGCACGAAAATAGCGAGAAATGCAAAGAAAAGCACGAAGGAACTGAAAGGAAAAGGGCGAAAGGGCCTTACAAAGGATAGGACCGAAGGAGGCGGTGATGGATCACCAGAGAGCGAAGCAGCGAGCTCGCCGGAGCATTGGAAGAGAAGAAGCAACAACTTTCGGATGCGCACGCGATATCTGAAGCGGCCGAAGAGGAAGGATGCTTATAAACATTGGGCTCGATCAACCGACGCCGTCCGATCCAGGTTACGGGATCCAAGGAGGGAATCTGACCGTCAAATTCGAAAACGCCAAAGGTCACATCAAACCTGACGGCTCGAGTGAATGGTGACGAATGCGCGACCACGTGGCGCTCTCTCACAAGTCGCATTTAATAAGCACCATCATGCAGGCATGGCCGTGTGCTTAGCATTAATGACGGTGATTTACACAAATGCCGAGGAGTTTTCTAGGGATAATCAATGTGATCGATGCCGGAACGGCGGGATAACGGCAGGCAAACGAAATTATCCAAGTACCAACCAAGGACACGCCGAGCGGCATTGCCTACTTACATAGTCCCCGGACGGCCGGACACTAATCTCGGTGGATGAGCGGCAGACACACCACCCAGACGTAGTCCAGTCAGTCGGACTTAGCGCCTCCTTTGACTAGACTTGAGGGGGAGGCATGTGATCCGGTGAGAAGGACGGGGGATCCTTATTGGCGGGAGGTCAACGACACGTGGAGGTCAACGGTCAAGAAGGTCAACCCCAAGGTTGTGCCGAGCGGACGGAGGTCGTGCCGAGCGGAGTAGCGGGGCCGACCGAGCATCCAGCCGACTGGACAACCGGCCAGAGGTCTCCCGGACTGAACGAAAGACAGCCCGACCAGGGATCGGGTTTCCGATGCTCGAGTAGAGTCTATGGGCCGAGCGGAGCGCTCGGCCGAGCCGCATGACAATAAGGCGCAATCGTCCGAGCACATGAGCAGGGCTTCACCGCTTGGGCCAAGGTAGGCGCATTCCCAGAGGCCATGAACGCCGAGTGGCTGGTCCGCTCGGCCCGGGAGCAGGTAAAAGCGCTAGGAGACAAAAATGACAGTTGGTAACTTTGTCCTCGAGACACCTGCCGCCGACAAACAGCATGGTTGGCGGCCGGATCGGACAGAGTATCGTACGGTGGAAGTTTCCACCGTCGCATCCGGGATATGTTCGGATAATTGCGGAATGTCGTCAGGCATGTTTTTCTGACACAACCCTACTAAGGTATGTTTGGGGAAGCGTGCACGCATCGAGAAGCGTGCTCGCGCCTCCCCGGGGTTCTATATAAGGACCCCCAGACTTCGACGGAGGTATGCAATCTTGATCACTGTAGCCACAGTAGCGTTACTCTGCTCTTCTTCATCTCTGCCTGACTTGAGCGTCGGAGGGTCGTCGCCGGGAAACCCCTCCCGGCTCGGCTTCTTTGCAGGTCCACCGGAGATCCACATCGCCCGTCGAAGACAGCGAAGAGTGCCACGTCCCCAGCATCCGTCGACTTAGCGTCCGGACAGGAAATATCAATTCGACCTAATATATTGAGAGCATTGATTTTTTGAACATGAATCTATTCAAAAAAAAATTTAATTCAGTGATTTTTTGAACGAGAATTTTAACTTTCACACGAAAACTAGTTGGTAAAAAGTTAAAATTTATTTTAAAAATCAATGCTCTCAATATTTTAGATCGAATTGACATTTGAGGCACGGATATTATCAGGAAAACTAGATAAATACATGAAACTAGTTTATATATGTTTGTCTAATTCTTCTAATTATATTCATGTCCTCAAATGTCAATTTGACTCGATATATTAAGAGTGGTGATTTTTTAAATACGAATTTAGATTTTTAAAAAATTTAATTCGTGTTTAAAAAATCATTGCTCTCAATATATTAGGTCAAATTGATGTTTGCCCAAAATCGGCTGATGGACCAATATATTAAGATTTTTGAACATGAATTAAAATTTTCAAATATATTTGTGTTCAAAAAATTATTACTCTCAATATATTATGTCAAATTAATATTTAAGGGCATGAATATAATCAAGAGAACTAACCAAATACATAAAAACTAGTTTCATATCAATCTAAGGTTGTTTGATGCATCAACCAATTTTATCCAAAATCGACTTTAATACAACAATACTGTTGATAAAAAACAAATCAATGATTTGCCCAAAATTTCAAAAATTCGACACAGAAAGAAATTAATTCAACTTGTAAAGAAAAAAAATAAGTCGATTGATTTTCAAACGACTGATTTTTATTTTTAATATTAATCGGTTGATTAAGGGTAAAATAGAAAGTGAATATATGATTTGATCATTTTGAAATTACCTTAGGCAATATGATAATTTTAAAACTTTACCTAAATTATTAGATAGCTAAATTTACTAAAAAGATAGAAAACAAATCTATCAAGGTAAGCTCACACAATCCATAACTTGCAAAGCTCTTCTCTTTCACCACAACTTGAGTTTTGTGTCTTTGAATACCAAAGTGCAACCTTATCAAACTCATTTTAGGAATTTTTTTCTTTCAGCTGGAAGAACTCTATATCATTCTATTTTCACTATAGAATATCTGAAAGTTGGAATATCTTTCCTGAAAAAGAAAGTCAAAACTACATATGCTTAAGGGTAAATAATTCATATTATACTGAACAATTTTCGATAAATTGATTAGCAAACAAGCATGCAAGAGACCTTTGAGTCTATGAGGTTTCAATCTACAGAATATTTCGAGCTTATAACTATCCAAAATGCAACCGACTAAGTACTCAAGCGAAATCAGTTGCAACAGCAGAGTGGTTCTGTTAAAGAATTAAAATGAGACTTCTTACGATGATTTACATCTTTTGCTTACAATGCTATCGTATAGATATACATGTACTATAGCATCTTCTATGCTTGTATCGACGATCCTAGGCATAAGTTAAATGGAAAACGTAAAGCTCATGTACACTGATGAATTAGGGAGAAGTAGAGAAGCTTTCTTCCTCATTTTTTGTTCAGCAACACCATGCAAATGAACGCAATGCAGCGGAAAGTGAAACCATAAAGAAAGAGGACGCCTAAGCAAAGCCCCCAATGATTGATGTTGTAGTTAAAATTTTGAAGTACTCCACACCGCGTAATAAGCCACACGCCGTAGTACCTGCAACGAAAAGCAGCAGTAGCGTTGATCATAATAATCAAGGTTTGACGTTTTGGTACGATATTGATGTAGGACACAAACTGATGACTTTATACCAAGCCACACTGTCAGACTGTACAAATGAGCATCAAGATCTACTATCAGTTGAAAAATGTTGAATGCCAGTTAATAAACAACTTCAGATTGATTACAATCAAAATCTTTCTCAATTCTGTTTAATCTTTTCTTATATCGCTCAGTAGAATAGGTGGGAATAAGGAGGCCAACAGTAGCATTGTGCACAGGGAAATTCAAACTGACTTATAAAACTCATTAGGAACTCGTTTATGTAAATACTGATGCCTCGAGCAAGTGCCACTGCTCTTGAGACCTAGAAGCCGCTCAAGAGAAAGTGAGAGTAGAGAAGAGGTGACAAGTATGGTTGCTATGTCTCCCGAATTGAGTTTTGTTTAACTCATATCGAGCTCCACATTGCCATTGTCAATCGGACCGCTATCTAACATCTTTGTCTCATGGTGACCTGGTTTCGTGGCTTCCTAACTATGAGGCACATACCCCGTAAAAAGGATACATAACCGTTTTTAAAGCATCATAACAATAGCTTACTCTAAATGATTTTACCAAACAACTGTAAATGCTGAAATAGAAGGTTTGGGCATCTAGGCTTCTCATTTACTATAATGATAGAAATAAATCACCACCTTTTTGCATTCACAATGACAAAAGCTTCCAAGGCCCACTTTGGGTAGCATAAATTTGCTAGTATTTGTGAATTTCGCCGCTGAGTAGCTATCAAAGTTAACACGACAGGAAGAAGGGCAGACCACTGCAGAATCAATGTTGCTTCGTGTCAAAGATAAAGTAGTTTAAAAGAACAAGATTAGTAAATGGCTAACACGCACCAGTTGGGCAGAACCAGGTTGGAAACAGATGGCAAAAGTATAACCAATACCAGTCACACAATAGAGAAGGGCAAGCATAATGATATAGTTGTCTGCAAATGATGACCTGGGGTTGCTGAAGAAATAGAACATTGAGAGATACACTATTGGCTTGACTACAATATTGAAATGGTCAATTGTATCTCTTGCAAGAAAATAAGCAAGAGAACTCATTCCAGATCTTCTCTCTCTCAAATACTGCAGCTTTTCAAGTGAAAATGACCTTAAAGCACCAATCTGACCTAAGAGAGCTGCAACAGAGTAAACAAAGCTCAACTAATTACAGTTTGTAGTGAAAAATGGGAGTTTTTTCACTTACTAATTTAAAAGACAGTTCGGCAAGTTAGACAATAGTTAATTTTTATTTTCAAGATAGTTCCACATGGTGGCAAAAGATGAACACGCTCGCCCCCGCCAACCAGTCCCAGGGCCAACACGGAAGAGGTAAATCACGGACGACTACTAGCCTTTGGAATAGTGACTAGCACATAAGGGAGGCATTTACCATCAAGATAGTTCCACATGCTAAAAGAAATGGTGACCTGAGAAGAACTGAACCATATGACCCAATACTAATAATTGCAAACTATTAATTGTTAGTATTTGGCTGAAAACATTGATCGACCTAGCATTTACTATTGACAATGGTAATCACTGCTATAAAATTTCACATTAATGATCAGCATATACACCTGAACCAAAAAATTCTACATTATTTTGTAAAATGGTTCCGATCCAAGCAATTTTTCACAGTCAAAATAGTTGGCATGTTTTCCATTGCTGCACATTAAAGTAAATTTTCACTATAGTTGTTCAACAGCCATAAAACAAAATACTAACGTGAATATTATCAATTCTACATCTTATAAGATGAAGTTGTATGTCCTTCCTCATCCTTTAGGAGTATACTAAAAACTTGAACTATACTCCGATATTACCAAATTAAAGCCAAATAACAGTCATCATGATCAGTAAATTTTAAAGCAACTTTATTTACTCACAAATGATAGTTCAAAGAAGTGAAAATCATCTTCAACTTACAAACAGCTATAATAGTGTACGTGTAACTAGCTGCTCCTAAATTTGAGTCGTTTGCTTTAGAAAGTATTCCTAAGCAAACTCCAGCTAGACCAAGAATCAAATAATCCACAGCTTGGGATGTAGCTTCACGCAATCGCTGCTTGGATACCCTGTAGTCACAAGTGCAGTCCATGTTCCATTACAACTTACACCATTATTGAGAGTAATTTTATTCAACGATAAAAAATTACCTTCCAAGATAATACTTGTACTGGTAAAGTTTACCAGGAGTTCTTCGGTTTGCTAAATCTTTGGATTTTGAAAAAACATTCTCCAAGTGTTCTTTCTTTTCTCCTAGCGCACCTTTTACACCTCCCCAAAAATCAATAGAACCAGATACCTCATCTGAGCCACTGTTAACAGAGTTTGTTCTATCTCTAAATGATGAATGGACAGAATTGAGCTCATTTTTCATATCAGGGGGTACTGGATACCCGTTATGCAACATCCATATCACTGGCAGCTGGCTAGATTTAATACCTGTACTTGTGCTCAACTTTACCATGCCCTCTAGAATATCAATAAAGTAGTCCGGAGGATTGACACGATCAGGAACTTTAATCTCTAGGCCTGCAAAGTATTCTTCAACGTTCTTAACTGGTCCTTGATATGCAACTAAACCACCTTTTGCCAAAAGTATTAAATCATCGAACATGTTGAATAAAGTATAGCTGAAACACCAAACAAAAATAGTCGTATTATTCTCATGGAAAATAATCACAATGCATGACTTTTAAATTCAGAGGAATTAATGACTAATCGAACTACATTAAACATTTTTTTTACAGAACTATTATTAAAATTACAAATGACAGTTAAACTTCCCAAATCAAGTTGGATACTTAGATATTCTTTCCATAAAAGTGTGATAGATATTGAAGCTTCAATTTCCAAAGTCAGATCGGAGTACTATCCACTATTATTCAACAATTTTTCTGTTTCAATTCCAAATTTTTCTAGCCTAACTATCAGGAGGACGTGAAATTTGTAGTCTATAATTTAAAAAAAAATCTTCTAAATGCTAGAAAAAAGTTAGATTGCAATACTTTCACAACACAATGAACAATAAATGGAGCTCTCAAGAGCTTCTCCATGGAATCAAATATATAATAAACTACAAACACAAAGCAAGTAATTAAGTTTCCATAGTAGTCAAGCTAGAATATTTACCGGCCTAATGATGGACTGCTGAGAGATCCCTAGTGATCTACACTCCATGTTAGAAAATAGAGGCTATAAGGTGTGTTCATCACTTTCTTTGAAAGTGATAATTGCTCTCACTATAGATGTTAATTTCACTTCCAGAATACCAATCTAGGAAACTTGCAATCACCATCATTGAAGGTTTATCTTCGTAATTTCAATGTCATAATCTGAAATGGATATATAGAGATTCTACTGATAATTTAGCTATTAAAAATATTTGATGCACATTTTTCCAAAGATAGTGTTGTGCATCATTGATGCACATGAGTTTGTTTTTGTGGGCCAATAGGGACTATTAGACCCAACTATGGCTCAAACATTGAGCAAACTTTTTCTAACGGATTTTTTGAATGATTTTTAACACTGTGATAGTTGTGAATGCGGCAACTATGGATCTTCCCACTAGTAGAGCATTCTGGAGCCTAGAAGACGTCATGGAGTGCATAATTTTTTATAATTTGGTTAAAAATCCAAATTATATGTTTAATTGAGTAATAATTATTTAGAATAGGATGTAAATTAGGATTAATTCAGGTTAAATGAAAGGTTTAACTTAGTTTGGCTCCATAAAGGCTGAATTGCATCACCCAGTCTAGACAATACATGGGGTGGGATAGTTGAAATAAGTGACACGAGAAACATGTAATTTTTACCTTTTTCCATGGTTTCGGTTTCGATACACAAGAACAGTGCATATCACCTATGACAACCAGGACAAAATTTTAAATTACGAGTTAAAGACTATAATCTATCTACATTTAACACAAATCAACCAGGCATCAAAAATGATATCAGACTAGTATTTGAATCTTGCAAAGATGTGTCAGTTTTACAATCCATGATGTTGTATGCATTTGTAAATCTTATATGTAACTTGCACATTTGATTTTACAGGAAATGCTTTGAAAAAATAAGTGATGAAAACCAAAACCAAACTCTAGCACACTATTTTTCTCACACGAACCTGGGCTGGTGGACCACCATGCTGATGTTTACCCCTTCAAGTGCCTCACGACGAAGAGCTCTCATCAGCAGAAGAGATGAAGTACTGTCCAGACCAGATGTTGGTTCATCGAGTATCAAAAGAGATGGTTCCATGACCATCTCTAACCCCACATTTACTCGCTTTCTTTGACCACCAGATATTCCACGCTTCTCCACTGTTCCAACCAAGGAACTTCGTACAGCTTGCAAACCCAAAGATTCTATTGTTCGTTCGACAATTAGAACTTTATTAACTTTTGGCATTTCTGCAGAAAGTCTAACAAGGGAAAACAAATGTTACATTGGTAATTGGTGCACTTAACTCCTTATTTAGCAAAGACATATACATATATCAACCAAACAAGTTATGATACAATTAGAAGAAGAAAAAAGAAGAGAGACTTTAACCTTCCAAATAAAAATTATGAAATAGAAAGAAAATACAATATGTGAACATTTTCATGAATTGACTAAGCAAAAATTGAAGCTAGTTAGCATGCACCCAAGACAAGTTAGGAATCCAGTGCAAGGGTATGGCAAGCACTAATTTACAGTATATATGTTTGCTTTTTCAATCAAATGAATAGCTTCCATAACCAAAATTCTGGTATTTATCTCAATAAGAAGCAACAAACATGCAAGGAATATATGCAATCTATCTGACATATGAAATAGCTATGTACTTGGATGTTAATCTATGTTGTACAGTGTCGGATACCAACACAAACACTGATTCTTCAAGTTGACATTCATTATTTCAATTGATCACGTGTAAAAAGTTTTAGATATGGTAGTAGTGTCAGATACTTGGATCTACACCCATGTTGCATAGTTACCCAAGTTCAAGTAACATAGTGAAATAATATGAAGATAAGTAGAATGTAGGTGTTAAAACATAGAGTATGTCAACTTTTTGAATCGACAAGTCCTAGAATATTTTATACATGCAACATTAGACATACACATGCAAAAACAAAAAGAAAAAATGAGATAATAAAATGCAAAAGATAAGTGGAAATGCTTGACAAGATCTAGGATCCTTTAAGCATGAGTATAAAATCTTCAGTCAGTAACGATAGTTATTCAGATTTCTGATTATGACAATGACAGATCATATTCCCATAAATGCTCATCTTTAAATATAAGTCATGTTCAAACTAGCATAAGAGAAAGATTTTGACATTAAAAGTAGCTCATGAGATTACAGGTGATAATTTTTACTAACTCAATTACCTATTTTATATTGTGCCCATCTCTTACCTGCAGTTAGCACTGAACCAAAGATTTTCCTCCACTGTCAGGTTTCCATGAACAATATCATCTTGTGGCACAAAGCCAATAATCTTTTTGTATGACTGGATAGGTTCAACCTTTCCATTTATCAAAACTGATCCTGTTGTTTGACATCCAGATATTTTTCCAGCCAAAGCAGTAAGAAAGGTAGTTTTCCCTGCACCAGATGGACCCATGATTGCAGTTACATGTCCCGGAATAAATTTCCCAGTTACACTCTTCAGAAGTTGCTTCTTGCTTCTCTTAAGAATTAACGTTAGATCCTGGAAAGCAATCTCTATAACTGGTCTTGTTCTTACTTCATTCTTTGTGGCCATTGAGATTACTCCTGAGAAGGTCAACTTCTTATTTTCCTGTTGTTCAACTTTCTCTTTTTCAATTTCACTATATGCAAACTTGAAAATTTGAGTACGAGTATGCTTAAATTTGTCTTTAATTGTGTTCTTCTTAGGGGTTTTGCCCCCAATATTTGAATGGGGACCTTCAGCTTTCTCAAAGTTCTTTTCTGATGAATTTGGCACATTATGAAGAATAGATATTTCCTCAATCTCTGATGTTAATACATCTGAAGACTGCCTGGATATATCAGCAACATTTTGTGGCTCTTGAAGTTCATTGGATATTTTGTGTGAAAATGTCCCAGATATCTGTTTTTGGATATCAACTGCATGCCTGATTGCAACATTTTTTGCAGTTTTCCACCTTTCACGAGCTTGCACAGCTTCTCTAGCAACCTTGGCAGCAGCTTCCCTGGATTCAGCCCGTCTTCTTTCCCGGTATGAGAGAATGTGATCAGAGAAATTGTATATTATCAACAACAGCAAAATTAAAGCAACCTACAATAGTCAGAAAGGAACTATGACTAACAGATAGTTATCAAGTAAAGCTGTTTGGCTCTTCTTCAAAAAAAAGGAATATCATAGTGAAAAATATAAGGTAAATTCATGCATTTACAATTTTTCTCACAAAAGAACACTGTAAAGAAAAAGTGGATCACACAACTGGAAGCTAAAAATCGGTCAAATTTTCAATCTCTGTAAAAAGAAAATCACCAAGCATGACGATTAGACATGTTTAATTCTTTAACTCTAATGGCATATAATGTGTATGTTAGAAAAAGAATGACAAATTGTGGTGAACTAATGAATGCAAATGACTAAACCCTCTTGAACTTGAAACAAACATCATTTTCTAGGTTACAGTATGAGTTTAAATCTAATGGTTGCATTTTTGTTTTCCACAGCTTAGCAATTACCACCTTTGATATTATTTGTAAATGAATACTAAATTTTTCCTCTACCAATATGTGTTCAGAAACTTTTTTTCAGTCTACATTTGTGACTAAACATCTGAAAATCCAAAACAACGGGTAAATAATATATGTAACCATGAGTGAGTCAAGATTCAGGATTGGAACCTGATAAGGTTACTTAGGTCAACCCTACCAAACCTATTTAAGTAATCAGGTTAAATGAGTTTTGTGTGTCTCATGATTCGTTTATAAATAAGTTATATGGGAGAATAATCCTTTTAGAAAACAAAAAGGTCACCCCAATATCTAACGAGGTTAAGAACTTAGGATTACTAATTGTTAATATGAAACTAACTTTTGACACTAGTGCTTTAGAATTTGTAAACAATCAAGTATGATTTAAAATCTCGATCTTTATAAGAGTTTCGATTTATAACCGAACTATACGGTTTCGATATCATATCATGTCATGCCGATAGGATTTCGGTATTTTTAAAATATAAAATATATTAATTAAAAATACAAAATTTAACCTAAATATTAAATAATAAAATATTTTTTTGAAAAATATATATATGGGATCAGTGGATAAATAAAAAATTTATAATATATTTTTTAAAAATAAAATAATAATATATATATTAAATTAATGGGATAATTTTATTAGGGTTTGATTAAGTCTAATTAGATTATCTCTATTGTAGTTACGAGTTGATTGAAATTATTAATATTAGTTTAATTAAAGGCTAAGTTTTAAATCACGCACCCGTGGGGGTCGCTTGAGATCGTGGTGGGGTCGCAGCGACCTCCGTGACCTTGCAAGGGGTCGCGGCGATCTCCCTAACCCTGCGAGAGGTCACTACGGCCTCCACGGGATTGTGATGACCTCTCGCGGGATAGCGGCAACTTCTATGACCTCCCATGGGGTCACAGAGGCTATAGTGTCAATGCCAGGAGGCGGACGAAATGGTAAATTTCGTTCGTTTCACCAGCACAATACTAACTTTTAAATCATGAGATCAACGTAAGATATGCGTGGGAGGCACATACTTCATAGCCAAAATTTGAAACCCAATCCCAAACAAGCCTACATTAGATTTAACTCAAACACTAATGGAATTCAATGATCCTGCCTAGTAAATGTACTAAATTGGAGGGATTTAATATACTAGAAGATACTCATTCCACAAGTGACTCATATTGAACTAGCTGTATATCTTAGTGTAGAGCAGCAAGTGCTTAGACAACATTAACATATGTTTCTAGATAAAGTATATCAGATTCTATTCAAGAAAAATAAATTGCTAACTGGTCAGAATAGTACAATTTAAGAATCCACTTTGTAGTGCACACTCCAGGTTTCATTAGCAACAAAAAGAAATAAAGCAATAAATCAGACAATAATGGAACATCAGGATAAATGGATAATGTGCAATATGTCTTTTTTACTTAACTGATCTAATTTTATACTGATCCATTTCTATTGCAATAACCTAACTCATTCCAGTGCAATCCAAAACAAGACAACTATTCTGTTGGAATAACCTAACTCATTGCAATGCATTCCAAAACAAGTCAATTAATTTACTCCTAATTTATAATGTTTTATTGTGTCTATTCTATTGTATTGCTAACAAATGGGAAAATATAATGAGTTTTCTATTGCATACCTATCGACATATGGTAAAAGTATATTATCAACAATGTTCAATGATTTAATCTTCTTGGGAAATGAAAAATAATCAATAAAGCAGTCTTGCATGCACCATTGATAATGAAAATAAAATTAATACAAAATATATAGCCACAAGTATACTCAAGGAATCACTTGCATTGGGTCATTGAGAATGTAAAGGATCAGCCCAAAAAGTCAAGAAATGAAAATACTTATAGATTATCAAAGCTATTTTCAAATGGAGAACAGGACAAAAGGCTTTAGAGTTAGTCATATCATCACACAATTGATAGAGACAGAGGTTTAAAGGCCAAACATTAAGACAAGAATATAACCAAGTCACTTGCTTGCTTAATAAACAGCATACCATCACTAAAGCACCAAAAATTGTGATATTTTGATTATAGGAATTTGCATTGCATGAGCTAGACTTGAAGCAACCTACAATAAAGCTGTTAGTTAACTTTGTTCAAGAAATGACATAATATCCATATAATTATATATTTATATACATAAAAGCAAATTTATAGAAGCATGCTGCATTATCATGCACAGAACTAAAGAAGCATCTGAGCATAGAGATCTAGTAAAATAAAATTTCCACATATGCTTGACGTCTGCTAAAAGTAATTGATTTGGAATGACCTGCCATGCTAAGGTTTCAAGGGTCAAGTTCCCAGGTGAGCTCATTAGAAGTGCATTGGGCAAGTTTTGCTTCAGTTGGCCAAACCTGGTACCTTACCAACCCTGCTTGGTGTTCAATAGAATCAGCTAGGTGATTAGCCAATCCTACAAGATGGTAGCTGACCTGAGTTCTGCAGAACTGATCTAGTGGTCCCAACCTCAACATTCTAGAAGCTAAAGAAGTCATATACAGCATGTGACTTTAAGATTCAGCAATTAAGTGATCCTATATTGTGTATATCCTGATTGATCTTTGAGAGCATAGTAAAAACCATTTGGTGATTCATCATATTGTAGTGACATTGTGATGTACTTTTGACCAAAAAATAATAAGAATCTCTCCTTGAGGTCGTGTATGTGGGTAAGATTGTCAAACCACATAAAACTTGTTTCTTGATTGATCTTGCTTTCTTAATTGTTCTTGTAACTCTCTTGTTTTTGTTCTCTGGCTTATTACCTCTACAGCATCTAGGTGCTTTGAGGTATTCTAACAATTGTAACAGAGAAATATATCACACCTCTAACAATTGATTATCCTCACAGTACCATGGTTCTAACTTCAATCTTATTTATGCTTAGTATACTAACTAGTCTGAGCTTTAGATTGATTTTCTTGATTATATAATATGACATCCAAAGGTCCAATTTTATCTCTCTAGAAAGGAATATTAACTTAATTTTATAATGGCACTTCAACTTAAGTAAAATGAAGTGTTTTATATTCCTTAGGTTAACAGCGGATGCTCAGAAAACAAATGTTATAGTTACTTTGTCAAATTACACTTAGAAAATAAGTTAAGATTGCTATCCATCAACAACTTTCAGGAACATGACCCATATAATATGGGGGAAAAAATTGAAAATATGCATATCGAATAATGCAGTACCAATATCAGTTATTTTTTAGAAACGAGTGAAAATTGAACAGCAACAATTTGATATTTACTTTTTTCATATGTAGACCCCATACGGCAATAGTGCCTGTAAAATGCAAACACTAAATCAGTTGTAGCGAAATAGCAAGAACTAAGGGAGATTTAAAAAGCTAGGAGAACAAAAGATAATCAGGAATTCAGGACTATTCTCTGTTATCTTGTTACTTTTTTTACACAAAGGATATGAGTCAAAATTCACACTAATTTTACCAATATGCAAGGTTTTTACAACTGATAAAAAATCACATTTCCTCCAATTATTAAACAAAAAACTCAATACAGAATGTTGAAGGAAGTGAGGCAAAACATAAGCACACTGAGTTTCTTCTGAAACACAATGGAAAGTCATTTATACTTAAGTGCATGCAGTGTGTTGGCCATCATGATCAAGACCTATCATTCTGGTTGGATACTGATACTGATACTATGTCAATATGAGTAAATATCATTGTGTCACCCATACTGATACAATTTCAATGGTACCAACTGAACATGCTTGTCTCTGCTTGACTACCAGAAATTAACCGAGACTAGAATATTCCCTTCTCGTATCTCATCCTTGGATTATGTATGCTAGTATGAGTTGAAGATAAAACTCTAAAAGAGAGGAGGAAAAGAGAAGAAGCACCAACGGATAATGCCACATAAATAAGAATACTCTCTTCCCATGATTCATAGAAGCTGAGACACTATAAAGAGAGGGGAAGGGAAGAGCAGATGCATCAAATGAAGCGCCAACTACAGAAAAGGGGAGTAATGCTAGAGTCCTAGAATCTGTGAATCTATATACTATACTTACACCTATTCTAGTTAAATTGTGTCAGATCAGGACCAACTCATATCTATATTCTATACATATACCTATTCTAGTTTCATTGTCTCAGTTCAAACCAAATCTCAATGATTAAGAAAGATACTTCTTATATTTATGTTAATATTGGTATAGGGTTATCTTTGGAGCTAAACAAACTAACTAGATGGTAATTACAGAATTAAAACCCATTTAAGTTGATCTTAGAATGCTTAGAATGGTGCCGAGTACTGACATGACACTGAAACTAACGGTTCCCTTCAAAGGCCAAAACTGCAGTACAAAACAGTATTTTAGTCCTTAATTAGAAGATCATTAAACATCAATACCTATTCCGTATACCGCACAATATGATAACAGTACAAATAAAAACATTGTGCATGGAGGATATGAAAAATACCCACTGCTACAGTTGTTTTTCAATACAGTGCTTGGACAGAAGTAACCTGCTGGGCAGAATAGATCACTACTATGATCAACGTCAGCCCAGATGTCTGCACCACCACAACTATGATCTGTTTCCCCAGAGGGAAGCTGGTATTGGTATCTGCACAAAAATAAACTCTATAATATTCCATTTTTACCATAAAAAATGAAGATCAGTAAAGGAATACAGGAAAACGCAATCAACTTACGGATCACAAAGACCTGTAGTCACATTGAAGGTGGCTAATGGGCAATATGCACCCAATGGACAGGCTTCATCAAGAAAAGGATTATAATTAGTGACATAAGTATAGATATTTAAATTCTCAAATATTAGAGCAGTGGTACTACTTGAATGATTTGGCCATCCATGTCATATATTTTTTAAAAACAAATGGAAATAATGGCAACAAACAAACAGAATGAGATTGGCTTTCTTCTAAAACCAATTCTGGAATTTTTGATAATCCTTCTTTGTGTGCCCTTTCTTTTTACAAGAAAAAAAGCTCTAGGATTCTTTCTTAATTTCTGGTTGAATATGAATTTTGCCTTGTTCCTTATATTTGACTTGAATTTTGTTCTTTCCTTAAGTGTTCAGATGTACATTCTCTCTCACTTCCAATGTCAATCGATCCTCCTTCTGAACACATATTGCTGTAAGTTCATTGATTAACCATTTATCTTTGTGTGTTGTAGAAGATCTTAAAGGGTCTAGTGTGATGGATAATGGAAGGCTCCACGTGGAAAGATTAAAATAGAAGTCAAGCCATTGGTCAAAAGTCAAGCGGATGTAGAGGTCAAAAGGTTCACTCGACTCCTTCAATCCGACTAGGGATGTCAAAAATGAACCTGACTCGCCAACCCAATCCAAAAAATATCGGGTTCAGGTTGGGATCCAATTCGGATTGACCAGGTTGACCTAAATTTAGGGTTTAGTGGGTTTTGTAGGGTTAAATCAAATTTTATTTTAAAAATTATGTATAAGTATTGAGATAAAAATGAAGAATTATTAGGAAAATAGCAAAAAAAAAAGTTGTTTTTAATCGGGTTATTTGGGTTTGTTGGGTTATCCGGGTTCGGGTTTAGGACTTTCGGGTTGTGTTTGGGTTCGGGTTAGATTTGGGTTGAGATATTTTTTATAAAATCTTTGCTTCAACCCGACCTAAACCCCACCCAACCCACCCAAATTGACACCCCTAAATCCAGCCACCCGACTCTGATTACTCGATGACTAGATCTCTTTGGCTTGATGTAGCTGACTCCCTCAGCTCTGTTATCCGACTATCACGTCTTAGTTATCCGAGCTTCTCGGGTCACTAATCCTGACTCTCGTGGCTCTGTATAACAGACTCCCTTAGCTCTATTATCCAACTATCACAACTCAATTATCCTAGCTTCTCGGGTCAATACGCCCAACTCCCATGGCTCAGTATAGTTGACTCCCTTAGCTCAGTTATCCAACTATCACGACTCAGTTAACCGGGCTTCTCAGGCTCGATCAACCCCTTATCCCACGTGGCCCATTAAAGATGTGGGAAGTGGTATGACAACTTCATTCATGGGGCCATTTCTCCCAGAAGAAGTGGAAAACGTCAATGCATATCTCGAAGAATGTGGCAAATGGATGTGCATGTATCAGAGCAACGGATATGCATTCGCCCCTCTATATAAAGTTGCCTGCCCCTATGAGCGCAAGTACTAAACACAACCACAAATTCTCCTTTACCACTCCAGTTCCCTACTTCCACGTAGCTTTATGCTAACTTGAGCGTCAGAGTGGTCACACCGAGTCTACCCTCAGTGCCCATTCTAACCACTTTTTGTGCAGATATCCCATACAATTTCCTCATCACTAAAGCATTCGAGCCCCTCCCCTCCACTGTTGCCTCCCATTGACTCACCAGACCGCGATATGAGACAAGAGCATGGTCCATACTAATATAGAAGAATATTAAGAATGTAATGTACAAAGAAAGACTATGGCATCTCAACCTAGAGCTTCTTTAACTAAGTTGCAATATCCCTCATTTACATAATGATAAGCTTCATGAATAAGAATTTTATGGTTAGGGTATGAGCCAATGCTTTGTTTGAAGACTCAAATTTTTCATCACCTTGGACAGAGTCCTCACATTGTCATACTGATCAATTGAACCACAAATACTAGTTGAACCACAAATACCATTAGAGATCTTAATCTTTATGAACAACACATTAAGGCAACTAGATCGCTCCTATTTTTCATAAAGATTTGCCTCATCGAGAATGTTGATATCAGTAACAGCAAGTGGTTAATCTATCTTATAGCATAATTAGTATATAGCCACCCTAAATGAAGGAGAATCCTCTCCCTCTAAACTTTACACTTGTCACCAAGTAGATTCATACAACTTAATGATAATTCTACCAAATTATATTCTAACTTTTAATTCCTTTGGTTAAATTAAGAACGATTTGACATTTCATCTAAATTAATCATATAAATATAATAAAAAATTCCTATTGGATAAAAAACTTGTAGGTGCAGCGGAGACCGGCAAGAGGGGGGTGAATTGCTGAAAATAAAAATAAAAAAATACCCTCCTCGGATTTCAACTCAGAAATAAATGCAGTAATAAAATAATAGCAACTAAATTCAAAGAAACAGAAAAAGAAATAGAAACAGAAGAGACACAAGGATTTAACCTGGTTACAACCAAGGAAGTTGTTAATCCAGGACAGTAGAAAAAGCGCAGTAAGAAAAATCTCCTTCTCTGAAGGCGGAGAAGCCTTTTACACTTTGGAAGCTCACTAGTTGCTTAGGAATTGCTTACAGATTGAATGCTTGAGTTGTTATTGAATTCCTAGCTCCAGGGGCCTTTATAAAGGCCCTGGAAATCTTATCCTGAGAGTCCAAGGCGCCTCCAACAGGGTTCAAGGCGCCTCCAACTCGATCTGTGGATAAAACTTTATCCGCAGCGCAAATGGTCAAACTGGCCTGCTCAAGGCGCCTTAAACAATCCATTCAAGGCGCCTTGATGTTTAAGGCGCCTTGAAGGTTCCTGCTATAAATACCTTCCTGCTTGCATTGTATAACCAGCTTCTTTTGACTCCTTTTCTTCTTCACTTTGTCTTCCAAGCTCCGCTTGTTTGGGTAATTTCGCCAACCGAAATAGGGCTCACCCAACCCACCCCTTCCTCGAGCGCTTCCGTCCCGCTTAACGCCCTCGAACGTCGCAAGACGCTCTTCACGCCCACCGAGTACTCTTCCGCAGCTCTCTCGCCCTTCGCACCGAGCCCGTCGGCTCCCTTCCGTGCCGTCCTTCTCGCCAGCCGCCTTCCGCTCGACTTCTGTGTTCCAAGCTCCCGCACACCTGCACAAGGATCAAACATAAGACTAACTTGGTTGATCACATCAAAACTACCACGGGGTCCAACAATCTCCCCCTTTTTGATGTGCATCAACCCAAGTTCAAGTTAGGGTTAAAAATAGACATAAACAGTAATTTTAAAGAAAAAATTACTAAACTAACAAGTTAAGAATAATTTTTGCAATTAGTAAAATTGCAGCACTTTTTTTAAAAAATTAATTTTTCTCTAACTCCCCCTAAACTAGTACTTTTCTCTCCCCCTTTGATCACAGCAAAAATGGGGTCTTAAGAATTTTCAAGTAAGATTGAAGGTTTTTGAAAATTTTCTAAGTTAAAAATGAATTTTTGAAAAAAATTGCTAAGTTAAAAAAAATTCTAAGTAAAAAAAATCCTAAGTAAATGTTCAAATGTTCCCAAAAAATTTCTAAGTCAGGTGAACTTTCAGAATTTTCCAAAAGAGAATTTCTAACCAAAAAAAAATTAAGTTAGAATTTTTTTGTTTTTTTTTTAAATTTCTAAGGAATTTTTGTTTATTTTAACTTTCAAAGCATTATTTAATTCTTGTTTAATGCTTTTTCAGAAAGTTAATTAAACATTTTCTTTCAATATTTTAGCTTCCAGGTCGTGGCGAGACACTAGGCCTTCTTGGTTATTGGAGCAACAACCACTTCCTTAGACAAAGCTTCCATAAAGAATTTCAATGTTTAATTTTCTCACTGTAAGCTTTTAATTTTTGAAAAATTAATTAAGCACAGATTTTGGAACCCAATAAAGGTTCCTTCCTACAGGATTATTCAAAAATCTAGGGGTTACAAAGTTTCTTGGTATTTTCCTAAGTTGACCTTGATGCTTCCTTATATACCAATTTAATTTACCATAAATTCTAATTTTTGACTTTGGAAATTTCTTTAAGCATGCATCATTTTTCAATTTCTCAATCTCTAATTTTAAATTTTCATTTTCTGATTTCAAATTTTCATTTTCTTTTTCTAATTTATCTAATTCTCTAGAAAGAGCTTTAATAAATTTAAAAGATTGATTCGGAGTTAGATTGCGTACCTTACTTACCTGATCTGGTGACGCTCCCCCTTCACTACAGCTTTCTTCTGACGTTCCTCCCCCTTTGTCGATGCTCATCTCTGAGCTGGACGTTTCTTCTAGCTGATGGTTGGCCATCAGTGCTAGTCCCGAGAATTCTTCGACTTCTAATTCGGAGGATGACGAATCATCCCACGTGGCCTTTAGGTTCTTGTGTTTGGAGGGTTCTAGCTTCTTGTATTTTGACTTTTCCCTTTCTCTCTCTCCTTTCTCTTTAGCTTTGGGCAATCATCTTTGATGTGCCCCTCTTTGTTGCAGTTATAGCAGCGAACCGTCCTCTTCTTTCGATGATGCCTCTGCGATTTAAATTTATTAGTATTGAAAAACTTATTGAAGCGTCTTACCAGTAGTGCTGCTTCGGATTCGTCGACTGAGGCTTCGGAGTCAGAACTGTTCATTTTTGCCTTTAAGGCAATGTTCTGACTTGTCTTCTCTGCTTCGTTGGGTTCTGAAACTCGAGATTCATGAAGTTCAAAAGTCAAAAATAATTGTTCTAAAGTACTTACCTCGAGGTCCTTAGAGATGTAATACGCATCTACTAAGGAGGCCCACTCTGGAGTTCTCAGGAATGCATTGAGCGCGTATCGGATGGAATCCCGGTTGGTTACCTCTTCTCCAAGGTTTGTTAGTTGCGTTATCAGCTCCTTGATTCTCGCTTGGAGTTGCGCTACCTTCTCGCCTTGGTTCATCCGGAGGTTCGTTAACTGGTTCCGGAGGATGTCACGCTTCGCTAGCTTCGCTTCGGAAGTACCTTCATGAAGCTCCAGGAATTTCTCCAAGAGATCTTTCGCTGAGTCGTAGATTCCGATCCGATTTACCTCCCGGTAGAATGAGTAGGTGGAACTCACCTTTCCGTCATGGCGAAATCGCTTGCCTTTTTCGTCCGTATTTTCCTCTTTATCTTCGAACTGCATAGTCATATTTCATTATTAACGAATGTCAAATTCGGTTTTAAAAATACCTCCATTTTCTTCCACGTGGCGAAGTCTCCGTCGAACTGGGGATGGATGTTCGTCCGACCATCGGCTCAGTGCTTTAGTTGACGGTTAATCCTTTTGAGGCGATCGCTCTGATACCAATCAGAGGCATAGGCAAGAGAAATCTGAAAATAAAATAAAAATACCCTCCTCGTTTCAACTCGAAATAAATGCAGAATAAAATAATAGCAACTAAATTCAAAGAAACAAAAATAGAAATAGAGACATGATTTAACCTGGTTACAACCAAGGAGGTTGTTAATCCAGGACAGTAGAAAAAGCGCAGTAAGAAAAAATCTCCTTCTCTGAAGGCGAAGAAGCCTTTTACACTTTGGAAGCTCACTAGTTGCTTAGGAATTGCTTACAGATTGAATGCTTGAGTTGTTATTGAATTCCTAGCTCCAGGGGCCTTTATATAGGCCCTGGAAATCTTATCCCGAGAGTCCAAGGCGCCTCCAACAGGGTTCAAGGCGCCTCCAACTCGATCTGCGGATAAAACTTTATCCGCAGCGCAAACAGTCAAACTGGCCTGCTCAAGGCGCCTTAAACAATCCATTCAAGGCGCCTTCAAGGTTTCTGCTACAGTAATTTCTGCTACAGTAACTTCCAGCCTCTTTTGACTCCTTTTCTTCTTCACTTTGTCTTCCGAAGCTCCGTTTGTTTGGGTGATTTCGGCCAACCGAAATAGGGCTCACCCGAACCCAATTTCCGGCCTTCCTCGAGCAGCCTTCCGTCCCGGCTTAACGTCCCTCGAACGTCGTGCACGCTCTTCACGCCCACCGGAGTACTCTTCCGCAGCTCTCTCGTCCTTCGGACGCACCGAGCCCGTCGGCTCCCTTCCCGTGCCGTCCTTCTCGCTAGCTGCGTCTTCCGCTCGACTTCTTGTGTTCCTAAGCTCCTGCACACTCAGACACAAGGATCAAACACAGCAGGACCTAACCAACTTGGTTGATCACATCAAAACTACCACGGGGTCCAACAAAACTTACTATATTACATATGATTCTACAAATTAATGACTTTTTTTTATAATGTGACCAAGATATTTTATATATAATTTTACATAGTTAAAAATGTCGTGGCTACTCTCTAATCATAAAATTCATATATATCAGAAGACATAAAAGGACATGCAGATAAATTTCAACAATTGTATACCAGTGTCACTTCAGGCATGCAACAATATTACTTCTTGGAAATCACAAATTAATTTACTGCATTGGTATTTTACATGAACACGGAAACAAATAATAACAAATGTCATAACATTACTTGCATAAATAATTTTGATAGACTAAACAATCAGCTTATTATTATTTAAATAATAAATGCCAAAATAGGCCCAGAACAGTATGGCTCAAATCACATGTAGACTAGTCCATTATGAAGGCCTAAAAATTATTAACTAAAGAAAGGTGGGCCAAGGATATTAAATTGGATTTGTTTCAGGTTAAAGGCAGGCATAGAAAAAAAAACACAATATGAGCCCATTTAAGAAATCTAAAACGGCATCAAATGCTTCAATCTTAAGGTTTGCAAACTTTAATTTTTTTGTAGCAGATAATTGGTACAAGCGATCAATGTCTCCCCATTCCATATTCCAAATTATAAATATATTCAACCCCAAATTAGTTCAAAAATAAGTTTCTTATGTATCTTCAATTTCAAGATAAATTTTGAAGAAACCTTCAATCCAATTACCACATGATTTCTTGCAAATATTTATAATCCAAAAATCAACGAAAACACATCAAGCTAGAGGCTAAAAATTGCTCTGATATCAAATGTAAAAAAATATTATACACAACATCAAAAGAGATATTCCTTTAGTTAGTTATCGATGTCTTTGCTTTTGCTTGAGAAAATCAAAGGTATGATTGTGAATCTTCTACACCTAACAAATCAAAATATGATGCTGTATTCTTTTGGAAGAATTGTTAGACATAGGGACCTGTTAGTATTAGCCCTAGTACCAATTATGAGATGATTGTAAAGAGCTCCTTTTGTATCATATTTCATTATTAATAAAGGCAAAGTTGGTTATTATATTTAATTCAATTCAGTGCCGAATGAATAAGTGTAATAATGTCCTAGAGTAGTAGGTTCTTATCTACAATTTGTCAATTGGTTGAATTGATAGTGAGATATTGTAGAGAACACTACTCTCAACTGTTTCTAGTCGAGCATTAATATACAAGGACAATATTAATGCGTTGAGACTAGCATGTAGGTCAATGGATGACTTGATCTTACAAGTCATGGATATGAGATATCAGGTTGGCACATGGGTATATATTAGAGAATATGTACTGAATGACCCGCCATGAGAATGTTTCATGGATCGTCGTATAAGTGTCGTAAACATTCTCATGTGATTATTGGTATGAATAGTCCTTAGACCTAAAGTCACTACGGTTCCCTACATAAAGAGTTGTATACTTTGGTATCGACAAACGTCACCCGTAACAGGGTGGACCATAAAATCGATCACTGGGTATGCAATAAGTTATGCGGAGCGATGTGAGTGGTGTAGATGGGATTTATCCCTTCCATATGACGGAAGTGATATCTATGGGCCCCTTGATTAGTAGGACACAAGAATGCATGGTCATGCTTAAATGAGTCAATATGCGATATTGAGCTTATTTAATTGAGTGTGTCTACTTAGAGATCAAGAAACATAAAGATTGATAAGAGGATGACACGGTCTATGCCTCATTGATCAATCTAGATATCGAGGATAGAAGGATTGAGTCATACAAGATAATAGCCACGGAAAGGTTAAGTCGGATCTCGACATTCTCGTCACTTGGGTAGCAATGATGCCTTGCTAGATGTCACTCATTGCTTATGTATTTAAATGTTGACTTGGATACATTGCCAACGTTACGAGAACCTATTGGGTCACACACAAAGAACAAGTCAATGGAGATGGATTCATATAATGAATCATTGGATAAGTCTAATTCAAATTGGACTCATTGAGTAAGACTCAATTAAATCCAACTATTGGATTGAGTCCAATTCAAATTAGACTCATTGAATCAATTGGATTGATGATTAATGAGTTGGACTCATTATATGATTTCATGAATTATTTGATGATTAATGAGTTGGACTCATTATATGATTTCATGAATTTGAATTCATGAAGAAAGAGGAGTGTACAACTTGAATTACTCATGCATTGGATGCATTGGATGAAGAGTGAACAATTTAAATTGCTCATGCATTGGATGCATTGGATTCATTGGATGAAGAGTGAACCATTTGAATTGCTCATGCATAGGATGCATTGGATTCATTGGATGAAGACAAATATTAATGTCAATCAAGGCAATTGACATTAAGGCATGAGGCAATTTCATGAATCTATAAAAGGGAGTTTTTGGATTCATTTTCATGATGAATTTTTGGTGTTCTTGCTCTTCTTCCTCCTCCTCTCTTCCACTTGCCGAAACTTCCAAGAAGGGTTGCTAGCACAACCGTTGGTTGTTTCATTCTCCACTTTGTGAGTTTGTGAGACAAACGAGACTTGTTCGTGTGGATACCATAGAGGCGTGGCCACTTAATCGCGCTAAGATCCGCATCTAAAGAAACGTTGTTGTCGGGATTGTGAAGGGCACGCAACAAAGGTATAACTTTCTCATGTAGAAAATTAGTACTTAGTATATGGTTTCCTTTCACATGGATTTTCTGGAAAGGAACTAGATATTTTCCACTGCGCTTTCGCATGTTTAGCGCCTTAGTTCCTTAAAGTGGTATCAGAGCCACTTGCGAAGGCATATACTAAGTAGTTAGAATTTCATATGTGATATAGAAATTGCATGACATGTTTATTATGATTTGCATGATTATGAGCAAGTTTCGGCCAAAAGGTTTTTAGCGAAACCATCATGGCGTTGTGGCTCATAATTAGTTGTTTAAATCATAGTAAATTTTGTTATAATAGATTGAGAATTTTATATGACATGGTGCATGGTTATGGCCCTTAAACCCCGATATGATTGGATGTGTGTGTTGTAATTCATAATACGGCCTGCGTGTCGTGCCTCTTCTCTTTTATTCTAGTTGTAAATTTAGATTACACTCGAATGTAACTCGAGTTTTCTTTAGATTTTGTAATGTACAAATTAGAGAAGAATAAGTCTACTTGACGACGGTGAGAAAAGGAGAAGGACAACAACACATGGCGACCACGAAGCACTTGGACAAGATGCTTTTGCCTAGGTTGACTTTTCGATCTTCTCAATGGCTTGAGAGGATCATAGATAATGGGGCCATAACCATGTCACGATTTCTTTTATGCATATATGTGATGTATGCCATGATATGCTATGATTGTATGCGATGCATGCGTAGTTTAATCATGATTAGGTCTTTCAAATATGCCTACCAAAGTTTTGTACTCACTTCTAGCTCGATCAATTGTAGTCAGGTTTTGCCAAAGCAAAGTGACTCAATTTATCTTGCTAGAGTGTGAAAGACAATTGTGATGTCCGACTACTAAAACTTTGGGTGTGACTTAACTAAGTTGAGAACTTAGAGGCATATCTCATACGATGAAATTCAAAATCATACTAGTCTTGGGCGATTAGCCAAAGCTAACTCAAGATGAGTTATAATGAAATTTCATAAGACGGGCAAATGAACAAATAGTCTTGTTCACACAATGATACAAGAGTTACATATGATGTAAGTAAATGTTGCTTACCTAACTTATACTAAGTCTTGGGCGATTAGCCAAAGCTAACTCAAGATGCGGTATAATACGGATCTTGTCCCACATAAATGTTATCGCGATTGGATTTAGAGCTAGTAGTGTGGGTAAAACCACATACATGACTTGCTTCTACCAAAGCTTTACAATTTAGTGAGAGAATCGTTTAATTAAAGGTCTAGTTAAATGATGATACTTATTTCTACATTTTATTGTTGTAGATCACCATGTCGTCAAATACGTCAAATACTCTCTCTCTGTGATCTGTCCTTGATAAGGACAAGTTTAATGGAGCTAACTTCCTAGACTGGTACAGAAACTTGAGAATAGTTCTCAAGCAAAAAAAAAAACTGTACGTCCTAGAACAACCCATTCCTGAAGTACCCCCCACTACTACCACTAGAGCTGATAAGGATGCTTATAAGAAGCATCAAGATGATGCATTAGATGTATCATGCCTTATGCTCGCTACCATGAACTCTGAGCTTCAGAAGCAGAACATGGACGCTTATGATATGGTTGAACACCTTAGACAACTATATCAAGGACAAGCAAGACATGAGAGATTTGAGATCTCTAAAGCTCCATTTCAATGCAGAATGCAAGAAGGAAGTCCCATAGGGCCTTATGTGCTCAAAATGATCGGGTATGTGGAGAACCTACAAAGACTGGGATTTCCACTAGGCTAAGAAATCATTGCCCGAAAGCTATAGTCAATTTGTTATGAACTATAACATGAATGAAATTGACAAACCATCGCCTGAGATGTTGAGCATGTTGAGAACTGTTGAACTCAACCTTAAGAAGGCAAAGCCTAGCACCATTTTAATTGTGCCAAAGGGCAAAGGCAAATGGAAGCCCAAAGGTAAGGGTAAGACTCAAGCCAAAGGCAAGGGAAAAGCTCATGCATTGAAATCCAAAGGTGGGGTGGCTAAGGAAGGAACCTGCTTCCACTGTGGTGAGATCAGACATTGGAAGAGGAATTGCAAATTATACCTAGAGGAAGTGAAAAGGAAGAGAAGTGAAACTTCTGCCTCAAGTATACATGTTATAGAAGTCAATCTATCTATTTCTTCTTCATGGGTATTAGATACCGGATGTGCATCTCACATTTGTACTAATGTGCAGGGCTTGAGAAATAGTAGAATATTGACAAAGGACGAAGTGGACCTACGAGTAGGCAATGGCGCAAGAGTTGCTGCTATAGCTGTAGGAACATATTCCTTATCTTTGGCCACTGGACTTGTTTTAGAACTTGAAGAGTACTGTTATGTGTCTGCCTTAACTAAGAACATCATCTCTGTTTCTTGTTTGGACAAGAAAGGATTCTCATTTGTAATAAAGGACAAATGTTATTCCATTTATTTCAATGAAATATTCTAGTGTAGTGCACATCTTGTGAATGGACTCTATGTTCTAGATTTTGACAACCCAATCTATAACATAAATACCAAACGGTTCAAGTTTAATGATTTGAACCAAACATATCTCTGGCATTGTCGCTTGGGTCACATAAATGAGAGTCGCATATCCCAACTCCATAAGGATGGACTTTTAGACTCATTTGATTTCGAATCTTGTCTTCAAGGCAAGATGACAAAAACTCCATTTAATGGACATAGCGAAAGAGCTAATGATTTGTTAGGACTCATACATACAGATGTATGTGGCCCTTTCAGAATAGCAGCTAGAGGAGGCTACAATTACTTCATTACTTTTACTAATGATTTCAGTAGATATGACCATGTGTATCTAATGCGACATAAGTTAGAATCTTTTGAAAAGTTCAAAGAATTCAAGAATGAAGTACAAAATCAACTTGGTAAGAATATTAAGATGCTTCGATCAGATCGAGGTGGGGAATATCTTAGCCAAGAGTTTCATGGCCATCTCGTTGAGTGTGGGATAATATCTCAACTCACTTCACCTGGAATACCACAATGGAATGGTGTATCAGAACAGAGAAATCGTACTTTATTAGATATGGTACGAACGATGATGAGTCAAACAGAACTTCCTGCTTCCTTCTGGGGACATGCTCTAGAGACGACCGCTTTCACACTTACCGCGTTTCATCCAAGGCTGTCATAAAGACACCATATACGATATGGACTGGGAAGAGTCCCAAGATGTCTTTGAAGATTTGGGGATGTGGGGCTTATGTTCGACGACAAGTCTCCGATAAACTAGGACCCAAATCAGACAAGTGATATTTTGTAGGATATCCCAAGGAAACAAAGGGATATTACTTTTATAATCCCACGCAAGGCAAAGTGTTTGTTGCCAGAACTGGTGTCTTTGTAGAAAGGGAATTTATTTCTAGAAGAACTACTGGGAGTACTGTCGATCTTGAAGAAATTCAAGATACACAAACTAGTACTGACGCCTTGATGGAAACTAAACAGGTACCACAAGATGTTGTGAATCATGATTTTGTTACACCACAAGAAGTTGTGGAGCAACAACCTGTTCAAGTAGAACAAGCTCTACACAGATCTGATAGGACCCGTCATTAACCTGAGAGATATTCTTTTCTCTTGTCTGACCATGGTGATGTAGAGCTTATTGGTCTCAATAAGCCTACACCTTATCAGGAAGCTGTACAGGGCCCAGATTCTGAGAAATGGCTAAAGGTCATGAGATCCGAAATGAAATCCATGTACACTAACCAAGTATGGACTTTGGTTGATCCACCTGAAGGGATCAAACTCATTGGGTGTAAGTGGGTCTTCAAAGTGAAGACAGACATGGATGGTCATATGCATACCTATAAAGGTAGATTGGTGGCTAAAGGATTCAAGCAAATTCATGGTATAGACTATTATGAAACCTTTTCACCAGTTGTGATGCTCAAGTCCATTCGGATCATGCTTGCTATTGCAGCTTATTATGATTACGAGATCTGGCAGATAGATGTCAAAACTGCATTTCTTAACGGAAATCTACTCGAGGATGTGTACATGACCCAACCTGAGGGTTTTGTAGATCCAAAGAATGCTGGAAAGGTGTGTAAGTTGCAAAGATCTATTTATGGATTGAAGCAAGCTTCTAGAAGCTGGAATCTTCGATTCGATGATGCAATCAAAATGTTTGGTTTCATTAAAAATGAAGATGAACCTTGTGTCTACAAGAAGGTTAGTGGGAGCACAGTCATCTTTCTCATATTGTATGTAGATGACATACTTCCCATTGGAAATGATATCCCTACTCTTCAATCAGTGAAGACTTGGCTTGGGAATTGTTTTTCAATGAAAAACTTAGGTGAAGCAGCCTACATTTTAGGCCTTAAGATCTATAGAGATAGATCTAAAAAATTGCTTGGTCTAAGCCAGAGTATATATATTGACAAGGTGCTTAAACGTTTTGCCATGGAGAATTTCAAGAAGGGATTCCTACCTATGTCACATGGTGTGAGTCTTTCGAAGACTCAATGCCCCTCTTCTAAGGAAGAAAGGGACCGTATGGATCAGATTCCTTATGCATTTGCAATAGGGTCTATCATGTACGCCATTCTTTGTACTCGCCCAGATGTCTCGTATGCGTTAAGCATGACGAGCAGATACGAGTCAGATCCAGGTGAAGGTCACTGGACAGCAGTCAAGAATATTCTTAAGTACTTGAGAAGGACTCAAGATTATTTCTTGATCTTTGGAGGCGATGAAAAGCTTGTTGTAAAGGGTTACACCGATGCTAGCTTCCAAACTGACAAAGATGATTATAGATCGCAGTCAAGATATGTATTTTGCTTAAATGGTGGTGCTGTGAGCTGGAAGAGTTTAAAGCATGACACAGTCACTGATTCTACAACAGAGGCCAAGTACATTGCTGCTTCAGCTGCAGCAAAGGAGGCTGTTTGGATCAGGAAGTTCATTACCAAGCTTGGTGTTGTTCCTAGTATAGTAAGCCCAATATACCTCTATTGTGATAATAATAGGGCTATAGCACAGGCTAAGGAACCTTGCTCTCATTAAAGATCCAAACATATACTATGGCGATTCCATCTCATTCGAGAGATCATCGATAGAGGAGATGTAAATATATGTAGAGTACCGACCGATGCTAACATTGTGGATCCTTTGACCAAGGCTTTGGCACAGAGGAAGCATGATGGTCATACTAGGTCACTGGGTATTAGATATTTCAGTGATTGGCACTAGTGCTAGTGGGAGATTGTTAGTATTAGCCCTAGTACCATTTATGAGATGATTGTAAAGGGCTCCTTTTGTATCATATTTCACTATTAATAAAGGCAAAGTTGGTTATTATATTTACTTCAATTCAATGCCGAATAAATAAGTATAATAATGTCCTAGAGTAGTAGGTTCTTATCTACAATATGTCAATTGGTTGAATTGATAGTAAGATATTGTAGAGAACACTACTCTTGACTGTTCCTAGTCGAGCATTAATATACAAGGACAATATTAATACGTTGAGACTAGCATGTAGGTCAACGGATGACTTGATCTTACAAGTCATGGATATGAGATATCAGGTTAGCACATGGGTATATATTAGAGAATATGTACTGAATGACCCACCATGAGAATGTTTCATGGATCATCGTATGAGTGTCGTAACCATTCTCATGTGACTATTGGTATGAATAGTCCTTAGACCTAAAGTCACTACGGTTCCCTACATAAAGAGTTGTATACTTTGGTATTGACAAACGTCACCCGTAACAGGGTGGACCATAAAATCGATCACTGGGTATGCAATAAGTTATGCGGAGCGATGTGAGTGATGTAGATGGGATTTATCCCTTCCATATGACGGAAGTGATATCTATGGGCCCCTTGATTAGTAGGACACAAGAATGCATGGTCATGCTTAAATGAGTCAATATGCGATATTGAGCTTATTTAATTGAGTGTGTCTACTTAGAGATCAAGAAACATAAAGATTGATAAGAGGATGACACGGTCTATGCCTCATTGATCAATCTAGATATCGAGGATAGAAGGATTGAGTCATACAAGATAATAGCCATGGAAAGGTTAAGTCGGATCTCGACATTCTCGTCACTTGGGTAGCAATGATGCCTTGCTAGATGTCACTCATTGCTTATGTATTTAAATGTTGACTTGGATACATTGCCAACGTTACGAGAACCTATTGGGTCACACACAAAGAACAAGTTAATGGAGATGGATTCATATGATGAATCATTGGATAAGTCTAATTCAAATTGGACTCATTGAGTAAGACTCATTTAAATCCAACTATTGGATTGAGTCCAATTCAAATTAGACTCATTGAATCAATTGGATTGATGATTAATGAGTTGGACTCATTATATGATTTCATGAATTTGAATTCATGAAGAAAGGGGAGTGTACAACTTGAATTACTCATGCATTGGATGCATTGGATGAAGAGTGAACAATTTGAATTGCTCATGCATTACATGCATTGGATTCATTGGATGAAGAGTGAACCATTTGAATTGCTCATGCATAGGATGCATTGGATTCATTGGATGAAGACAAATATTAATGTCAATCAAGGCAATTGATATTAAGGCATGAGGCAATTTCATGAATATATAAAAGGGAGTTTTTGAATTCATTTTCATGATGAATTTTTGGTGTTCTTGCTCTTCTTCCTCCTCTTCTCTTCCACTTGCCGAAACTTCCAAGAAGGGTTGCTAGCACAACCTTTGGTTGTTTCATTCTCCACTTTGTGAGTTTGTGAGACAAACGAGACTTGTTCGTGTGGATACCATAGAGGCGCGACCACTTGATCGCGCTAAGATCTGCATTTAAAGAAACGTTGCTGTCGGGATTACGAAGGGCACGCAACAAAAGTATAACTTTCTCATGTAGAAAATTAATACTTAGTATATGATTTCCTTTCGTATGGATCTTCTGGAAAGGAACTAGATGTTTTCCGCTGCTCTTTCGCGTGTTTAGCGCCCTAGTTTCTTACAGGACCAAAAGACATCATAATCCTTTATATACACCTTTCCATCAAAGGTATAAATTGATATGGGAAATTATAGGTGGTTTATTAGGAGAGTTAACTGATCTATAAATGTAATTAATTGACTATATCCTGATATGATTTTGGGATTAATTCCCAAAATTATTCATTTCCAGCATTGGATACATTTTCTTAGTGAATTAATGCTTATGCTTCAAATAAGGAGAATAGAAAACAAAAACAACGAAATGAGCATTTGGTACATTGTCTTAGTGAATCAATGTTTATGCTTCGATAAAGAGAATAGAAAACAAAAACAATGAGATGAGAGCATGCCAAAGAATAAAGAGGGAACAATGGGCAACTACACTTACGTATCATGCAAGTTATTCCATACGGGCAGTAAAAGCCTGGACAACATGGTTTGCTGTCAACATTTCGTGAAGGCAATTGTTGTGATTCTTGAAGGTCAACCTTCTCGTCTGGAGGGACACTGCTTGCCCATCCTGGCTCACATCCAGGAACCCATGAACTCGAGTTGCAGTTTTTATTGGGTTTCATATAGTTAGTCCTTCCTCCACTATCAATGAAACTGTTAAAGTAAAATGTAACTTCAGCTGCTGTGCATAAGCGTCCATCAATATCTGCTTTCTCCAAATGAATCAGGAATAGTAAAGTTAGACACAATTTTTCATTGTACTCAAATAAATCTAACAAAAAGAATTGATAAAGTTTTAAGAGCTTATGCATGATTTAAAGCAGCATCCTGTTACAGATCTTTGAAATATATGAAGACATTAATACACGTGTTAACAACATATGCAAACAGTCATCATATTGAGTTACACCAGCCAGCCAAATCAACGATGCTTTCAATTCCTAAAATTAGAAGTAGCATGGAGTTAAATTGGCAGTTATTATACTTTTTTTTCCTCCATGAAAGAAGGTAAACAGCAGTTATGGTTTTAAACTTCGTCGGCCTGCCATATTAATAATGTTTTCATCTTCTAAAATCAGTAATAGAACCAAGATCCATCCTCAAATTCCAACAACAACATAAAAAAAAAACTGACCTGACAAACCAAAAGCAGGATTAACACAGCCCGGGGTACGTAGTAACAACTGACTCGAGAATCGTTACA